>NW_028225330.1:0-644333 GCF_052327205.1 Somniosus microcephalus | reverse complement strand
CCCAACCCGACCAGTCCTGATGGCCGAGACTGTCCCCTCCCCCGACCCGACCAGTCCTGATGGCCGAGACTGTCCCCGCCCCTCCCCCGACCCGACCAGTCCTGATGGCCGAGACTGTCCCCTCCCCCGACCCGACCAGTCCTGATGGCCGAGACTGTCCCCGACCCGACCAGTCCTGATGGCCGAGACTGTCCCCGCCCCTCCCCCGACCCGACCAGTCCTGATGGCCGAGACTGTCCCCGCCCCCCCCCCGACCCGACCAGTCCTGATGGCTGAGAATGTCCCCGCCCCTCCCCCGACCCGACCAGTCCTGATGGCTGAGACTGTCCCCGCCCCTCCCCCGACCCGACCAGTCCTGATGGCCGAAACTGTCCCCGCCCCTCCCCCGACCCGACCAGTCCTGATGGCCGAAACTGTCCCCGCCCCTCCCCCGACCCGACCAGTCCTGATGGCCGAGACTGTCCCCGCCCCTCCCCCGACCCGACCAGTCCTGATGGCCGAGACTGTCCCCGCCCCTCCCCCAACCCGACCTGTCCTGATGGCCGAGACTGTCCCCGCCCCTCCCCCGACCCGAACAGTCCTGATGGCCGAGACTGGCGCCGCACCTCCCCCGACACGACCTGACCAATCCTGATGGCCGAGACTGTCCCTCCCCCAACCCGACCAGTCCTGATGGCCGAGACTGTCCCCGCCCCTCCCCCGACCCGAACAGTCCTGATGGCCGAGACTGGCGCCGCCCCTCCCCCGACACGAACAGTCCTGATGGCCGAGACTGTCCCCGCCCCTCCCCCGACCCGACCAGTCCTGATGGCCGAGACTGTCCCTGCCCCTCCACCGACCCGACCAGTCCTGATGGCTGAGATTGTCCCCGACCCGACCAGTCCTGATGGCCGAGAATGTCCCCGCCCCTCCCCCGACCCGACCAGTCCTGATGGCCGAGACTGTCCCCGCCCCTCCCCCGACCCGACCAGTCCTGATGGCCGAGACTGTCCCCGCCCCTCTCCCGACCCGACCAGTCCTGATGGCCGAGACTGGCGCCGCCCCTCCCCCGACCCGACCTGACCAATCCTGATGGCCGAGACTGTCCCCGCCCCACCCCCGACCCGACCAGTCCTGATGGCCGAGACTGTCCCCGCCCCTCCCCCGACCCGACCTGGCCAATCCTGATGGCCGAGACTGTCCCCGGCCCTCCCCCGACCCGACCAGTCCTGCTGGCCGAGACTGTCCCCGCCCCTCCCCCGACCCGACCTGGCCAATCCTGATGGCCGAGACTGTCCCCGGCCCTCCCCCGACCCGACCAGTCCTGGTGGCCGAGACTGTCCCCGCCCCTCCCCCGACCGGACCAGTCCTGATGGCCGAGACTGTCCCCGCCCCTCCCCCGACCAGTCCTGATGGCCGAGACTGTCCCCGCCCCTCCCCCGACCCGACCAGTCCTGATGGCCCAGACTGTCCCCGCCCCTCCCCCGACCCGACCAGTCCTGATGGCCGAGACTGTCCCCGCCCCTCCCCCGACCCGACCAATCCTGATGGCCGAGACTGTCCCCGCCCCTCCCCCGACCAATCCTGATGGCCGAGACTGTCCCCGCTCCTCCCCCGACCCGACCCGACCAGTCCTGATGGCCGAGACTGACCCCGCCCCTCCCCCGATCTGACCAGTCCTGATGGCGGAGACTGCCCCGCCCCTCCCCCGACCCGACCAGTCCTGATGGCCGAGACTGTCCCCGCCCCTCCCCCGACCCGACCAGTCCTGATGGCCGAGACTGTCCCCGACCCGACCATTCCTGATGGCCGAGACTGTCCCCGACCCGACCAGTCCTGATGGCCGAGATTCTCCCCGCCCCTCCCCCGACTCGACCAGTCCTGATGGCCGAGACCGTCCCCGACCCTCCCCCGACCCGACCAGTCCTGATGGCCGAGTCTGTCCCCGACCTGACCAGTCCTGATGGCCGAGAATGTCCCCGCCCCTCCCCCGACCAGTCCTGATGGCCAAGAATGTCCCCGCCCCTCCCCCGACCCGACCAGTCCTGATGGCCGAGTCTGTCCCCGACCCGACCAGTCCTGATGGCCGAGACTGTCCCCGCTCCTCCCCCGACCCGACCAGTCCTGATGGCCGAGACTGTCCCCGCCCCTCCCCCGACCCGACCAATCCTGATGGCCGAGACTGTCCCCGCCCCTCCCCCGACCAGTCCTGATGGCCGAGACTGTCCCCGCTCCTCCCCCGACCCGACCAGTCCTGATGGCCGAGACTGACCCCGCCCCTCCCCCGATCTGACCAGTCCTGATGGCGGAGACTGCCCCGCTCCTCCCCCGACCCGACCCGACCAGTCCTGATGGCCGAGACTGTCCCCGACCCGACCAGTCCTGATGGCCGAGACTGTCCCCGCCCCTCCCCCGACCCGACCAGTCCTGATGGCCGAGACTGTCCCCGCCCCTCCCCCGACCCGACCAGTCCTGATGGCCGAGACGGTCCCCGCCCTCACCCGACCCGACCAGTCATGATGGCTGAGACTGGCCCCGCCCCTCCCCCGACCCGACCAGTCCTGATGGCTGAGGCCGTCCCCGACCCGACCAGTCCTGATGGCCGAGATTCTCCCCGCCCCTCCCCCGACTCGACCAGTCCTGATGGCCGAGACCGTCCCCGACCCTCCCCCGACCCGACCAGTCCTGATGGCCGAGTCTGTCCCCGACCTGACCAGTCCTGATGGCCGAGAATGTCCCCGCCCCTCCCCCGACCAGTCCTGATGGCCAAGAATGTCCCCGCCCCTCCCCCGACCCGACCAGTCCTGATGGCCGAGTCTGTCCCCGACCCGACCAGTCCTGGTGGCCGAGACTGTTCCCTCCCCTCCCCCAACCCGGCCAGTCCTGATGGCCGAGACTGTCCCCGCTCCTCCCCCGACCCGACCTGACCAGTCCTGATGGCCGAGACTGTCCCCGCTCCTCACCCGACCCGACCAGTCCTGATGGCCGAGACTGTCCCCACCCCTCCCCCGACCCGACCAGTCCTGATGGCCGAGACTGTCCCCTCCCCCGACCCGACCAGTCCTGATGGCCGAGACTGTCCCCACCCCTCCCCTGACTGTGGAAGTACAGTTTCTCACTTAGACACAAAATGGCTTCCTGGGCATAGAATAAAAACTTAAATGGGTGAAAGCATGATTCACTAACCAGTCTCTCGGGATTTAGACAATTTAAGAATGCTACATACGTGCTCCTTATCTGTAATAAGCTTACAAAGAGCCTCATTCACCAAACAACTAGCCAAGGACATGATAAGGTAAACATCGGCCCACAGGCCCAGTTGATACAGTGAGAGAACAGAAAGTGCAGAGGGATCCCATAATAAAGGATTAGTTAATCTTATCCCAAGGTATTTCTGTTCGTTATTCTAACGCAGCCCGGAATACGTTGTTTCAGTAATTCGCAAGGTCTGTGCCTTTGTAATCAGCTATGATTCAATGCTACATCATGTGGCACAGAAAGCCGGTTTTGTTTCTGTACTGTATCAATATGTTACAACTTCTGTATTACTTTGAAGAGGTCTGATGTAGCCCTTGACTACACAACTCTTCCCTTGCAAGCAAATAAAGCCTGTCTTCAACAATACTTTGTGTTTAAAGAGTCTTACTCGGGAGTCGAGACTTCGACACGACCCGACCACTCCTGATGGCCGAGACTGTCCCCGCCTCTCCCCCGACCCGACCAGTCCTGATGGCCGAGACTGTCCCCGCCCCTCCCCCGACCCGACCAGTCCTGATGGCCGAGAGTGTCCCCGCCCCTCCCCCGACCCGACCAGTCCTGATGGCCGAGACTGCCCCCGCCCCTCCCCCGACCTGACCCGACCAGTCCTGATGGCTGAGACTGTCCCGCCCCTCCCCCGACCCGACCAGTCCTGATGGCCGAGAGTGTCCCCGCCCCTCCCCCGACCCGGCCAGTCCTGATGGCCGAGACTGTCCCCGCCCCTCCCCCGACCTGACCTGACCAGTCCTGATGGCCGAGACTGTCCCCGCCCCTCCCCCGACCCGAGCAGTCCTGATGGCCGAGACTGTCCCCGCCCCTCCCCCGACCCGACCAGTCCTGATGGCCGAGACTGTCCCCGCCCCTCCCCCGACCCGACCAGTCCTGATGGCCGAGACTGTCCCCGCCCCTCCCCCGACCCGACCAGTCCTGATGGCCGAGAGTGTCCCCGCCCCTCCCCCGACCCGACCAGTCCTGATGGCCGAGACTGCCCCCGCCCCTCCCCCGACCTGACCCGACCAGTCCTGATGGCTGAGACTGTCCCCGCCCCTCCCCCGACCCGACCAGTCCTGATGGCCGAGAGTGTCCCCGCCCCTCCCCCGACCCGACCAGTCCTGATGGCCGAGACTGTCCCCGCCCCTCCCCCGACCTGACCTGACCAGTCCTGATGGCAGAGACTGTCCCCGACCCGAGCAGTCCTGATGGCCGAGACTGTCCCCGCCCCTCCCCCGACCCGACCAGTCCTGATGGCCGAGACTGTCCCCGCCCCTCCCCCGACCCGAACAGTTCTGATTGCCGAGACTGGCGCCGCCCCTCCCCCGACCCGACCTGGCCAATCCTGATGGCCGAGACTGTCCCCGGCCCTCCCCCGACCCGACCAGTCCTGGTGGCCGAGACTGTCCCCGCTCCTCCCCCGACCCGACCAGTCCTGCTGGCCGAGACTGTCCCCGCCCCTCCCCCGACCCGACCTGGCCAATCCTGATGGCCGAGACTGTCCCCGGCCCTCCCCCGACCCGACCAGTCCTGGTGGCCGAGACTGTCCCCGCCCCTCCCCCGACCGGACCAGTCCTGATGGCCGAGACTGTCCCCGCCCCTCCCCCGACCAGTCCTGATGGCCGAGACTGTCCCCGCCCCTCCCCCGACCCGACCAGTCCTGATGGCCCAGACTGTCCCCGCCCCTCCCCCGACCCGACCAGTCCTGATGGCCGAGACTGTCCCCGCCCCTCCCCCCACCCGACCAATCCTGATGGCCGAGACTGTCCCCGCCCCTCCCCCGACCAGTCCTGATGGCCGAGACTGTCCCCGCTCCTCCCCCGACCCGACCAGTCCTGATGGCCGAGACTGACCCCGCCCCTCCCCCGATCTGACCAGTCCTGATGGCGGAGACTGCCCCCGCCCCTCCCCCGACCCGACCAGTCCTGTTGGCCGAGACTGTCCCCGCCCCTCCCCCGACCCGACCAGTCCTGATGGCCGAGACTGTCCCCGCCCCTCCCCCGACCCGACCAGTCCTGATGGCCGAGACTGTCCCCGCCCCTCCCCCGACCCGACCAGTCCTGATGGCCGAGACGGTCCCCGCCCTCACCCAACCCGACCAGTCATGATGGCTGAGACTGGCCCCGCCCCTCCCCCGACCCGACCAGTCCTGATGGCTGAGGCCGTCCCCGACCCGACCAGTCCTGATGGCCGAGATTCTCCCCGCCCCTCCCCCGACTCGACCAGTCCTGATGGCCGAGACCGTCCCCGACCCTCCCCCGACCCGACCAGTCCTGATGGCCGAGTCTGTCCCCGACCTGACCAGTCCTGATGGCCGAGACTGTCCCCGCCCCTCCCCCGACCAGTCCTGATGGCCAAGAATGTCCCCGCCCCTCCCCCGACCCGACCAGTCCTGATGGCCGAGTCTGTCCCCGACCCGACCAGTCCTGGTGGCCGAGACTGTTCCCTCCCCTCCCCCAACCCGGCCAGTCCTGATGGCCGAGACTGTCCCCGCTCCTCCCCCGACCCGACCTGACCAGTCCTGATGGCCGAGACTGTCCCCGCTCCTCACCCGACCCGACCAGTCCTGATGGCCGAGACTGTCCCCTCCCCCGACCCAACCAGTCCTGATGGCCGAGACTGTCCCCACCCCTCCCCTGACTGTGGAAGTACAGTTTCTCACTTAGACACAAAATGGCTTCCTGGGCATAGAATAAAAACTTAAATGGGTGAAAGCATGATTCACTAACCAGTCTCTCGGGATTTAGACAATTTAAGAATGCTACATACGTGCTCCTTATCTGTAATAAGCTTACAAAGAGCCTCATTCACCAAACAACTAGCCAAGGACATGATAAGGTAAACATCGGCCCACAGGCCCAGTTGATACAGTGAGAGAACAGAAAGTGCAGAGGGATCCCATAATAAAGGATTAGTTAATCTTATCCCAAGGTATTTCTGTTCGTTATTCTAACGCAGCCCGGAATACGTTGTTTCAGTAATTCGCAAGGTCTGTGCCTTTGTAATCAGCTATGATTCAATGCTATATCATGTGGCACAGAAAGCCGGTTTTGTTTCTGCACTGTATCAATATGTTACAACTTCTGTATTACTTTGAAGAGGTCTGATGTAGCCCTTGACGACACAACTCTTCCCTTGCAAGCAAATAAAGCCTGTCTTCAACAATACTTTGTGTTTAAAGAGTCTTACTCGGGAGTCGAGACTTCGACACGACCCGACCAGTCCTGATGGCCGAGACTGTCCCCGCCCCTCCCCCGACCCGACCAGTCCTGATGGCCGAGACTGTCCCCACCCCTCCCCCGACCCGACCAGTCCTGATGGCCGAGAGTGTCCCCGCCCCTCCCCCGACCCGACCAGTCCTGATGGCCGAGACTGCCCCCGACCTGACCCGACCAGTCCTGATGGCTGAGACTGTCCCCGCCCCTCCCCCGACCCGAGCAGTCCTGATGGCCGAGACTGTCCCCGACCCTCCCCCGACCCGACCAGTCCTGATGGCCGAGACTGTCCCTGCCCCTCCCCCGACTCGACCAGTCCTGATGGCCGAGACTGTCCCCGCCCCTCCCCCGACCCGAACAGTCCTGATGGCCGAGACTGTCCCCGCCCCTCCCCCGACCCGACCAGTCCTGATGGCCGAGACTGTCCCCGCCCCTCCCCCGACCCGACCAGTCCTGATGGCCGAGAGTGTCCCCGCCCCTCCCCCGACCCGACCAGTCCTGATGGCCGAGACTGTCCCCGCCCCGCCCCCGACCTGACCCGACCAGTCCTGATGGCCGAGACTGCCCCCGCCCCTCCCCCGACCTGACCCGACCAGTCCTGATGGCTGAGACTGTCCCCGACCCGACCAGTCCTGATGGCCGAGAGCGTCCCCGCCCCTCCCCCGACCCGACCAGTCCTGATGGCCGAGACTTTCCCCGCCCCTCCCCCGACCTGACCTGACCAGTCCTGATGGCAGAGACTGTCCCCGCCCCTCGCCCGACCCGAGCAGTCCTGATGGCCGAGACTGTCCCCGCCCCTCCCCCGACCCGACCAGTCCTGATGGCCGAGACTGTCCCCGCCCCTCCCCCGACCCGACCAGTCCTGATGGCCGAGAGTGTCCCCGCCCCTCCCCCGACCCGACCAGTCCTGATGGCCGAGACTGCCCCCGCCCCTCCCCCGACCTGACCCGACCAGTCCTGATGGCTGAGACTGTCCCCGCCCCTCCCCCGACCCGACCAGTCCTGATGGCCGAGAGTGTCCCCGCCCCTCCCCCGACCCGACCAGTCCTGATGGCCGAGACTGTCCCCGCCCCTCCCCCGACCTGACCTGACCAGTCCTGATGGCAGAGACTGTCCCCGCCCCTCCCCCGACCCGAGCAGTCCTGATGGCCGAGACGGTCCCCGCCCCTCCCCCGACCCGACCAGTCCTGATGGCCGAGACTGTCCCTGCCCCTCCCCCGACCCGACCAGTCCTGATGGCCGAGACTGTCCCCGCCCCTCCCCCGACCCGACCAGTCCTGATGGCCGAGGCTGTCCCCGCCCCTCCCCCGACCCGACCAGTCCTGATGGCCGAGACTGTCCCTGCCCCTCCCCCGACCCGACCAGTCCTGATGGCCGAGACTGTCCCCGCCCCTCCCCCGACCCGACCAGTCCTGATGGCCGAGACTGTCCTCGCCCCTCCCCCGACCCGACCACTCCTGATGGCCAAGACTGTCCCCGCCCCTCCCCCGACCCGACCAGTCCTGATGGCCGAGACTGCCCCACCCCTCCCCCGACCGGACCAGTCCTGATATCCGAGACTGTCCCTGCCCTTCCCCCGACCCGACCAGTCCTGGTGGCCGAGACTGTCCCCGCCCCTCCCCCGACCTGACCAGTCCTGATGGCCGAGAGTGTCCCCGCCCCTCCCCCGACCCGATCAGTCCTGATGGCCGAGACTGTCCCCGCCCCTCCCCCGACCCGACCAGTCCTGATGGCCGAGACTGCCCCCGCCGCTCCCCCGACCTGACCCGACCAGTCCTGATGGCCGAGACTGTCCCCGCCCCTCCCCCGACCCGACCAGTCCTGATGGCCGAGACTGTCCCCGCCCCTCCCCCGACCCGACCAGTCCTGATGGCCGAGACAGCCCCCGCCCCTCCCCCGACCTGACCCGACCAGTCCTGATGGCCGAGACTGTCCCCGCCCCTCCCCCGACCCGACCAGTCCTGATGGCCGAGACTGTCCCCTCCCCCGACCCGACCAGTCCTGATGGCCGAGACTGTCCCCGCCCCTCCCCCGACCCGACCAGTCCTGATGGCCGAGACTGTCCCCTCCCCCGACCCGACCAGTCCTGATGGCTGAGACTGTCCCCGCCCCTCCCCCGACCCGACCAGTCCTGATGGCCGAGACTGTCCCCCGCCCCTCCCCCGACCCGACCAGTCCTGATGGCCGAGACTGTCCCCGCCCCTCCCCCGACCCGACCAGTCCTGATGGCCGAGACTCTCCCCTCCCCCGACCCGACCAGTCCTGATGGCCGAGACTGTCCCCGCCCCTCCCCCGACCCGACCACTCCTGATGGCTGAGACTGTCCCCGCCCCTCCCCCGACCCGACCAGTCCTGATGGCCGAAACTGTCCCTGCCCCTCCCCCGACCCGACCAGTCCTAATGGCCGAGACTGTCCCCGCTCCTCCCCTGACCCGACCAGTCCTGATGGCCGAGACTGTCCCCGCTCCTCCCCCGACCCGACCAGTCCTGATGGCCGAGACTGTCCCCGCCCCGATGGCCGAGACTGTCCCCGTCCCGACCAGTCCTGATGGCCGAGACTGTCCCCGCCCCTCCCCCAACCCGACCAGTCCTGATGGCCGAGACTGTCGCCGCCCCTCCCCCGACCCGAACAGTCCTGATGGCCGAGACTGTCCCCGCCCCTCCCCCGACCCGACCAGTCCTGATGGCCGAGACTGTCCCCACCCCTCCCCCGACCCGGCCAGTCCTGATGGCCGAGACTGACCCTCCCCCGACCCGACCAGTCCTGATGGCCGAGAATGTCCCCGCCCCTCCCCCGACCCGAGCAGTCCTGATGGCCGAGACTGTCCCCGCACCTCCCCCGACATGTCCTGATGGCCGAGACTGTCCCCACCCCTCCCCCGACCCGAGCAGTCCTGATGGCCGAGACTGTCCCCGCACCTCCCCCGACCCGACCTGTCCTGATGGCCGAGACTGTCCCCGCCCCTCCCCCGACCCGACCTGTCCTGATGGCCGAGACTGTCCCCGCCCCTCCCCCGACCCGACCAGTCCTGATGGCCGAGAATGTCCCCGCCCCTCCCCCGACCCAACCAGTCCTGATGGCCGAGACTGTCCCCACCCCTCCCCCGACCCGACCGGTCTTGATGGCCGAGACTGTCCCCGCCCCTCTCCCGACCCGAACAGTCCTGATGGCCGAGACTGGCGCCGCCCCTCCCCCGACCCGACATGAGTCATCCTGATGGCCGAGACTGTCCCCGCCCCACCCCCGACCCGACCAGTCCTGATGGCCGAGACTGTCACCGCCCCTCCCCCGACCCGAACAGTTCTGATTGCCGAGACTGGCGCCGCCCCTCCCCCGACCCGACCTGGCCAATCCTGATGGCCGAGACTGTCCCCGGCCCTCCCCCGACCCGACCAGTCCTGGTGGCCGAGACTGTCCCCGCTCCACCCCCGACCCGACCAGTCCTGCTGGCCGAGACTGTCCCCGCCCCTCCCCCGACCGGACCAGTCCTGATGGCCGAGACTGTCCCCGCCCCTCCCCCGACCCGACCAGTCCTGATGGCCGAGACTGTCCCCGCCCCTCCCCCGACCCGACCAGTCCTGATGGCCGAGACCGTCCCCGCCCCTCCCCCGACCCGACCAGTCCTGATGGCCCAGACTGTCCCCGCCCCTCCCCCGACCCGACCAGTCCTGATGGCCGAGACTGTCACCGCCCCTCCCCCGACCCGACCAATCCTGATGGCCGACACTGTCCCCGCCCCTCCCCCGACCAGTCCTGATGGCCGAGACTGTCCCCGCTCCTCCCCCGACCCGACCAGTCCTGATGGCGGAGACGGCCCCCGCCCCTCCCCCGACCCGACCCGACCAGTCCTGATGGCCGAGACTGTCCCCGCCCCTCCCCCGACCCGACCAGTCCTGATGGCCGAGACTGTCCCCACCCCTCCCCCGACCCGACCGGTCCTGATGGCCGAGACTGTTCCCGCCCCTCCCCCGACCCGACCAGTCCTGATGGCCGAGACTGTCCCCGCCCCTCCCCTGACCTGACCAATCCTGATGGCCGAGACTGTACCCGCCCCTCCCCCGACCCGACCCGACCAGTCCTGATGGCCGAGACTGTCCCCGCCCCTCCCCCGACTCGACCAGTCCTGATGGCCGAGACTGTCCCCGCCCTCCCCCGACCCGACCAGTCCTGATGGCCGAGATTCTCCCCGACCCGACCAGTCCTGATGGCCGAGACTGCCCCGCCCCCCCGACCTGACCCGACCAGTCCTGATGGCCAAGACTGTCCCCGCCCTTCGCCCGACCTGACCAATCCTGATGGCCGAGACTGTCCCCGCCCCTCCCCCGACCCGACCAGTCCTGATGGCCGAGACTGTCCCCGCCCCTCCCCCAACCCGACCAGTCCTGATGGCCGAGACTGTCGCCGCCCCTCCCCCGACCCGAACAGTCCTGATGGCCGAGACTGTCCCCGCCCCTCCCCCGACCCGACCAGTCCTGATGGCCGAGACTGTCCCCACCCCTCCCCCGACCCGGCCAGTCCTGATGGCCGAGACTGACCCTCCCCCGACCCGACCAGTCCTGATGGCCGAGAATGTCCCCGCCCCTCCCCCGACCCGAGCAGTCCTGATGGCCGAGACTGTCCCCGCACCTCCCCCGACATGTCCTGATGGCCGAGACTTTCCCCACCCCTCCCCCGACCCGAGCAGTCCTGATGGCCGAGACTGTCCCCGCACCTCCCCCGACCCGACCTGTCCTGATGGCCGAGACTGTCCCCGCCCCTCCCCCGACCCGACCTGTCCTGATGGCCGAGACTGTCCCCGCCCCTCCCCCGACCCGACCAGTCCTGATGGCCGAGAATGTCCCCGCCCCTCCCCCGACCCGACCAGTCCTGATGGCCGAGACTGTCCCCACCCCTCCCCCGACCCGACCGGTCTTGATGGCCGAGACTGTCCCCGCCCCTCTCCCGACCCGAACAGTCCTGATGGCCGAGACTGGCGCCGCCCCTCCCCCGACCCGACATGAGTCATCCTGATGGCCGAGACTGTCCCCGCCCCACCCCCGACCCGACCAGTCCTGATGGCCGAGACTGTCACCGCCCCTCCCCCGACCCGAACAGTTCTGATTGCCGAGACTGGCGCCGCCCCTCCCCCGACCCGACCTGGCCAATCCTGATGGCCGAGACTGTCCCCGGCCCTCCCCCGACCCGACCAGTCCTGGTGGCCGAGACTGTCCCCGCTCCACCCCCGACCCGACCAGTCCTGCTGGCCGAGACTGTCCCCGCCCCTCCCCCGACCGGACCAGTCCTGATGGCCGAGACTGTCCCCGCCCCTCCCCCGACCCGACCAGTCCTGATGGCCGAGACTGTCCCCGCCCCTCCCCCGACCCGACCAGTCCTGATGGCCGAGACCGTCCCCGCCCCTCCCCCGACCCGACCAGTCCTGATGGCCCAGACTGTCCCCGCCCCTCCCCCGACCCGACCAGTCCTGATGGCCGAGACTGTCACCGCCCCTCCCCCGACCCGACCAATCCTGATGGCCGACACTGTCCCCGCCCCTCCCCCGACCAGTCCTGATGGCCGAGACTGTCCCCGCTCCTCCCCCGACCCGACCAGTCCTGATGGCGGAGACGGCCGCCGCCCCTCCCCCGACCCGACCCGACCAGTCCTGATGGCCGAGACTGTCCCCGCCCCTCCCCCGACCCGACCAGTCCTGATGGCCGAGACTGTCCCCACCCCTCCCCCGACCCGACCGGTCCTGATGGCCGAGACTGTTCCCGCCCCTCCCCCGACCCGACCAGTCCTGATGGCCGAGACTGTCCCCGCCCCTCCCCTGACCTGACCAATCCTGATGGCCGAGACTGTACCCGCCCCTCCCCCGACCCGACCCGACCAGTCCTGATGGCCGAGACTGTCCCCGCCCCTCCCCCGACTCGACCAGTCCTGATGGCCGAGACTGTCCCCGCCCTCCCCCGACCCGACCAGTCCTGATGGCCGAGATTCTCCCCGACCCGACCAGTCCTGATGGCCGAGACTGCCCCGCCCCCCCGACCTGACCCGACCAGTCCTGATGGCCAAGACTGTCCCCGCCCTTCGCCCGACCTGACCAATCCTGATGGCCGAGACTGTCCCCGCCCCTCCCCCGACCCGACCAGTCCTGATGGCCGAGACTGTCCACGCCCGTCCCCGATCCGACCCGACCAGTCCTGAGGGCCGAGACTGTCCCCGCCCCTCCCTGACCCGACCAGTCCTGATGGCCGAGACTGTCCCCACCCCTCCCCCGACCCGGCCAGTCCTGTTGGCCGAGACTGTCCCCGCCCCGCCCCGACCTGACCCGACCAGTCCTGAGGGCCGAGACTGTCCCCGCCCCTCCCCGACCCGACCAGTCCTGATGGCCGAGACTGTCCCCGCCCCTCCCCCGACCCGACCAGTCCTGATGGCCGAGACTGTCCCCGCCCCTCCCCCGACCCGACCAGTCCTGATGGCCGAGACTGTCCACGCCCGTCCCCGATCCGACCCGACCAGTCCTGAGGGCCGAGACTGTCCCCGCCCCTCCCTGACCCGACCAGTCCTGATGGCCGAGACTGTCCCCGCCCCTCCCCCGACCCGACCAGTCCTGATGGACGAGACTGTCCCCGCCCCTCCCCCGACCCGACCCGACCAGTCCTGGTGGCCGAGACTGTCCCCGCCCCTCTCCCGACCAGTCCTGATGGCCGAGACGGTCCCCGCCCCTCCCCCGACCCGACCAGTCCTGATGGCCGAGACTGTCCCCGCCCCTCCCCCGACCCGACCAGTCCTGATGGCCGAGACTGTCCCCGACCCGACCAGTCCAGATGGCCGAGTCTGTCCCCGCCCCTCCCCCGACCCAACCAGTCCTGATGGCCGAGACTGCCCCGCCCCTCCCCCGACCTGACCCGACCAGTCCTGATGGCCGAGACTTTCCCCGCCCCTCGCCCAACCTGACCAATCCTGATGGCCGAGACTGCCCTCCCCCGACCTGACCCGACCAGTCCTGATGGCCGAGACTGTCCCCGCCCCTCGCCCAACCTGACCAATCCTGATGGCCGAGACTGTCCCCACCCCTCCCCCGACCCGACCAGTCCTGATGGCCAAGACTGTCCCCGACCCTCCCCCGGCCCGACCCGACCAGTCCTGATGGCCGAGACTCTCCCCGCCCCTCCCCGACCCGACCCGACCAGTCCTGATGGCCGAGACTGTCCCCGCCCATCCCCCGACCAGACAAGTCCTGATGGCCGAGACTGTCCCCGCCCCGCCCCCGACCCGACCTGATCAGTCCTGATGGCCGAGACTGTCCCCGCCCCTCCCCCAACTCGACCAGTCCTGATGGCCGAGACTGTCCCCGCCACTCCCCCGACCCGACCAGTCCTGATGGCCGAGACTGTCCCCGCCCCTCTCCCGACCCGTCCAGTCCTGATGGCCGAGACTGTCCCCGTCCCTCCCCCGACCCGACCCGACCAGTCCTGATGGCCGAGACTTTCCCCGCCCCTCCCCCGACCCGACCAGTCCTGATGGCCGAGACTGTCCCCGCCCCTCCCCCGACCCGACCCGACTAGTCCTGATGGCCGAGACTGTCCCGCCCCGACCCGACCAGTCCTGATGGCCGAGACTGTCCCCGCCCCGCCCCCGACCCGACCTGATCAGTCCTGATGGCCGAGACTGTCCACGCCCCTCCCCCGACCCGACCCGACCAGTCCTGATGGCCGAGACTGTCCACGCCCCTCCCCGACCCAACCTGACCAGTCCTGATGGCCGAGACTGTCCCCGTCCCTCCCCCGACCCGACCCGACCAGTCCTGATGGCCGAGACTGTCCCCGCCCCTCCCCCGACCCGACCAGTCCTGATGGCCGAGACTGTCCCCACCCCTCCCCCGACCCGACCAGTCCTGATGGCCGAGACTGTCCCCGCCCCTCCCCCGACTCGACCCGACTAGTCCTGATGGCCGAGACTGTCCCGCCCCTCCCCCGACCCGACCAGTCCTGATGGCCGAGACTGTCCCCGCCCCGCCCCCGACCCGACCTGATCAGTCCTGATTGCTGAGACTGTCCCCGCCCCTCCCCCAACCCGACCAGTCCTGATGGCCGAGACTGTCCCCGCCCCGCCCCCGACCCGACCTGATCAGTCCTGATGGCCGAGACTGTCCCCGCCACTCGCCCGACCTGACCAATCCTGATGGCCAAGACTGTCCCCGACACTCCCCCGCCCCGACCCGACCAGTCCTGATGGCCGAGACTGTCCCCGCCCCGCCCCCAACCCGACCTGATCAGTCCTGATGGCCGAGACTGTCCCCGCCACTCGCCCGACCTGACCAATCCTGATGGCCAAGACTGTCCCCGACCCTCCCCCGGCCCGACCCGACCAGTCCTGATGGCCGAGACTCTCCCCGCCCCTCCCCCGACCCGACCCGACCAGTCCTGATGGCCGAGACTGTCCCCGCCACTCGCCCGACCTGACCAATCCTGATGGCCAAGACTGTCCCCGAGCCGACCCGACCATTCCTGATGGCCGAGACTGTCCCCGCCCCTCCCCCGACCCGACCCGACTAGTCCTGATGGCCGAGACTGTCCCGCCCCGACCCGACCAGTCCTGATGGCCGAGACTGTCCCCGCCCCTCCCCCGACCCGACCCGACCAGTCCTGATGGCCGAGACTGTCCCCGCCACTCGCCCGACCTGACCAATCCTGATGGCCAAGACTGTCCCCGAGCCGACCCGACCATTCCTGATGGCCGAGACTGTCCCCGCCCCTCCCCCGACCCGACCCGACTAGTCCTGATGGCCGAGACTGTCCCGCCCCGACCCGACCAGTCCTGATGGCCGAGACTGTCCCCGCCCCGCCCCCGACCCGACCTGATCAGTCCTGATTGCCGAGACTGTCCCCGCCCCTCCCCCAACCCGACCCGACCAGTCCTGATGGCCGAGACTGTCCCCGCCCCGCCCCCGACCCGACCCGACCAGTCCTGATGGCCGAGACTGTCCCCGCCCCTCCCCCAACCCGACCTCTCCTGATGGCCGAGACTGTCCCCGCCCCTCCCCCAACCCGACCAGTCCTGATGGCCGAGACTGTCCCCGCCCCTCCCCCGACCCGACCAGTCCTGATGGCCGAGACTGTCCCCACCCCTCTCCCGACCCGACCAGTCCTGATGGCCGAGACTGTCCCCGCCCCTCCCCCAACCCGACCAGTCCTGATGGCCAAGACTGTCCCCGCCCCTCCCCCGATCCGACCAGTCCTGAGGGCCGAGACTGTCCCCGCCCCTCCCCTGACCCGACCAGTCCTGATGGCCAAGACTGTCCCCGCCCCTCCCCCGACCCGACCAGTCCTGAGGGCCGAGACTGTCCCCGCCCCTCTCCCTGACCCGACCAGTCCTGATGGCCGAGACTGTCCCCGCCCCTCCCCCGACCCGACCAGTCCTGATGGCCGAGACTGTCCCCACCCCTCCCCCGACCCGACCAGTCCTGATGGCCGAGACTGTCCCCGCCCCTCCCCCGACCCGACCAGTCCTGATGGCCGAGACTGTCCCCGCCCCTCCCCCGACCCGACCAGTCCTGATGGCCGAGACTGTCCCCGCCCCTCCCCCGACCTGACCAGTCCTGATGGCCGAGACTGTCCCCTCCCCTCCCCCGACCCGACCAGTCCTGATGGCCGAGACTGTCCCCGCCCCTCCCCCGACCCGACCAGTCCTGATGGCCGAGACTGTCCCCGCCCCTCCCCCGACCCGACCAGTCCTGATGGCCGAGACTGTCCCCACCCCTCCCCCGACCCGACCAGTCCTGATGGCCGAGACTGTCCCCGACCCTCCCCCGACCCGTCCTGATGGCCGAGACTGTCCCCGCCCCTCCCCCGACCTGACCAGCCCTGATGGCCGAGACTGTCCCCGACCCTCCCCCGACCAGTCCTGATGGCCGAGACTGTCCCCGCCCGTCCCCCGACCCGACCAGTCCTGATGGCCGAGACTGTCCCCGACCCTCCCCCGACCAGTCCTGATGGCCGAGACTGTCCCCGCCCCTCCCCCGACCCGTCCTGTGCTGATGGCCGAGACTGTCCCCGCCCCTCCCCCGACCACAGAGAAGACTGGTTGGGTCATGGAATATGTGGGTCAGTGGCAGCTTGGATAAGGAATTGGTTTAAGGACTGAAAACAGCGAGTTGTGGTAAATGGCTGTTTTTCAAACTGGAGGATTGTAGACAGTGGTCTTCCCCGAGGGGCAGTGCTGGGGCCACTGCTTTTTTGGATAAATATAAATTACCTGGATATTGGAATACAGAGTAGAATTTCTAAATTTGCCGATGACACCAAACTTGGAGGTGTGGCAAACAGTGAGGATGATACCAATCGACTGCAACAGGACATAGAAGAATAGCAGAATGGGCAGACAAGTGGCAGATGGAATTTAGTACAGAGAAGTGTGAGGTGATGCATTTTAGCAGAAGGAACAGGGAGAGGCAATATACACTTAATGGCACAGTTTTAAAGAGTGTGCAGGGACAGAGGGACCTGGGAGTTAATGTGCGTAGGTCCCTGAAGGTGGCGGGTCATATTGAGAGTGTGGTTAACAAAGCATTTGGGATCTTGTAAGGGGTTTTGTCCTCGGTCTCTCTCCCGTGAGACCTCTCTCTTTTACACAGTAATTTACCGAGAGTTTCGACCCACTCACCCCTTAGGTTCTGTACACTGGACTTTGAGGCAGGAGCTACAATGCAGAGAATACTCTGTAGACCAGGTTTAATGAAACGTACTGAAATTTTATTGCATGAAGAAAAATTGGATGTAAGCCAATAAGATACATGGGAGGGGAAAACAAATCATAATACAGTACTGACCAATATATCCGCAGGCATATTATACTTTACAAGGTTCAACGTGAAATATTGGAAACACACGGAACATCGAGGGACAACAACTCATTGTTAATTATCCCTTAAAATGCCCACCCCCTAAACCTAGCTAGGTTAGATTATGAGGGGCCAGAAACATGCTCACCAGTCCCAGTTAGAAAGTAGAGGTTTTGAAGTCTGCGTTTTGGTCCTCTCGGGCGTCCTGTCTCCACGTGGTCAGCGGAACGCAGTGGGTAGTGACACACTCTTTTCTCCCTCGAGGTGATGGACACGGCCAGGCTGGATGTTAGCAGGCCTGGACGTCGGCGTGGAGAGAGACCAACTGTTTGACCATTTTTTAATCGGTTTCTTTGTGGAGGGTCGCCGTCTTTTGTCTCGTCAATGGCCCGGGGTTTATCGATGATCTCCCGATAGCTACCCCGGGTCTGGACGCAGACTCTGCCTGGACCACCAATGCCTCTACAAAGCTCTCTTTCGATCAACTCTGTCGGTCATCTCCCGGATGCTCTCCCTTCAAGAAGTGCTCCCGATGATCTCTGATGGCCTCGATGTTCCCGATCCTTCCCGATGGCCTCAATCTCCGATGATCTCGAATCAATAGCCCCCGATGCCTACCCCGGGTCTCCAGTTATACTTTTCATCGAGGCCCTTATCTCCCACCATATCAAGGTTAGTCTTTGTTTAACTTTTGGCGGGCTTGTAGCACAGCGGGGTAGTCATTGTGTTTGAAGTACCTTCAGGATGGCCGGTAACTGCCATCTCTGGTCTGGAATGACCTTGTATTGTCTTTAATGGGTCTTGATGTCCCCCTTTGAACTTGAAGCTGTTTCCCTTTGGGTAAACATTTGATGGCATTTATCTACAGGCCGATCTGATTGGATCTGCATCCAATCTATATGTATGGGGTTCTGTCTGGTTTCGCATTCTCTGAAATTGTATTCCAGAACTTACTGTGGGCTGAATCCACAAAAGCTGTCTGTGGACTGCAGGAACCATTTAAAAATGTCCCAAAAAGCTGGTCACGGGGTCTGGTGGCCATTTTGTGTGCCCCTTTTCCTGGGCTTCTTTTCAAACAGTCTTTAAAAAATTAAGGCCTTTTCTGCCAATAGACCCTTATAGGACAATGTTCAATTTTGCGAATCCTACAATCTTGGGCTTAATAAATAGAGGTATTGAGTACAAAAGTAGAGAAGTTATGCTGAACCTTTATAAAACGCTGGTTAGGCCACAACTGTCGTATTGCGTCCAGTTCTGGTCACCACACTTTAGGAAGGATGTGAAGGCCCTTGAGAGGGTGCAGAGGAGATTTACCAGAATGGTTCCGGGGATGGGGGATCTTAGCTACAAGGACAGGTTGGAGAAGCTGGATTTGTTTTCATTAGAGCAAAGGAGGTTGAGGGGTGATTTGATCGAGGTGTACAAGATTATGACTGGTTTGGATAGGCTAGACGGGGAAAGGCTGTTCCCACTAGTTGATGGTACAAGGACTAGGGGACACAGAATTAATGTTTTGGGCAAGGGATACAGTGGGGATGTGAGGAAAAACTTTTTTACGCAGCCAGTGCTGATGGCCTGGAACTCGCTGCCGACGGAAGTGGTGGAAGTGGAGACACTCAATGTTTTCAAGGGGAGACTGGATAGGCACTTGAGGGAAATAAACCTGCAGGGCTACGGGGATAGAGCGGGGGAATGGGACTGACTGGATTGCTCTACAGAGAGCCGGCACGGACTTGATGGGCTGAATGGCCTCCTTCTGTGCTGTTGTGACTCTATGACCTCTACCACCTAGAAGGACAAGGGCAGCAGACGCATGGGAACACCACCACCTCCAAGTTCCCCTCCATGTGCCACACCATCCTGACTTGGAAGTATATCGGCCGATCCTCCATCGTCGCTGGGTCAAAATCCTGGAACTCCCTCCCGAACAGCACTGTGGGAGCACCTTCACCACACGGACTGCAGCGGTTCAAGAAGGCGGCTCACCACCACCTTCTCAAGGGCAACTAGGGATGGGCAATAACTGCTGGCATTACCAGCGACGCCCAGATCCCATGAATGAATAAAATAAAAACTACCTCCCTGATTTTGTCTGTATATTTTCCTTTCCTGTAACACCATGAACAGTTAATCAAAGGTAATCATTAGCACAACAGTCTTAAAGAATTTATAAAACATTCATCCATTCCATGTTCATGTCACCCCAGCTGTCTGCAGGGCCCTGTGCTACAGAACAGTGTGAACTCGCTGGTGTGTCAGCAGAGTCGAGGACTGAGAGAATCCCTTCCCACACACAGAGCAGGTGAACGCCCTCTCCCCAGTGTGAATTCGCTGGTGTCTCTTCAGCTCCCCAGAGCTTTTAAAGCTCTTACCACAGACAGAACATTTAAATGGTCTCTCATCGGTGTGAACTTGCTGGTGTCCCTTCAGATCCCTAGAGGTTTTAAAGTCTTTCCCACAGTCAGAACATTTAAATGGTCTCTCATCAGTGTGATATCGCTGGTGTGTCAGTAGGTGGGATGACTGAGTGAATCCCTTCCCACACACAGAACAGGTGAACGCTCTCTCCCCAGTGTGAACTCGCTGGTGCCCCTTCAGATCCCCAGAGGTTTTAAAGCTCTTCCCACAGTCAGAACATTTAAATGGTCTCTCATCGGAGTGAACTCGCTGGTGTCTCACCAGGCTTGATGGCTGAGTGAATCCCTTCCCACACACAGAGCAGGTGAACGGTCTCTTTCCTGCTGTCTCCAGCTGGTGGCCCTTCAGCTCCTGGGACCTTTTAAAGCTTTTCCCACAGTTGGAATGTTTTACCGGCCTGTCCCCAGCGTGAACTCGCTGGTGTGCCAGCAGATTAGAGGACCGAGTGAATCCCTTCCCACACTCAGAGCAGGTGAACGGCCTCTCCCCAGTGTGTAGCCACTGGTGTCGCTTCAGGTAGAGTCATAGAGTCATAGAGTAATACAGCACGGATAGAGGCCCTTCGGCCCATCGTGTCCGCGCCGGCCATCAAGCCCTGTCAAGGATGTCTCGGAGCGGGTGCAGAGCATTCTGAAGGGGGAGGGGGATCAGCCAGTTGTCGTGGTACATGTAGGTACCAACGATGTAGGTAAAAAGAGGGAGGAGGTCCTACAAGCTGAATTTAGGGAGTTAGGAGCTAAATTGAAAAGTAGGACCTCAAAGGTAGTAATCTCTGGATTGCTACCAGTGCCACGAGCTAATAAGTTTAGAGAGAGTAAGATAGATAAGCTAAATACGTGGCTTGAGCAGTGGTGCAAGGGAGAGGGATTTAAATTCTTGAGGCATTGGAACCAGTTCTTGGGGAGGAGTGACCTGTACCAAGGGGACGGTCTACACCTGAGCTGTGAGGGAGCCGATGTCCTCGGGGTAATATTTTCTAGGGCGGTTCGGGAGGATTTAAACTAATTTGGCAGGGGGATGGGAACCTAGATAGTGGAAAAGAGGGAAGTCATATGAAGTCAGAAATAGATGGTAGAAAGGTGAGAAGCAATAAGCAAAGGAGAGAAACACAAAGGGCCAAACTAATTCATAATGAGAGTGTGAAAAAAGCAAGCCTGAAGGCTTTGTATCTTAATGCTAGAAGCATTAGGAACAAGGTGGATGAATTAGTTGTGGAAATAGAGGTAAACAAGTATGATTTGATTGGGATTACAGAAACGTGGCTGCAGGGTGGGCAAGGCTGGGAACTTAACATCCAGGGATATACAATATTTAGGAAGGATCGGCAAAAAGGTAGGGGAGGTGGGGTAGCATTGCTGGTAAAGGAGGGGATTAATGCAATGGAAAGGAAGGATATTAACTCGGATGAAACAGAATCTGTATGGGTAGAAATGAGAAATAGCAAGGGGAGGAAAACGTTAGTGGGTGTGATATATAGGCCTCCAAATAGTAATATGGAGGTGAGGGAAGGCATAAAAAGGGAAATTAGAGAAGCGTGCGATAAGAGCACAGCTGTCATCATGGGTGACTTTAATTTACATATTGATTGGACTACCCAAATTAGTAAAAATTCTGAGGAGGAGGAATTCCTGGAATGTTTTCGGGACGGGTATCTGGACCAATATGTCGAGGAGCCGACTCGAGATCAGGCCATTTTAGACTGGGTATTGTGCAATGAGAAGGGACTTATCAACAATCTTCTTGTACGAGGCCCCTTGGGTCAGAGCGATCATAATATGATCGAGCTCTCAGTCGAGATGGAGAGTGAGGAAATTGAATCAGAGACTAAGGTCCAGAACTTAAATAAAGGGAATTACGAGGGTATGAGACGGGAATTGGGTAAGATTGATTGGGTGGTGTTTCTGGGGGGATTGACAGTGGATAGACAATGGCAAGCATTCAAAGATAGAATGGAAGAATTCCAGAACATGTTTATACCGGTTTGGCATAAAAATAAACCTAAAAAGGTGGCTCAACCGTGGATAACGAGGGAAATTAGGGACAGCATAAAATCAAAAAAAAGGGCATATCAACTGGCAAAAAAAAGCACCAGACCGGAAGATTGGGGGCAGTACAGGATACAGCAAAAGAGGACAAAGGGATTAATCAGGAAGGGGAAAATAGAATACGAAAGTAAACTTGCAGCAAACATAAAGACAGACTGCAAAAGCTTTTATCGGTATATCAGGAGGAAAAGACTGGTAAAAT
The DNA here is from genome assembly GCF_052327205.1 of Somniosus microcephalus. Classification (NCBI taxonomy): domain Eukaryota; kingdom Metazoa; phylum Chordata; class Chondrichthyes; order Squaliformes; family Somniosidae; genus Somniosus; species Somniosus microcephalus. Next base: position 622,402 of record NW_028225330.1, on the reverse strand, counting down.
CCCAAGTCGGTCCCTTGCAGTCCGATTCGGGAGAATATATAATGGAGAATAAGGAAATGGCAGACCAATTAAACTCATACTTTGGTTCTGTATTCACAAAGGAGGACACAAATAACCTCCCAGGAATATCGGCAAACATAGGGACTAATGAGAGGGAGGAGCTGACAGAAATTAGTATCTCTAGGGATATGGTGTTGGGTAAGTTGAGGGGACTGAAGGCCGACAAATCCCCGGGGCCTGATAAACTACATCCTAGGGTACTTAAGGAGGTGGCCCTGGAGATAGCAGATGCTCTAAGGATCATCTTCCGGAACTCCATTGACTCGGGAACAGTACCCGTGGATTGGAGGGTAGCTAATGTTACCCCAATATTTAAAAAGGGGGGTAGAGAGAAAGCAGGGAATTATAGACCAGTAAGCCTTACATCGGTTGTGGGCAAAATGCTAGAGTCCATTATTAAGGATAAAATAGCGGAGCACTTGACAAATGGGGAAAGGATCGGACAGAGTCAACATGGATTTACAAAGGGTAAATCGTGTTTGACTAATCTGCTGGAATTTTTTGAGGAAGTAACTGGTAAAATAGATGGGGGAGAGCCAGTGGATGTGGTGTACCTTGACTTCCAGAAAGCCTTCGATAAGGTTCCACACAAAAGATTATCATGCAAAATTAAGGCTCATGGGATTGGGGGCAAAGTATTAACGTGGATAGAGAACTGGCTGGCGGATAGAAAACAGAGAGTTGGAATAAACGGCTCGTTTTCGGAGTGGCAGGCAGTGACCAGCGGGGTGCCGCAAGGATCTGTCCTGGGACCCCAGCTGTTCACAATATATATAAATGATCTAGATCAGGGAATTGGATGCAATATTTCCAAATTCGCTGACGACACTAAACTAGGAGGAGGGGTGGGCTCTGATGAGGATGTCAGGAGGCTACAGTGCGATTTGGACAGGTTGGGAGAATGGACGGATACGTGGCAGATGCACTATAATGTGGATAAATGCGAGGTTATCCACTTTGGGGGTAAAAACAGGAGGGTAGATTATTATCTAAATGGCAATAGATTGGGAGATGGGGAAGTGCAGAGGGACCTGGGTGTTCTTGTGCACCAGTCACTGAAGGAGAGCATGCAGGTGCAACAGGCGATTAAGAAGGCAAATGGTATGTTGGCCTTCATATCAAGGGGGTTCGAGTATAGGAATAGGGATACCTTACTACAGCTGCACAAGGTGCTGGTGAGACCGCATCTGGAGTATTGTGTACAGTTTTGGTCGCCCCATCTGCGGAAGGATGTTCTTGCCATGGAAAGAGTGCAGCGGCGATTCACCAGGCTGATACCTGGAATGGCGGGAATGACCTACGAGGAGAGATTGAATAGTTTGGGCTTGTACTCACTGGAGTTTAGAAGATTGAGAGGGGATCTCATCGAAACATATAAAATTATGGCAGGCCTGGACAGGCTGAATTCAGAGAGAATGTTTCCAATGGCAGGGGAGCACAGAACCAGGGGCCACAGTCTAAAAATAGCGGGCAAATCATTTAAAACAGAGATGAGGAAGAATTTCTTCACTCAAAGAGTGGTGAGCCTGTGGAATTCCCTGCCACAGAGGGCTGTGAAGGCTAATTCAATAAATATTTTCAAGAGAGAATTGGATATATTTCTGAAGGCTAAGGGGATTAAGGGTTACGGAGAAAAGGCGGGGACGGGGTACTGAACTGGTGAGATCAGCTATGATCTCAGACGAAGATCAGCCATGATCTCATTGAATGGCGGAGCAGGCTCGAAGGGCCGAATGGCCTACTCCTGTTCCTATCTCTATGTTTCTATGTTTCTAATCCCATATTCCAGCATTTGGCCCGTAGCCTTGTATGCTATGGCATTTCAAGTGCACATCCAAATGCTTCTTAAATGTTGTGAGGGTTTCTGCCTCCACAACCCTTTCAGGCAGTGAGTTCCAGACTCCAACCACCCTCTGGGTGAAAAAGTTCTTTCGCAAATCCCCTCTAAACCTCCCGCCCTTTACCTTGAATCTATGCCCCCTAGTTATTGACCCCTCTACTAAGGGAAAAAGCTCCTCAGCATCCATCCTATCTATGCCCCTCATAATTTTGTACACCTCAATCATGTCCCCCCTCAGCCTCCTCAGCTCCAAGGAAAACAAACCCAACCTCTCTTCATAGCTGAAGCGCTCCAGCCCTGGTAACATCCTGGTGAATCTCCTCTGCACCCTCTCTAACGCGATCACATCCTTCCTGTAGTGTGGCGACCAGAACTGCACACAATATTCCAGCTGTGGCCTAACCAGTGTTTTATACAGCTCCATCATAACCTCCTTGCTCTTATATTCAATGCCTCGGCTAATGAAGGCAAGTATCCCATATGCCTTTTTTACCACCTTATCCACCTGTTCCGCCGCCTTCAGGGATCTGTGTACTTGCACACCCAGATCCCTCTGACCCTCCGTCTTGCCTAGGGTCTTTCCATTCATTGTGTATTCCTTTGCCTTGTTAGTCCCCCCAAAGTGCATCACCTCGCACTTTTCCGGGTTAAATTCCATTTGCCACTGTTCCGCCCATCTGACCAACCCATCTATATCGTCCTGCAGACTGAGGCTACCCTCCTCGCTATTTACCACCCTACCAATTTTTGTATCATCCGCGAACTTACTGATCATACCCTTTACATTCATATCCAAGTCATTAATGTAGACCACAAACAGCAAGGGACCCAGCACCGATCCCTGTGGTACCCCACTGGCCACAGGCTTCCAGTCACAAAAACAACCTTCGACCATCACCCTCTGCCTTCTGCCACTAAGCCAGTTTTGTATCCAATGTGCCAAGGCACCCTGGATTCCATGGGCTCTTACCTTCTTGACCAGTCTCCTGTGCGGGACTTTATCGAAGGCCTTACTGAAATCCATGTATACCACATCCACTGCGTTACCCTCATCCACACACCTAGTCACCCCCTCAAAAAATTCAATCAAATTAGTCAGACATGATCTTCCCTTGACAAAGCCATGTTGACTATCCCTGATTAATCCTTGCCTCTCCAAGTGGAGACAAATTTTGTCCCTCAGGATTTTTTCCAATAATTTTCCTACCACTGATGTTAGGCTCACTGGCCTGTAGTTCCCCGGTTTTTCCCTACTACCCTTCTTGAATAATGGTACTACATTAGCGGTTCTCCAGTCCTCTGGCACATCCCCTGTGGCCAGAGAGGTCCTGAATATATGTGTTAGAGCCCCCGCAATCTCCTCCTTTGCCTCACACAGCAGCCTGGGATACATTTCATCCGGGCCTGGGGATTTATCCATTTTTAGGCCAGCTAAAACCGCCAATACCTCCTCCCGCTCGATGTTAATATGTTCGAGCATATCACAGTCCCCCCGCCCTATTTCTATGTCTACATCGTCCTTCTCCATAGTGAAAACAGATGCAAAAAATTCATTTAGAACCCCTCCTACATCTTCCGGCTCCACACACAGATTGCCACTTTTGTCCCTAATGGGCCCTATTTTTTCCCTAGTTATCCTCTTACCCTTAATATACTTATAAAACATCTTCGGATTTTCCTTTATTTTGCTTGCCAGTGTTATTTCATGGCCCCTCCTTGATCTCCTAATTTCTTTTTTAAGTATCCCCCTGCACTTTTTGTACTCCTCTAGGGCTTCCTCCGTCTTTAGCCTTTTGTATCTACCAAAAGCCCTCCTTTTTTTCCTAATCCATTCTCGTATATCCCCTGTCATCCAAGGTTCCCTGTGGTTTTTGGAACCACCCTTGACCTTTACGGGAACATGTTGCCATTGTATGATCTCAATCTCCCTTCTGAAAGCCTCCCATTGCTCCGATGCGGATTTTCCTACAAGTAGCTGATCCCAGTCCATTTTGGCCAGATCCTGCCTTATCCTATTAAAATCGGCCTTCCCCCAATTTAGAACCTTTATTTCCAGCCCATCCCTGTCCTTTTCCATGGCCACCTTAAATCTTACCATATAATGGTCACTATCACCAAAGTGCTCCCCTACTAGCACTTTTTCCACTTGGCCGGCCACATTCCCTAGAATTAGGTCCAGTACCGCCCCCTCTCTTGTAGGACTTTCTACATGCTGGCTCAAAAAGCTCTCCTGGATGCACTTTAAGAATTCTACACCCTCTGAGCCTTTCACACTCTGACTATCCCAGTTAATATTGGGGAAGTTGAAATCCCCCATTATTATTACCCTATTATTTGCACATTTCTCTGAGATTTGCCTACATATCTGTTCCTCTATCTCCCCCTGACTGTTTGGAGGCCTATAGTACACTCCCAGCAAAGTGCTTGCCCCCTTTTTGTTTTTAAGCTCCACCCATATGGCCTCATTAGAGGACCCTGCTAATATATCATCCCTCCTTACTGCAGTAATTGACTCAATTAATATTGCGACACCCCCTCCTCTTATACCTCCCCCTCTGTCTCGCCTGAAGATTCTGTACCCCGGAATATTGAGCTGCCAGTCTTGCCCTTCCCTCAACCATGTCTCCGTGATAGCAACAATATCATACTCCCATGTGTTTATCAACACCTTCAGTTCATCCACCTTATTCGCAAGACTCCTTGCATTAAAATAGATGCCATCCAGCCTTGCCCTTATATATTTGCCCTGTCTACCAAGCTGACTTGTTTTTTTCTCTATAATTGGCAGCACATCCCCCCCTATTTCAGCTCCCCTCTGTATCCCATCCCCCTGCCAAGTTAGTTTAAACCCCCCCCAACAGTGCTAGCAAACCTCCCCGCAAGGATATTTGTCCCGCTCTGGTTCAGGTGCAACCCGTCCGACTTGTACAAGTCCCACCTTTCCCAGAAGCAGGCCCAGTGATCCAGGAATGTAAAACCCTCCCCCCTACACCAACTCTTTAGCCACGCATTCATCTGCTCTATCCTCCCATTCCTATACTTACTAGCACGTGGCACTGGGAGTAATCCAGAGATTACAACCTTTGAGGTCCTGCTCTTTAATCTGTTACCTAGCTCCCTAAATTCTTGATGCAGGACCTCATCCCTCTTTTTACCTATGTCGTTGTAGATTTTGAAGCTCTTCCCACACTCAGAACATTTAAAAGGTCTCACATCATTGTGAACTCGCTGGGGTGCCAGCAGATTGGAGGAGCGACTGAATCAGGTCCTGATGAATCGAGCGACTCTGTCTGTTCTTGACGTGATGTTTGGTCTGAGCTTCCTGTCTGTAAATGCTCCACTTCTAAAACCCTGTAAAAGGAGTGTAGAAAGGGGTAAGAGGGAGAATGTTGCCTCATGTCCCCCTTTCCCAGCCCAGGGGCAGTGAAGCTGATTTTCAGGCCCCAGCTGCTGCACAGGTTACATACGAACATACGAATTAGGAGCAGGAGTCGGCCTCTCGGCCCCTCGAGCCTGCTCCGCCATTCAATAAGATCATGGCTGATCCGATTACGCCACATTCCTGCCTACCCCCGATAACCTTTCACCCCCTTGCTTATCAAGAATCTATCTACCTCTGCCTTAAAAATATTCAAAGCCTCTGCTTCCACCGCCCTCTGAGGAAGAGAGTTCCAAAGAAGGCCATCAGGCCCCGGGGACTTGTCAGCTCGCAGCTCCAACAATTTGCTCAGTACCACTTCCCTGGTGATTGTCATTTTCACAGATCACAGAAATCACAGAAACCCCACAGTGCAGATAGAGGCCATTTCGGCCCATCGAGCCTGCACCGACACATATCCCACCCGATCCCCGTAACCCCTACACCGACACATATCCCACCCGATCCCCGTAACCCCTACACCAACACATATCCCACCCGATCCCCGTAACCCCTACACCAACACATATCCCACCCGATCCCCGTAACCCCTACACCAACACATATCCCACCCGATCCCCGTAACCCCTACACCGACACATATCCCACCCGATCCCCGTAACCCCTACACCGACACATATCCCACCCGATCCCCGTAACCCCTACACCAACACATATCCCACCCGATCCCCGTAACCCCTACACCGACACATATCCCACCCTATCCCCGTAACGCCTACACCAACACATATCCCACCCTATCCCTGTAACCCCTGCACCGACACATATCCCACCCGATCCCCGTAACCCCTACACCAACACATATCCCACCCTATCCCTGTAACCCCTACACCGACACATATCCCACCCGATCCCCGTAACCCCTACACCAACACATATCCCACCCGATCCCCGTAACCCCTACACCGACACATATCCCACCCGATCCCCGTAACCCCTACACCAACACATATCCCACCCGATCCCCGTAACCCCTACACCAACACATATCCCACCCGATCCCCATAACCCCTACACCAACACATATCCCACCCTATCCCCGTAACCCCTACACCGACACATATCCCACCCTATCCCCGTAACCCCTACACCAACACATATCCCACCCGATCCCCGTAACCCCTACACCAACACATATCCCACCCTATCCCCGTAACCCCTACACCGACACATATCCCACCCGATCCCCGTAACCCCTACACCAACACATATCCCACCCGATCCCCGTAACCCCTACACCAACACATATCCCACCCGATCCCCGTAACCCCTACACCAACACATATCCCACCCGATCCCCATAACCCCTACACCAACACATATCCCACCCGATCCCCATAACCCCTACACCAACACATATCCCACCCGATCCCCGTAACCCCGACACCGACACATATCCCACCCTATCCCCGTAACCCCTACACCAACACATATCCCACCCGATCCCCGTAACCCCTACACCAACACATATCCCACCCTATCCCCATAACCCCACTTATTTAATCCCCCTAACACTAAGGGTCAATTTATCATAGCCAATCAACCTAACCCGCACATCTTTGGACTGTGGGAGGAAACCAGGGCACCTGGAGGAAACCCACGCAAACACGGGGAGAATGTGCAAACTCCACACAGGGAGGGAGGAATTTCTTGAATTCCTCCCTCCCTTCCATTTCCTGATTTACAGCTATTTCTGGGATGTTACTTGAATCCTCTATAATGAAGACCGATGCAAAATACCTGTTTAATTCAACTGCCATCTCCTTATTTTCCATTATTAATTCCCCAGACTCACTTTCTATAGGACCAATGCTCACTTTGTTAACTCTTTTTTAAATATCTATAGAAACTCTTACTATCTGTTTTTATATTTCTAGTTAGCTTTCTCTGGTACTCTCATTTTTCTCTCCTTATTAATCTTATATTCATTCTTTGCTGGTTTTTATATTCTGTCCAATCTTCTGACCTGCCACCCATCTTTGCGCAATTATATGCTTTTTCTTTAAGTTTGATACTATCTTTAACTTTTTTCGTTAACCACGGATGGTGGGTCCTCCCCGTGGAATTTTTCTTTCTTGTTGGAATGTATCTATTCTGTGTACAGGAAACTTTCTGGTATCCGGCACTGATGGGACCGAGCTGGTGCCGTTAGATCAAAACTGCCGGAGAAACCAGCGCTAATGTTAAAACATACGGAGCTTCTGAGCAGCTTGCAAGCATCTAGCTGAAGCTGTTGCTTAGCTACAGAGACGCTTGCAGAGCCAGGACTGGAGAAAAGAAGCAATGAAAAGAAAAAAACTTAGCTGAACTGACTCCTGAATTTTGCCATGGCATAGAGTTTTCTGGACATTTAACCTCCGGATAAATGAAAGTTTCCTGTATTCTGAAATATCCCCTTAAATGTCTGCCACTGTAACTCTATTGACCGATCCCTTAACCTAATTTGCCAGTTCACTTTAGCTAGCTCTGTTTTCATGCCCTCAGAATTGCCCTTATTTAAGTTTAAAATACTAGTCTGGGACCCACTCTTCTCTCCCTCAAACTGAAGGTAAAATTCAATCATATTATGATCGCTGCTACCTAGGGGCGCCTTCACTATGAGGTCATTAATTAATCCTACCTCGTTGCACAATACCAGGTCTGGTATAACCTGCTCTCTGGTTGGCTCCAGAACGTGCTGTTCAAAGAAACTATCCCGAAAACATTCTATGAACTCCTCATCTAGGCTACCTTTGCCCATCTGATTTTTCCCATCTATATGTAGAATAAAATCTCCCACAATTATTGCCATACCTTTCTGACAAGCTCTCATTATTTCTTCCTTTACACTCCATCCTACTGTTAGGGGGCCTGTACACCACTCCCACAAGTGACATTTTGCCTTTATCATTTCTCATCTCTACCCAAACCGCTTTGACATCCTGGTTTCCTGAACTTGGGTCATCCCTCTCTATTGTGCTAATACCATCATTAATTATCAGAGCCACCCCTTCACCTTTTCCCACCTTCCTGTCCTCCCTAACTGTCATGTACCCTTCAATATTCAGGTCCCAACCTATGTCACCCTGCAGCCATGTTTCTGTAATGGCGATCAGGTCGTACTTATTTATTCCTATTTGCTCTATCAGTTCATCTGTTTTGTTTTGAATGCTTCGTGCATTCAGATGCAGAGCCTTTAGTTTTGTCCTTTTATTATTTTTGTAACCTCTAGCCTTATCTGTTGATTTACTCTTAGATTTGTCCTCTCTATCCCGTCCTGTCACGGTCTGTTTATCATTTCTCATATTAATACCTTTCTCTGTTGCCTTGTCTCCACTCTTTGATTTACCACATCTCAACAAGTTTGATCCCTTGCCCCCACTATTTAGTTTAAAACCCTCTCTACCGCCCCAGTTATATGACTTGCCAGAACACTGGTCCCAGCACGGTTCAAGTGAAGACCGTCCCAACGATACAGATCCCACTTTCCCCAGTGTAGTGCCAGTGCCCAGGAATCGAAACCCATTTCTCCCACACCAGTCTTTGAGCCACGCATTCATCTCTCTAATTTTATTTACCCTATGCCAATTTGCTCGTGGCTCAGGTAAGAATGCAGACATTATTATCCTTGAGGTTCTACTTTTTAATTTAGCCCCTAGCTGCTCACACTCTCTCAGCAGAACCTCTTTCCTAGTTCTACCTATGTCGTTGGTACCAACATGGACCGTGGCCACTGGCTCCTCCCCCTCTCACTGCAAGTTCCTCTCCAGCCCGGAAGAGATGTCCCAAACCCTGGCACCGGGCAGGCAACACAGCCGTCTGGACTCTAACTGGTTGAAAGGATCAACAGTAATGGCGGCTGCAATCCCCACAAGCTCCCACGCTCCAGCCGCCGCGCTGAGTTGTAGCTGACCCCGCGCATGTGCCCCATGGCCCCGCCCTCTCCTCCTCCACAGGCGCCCGGCCCACACCGCGCATGCTCAGCACATACCCTGGGCCCCTGTCAATCATCCTTGCCTGCGCGCTGGGCCCCTGTGGTGATTATTCCTTGTTTAGTAAAAGTATTGTGATTGGTTGTTTGTTAACTGCCTTGGGATATATGTTGTAATCTCATTGGTAGTTGATGATCACATGATGTGTTGTGGCCACCTTAAATTCAGTTCTTTTCCAGCTTTGGTTGGGACTGGATGTGGGAAGATGTGCTGCAGATTTTAAAGTTAATAAAGCCTAGCCTTGGAAGGCAAATCTATTCTTTATTTCAATTTATTAACTTTATGTTAGAATGGAGTGATATCTTCAACCAGAACGATTCAAGGCTGACCCCAATTCTGCTGGAGTGGATGATAAATGGAAACATTGGTATTGTACATTTAAAAACTTTTTGGGTGTGTTGGATCAAGAGTCTCTAAATAAGCTGAATATGCTGATCAACTACATTGCTCCAGATGTATATAAATATATTTTGGACTGTAAAACTTATAAAGTGGCTATTTCTACATTGGAAAAGATTTTTGTTAAACCAAAGAATGAGGTATTTGCACGTCACCTTCTATCTGCCCGTAGGCAGCAGGTGGGAGAATCTTTGGATACTTATTTACAAGCACTTCGGTGCCTTAGTGTTAACTGTAATTATAAGGCCGTGACGGCTGAAGAATATAAGGAAGAATCGGTACGGGGTGCTTTTATTAATGGATTACTGTCCAGATCAATTCGTCAGCGGTTGTTAGAAAATAAGACTTTGGATCTTAAAAGTGCTTTTGAGCAAGCTTCTACATTGGATGTGGCTCAGAGAAGTTCGGATTCTTATGCTCTTTTTAATCGGCCTGCGACTATGGTTTCGGCAGTTTCGGATGAAAAGGAATTATGTGGACTTAATGGGAGTGGTTTACTAGATTCTGAAACAGTTTCTACTTCGGCGGCTGTTGCCTCTAGGATTCAGAAGTGTTATTTTTGTGGGAATATCCGGCACCCTCGTCTGAAGTGTCCTGCTCGGGAGGCTGTGTGTAGTAAATGCGGCAAGAGAGGTCATTATGTACGCGTGTGCAAATCATCAGGTTCAATTACCTCCTCCTCTCCTGGTGTGGGAGGGCCCTCCTCCACTACCTCCTCTGTGACTATTCAGCCTTTAGATAGGACGTTTATTGCATCAATTTCTGCTGCATTTGCTCATGGCCTAAACAAAGCTATAGTTACGGCTCAGGTTAATGGGTTGGAAGTGAAGGCCCTTATAGATACGGGCAGTACTGAGAGTTTTATAAGTCTTCAGTTTGCGAAGGAGAAGCATTTGAAAATTTCGCCTGTTACGTATCAGCTGTGTATGGCTCAGACGACCCTTACTTCACAAATAGCTGGTTGTTGCTTTGTGAAAATGGTTCTTCTAGGTAATACGTATACTGATATACGCCTATCTGTTTTGCCTAATCTCTGTGCGGATATTTTGATTGGACATGATGTGCTTCAGTTACACGAGTCTCTTAGTCTTTCATTTGGAGGGACTAAGCCACCTTTATCTATTTGTGGATTAACCTCTTTATCTATTTCTCCATTATCACTTTTTTCCAATTTGATGTCGGATTGTAAGCCAATTGCTACCAAGTCAAGAAGATATAGTAGTCAGGATAGAGAATTTATTAATTCTGAAGTTCAACGTCTCTTATTGGAAGGAATCATTGAACCTAGTTGTTCGCCTTGGCGAGCACAGGTAGTTGTCACGACTAACGAGAGACACAAGAAGCGAATGGTGATAGACTATTCCCAAACTATTAATAGGTATACTCAATTAGATGCGTACCCTTTGCCTAAGATTGATGAGCTTATCAACAAAGTATCTCAGTATAAGGTTTTTAGCACTATTGATTTAAAGAGTGCTTATCATCAGATTCCCATTGTTAAGAAGGATCAACCATATACGGCCTTTGAGGCTGGTGGAAAGCTGTATCAGTTTTGCCGAATACCATTTGGTGTTACTAATGGTGTTGTTTGTTTTCAACGGGCAATGGATGCTTTTATAAGTGATAACTCCCTCTCTGACACCTTTTCATACTTAGATGACATCACAGTGTGTGGCAAATCAAGGGTGGAGCATGATTCTAATTTTAAAAGATTCCTTCAAGCTGCGGAAAAAGTTGGTTTAACTTTTAACAAAGAGAAATGTATCTTTTCGACTACTGAGGTAAATCTATTGGGGTATATTATCTCGGGAAACAAGATTAAACCAGATCCAGAACGTCTGCGACCATTGATTGATTTACCTTGTCCTACTAATTCTAAGGCTTTGCAACGAGTTGTTGGACTGTTTTCTTAATATTCTAATTGGATTGCAAATTTTTCACGGAAGATCCGGCCTCTTATTCGGGTTACGACATATCCTCTATCATGGGAGGCCAGGACATGTTTTGAGAATTTTAAAAAGGATATTTTAGGAGCAGTTGTGCATTCTATTGATGAGCAGGTTCCCTTTGTGATCGAGACGGATGCTTCAGATTTTGCAATTGGGGCTACTCTGAACCAAAATGGAAGACCTGTGGCCTTTTTCTCACGTACTTTGAACAATAGTGAAAAAAGACATTCTTCAATAGAGAAAGAGGCATACGCAATAGTAGAAGCATTGCGTAAATGGAGACATTATTTATCGGGGCGACATTTCATGTTGGTAACTGATCAAAAATCTGTGTCCTTTATGTTTGATGTTAAACATTTTGGAAAGATCAAAAATGATAAAATAATGAGATGGAGGATTGAGTTGGCATGTTACCATTTTGACATAGTTTATTGTCCGGGGAAGGATAATGTTGCTGCTGAAGCACTGTCGAGGGCTTATTGTTCTGTGATTCACGGAGATACACTTATTAATCTTCACAATGCCTTATGTCATCCTGGGGTTACGAGGATGATACACTTTGTACGCAGTAAGAACTTGCCTTTTTCAGTTGAAGACGTCAAGCGGATGACTTCATCATGTTCTATCTGTGCTCGGTGTAAACCGAATTTCTTTAAGCCTCAACGAGCTCATCTTATAAAGGCTACTTCTCCTTTTGAACGTTTGAGCGTCGATTTTAAGGGGCCTCTTCCTTCAACTACTCAAAACCGATATATATTTACTGTTGTGGATGAATTTTCAAGGTTCCCTTTTGCTTTTCCTTGTGCAGATGTATCAGCTGCTACAGTTATTAAATGTCTGACAACTTTTTGTCATCTTTGGGATGCCTGCGTATATCCATTCGGATCAGGGAAGTTCTTTTATATCTTCCCAGTTGAAGGAATACCTTCAGATTCTGGGAATTTCTACTAGTAGAACTACCCCATATAATCCCCAGGGTAATGGACAGTGCGAACGATACAATGGGGTGATCTGGAAGGCAGTTATGTTGGCTTTGACATCCCGGAACCTTAAGAATACACAGTGGGAAATGGTACTGCCTGATGCCCTGCATTCCATTAGATCATTGCTTTCAACGGCTACTAATGTGACCCCCCATGAAAGGCTCTTTAACTATCCGCGGAGATCTGCTACGGGATATTCAGTACCTTCATGGCTTACTATGCAGGGACCTGTGCTGCTTCGACGCCATGTTAGATTGTCAAAATATGATCCTTTGGTGGAGGAGGTGGAGCTGTTGGAGGCAAATTCCCAATATGCTCATATTCGATTCCAAGATGGGAAAGAAAGTACTGTTTCAATTAAAGACTTGGCTCCTTGTGGTGGCCAGCCCTCTTCTGAGGATATTAACAATAGTCATGATTCAGATAATGTGGATGCTGTTACAGATATTACGAATATTTCCAATCCGATTGCAGATAATTATACTTCTATTAGTCAGCCCTTGATAGATGTTTATGACCGTCCCAGTTTACCTTCTGATGGGATTTCTAATCCGGAAACCGTTGAAAATCGGGATATGGATAGCCTTCCTGCTGAAGATACTTCTGTGCCTTCTGGTGTGGGAGGGCAAGGAATTTCACCAAGGTTAAGAAGGTCGACACGAACAAGATATCCGGTCGACCGATTGAAAATGGACTTTTAAATTGATAGTAATGTTTTAAAATTGTTGAAATATTATAGTATATTGTTTTAGTTGAGAGATACTTAATACTTATGTGCAATGTTACTATTTGTTGTTGTTCACTTAGTATTGTGTCATGTGAACAGTTTTATTCTTGTTGTGCATAGTTTTAGTTGTAAATAATTAATTATAAATTGTAAAGGTTATTTAGGTTGGAGTATATTTTAAAAGGAGGGGTGAATGTGGTGATTATTCCTTGTTTAGTAAAAGTATTGTGATTGGTTGTTTGTTAACTGCCTTGGGATATATGTTGTAATCTCATTGGTAGTTGATGATCACATGATGTGTTGTGGCCACCTTAAATTCAGTTCTTTTCCAGCTTTGGTTGGGACTGGATGTGGGAAGATGTGCTGCAGATTTTAAAGTTAATAAAGCCTAGCTTTGGAAGGCAAATCTATTCTTTATTTCAGCCCCTGAGCTCCAGGCTGCTGCACGGGGCTTTCTTTGTAAAGTCGGTGTTGGTGAAGAGCCGCAATCAGTGAGGGAAAGTGAGTTTTCCCCCAGATCCGATTGAGATCAGAGGAGGGGAGAGAATAAAGGGGAATCCAAACCTGAGAGTCCGAGGGCTCTGCAGGCACTGAATGGAGCGACTTCACTCGGGCGGAGCCGGAGAGTGCCTCAGGGGCACGTGACCGTGGGCAGCGGGTGGGATTGATGTGTCCGCCGACCAATAGGGAGAGAGATCGCGGGAGCAGTGGGCAGGCGGCGGGTGATGCGCTCTCCAACGTCTTGATGTCATAAAAAGTGCAGGTGTCATAACGTGTTTCTGCTGAGTGCTGTACATCAATGAGTTGGTCTTGAACAGAGCAAGTATGAAGTTTGCAGATGATGCAAAAGTTGGCCGTGTGGTGGATGAAGAAGAAAGCTGCAGACTGCAGGAAGATATCAATGGACTGGTCAGGTGGGCAGAACAGAGGCAAATGGAATTCAATCCAGAGAAGTGCGAGGTAATGCATTTGGGGAGGGCTAACAAGGCAAGGGAATACACAATAAATGGTGGGACACTGAGAAGTGCAGAAGATCAGAGGGACCTTGGAGTGTATGTCCACAGATCCCTGAAGGTAGCAGGACAGGTAGATAAGGTGGTTAAGACACACGGGATACTTGCCTTTATTAGCTGAGGCGCAGAATACAAGAGCAGGGAGGTTATGCTCGAACTGTATAAAACACTAGTTAGGCCACAGCTAGAGTACTGCGTGCAGTTCTGGTCACCACATTACAGGAAGGATGTGATTGCACTAGAGAGGGTGCAGAGGAGATTTACCAGGATGTTGCCTGGGCTGGGGAATTTTAGCTATGAGGAAAGATTGGATAGGCTGGGGTTGTTTTCTTTGCAACAGAGAAGGCTGAGGGGAGACTTAATTGAGGTGTATACAATTATGAGAGGCCTAGATAGAGTGGATAGGAAGGACCTATTTCCCTTGGCAGAAGGGTCAATAACCAGGGGGCATAGATTTAAAGTAATTGGTTGAAGGTTTAGAGAGAATTTGAGGCAAACTTTTTTCACCCAGAGGGTGATGGGGGTCTGGAACTCACTGCCTGACAGGGTGGTAGAGGCAGAGACCCTCATCACATTTAAAAAGTACTTGGATGTGTACTTGAAGTGCCGAAACCTACAGGGCTACAGACCAAGTGCTGGAAAGTGGGATTAGGGAGGAGAGCTCTTTGTCGGCCGGCACGGACATGATGGGCCGAATGGCCTCCTTCTGTGCTGTAAATGTCTATGATTCTATGAGTGAGGGAGTCTGGGGGTCAAGGTTGACTGACAGTCTGTGCTGACCCTTGACCTCTCTTTCCCCCGCTCCCCAGGATAGGTTGCCCATTCCAGCTGCTCACTGTGGGGGTGCTCAGCTGATCCCGGCCTGGGATGCAGTTGGGGAGACTGCAGTTAGCCTCAGTGCCCTGGGCTCCTGCTACTGATCACTGTCCAGTCACCCCCCAGCAGCAAAGGCCGAGTCTGCAAAGGGGGCTTGATTTTGTCTGTGATGCCCCCCCAAGGTTGAATAGGCTGCCAACAGTCACTGCACACCCTCACACATTGGCCACTCGGAGGGGCACTAGAAGGCAACCAGTGACTGTGGGACTGTATCCCAGCGGATACCCACCCTTCACAATAGAGGGAGGGAAACTTGAATAACAGTTAAAAAACAAAAAGTGCAGGGGGAGTTCTCCCTGTGTCCTGGGGCCAATGTTTATCGCTCACCCAACATCACCAATACAGCTTATCCAGTCATTATCACACTGCTATCTGTGTGAGCTTGGTGTGAGTGAATTCACTGCCACGTTTCCTGCCTGAAACCCTCATCCAAACCTTTGTTACCTCCAGACTCGACTGTTCGTACCCTAACTCGCACCAAGTCCCGTTCACCCTGTGCTCGCTGACCTACATTGGCTCCCGGTCCAGCGATCTCATCCTTGTTCTCAAATCTCTCCATGGCCCTCGGTCTCTCCCTATCTCTGTAACCTCCTCCAGCCCCACAACCCTCCCCGATCTCTGCGCTCCTTGATATATGATCAGCCATGATCTCATTGAATGGTGGAGCAGGCTCGAGGGGCTGAATGGCCTACTCCTGCTCCTATCTTCTATGTTTCTATGTTTCCCACCCCTCCAGCCAAATCCTCTGGTAGTCTCCTAGCTCGTCCTGTCATTAATTCATAGGGGGTCAGTCCGGTCGTTCGGCCTGGGGTGGCTCGCAGCCTCATTAGTATGCTGGGTAATATTTCCGACCATCCCTTCCCTGTTTCTTGAATGACTTTTGTCAGTGTGTTTTTCAGTGTCCTATTCATTCTTTCTACCATCCCCGAGCTCTGGGGGTGATATGGTTTGTGATATTTTGTGTCACATGTAGCAGCTTACAGATTTCTTTCATTATTTTGCTGGTGAAATGAGTGCCGTTGTCTGAGTCAATTTGCAGAGGCACTCCCCAATGGGGTATAACCTCGGTAGCCAATATTAGTGCAACTGTTTGTGCAGAGCAGTCTCGGGTGGCAAAGGCTTCCACCCAGCTGGTAAATTGGTCAATTATTACCAGGCAATATTTCTTCCCCCGGTCCTGCGCTAAGGGGCTGGTAAAGTCAATTTGTAAATGTTCCCAGGGTCCTTGGGGCCTGGGTTGGTTTGCTACTCTAACTCGACATCTCTGTCCTACATTATTCTTGCGCACATTACACAGCGGTGGCAATATTTCGCTACTTCCCGACCCATCTTTGGCCACCACCAGTGCTGTGTCAGTAGGTGCAACATGTTACTTCTGCCAGTATGTGTTACACCATGGTATAGCGCCATCAGTTGTTGTCTACAACATTCCGGTGCCACCACCTGGTTACGTGGGCCCCATTTCCAAATTCCATCTTGTAATTGCGCGCCAGCTTGTCTCCATTTCTCCTTTTGCTCTTTACTAGTATTTTCTTGTAGCTCCATTATATTCACTTCCTGTACCCCACTGACTATCATGACCATATTTATTTCGTTTTTAAACGCGTCCTCTGGTTGCATTTCTTCCGCAGCTAGTTTTGCGGCTAGATCTGCATACCTATTCCCCATAGGGGCCTGGTCCTGGGGTTCATAGAAACATAGAAGATAGGAGCCGGAGTAGGCCATTCGGCCCCTCGAGCCTGCTCCGCCATTCAATGAGATCATGGCTGATCATCCAAATTCAGTACCCTGTCCCTGCCTTCTCCCCATATCCCTTGATCCCTTTAGCCTTAAGAAATATATCCAACTCCTTCTTGAATATATTTAATGAATTGGCCTCAACTGCCTTCTGTGGTAGAGAATTCCACAGGTTCACCACTCTCTGGGTGAAGAAATTCCTCCTCATCTTTGTCCTAAATGGTTTACCCCTTATCCTTAGACTGTGACCCCTGGTTCTGGACTCCCCGGCCATCGGGAACATCCTTCCTGCATCTAGTCTGTCCAGTCCTGTTAGAATTTTATAAGTTTCAATGAGATCCCCTCTCATTCTTCTAAACTCCAGTGAGTATAAGCCCAATCGACCCAATCTCTTCTCATACGTCATTCCTGCCATCCCAGGTACCAGCCTGGTGAATCTTCGCTGCACTCCTTCCATGGCAAGAACATCCTTCCTCAGATAAGGCGACCAAAACTGCACACAATACTCAAGGTGTGGTCTCACCAAGGCCCTGTACAACTGCAGCAAGACATCATTGTTCCTGTACTCAAACCCTCTCGCTACGAAGGCCAACATACCATTTGCCTTCTTAGCCGCCTGCTGCATCTGCATGCTTACCTTCAGCGACTGGTGCACAAGGACGCCCAGGTCTCATTGCACTTCCCCTTCTCCCAATCTATTGCCATTCAGATAATAATCTGCCTTGCTGTTTTTGACACCAAAGTGGATAACCTCGCATTTATCCACGTTGTATTGCATCTGCCATGATTCTGCCCAATCACCCAACCTGTCCAAATCATACTGGAGTTTCTCGGCATCCTCCTCACAGCACACACGCCCACCCAGCTTTGTGTCGTCTGCAAACTTGGAGATATTACATCTAGTTCCCTCGCCCAGATCATTAATATATATTGTGAATAGCTGCGGTACCCCACTAGTCACTGCCTGCCACTCGGAAAAAGAGCCGTTTATTCCAACTCTTTATTTCCTGTCTGCCAACCAGTTCTCTATCCAAGTCAATACCTTGCCCCCAATCCCATGTGCGTTAACTTTACACGCTAATCTCTTATGCGGGACCTTATCGAAAGCCTTCTGAAAGTCCAAATACACCACATCCACTGGTTCTCCCTTATCTATTTTACCAGTTACATCCTCAAAAAATTCCAGTAGATTAGTCAAGCATGATTTACCCTTTGTAAATCCATGTTGACTTTGTCCGATCCGGTCACTTGCTTCCAAGTGCTCTGCTATTACATCCTTTATAATGGACTCTAGCATTTTCCCCACTACCGATGTCAGGCTTACCGGTCTGTAATTCCCCGTTTTCTCTCTACCACCTTTTTTGAACAGTGGGGTAACATTAGCTACCCTCCAATCCATGGGAACTGTTCCAGAGTCTATCGAATATTGGAAGATGACCAGCAATGCATCTACTATTTCTGGGGCCACTTCCTTAAGTACCCTAGGATGTAGATTATCAGGCCCTGGGGATTTATCGGCCTTCAATCCCGTCAATTTCCCTAACAGCATTTCCCTACAAATATTGATTTCTTTCAGTTCCACCCTTTCATCAGACCCTATGTTCCCGACATCTCTGGGAGGTTATTTGTGTCCTCCTTTGTGAAGACAGAACCAAAGTATGTGTTTAAGAGCAGGACCAGTGCAAGATAGATTAAGGCGATACTTAATACAACTAAATCAGGAGGTACAAGCACTAAATAAAGTAGTAAGGAACCAACAACAGATTAAAGATCTAGAAAGGCAGAATGCTGGACTTAAACCAGACGAGTTGCCCAGAATAGGTCAACAAGTAATGACACAAGTTATCGGAAGAAAGGGAATGGGGCCCGTTGTATGGGGCCATGTACTGTATTAATGACAAGTGATACGTGTGTTTGTCTACAGGAACCGATGGGTATGTGATGGAAGCAATGGACCCAGGTCAAACCATTTAACACTAAAGACCCCCATTCTACCCTCTCCTCTAGGGGAAAGAGCTCGGAAGACGACCAGACCTCTGTTTAAATTACAGATAAACATGGATCCAGTCGACCCTTTATATCAGAGGGTCCGTCTCGGGGAGAAGAAGCTCTCCCGGTTTACCCTTACACCTGAGAACTCATTTTTAATGTGGAAGCAAGTCATCCTCGGTTCCGAGGGACTGCCTAAGAAGAAAGAAGAAGATATAATTGGAGTAAGACTTCTTTACTCCTGTACTCAAATCCTCTTGTAATGAAGGCCAGCATACCATTTGCCTTCTTAACTGCCTTTCACGACCACCGGACGTCCCAAAGCGCTTTACAGCCAATGAAGTACATTTGAAGTGTATTCACTGTTGTAATGTGGGAAACGCTGCAGCCAATTTGCGCACAGCAAGCTCCCACAAACAGCAATGTGATAATGGCCAGATAATGTTTTTTCGTCATGTTGATTGAGGGATAAATATTGGGCTCAAAACACCGGGAATAACTTCTTCGAAATAGCACCACGGGATCTTTTACGTCCACCTGAGGGGGCAGACGGGGGCCTCGGTTTAACGTCTCACCCTTCGGACGGCACTTCCGACACTGCAGCGCCCCTTCATTACTGCCCCTCCGACAATGCGGCTCTCCCGTGGCACTGCCCCTCCGACAATGCAGCTCTCCCGTGGCACTGTCCCTCCGACAGTGCGGCGCTTCCGCAGTACTGCCCCTCCGATGGCGCGGCGCTCCCTCAGTACTGCCCCTCCGACAGTGCGGCGCTCCCTCAGCACTGTCCCTCCGACAGTGCGGCGCTCCCTCAGTACTGCCCCTCCGACAGTGCGGCGCTCCCTCAGCACTGTCCCTCCGACAGTGCGGCGCTCCCTCAGCACTGTCCCTCCGACAGTGCGGCGCTCCCTTAGTACTGTCCCTCCGACAGTGCGGCGCTCCCTCAGCACTGCCCCTCCGACAGTGCGGCGCTCCCTCAGCACTGCCCCTCCGACAGTGCGGCGCTTCCTCAGCACCGTACTGGAGTGTCAGCCTCGCTTTATATGCTCAAGTCCCTGGAGCGGGATTTGAACCCACAACCTTCTGACTCTGCTATCCACTGAGCCACAGCTGACTCCAGTCTTTTACACAGTTTCATGATAACTTCCTTGCTTTTGCACTCTACGCCTCTCCTAAAGCAGGGGAGTTATGATGAATTGTTAAACAGTTATTTTCTGCAGAGTGACCAAGGCTGTCTGTACGAAACAATTTTGCATTTGAAAGAAGCTTGTACTGTAAAGCTTCTGCCCCTTTGCCAGGCCCGCTGCCTGCGGCCCCTCTCCCAGATTCCAGCCCCAGCTCTGTGCTGCCTGCGGCCCCTCTCCCAGATTCCAGCCCCAGCTCTGTGCTGCCTGCGGCCCCTCTCCCAGATTCCAGCCCCAGCTCTGTGCTGCCTGCGGCCCCTCTCCCAGATTCCAGCCCCAGCTCTGTGCTGCCTGCGGCCCCTCTCCCAGATTCCAGCCCCAGCTCTGTGCTGCCTGCGGCCCCTCTCCCAGATTCCAGCCCCAGCTCTGTGCTGACTGAGCTGCTCTCACCTGGGGACAGCGCGTCACAATCGGCCCCAGCGCACCTGAGCTGGAGAGAAGGCCCCGCCCCCTTGCCGCGCCGCCATTGGTTGGAGGACCAGGACGCCCAGTTTAGTCCTCCCACCTCAGCCCTCGTCCTATTGGTCAGAGCTCCTGTCATTCACAGGCCGGGTCGGGCCTCCATCCACCTGATTGGGCCTCTTCTTCTGATGACGTCACAATCCGGCCCCAGCCTCATCGCCGGGGAGGAAGGTCCCGCCCCCTTGCCGCGCCACCATTGGTTGGAGGACCAGGCCCCCAGTTCAGTCCTCCCACCTCAGCCCTCTTCCTATTGGTCAGAGCTCCCGTCAGTCAGAATCACGTTGCTCCGGCTCACTCCGCCCCCCCGCGTGGTTCAATCCGCTCCGTTCGGTGTCTGCGGAGGTCCCGCCCGCCCGACCCTCAGGTTTGGTTTTCCCGTATTTTACTTTATAATCTCGCTCTCCGCTCCCCCCTCACCTCGATTTAAATCGATTCCCCAACACTTGACTTTACCCCGGCCGCTGATTCCACCTCTTCCCCGGGCCCGGCCTTCCGTTTCCTGCCCATAGGCCCCGCGCAGGCGCACTGGCAGCCTCGTGTTGTGGTGGGGCCGAATGAGCATGCGCGGCCCCGCCTCTCCACATTTAAAGGGACACCCACCCCCTCCACATTTAAAGGGAGACCCACCCCCTCCGCATTTAAAGGGAGACCCACCCCCCTCCGCATTTAAAGGGACACCCACCCCCTCCGCAATTAAAGGGACACCCACCCACCTCCACATTTAAAGGGACACCCACCCACCTCCACATTTAAAGGGACACCCACCACCTCCACATGTAAAGGGACATCCACCCCCTCCACATTTGAAGGGACACCCACCTCCTCTGCATTTGAAGGGACACCCACCCCCTCCGCATTTAAAGGGACACCCACCACCTCCACATGTAAAGGGACATCCACCCCCTCCACATTTTAAGGGACTCCCTCCCCCCGCCCGCCCCTCTCATGTCCTCTACTGTGGAGGAGGAATTCCTGGAGTGTTTACGGGATGGTTTCCTGGACCAATATGTCGAGGAACCAACCAGAGATCAGGCCATCTTAGACTGGGTATTATGTAACGAGAAAGGATTAATTAGCAATCTTGTTGTACGAGGCCCCTTGGGTTCGAGTGATCATAATATGATCGAATTCTTCACTAAGATGGAGAATGAAGTTGTTGACTCAGAGACTCGGGTCCTAAATTTAAATAAAGGAAACTACGATGGTCTGAGGAGCGAGTTGGGTAGGATTGATTGGGAAATGTCTCTCAAAGGGTTGACGGTGGATAGGCAATGGCAAACATTCAAAGACCGCATGGATGAAGTACAGAATTTGTTCACCCCAGTTTGGCATAAAAATAAAACAAAAATGGTGACTCAACCGTGGCTAACAAGGGAAATTCGGGATAGCATAAGATCCAAGGAGAGGACATATAAATTGGCCAGAAAAAGCAGTAAACCTGAGGATTGGAAGCAGTTTAGGATTCAACAAAGGAGGACAAAGGGATTAATTAAGAAAGGGAAAATACAATATGAGAGTAAGCTTGCAGGGAACATAAAAACTGACTGTAAAAGCTTTTATAGATATGTGAAGAGAAAAAGAACATAAGAAGTAGGAGCAGGAGTAGGCTATATGGCCCCTCGGGCCTGCTCCGCCGTTCAATAGGATCATGGCTGATCCGAACCTAGACTCACGTCCACTTCCCTGCCCGCTCCCCGTAACCCCTAATTCCCTTATCAGCTAGGAAACTGTCTATCTCCGTTTTAAATTTATTTAATGTCGCAGCTTCCAAAGCTATCTGAGGTAGCAAATTCCATAGATTTTCCACCCTCTGAGTGAAGAAGTTTCTCCTCATCTCAGTTTTGAAAGGGCAGCCCCTTATTCTAAGTTTATGCCCCCTAGTTCTAGTCTCACCCATCAGTGGAAACATCCTCACCGCATCCACCCGATCAAGCCCCCTCACAATCTTATATGTTTCGATAAGATCGCCTCTCATTCTTCTGAATTCCAATGAGTAGAGGCCCAACCTACTCAACCTTTCCTCATACGTCAACCCTGTCATCTCCGGAATCAACTGAGTGAACCTTCTCTGAACTGCCTCGAGAGCAAGTATATCTTTTCTTAAATATGGAAACCAAAACTGTATGCAATATTCCAGGTGTGGCCTCACCAGTACCCTGTATAACTGAAGCAAGACTTCCCTGCTTTTATACTCCATCCCCCTTGCAATAAAAGCCAAGATTCCATTGGCCTTCCTGATCACCTGCTGTACCTGCATACTAACCTTCTGTGTTTCATGCACCAGGACCCCCAGATCCCTTTGTACTGTAGCACTTTGCAGTTTCTCTCCATTTAGATAATAACTTGCTCTTTGATTTTTTCTGCCAAAGTGCATAACCTCACACTTTCCAACATTATATTCCATCTGCCAAATTTCTGCCCACTCACTTAGCCTGTCTATGTGCTTTTGCAGGTTTTTTATGTCCTCCTCACTCACTGCTTTCCCTCCCATCTTTGTATCGTCGGCAAACTTGGATATGTTGCACTCGGTCCCTTCCTCCAAATCGTTAATATAGATTGTAAAGAGTTGGGGTCCCAGCACTGACCCCTGTGGAAAACCACTAGTTACTGATTGCCAACCCGAGAATGAACCATTTATCCCAACTCTCTGTTTTCTGTTAGATAGTCAATCTTCCACCCGTGCCAGTATATTACCCCCAATCCCGTGATTTTTTATCTTGTGCAGTAATCTTTTGTGTGGCACCTTGTCAAATGCCTTTTGGAAGTCCAAATACACCACATCCACTGGTTCCCCTTTATCCACCCTGTTTGTTACATCCTCAAAGAATTCGAGCAAATTTGTCAAACAGGACTTCCCCTTTATAAAACCATGCTGACTCTGTCCGATTAAATTATGTTTATCCAAATGTCCTGTTACTGCTTCCTTAATAATGGACTCCAACATTTTACCAACCACAGATGTTAGGCTAACTGGTCTATAGTTTCCAGCCTTTTGTCTACCTCCCTTTTTAAATAAGGGCGTTACATTAGCAGTTTTCCAATCTGCTGGGACCTTGCCTGAATCCAGGGAGTTTTGGAAAATTACCACTAATGCATCCGCAATCCCCACCGCTACCTCTCTCAAGACCCTAGGATGTAAGCCATCAGGGCCAGGGGATTTATCCGCCTTAAGTCCCATTATCTTACGGAGTACCATCTCCTTAGTGATTTTAATTGTGTTTAGCTCCTCCCCCCTTATAGCCTCCTGTTTGTCCAGTGTTGGGATATTTTTAGTGTCCTCTACTGTAAAGACTGATACAAAATATTTGTTCAGCGTTTTTGCCATCTCCATGTTCCCCACTACTAATTTCCCGGTCTCGTCCTCTAAGGGACCAACATTCACTTTAGCCACCCTTTTTCTTTTTATATAACTGTCGAAACTCTTGCTATCTGTTTTTATATTTTTTGCTAGTTTACTTTCATAATCTATCTTCCCTTTCTTAATTAATCTTTTAGTTATTCTTTGCTGGCTTTTAAATGCTTCCCAATCTTCTATCCTCCCACTAGATTTGGCTACTTTATATGCCCTTGTTTTCGGTCGGATACTATCCTTTATTACTTTACTTAGCCACGGATGGCTGTCTTTTCTTTTACGCCCCTTTTTCCTCAGTGGAATATATTTTTCTTGAAAGTTGTGAAATATCTCCTTGAATGTACACCACTGCTCATGTACCGTCTTACACCTTAATCTATTTTCCCAGTCCACTTTAGTCAACTCTGCTCTCATACCTTCACAGTCTCCTTTATTTAAGCTTAGTACGCTGGTTTCAGATCCAGCTCTCTCACCCTCCAACTGAATTTGGAATTCAACCATGTTATGGTCACTCATTCCAAGGGGATCCTTTACTAGGACATTTTTTATTAATCCTGTCTCATTACACAGGACCAGATCTAAGATTGCCTGTCCCCTGGTTGGTTCTGTAACATACTGCTCAAGGAACCCATCCCTAATGCACTCTAGGAACTCTTCCTCAAGGCTGCCCTGCCCAATTTGATTTGTCCAGTCAATATGAATGTTAAAATCTCCCATGATTATAGCTGTTCCCTTATTACAAGCCCCAACTATTTCCTGATTTATACTCCGACCAATAGAGTTGCAACTGTTAGGAGGCCTATAGACTACGCCCACTAGTGACTTTTTCCCCTTATTATTCCTTATTTCTACCCAAACCGTTTTAATATCCTGATCCTTTGACCCAATATCATTTCTCACTATTGCAGTGATTCCATCCTTTATTAACATAGCCACCCCACCTCCCTTTCCTTCCTGTCTGTCCTTCCTAATAGTCAAATACCCCTGGA
The DNA here is from genome assembly GCF_052327205.1 of Somniosus microcephalus. Lineage (NCBI taxonomy): Eukaryota > Metazoa > Chordata > Chondrichthyes > Squaliformes > Somniosidae > Somniosus > Somniosus microcephalus. The sequence goes on along the minus strand of NW_028225330.1, from coordinate 597,435 downwards.
TGTTTAATTCCCAGTCATGGTCACCCTGCAGCCATGTCTCCGTAATGGCCGCCAGATCATACCCATGTGTAGTTATTTGTACCGTCAACTCGTCTGTTTTGTTACAAATGCTGCGTGCATTCAGATAAAGAACTTTTAAATATGTTTTGCGACAATTTATTCCTGCTTTTACCCCCTTTACTACTTTACCTTTATATATTCTGTCCCTTCCTGACACGCTCTGGTTTTTAATTCCCCCACTGCTACCTTGCTCTATTGCCTTCTCCGCTGACATTTTTATTTTTCGCTCTCTTGAAACCTCCCCCCCACTAATTAGTTTAAAGCCCTCTCTCCAACCCCAGTTATTCGATTCGCCAGGATTCTAGTCCCAGCACTGGCCAAGTGAAGTCCATCCCAACGGAACAGCTCTCTCCTGTCCTGGTACTGGTGCCAGTGTCCCAAGAAGCAAAACCCATTTCTCCCACACCAGTCTTTGAGCCACGCATTTAACTCTCTGCTTTTATTTACCCTAGCCAAATTTGCTTGTGAGGGCAGGTACAGCATGGGTTAGATACAGAGTAAAGCTCCATCTACACTGTCCCATCAAACACTCCCAGGGCAGGTACAGCACGGGTTAGATACAGAGTAAAGATCCCTCTACACTGTCCCATCAAACACTCCCAGGGCAGGTACAACACGGGTTAGATACAGAGTAAATCTCCCTCTACACTGTCCCATCAAACACTCCCAGGGCAGGTACAGCACGGGTTAGATACAGAGTAAAGCTCCCTCTACACTGTCCCATCAAACACTCCCAGGGCAGGTACAGCACAGGTTAGATACAGAGTAAATCTCCCTCTACACTGTCCCATCAAACACTCCCAGGGCAGGTACAGCACAGGTTAGATACAGAGTAAAGCTCCCTCTACACTGTCCCATCAAACACTCCCAGGGCAGGTACAGCACGGGTTAGATACAGAGTAAATCTCCTTCTACACTGTCCCATCAAACACTCCCAGGGCAGGTACAGCACGGGTTAGATACAGAGTAAATCTCCCTCTACACTGTCCCATCAAACACTCCCAGGGCAGGTACAGCACGGGTTAGATACAGAGTAAAGCTCCCTCTACACTGTCCCATCAAACACTCCCAGGGCAGGTACAGCATGGGTTAGATACAGAGTAATGCTCCCTCTACACTGTCCCATCAAACACTCCCAGGGCAGGTACAGCACAGGTTAGATACAGAGTAAAGCTCCCTCTACACTGTCCCATCAAACACTCCCAGGGCAGGTACAGCACGGGTTAGATACAGAGTAAAGCTCCCTCTACACTGTCCCATCAAACACTTCCAGGGCAGGTACAGCACGGGTTAGATACAGAGTAAAGCTCCCTCTACACTGTCCCATCAAACACTCCCAGGGCAGGTACAGCACGGGTTAGATACAGAGTAAAGCTCCCTCTACACTGTCCCATCAAACACTCCCAGGGCAGGTACAGCACGGGTTAGATACAGAGTAAAGCTCCCTCTACACTGTCCCATCAAACACTCCCGGGGCAGGTACAGCACGGGTTAGATACAGAGTAAAGCTCCCTCTACACTGTCCCATCAAACACTCCCAGGGCAGGTACAGCACGGGTTAGATACAGAGTAAAGCTCCCTCTACACTGTCCCATCAAACACTCCCAGGGCAGGTGCAGCACGGGTTAGATACAGAGTAAAGCTCCCTCTACACTGTCCCATCAAACACTCCCAGGGCAGGTACAGCACGGGTTAGATACAGAGTAAATGCTGGAAATACTCAGCAGGTCCGACAGCGTCTGGAGAGAGAAACAGAGTTAACGGTTCAGGTCTGGGACCCTTTGACAGAACTGGAAAAAGCTGGCGATGGAACAGGTTTTTAAGCAGGGGCTGGGCAATAAATGCTGGCCTTTGCCAACGACACCCAGATCCCAGGGAAAGTTGCCTTGGGGCAGGGAAAGGGGGGAGGGGAGGAAAGAACAAAAGGGAATGTCTGTGATCGGATGGAAGGCGGGAGAGATTAGGAGATGGTGCGAGGCTAAAGGAGATGGTAATGGGACAAGTTAAACAAAAGATGGCTCTCGATGAAGTGTAAATGGCTCTCCCATTACCATCTCAATCAATTTTCTCCCTCTATTATTTTTTTAGTCATCCTTTGCAAGTCTCTGAAAAATTTCCCAATCTTCTGGCCTATCACTAATCTTCACAACATTGTATGCCTTTTCTTTCAATTTGATCCCCTCCTTAACTTCCTTCGTTCATCCTTCTCAGAGTCTTTCTCACTGGAATATATCTTTGCTGAGAGTTATGAAATATCTCCTTAAAAGTCTGCCACTGCTTATCTACCATCTTACCTTTCAATCTATTTTCCAGTCCACTTTCGCCAACTCTGTCTTCAAACCCTTGTAATTGCCTTTATTTAAGTTTAAGACACTAGTTTCAGACCCAAGTTTCTCACAATCAAACTGAATGTGAAATTCTATCATGTTATGAGCAGGTTCCCTAGAGGCGGTTATGAAGGCAACTGGTATGTTGGCCTTCATAGCGAGAGGGTTTGAGTACAGGAACAAGGATGTCTTGCTGCAGTTGTACAGGGCCTTGGTGAGACCGCACCTTGAGTATTGTGTGCAGTTTTGGTCGCCTTATCTGAGGAAGGATATTCTTGCCATGGAAGGAGTGCAGCGAAGATTCGCCAGGCTGACACCTGGGATGGCAGGCATGACGTATGAGGAGAGATTGGGTCGATTGGGCTTGTACTCGCTGGAGTTCAGAAGAATGAGAGGGGATCTCATTGAAACTTATAAAATTCTAACAGGACTAGACAGACTAGATGCAGGAAGGATGTTCCCGATGGCCGGGGAGTCCAGAACCAGGGGTCACAGTCTAAGGATAAGGGGTAAGCCATTTAGGACTGAGATGAGGAGGAATTTCTTCACCCAGAGAGTGGTGAAGCTGTGGAATTCTCTGCCACAGAGGGCGGTGGAGGCCAGTTCATTAAATATATTCAAGAAGGAGTTGGATATATTTCTTAAGGCTAAAGGGATCAAGGGATATGGGGAGAAGGCAGGGACAGGGTACTGAATTTGGATGATCAGCCATGATCTCATTGAATGGCGGAGCAGGCTCGAGGGGCCGAATGGCCTACTCCTGCTCCTATCTTCTATGTTTCTAAGTTTCTATGTAATTTTACATTAAGTTTGAGAGTGATGTAGTACAATCTGAAACTCAGGTCTTCAATCTAAACAGAGGAAACTACAAGGGTATGAGGGACAAGTTGGCCATGGTAGATTGGGAGACTACACTAAAAGGTATGAAGGTGGACATACAATGGCTAACATGCAAGGAAATAATGCATAATTTGCAACAAACATATATTCCTCTGGGGCATAAAAACCCAAAAGGAAAAGTGATCCAACCATGGCTAAAAGAAATTAAACTGAGTATTAAGTCAAAGGAAGAAGCTTATAAAGTTGCCAGAAAAAGCGGTCAGCCTGAGGATTGGGATCTTTTTAGAAATCAGCAAAGGGGGACCAAGAAATTGATAAAAGGGAAAATGGAATATGAGCACAAACTAGCGAAAATATAAAAACGGATTGTAAAAGCTTCTATAGGTATGTGAAAAGGAAAAGACTGGCGAAGGTAAATGTAGGTCCTTTACAGTCAGAGACGGGAGAATTTATACTGGGGAATGAGGAAATGGCAGAGAAATTAAATAAATACTTTGTTGCTGTCTTCACGGAGCAATACACAAAAAACCTCCCAGAAATACGAGAAAACCAAGTGTGTGGCGAGAATGAGGAACTTAAAGAAATTATTATTTGTAAAAAAACAGTACTAGCAAAATTAATGGGACTAAAAGTCGATAAATCCCAAGGACCGGATGACCTACATCCTAGGGTTTTGAAAGAGGTGGCCATTGGGATAGTGGACGCATTGGTTGTCATCTTCCAAAATTCTATAGATTCTGGAACGGTTCCTGCAGATTGGAGGAGAGCAAATGTAACCCCGCTATTTAAGAAAGGAGGGAGAGGGGGAACTACAGACCTGTTAGCCTCACATCAGTAGTTGGGAAAATGCTGGAATCTATTATAAAGGATGCAATAACTGGGCACTTAGAAACTAATAGTAAGATTGGGCAGAGTCAACCTGGATTTATGAAAGGGAAATCCTGTTTGACAAACCTATTGGAGTTCTTTGAGGATGTAACTAGTGGAGTAGACAAAGGGGAACCGGTAGATGTGGTGTATCTGGATTTTCAGAAGGCCTTCGATAAGGTCCCACACAAGAGGTTGGTGAACAAAATTAGGGCACATGGAATTGGGGGTAATATACTAGCATGGATTGAGAACTGGTTAACAGACAGAAAACAAAGAGTAGGGATAAACGGATCTTTTTCAGGATGGCAGGCTCCGACTAGTGGGGTACCACAAGGATCGGTACTTGGGCCCCAGCTATTCACAATCTATATCAATGATTTGGATGAGGGGACTAAATGTAATATTTCCAAATTTGCTGATGATACAAAGCTAGGTGGCAGTGTCAGTTGTGAAGAGGATGTGAAGAGGCTTCAAGGGGATCTCGACAGGCTCAGTGAGTGGGCGAGAACATGGCAGATGGAATATAATGTGGATAAATGTGAAGTTATCCACTTTGGTAGAAAAAACAGAAAGGCAGAGTATTTCCTAAATGGTGAAAGATTGGGGAATGCAGATGCTCAAAGGGACCTGGGTGTCCTTGTACATGAGTCACTGAAAGTGAATGTGCAGGTGCAGCAAGCCATTAGGAAGGCAAATGGTATGCTGGCCTTCATTACAAGAGGATTTGAGTACAGGAGTCTTACTCCAATTATAAAGGGCCTTGGTGAGACCACACCTGGAGTACTGTGTACAGTTTTGGTCTCCTTACCTAAGGAAGGATATACTTGCCATAGAGGGAGTGCAACGAAGGTTCACCAGACTGGTTCCTGGGATGGCGGGACTGTCGTATGAGAAGAGATTGAGTAAACTAGGCCTGTATTCTCTTGAATTCAGAAGAATGAGAGGGGATCTCATTGAAGCATACACAATTATTACAGGGCTTGATAGGATGGATGCTGGGAGAATGTTTCCCTTGGCTGGGGAGTCTAGAACCAGGGGCCACAGCCTCAGGATAAAGGGTCGGCCATTCAGGACTGAGATGAGAAGAAATTTCTTCACTCAGAGGGCGGTGAATCTTTGGAATTCTCTACCCCAGAGGGCTGTGGAGGCTCAATCATTGGGTATATTCAAAACAGAAGCCGATAGATTTCTGACTAGTAAGGGCATCAAGGGATATGGCGATAGGGCCGGTGAATGGAGTTGAGGCAGAAGATCAGCCATGATCTCATTGAATGGCGGAGCAGGCTCGAAGGGCCGAATGGCCGACTCCTGCTCCTATTTCTTATGTTCTTAAACCCTTATAAATCACTGGTTAGGCACCAGCTGGAGTATTGTGTCCAGTTCTGGGAACCACACTTTAGGAAGGATGTCAAGGCCTTGGAGAGGGTGCAGAGGAGATTTACCAGGATGGTTCCAGGGATGAGGGACTTCAGTTATGTGGAAAAACTGAAGAAGCTGGGGTTGTTATCCTTAGAGCAGAAGGTTAAGGAGAGATTTAATAGAGGCGTTCAAAATCATGAAGGGTTTGGATAGAGTAAATAAGGAGAAACTGTTTCCAGCGGCAGGAGGGTCGGTAACCAGAGGACACAGATTGAAGATAATCGGTAAAAGAACCAGAGGTGACATGAGGAAACAGTTTTTTACACAGCGAGTTGTTGTGATCTGGAACGCGCTGCCTGAAAGGGCGGTGGAAGCAGATTCAATAGTAACTTTCAAAAGAGAATTGGATCGATACTTTAAGGGGAAAAATTTGCAGGGATATGAGGGGAGTGAGAATAATTGGAGAGCTCGTTCAAAGACTCCAAGGGTTAAGTTACGAGGAGGGATTACACAAACTAGGGTTGTATTCCCTAGAATTTAGAAAGTTAAGGGGTGATCTGATCGAAGTTTTCAGGATATTAAGGGGAACAGATAGGGTAGATAGAGAGAAACTATTTCTGCTGGTTGGGGATTCTAGGACTGGGGGCAGAGTCTAAAAATTAGAGCCAGACCTTTCAGGAGTGAAATTAGGAAACACTTCTACACACAAAGGGTGGTAGAGGTTTGGAACTCTCTTCCGCAAACGGCAATTGATGCTCGATCAATTGTTAATTTTCAATCTGAGATTGATAGATTTTTGTTAACCAAAGGTATTAAGGGATATGGGCCAAAGGCGGGTGTATGGAGTGAGGCTGCAGACCAGCCATGATCTCATTGAATGGCGGAACAGGCTCGAGGGACAGAATGGCCTCCTCCTGCCCTGTATAGAAACATAGAAGATAGGAGCAGGAGTAGGCCATTCGGGCCCTCGAGCCTGCTCCGCCATTCAATGAGATCATGGCTGATCATCCAAACTCAGTACCCTGTCCTTGCTTTCTCCCCAGATCCCTTGATCCCTTTAGCCTTAAGAAATATATCTAACTCCTTCTTGAATATATTTAATGGATTGGCCTCAACTGCCTTCTGTGGTAGAGAATTCCACAGGTTCACCATTCTCTCGGTGAAGAAATTCCTCCTCATCTCTGTCCTAAAAGGCTTACCCCTTTTCCTTAGACTGTGACCCCTGGTTCTGGACTCCCCGGCCATCGGGAACATCATTCCTGCATCTAGTCTGTCTAGTCCTGTTAGAATTTTATAAGTTTCAATGAGATCCCCTCTCATTCTTCTAAACTCCAGCGAGTATAAGCCCAATCGACCCAATCTCTCCTCATACGTCATTCCTGCCATCCCAGGTATCAGTCTGGTGAATCTTCGCTGCACTCCCTCCATGGCAAGAACATCCTTCCTCAGATAAGGTGACCAAAACTGCACACAGTACTCAAGGTGTGGTCTCACCAAGGCCCTGTACAACTGCAGCAAGACATCCTTGTTCCTGTACTCAAACCCTCTCGCTACGAAGGCCAACATACCTTTTGCCTTCTTAACCGCCTGCTGCACCTGCATGCTTACCTTCAGCGACTGGTGCACAAGGACACCCAGGTCTCATTGCACTTCCCCCTCTCCCAATCTATTGCCGTTCAGATAATAATCTGCCTTCCTGTTTTTGACACCAAAGTGGATAACCTCACATTTATCCACATTATACTGCATCTGCCATGCTTCTGCCCAGTCACCCAACCTGTCCAAATCATCCTGGAGTTTCTCGGCATCCTCCTCACAGCACACACTCACCCAGCTTTGTGTCGTCTGCAAACTTGGAGATATTACATCTAGTTCCCTCGTCCAGATCATTAATATATACTGTGAATAGCTGGGGTCCAAGGACCGATCACTGCGATATCGCTCTAGAATTCTTCAAAATAGGCTTTGCTGACTCAGGAAACCTTACTTGCTTTGCTGTTTTTTGGCTGACTAAATAAAAGTGTTTTTTTGGCTACATGCAGGTATTTAATTGAGTTAGTTCAGGCTTGCTGTCAGTCCTGGCCCCGGTCCCGCCCCTTCCTGCACCTCATTGGCTGACACCGCTGTCAATCGACACCACGAGGGGGAAGGGAGGGTGATTGACAGGTGGCGATTGAGAGAAGCGCCTGCCCGCGCTGTGATTGGTGCAGGGGAAGGGAGGGTGATTGACAGGTGGTGATTGTTGAAGCGCCTGCCCGCGCTGTGATTGGTGCAGGGTAAGGTAAGTGGGCGTGTCCGGGCCCACGTGGGGGAGTCCAAGGCTGGCTGGAGCGCATGCGCAGCCCGCCACGCACCGTTGGGAAGCTTTTCAAATATTTTTTTTTCCGAAACGAATTGAAAACACTCATTAATTCCCCCACCCTCCTCCCCTCTAAAGTGCGATTATTATTATTGTTGTTTTTCCTCAATTGTGTGGGGTGTCTTTTTTTTTACCTTGCGGTGGCGCGCGCCGATCCAACCGACCCCTTTGGCGTTGCGTGCTGGCGTCAGCACGTAATCGGAGGGGGTGATTGACGCGAGGCGCCCGCCAATCAGGAGCGGGGAAAGGGCTGGGACGACCGGGCGGGCTGACGGTCCTCCAACCAATGGCGGCGCGGGAGGGAGGGGGGCGGGACCTCGGTGGGCTGCGCGCGCCGCTTTCCTGCTTTCAGTGTCTGCAGGAGCTGTTAAAGGGAAGGGGAGGAGGGGGTGGAAAAAACCCAGCTTGTGAGTGTTTATTCCTTTACATTACCTTTATTGCAAGGCTGTTCATCAACTGCATTCATTTAAAAATAAGTAAACCTTTTCTCTTTTATCCAGAACAATGAGTCCTGGTGCTGTGAACATTTTGGTGGGCAGCCACTTTTAAAGGGACAAAGGCCAGCATTCTTCCTCCTCTCTCTCTCTCTTGTGAGTATTTGTGGTGGGTGAGAGGGTGGGGGGGTGAGTCAAAGGGGACTGCGGCCCCTTTTCAACACAAAATATTGCTTGGCCATTTAAAGGGGAATGGGTGCTCCCCAGGTATTTAAAGGGGCAGTGCCTCTCTCTGTATCATGTGAGAGCAGGGAGGTTCTGCTTGAAATGCACAAAAACACCAGTTAGGCCACCGGCTAGAGTGCTGCGTGCAGTTCTGCTCACCCCATTGCAGGAAAGATGTGACTGTGTGCTCGAGACGGGAGATTTACGAGGATGTAGCCAGGACTAGAGAATTTCAGCTACAAGGAAAGATTGAATACATAGAAACATAGAAGATAATCTACATCCTAGGGTACTTAAGGAAGTGGCCCTAGAAATAGTAGATGCATTGCTGGTCATCTTCCAAAATTCGATAGACTCTGGAACAGTACCCATGGATTGGCGGGTAGCTAATGTTGCGCCACTGTTCAAAAAAGGTGGTAGAGAGAAAACGGGGAATTACAGACCGGTAAGCCTGACATCGGTAGTGGGGAAAATGCGAGAGTCCATTATAAAAGATGTAATAGCAGAGCACTTGGAAAACAGTGACCGGATCGGACAAAGTCAACATGGATTTACAAAAGGTAAATCGTGCTTGACTAATCTACTGGAATTTTTTGAGGATGTAACTGGTAAAATAGATAAGGGAGAACCAGTTGATGTGGTGTATTTGGACTTTCAAAAGGCTTTCGATAAGGTCGTGCATAAGAGATAGAAACATAGAAGATAGGAGCAGGAGTAGGCCATTCGGCCCCTCGAGCCTGCTCTGCCATTCAATGCGATCATGGCTGATCATCCAAATTCAGTACCCGGTCCCTGCTTTCTCCCCATACCCCTTGATCCCTTTAGCCTTAAGAAATATATCCAACTCCTTCTTGAATATATTTAATGAATTGGCCTCTACTTCCTTCTGTGGTAGAGAATTCCACAGGCTCACCACTCTCTGGGTGAAGAAATTCCTCCTCATTTCTGTCCTAAAAGGCCTACCCCTTATCCTTAGACTGTGACCCCTGGTTCTGGATTCCCCGACCATCGGGAACATCCTCCCTGCATCCAGTCTGTCCAGTCCTGCCAGAATTTTATAAGTTTCAATGAGATCCCCTCTCATTCTTCTAAACTCCAGTGAGTACAAGCCCAATCGACCCAATCTCTCCTCATACATCATTCCTGCCATCCCAGGTATCAGCCTGGTGAATCTTGGCTGGACTCCTTCCATGGCAAGAATATCCTTCCTCAGATAAGGTGACCAAAACTGCACACAAGGACTGATCCCTGCGGTACCCCACTAATCACTGCCTGCCACTCGGAAAAAGACCCGTTTATTCCAACTCTTTGCTTTCTATCTGCCAACCAGTTCTCTATCCAAGTCAATACCTTGCCCCCCAATCCCATGTGCCTTAACTTTATACGCTAATCTCTTATGTGGGACCTTATCGAAAGCCTTCTGAAAGTCCAAATACACCACATCCACTGGTTCGCCCTTATCTATTTTACTAGTTACATCCTCAAAAAATTCCAGTAGATTAGTAAAGCACGATTTACCTTTTGTAAATCCATGTTGACTTTGTCCGATCCTGTCACTGTTTTCCAAGTGCTCTGCTATTACATCATTTATAATGGACTCTAGCATTTTCCCCACTACCGATGTCAGGATGACCGGTCTGTAATTCCCCATTTTCTCTCTACCGCCTTTTTTGAATAGTGGGGTGACATTAGCTACCCTCCATTCCATGGGTACTGTTCCAGATTCCATCGAAAACCCAGCAGCTTCTCCTCCATCTCCACTCCAGCTCAAACTGCTGCAACAAAAAGACCTACACAGGCGGCCAGGGACCGACTTCTGTCAGCCTGCAATAAAACTCTTCCCCACAGCCGCTGACCTAATGGCGGCAGCAGCACCCACAATTCCCTGCGCCCCAGAAACCACTCTATGCAACGCGCTGATTTCCCCGCTGAGAGTGCGCATGCTCCCCGGGGCCGCGGGCCATTCTGGGAGCCTGGCTCCTGTCCTTTGCCCTGAGTCGGACTTGGTGGAACCGGCTGAAGAAACCGGGAAACAGCGGCGGCTCATGGGATTGGAATAAACGGGTCTTTTTCCGAGTGGCAGGCAGTGACTAGTGGGGTACCACAGGGTTCAGTCCTTGGACCCCAGCTATTCACAATATATATTAATGATCTGGACGAGGGAACTAGATGTAATATCTCCAAGTTTGCAGACGACACAAAGCTGGGTGGGCGTGTGTGCTGTGAGGAGGATGCCGAGAAACTCCAGTATGATTTGGACAGGTTGGGTGACTGGGCAGAAACATGGCAGATGCAAAATAACGTGGATAAATGCGAGGTTATCCACTTTGGTGTCAAAAACAGGAAGGCAGATTATTATCTGAATGGCAATAGATTGGGAGAAGGGGAAGTGCAACGAGACCTGGGTGTCCTTGTGCACCAGTCGCTGAAGGTAAGCATGCAGGTGCAGCAGGCGGTTAAGAAGGCAAATGGTATGTTGGCCTTCGTAGCGTAAGGGTTTGAGTACAGGAACAAGGATGTCTTGCTGCAGTTGTACAGGGCCTTGGTGAGTTCACACCTTCAATATTGTGTGCAGTTTTGGTCGCCTTATCTGAGGAAGGATTTTCTTGCCATGGAAGGAGTGCAGCGAAGATTCACCAGGCTGATACCTGGGATGGCAGGAATGATGTATGAGGAGAGATTGGGTTGATTGAGCTTGTACTTGCTGGAGTTTAGAAGAATGAGAGGGGATCTCATTGAAACTTATAAAATTCTAACAGGACGACACAGACTAGATGCAGGAAGGATGTTCCCGATAGCGGGGGTGTCCAGAACCAGGGGTCACAGTCTAAGGATAAGGGGTAAGCTATTTAGGACAGAAATGAGGAGGAATTTCTTCACCCAGAGAGTGGTGAACCTGTGGAATTCACTACCACAGAAGGCAGTAGAGGCCAATTCATTAAATATATTCAAGAAGGAGTTGGATATATTTCTTAAGGCTAAAGGGATCAAGGGATATGGAGAGAAGGCAGGGACAGGGTACTGAATTTGGATGATCAGCCATGATCTCATTGAATGGCGGAGCAGGCTCGAGGGGCCGAATGGCCTACTCCTGCTCCTATCTTCTATGTTTCTATGTGTCCCCAGGTATTTAAAGGGGCAGTGCCTCTCTCTTTCTGCATCATGTAAGAGCAGGGAGGTTCTGCTTGAACTGTACAAAAACACCAGTTAGGCCACCGCGTGCAGTTCTGGTCGTCCCCATTGCAGGAAAGATGTGACTGCTCGAGACGGGAGATTTACGAGGATGTTGCCAGGACTAGAGAATTTCAGCTACCAGGAAAGATTGGAGAGGCTGGGGTTGTTTTCTTTGGAACAGAGGAGGCTGAGGGGAGACCTGATTGAGGTGTATAACATTATGAGGGGCCGAGATAGTGGATAGGAAGGACTTATTTCCCTCAGCAGACAGATCAATAACCAGGGGGCAGAGATTTAAAGTAATTGGACGGAGGTTTAGAGGGGATTTGAGGAGAAATGTTTTCACCCGGAGGGTGGTGGGGGTCTGGAACTCACTGCCTGAAAGGGTGGTGGAGGCAGAGACCCTCATCACATTTAAAAAGTACTTGGATGTGCACCTGAAGTGCTGTAACCTGCAGGGCTACGGACCAAGTGCTGGAAAGTGGGATTAGGGAGGAGAGCTCTTTGTCGGCCGGCACGGACATGATGGGCCGAATGGCCTCCTTCTGTGCTGTAAATATCTATAATTCTATGAATTGTAGTTAAAGGGACAGACACCCCACAAACTCCGTTCCCTAGCCACTGACTCCATCCCTGTCCCTAACATTGTCTGAGGCCGAACATAGAAACATAGAAGATAGGAGCATTCGGCCCCTCGAGCCTGCTCCGCCATTCAACGAGATCATGGCTGATCAACCAAACTCAGTACCCGGTCCCTGCCTTCTCCCCATATCCCTTGATCCCTTTAGCCTTAAGAAATATATCCAACTCCTTCTTGAATATATTTAATGAATTGGCCTCTACTGCCCTCTGTGGTAGTGAATTCCACAGGTTCACCACTCTCTGGGTGAAGAAATTCCTCCTAATTTCTGTCCTAAATGGCTTACCCCTTATCCTTAGACTGTGACCCCTGGTTCTGGACTCCCCTGCCATCGGGAACAGCCTTCCTGCATCTAGTCTGTCTAGTCCTGTTAGAATTTTATAAGTTTCAATGAGCTCCCCTCTCATTCTTCTAAACTCTAGCGAATATAAGCCTAATCGACCCAATCTCTCCTCATACGTCATTCCTGCCATCCCAGGTATCAGCCTGGTGAATCTTCGCTGCACTCCTTCCATGGCAAGAACCTCCTTCCTCAGATAAGGCGACCAAAACTGCACACAATACTCAAGATGTGGTTTCACCAAGGCCCTGTACAACTGCAGCAAGACATCCTTGTTCCTGTACTCGAACCCTCTCGCTATGAAGGCCAACATACCATTTGCCTTCTGAACCGCCTGCTGCACCTGCATGCTTACCTTCAGCGACTGGTGCACAAGGACACCCAGGTCTCATTGCACTTCCCCTTCTCCCAATTTATTGCCGTTCAGATAATAATCTGCCTTCCTGTTTTTGCCATCAAAGTGGATAACCTCGCTTTTATCCACATTATACTGCATCTGCCATGCATCTGCCCAATCACCCACCAGGTCCAATTCATCCTGGAGTTTCTCGGTCTCCTCCTCACAGCACACACGCCCACCCAGCTTTGTGTCGTGTGCAAACTTGGAGATATTACATCTAGTTCCCTTGTCTAGATCATTAATATATATTGTGAATAGCTGGGGCCCAAGGACCGATCCCTGCAGTACCCCACTAGTCACTGCCTGCCACTCGGAAAAAGAGCCGTTTATTCCAACTGTTTGCTGCGGATATGCGGTCAGAAGCTCATTTCAGGGTCAAATATGGCACCAAGGTTGTGAACAGTGTGGTTCAGCCTCAGACAGATGTTAGGAAGAGGGATGGAGTCAGTGGCTCGGGAACAGAGTTTGTGGCAGGGACCGAAAACAATGGCTTTGGTCTTCCCAATATTTAATTGGAGAACATTTCTGCTAATCCAGAACTGGATGTCGGACAAGCAGTCTGACCATTTAGAGACAGTGGAGGGGTCAAGAGAAGTGGTAGTGATGTAGAGCTGGGTGTCGTCAGCGTACATATGGAAACTGTGGGGAAAAAATGGAATTAAAGTTCATCTTCAGAAAACAGAGAGACTGTTCAAGAAAGCCTGAAGTCTCTAAAAATGGACAGGTTCACAGTACAGAAATCTACACCAACAAGGAGACCGGTTAAGTAACGCCTTGATTTCAAAATTCTCATCCTTGTTTTCAAATCCCCTCCATGGCCCTCCTCGCCCCTCCCTATCTCTGTAATCTCCTCCAGCCCCACAACCCCCCTGAGATATCTGCGCTCCTCTAATTCTGCCCTCTTGAGGATCCCTAATTATAATCGCTCCACCATTGGTGGCCGTGCCTTCTGTTGCCTGGGCCCTAAGCTCTGGAATTCCCTGCCGAATGGCCGAATCCTGCTCCTATCTTCCATGTTTCTATGTTTAATGGAATGGGTGGACATGTGACAGATGAAATTTAACGCAGAAACGTGCAAAGTGATTCATTTTGGTAGGAACAAGGAGAGGCAATATAAATTAAAGGGTACAATCCTAAAGTGGGTGCAGGAACAGAGAGACCTGGGGGTATGTGTGCACAAATCGTTGAAGGTGGCAGGGCAGGTTGAGAAAGCGGTTAAAAAAGTATACGGGATCCTGGGCTTCATAAATAGAGGCATAGAGGACAAAAGGAAGGAGGTGATGATGAACGTTTATAAAACACTGGTTCGGCCTCAACTGGAGTATTGTGTCCAATTCTGGGCACCACACTTTAGGAAGGATGTGAAGGCCTTGGAGAGGGTGCAGAAAAGATTTACCAGAATGGTTCCCGGGATGAGGGACTTCAGTGACGTGGATAGACTGGAGAAGCTGGGGTTGTTCTCCTTGGAGCAGAGAAGGTTAAGGGGAGATTGACCAGAATGGTTCCAGGGATGAAGGACTTCAGTGATGTGGAGAGACTGGAGAAGCTGGGGTTGTTCTCCTTGGAACAGAGAAGGTTGAGAGGAGATTGACCAGAATGGTTCCAGGGATGAGGGACTTCAGTGACGTGGAGAGACTGGAGAAGCTGGGGTTGTTCTCCTTGGAGCAGAGAAGGTTAAGGGGAGATTGAGCAGAATGGTTCCAGGGATGAGGGACTTCAGTGATGTGGAGAGACTGGAGAAGCTGGGGTTGTTCCCCTTAGAACAGAGAAGGTTGAGAGGAGATTTGATGGAGGTGTTCAAAATCATGAGGGGTCTGGACAGAGCAGATAGAGAGAAACTGTTCCCATTGGCGGAAGGGTCGAGAACCAGAGGACACAGATTTAAGGGGATTGGCAGAAGGTCCAAAGGCGACATGAGGAAAAACTTTTTTACGGAGCGAGTGGTGAGGATCTGGAATGCACTGCCTGAAAGGGTGGTGGAGGCAGATTCAATCACCGCTTTCAAAAGGGAATTGGATAAGTACCTGAAGTAAAGAAATGTGCAGGGTTACGGGGAAAGGGCAGGGAGTGGGACTCGCTGAGAGTCAGCACGGGCTCGACAGGCCGAATGGCCTTCTGTGCTGTAACCATTCTGATTCTATAGGAGCAGGAGTCGGCCATTCGGCCCCTCGAGCCTGCTCCGCCATTGAATAAGATCATCGACCCCAACTCCACTTTCCCGCCCGATCCCCATATCCCTCGATTCCCCGAGAGCCTAAACACCTTTCGATCTCCGCCTTGAATCTACTCATCGACTGAGCCTCCACAGCCCTCTGGGGCAGAGAATTCCAAAGATTCACCACCCTCTGAGTGAAGAAATTTCTCCTCATCTCAGTCTTAAATGGCCCACCCCTTATCCTGAGACTGTGACCCCTGGTTCTGGACACTCCAGAACTTCAGCCAGGCAAAGCCGCCATCGGTCACTGCAAGAACGGTTAAATGTTTAAAAATGAAACAACAACAACAACTTGTATTTATATAGCGCCTTTAATGTAGTAAAACATCCCAAGGCGTTTCACAGGAGTATTATAAGAAAAAAAAATGACACCGAGCCACATAACAAGAAATTAGGACAGGTGACCAAAAGCTTGGTCAAAGAGGGAGGTTTTAAAGAGCGTCTTAAAAGGAGGAAAGAGAGGTAGCGAGGCGGAGAGGTTTAGGGAGGGAATTCCAGAGCTTAGGGCCCAGGCGGCTGAAGGCACGGCCACCAGAGGTGGAGTGATTATAATCAGGGATATTCGAGAGGGCAGAATTAGAGGAGTGCGGATATCTCAGGGGGTTGTGGGGCTGGAGGAGGTTACAGAGATAGGGAGGGGCAAGGAGGGCCATGGAGGGATTTAAAAACAAGGATGAGAATTTTGAAATTGAGGTGTTGCTTAACTGGGAGTCAATGTAGGTCAGCGAGCACAGGGGAGATGGGTGAATGGGACTTGGTGCGAGTTAGGACACGGGCAGCCGAGTTTTGAATGACCTCAAGTTCACATAGGGTGGAATGTGGGAGGCCAGCCAGGAGTGCGTTGGAATAGTCGCGTTTAGAGGTAACAAAGGCCCGGGTGAGGGTTTCAGCAGCGGATGAGCTGAGGCAGGGGCGGAGACAGGCGATGTTACGGAGGTGGAAGTAGGCAGTCTTTGTTAGTATGCCAGGGGACAGTGATGTGTGGATCCAGAGTGGTGATTCCACCCAAGTTAAGGGAGAGAGTGCTAAATGAGCTACATGAAGGTCATCTGGGGGGAGTGAAAATGAAAAGCCTTGCTAGGGCTTATGTGTGGTGGCCGGGAATCGATCAACAAATCGAAGACCTAACTAAGAGCTGCTTAGGATGCCAGAAGGTCCAAAATGCACCACCACAGGCCCCTCTACACCCATGGGAGTGGCCCTCCTCTCCATGGCAACGGGTGCACATTGATTTCGCTGGTCCATTCATGGACTCAATGTTCTTAATAGCAGTGGATGCTCATTCAAAGTGGCCTGAGGTGATAAAGATGTCTTCAACCACTGCAGAGAAAACGATTGCAGTCCTACGGACCATATTTGCCAGAAACGGGTTGCCAGAGCAGATCTGCTCTGG
This sequence comes from Somniosus microcephalus, assembly GCF_052327205.1. Lineage (NCBI taxonomy): Eukaryota > Metazoa > Chordata > Chondrichthyes > Squaliformes > Somniosidae > Somniosus > Somniosus microcephalus. The sequence continues at coordinate 580,799 of NW_028225330.1, read as the reverse complement.
TAATGGACCACAGTTTGTGTCCGACGAGTTCCAAAAATGCATGAAAAGGAATGGGGTAAGGCATTACACATCCGCCCCGTATCATCCAGCCACCAATGGATTGGCTGAGAGGTTCGTACAAACCTTTAAGAAGGCGATAAAGGCCATGTGCGATGAGGAAATTCCACTACAGCATAAGATGGACAATTTCTTATTCGCCTACCGAAACGCGACACATGCAGTTACCAACCAGACCCCGGCCATGATGTTCTTTAACTGAATGTTGAGATCTCGTCTCGACTTGCTCAGACCAAATGTGCGAAGAAATGTTGAGGACAAACAATTCCAGCACATCAATGAGAAGCCGACAAGGAGCTTCAATGTAGGGCAACCAGTCTTGGCCTGGGACTATCGAACAGAGAAGTGGCAACCCGGAATGATATGTACAAGGCAGGGGCCATTAATGTACACAGTGGATGTCGGGGAGAACATTGTGAGACGCCACGTCGATCAGATCTTAGCATCACAGGAATGCGTCAACCCCATGTCTCGAGTACCTGGGGATGAACCCGACATACCGGTAGTATCTACTTCAGACCCAGTAGCAGTGGAACCCGATGAACTACCCGATGAAAGGGGGTCAGAATCGCCTCTGCACCAAGAACAAGAACCTCCGGAAAGACGCTATCCCGAAAGGGTCAGGAAGCCGCCCCAAAGACTGAATCTATAAATGGACTTTTGTTATTGAATGTACATGTAAAAATGTAATTGTTATTCGAATATTAAGGGGGTATTATTGATCTAAAAAGGGAGGAATTGTAGTGTATGTGCTTTAAGTCAGAACTACATTTTACAGCTCCTGTATACTGTAGTACCGGCAATGACCACACCGGTATATAAGCTGTGCGCATGCCTCTGTACCCCAGTCTAGAGATTACCCTCCTCCAGTAAAGACCTGTTATTTGTTTATGTACAGCATCCGTGTAATTATTTATCCACTGAACCACGGATCTAACACTTTGTGCGTTTAAATACATGCACTGTAAAATTCTTGTATTCTCAGATTCAGATCAGATTCAGATTCAGATTAGATTTATTTGCCATATGTAACAAGTACAATGGAATGCTTGTTCCCCGTCGGGACGCGTCAGCTATACATACAGCGCCGCGTTCAGAGTCAATACAATGGCTTCCCGTGGCAGTGGGAGCACGATGTCCCTCAGCCGCTCCGTCCTCCTCGTCACCGCCGCCTCCTCCTCACTGTTGCCGGCTCCACGTGTGGTGGCCTGCTCCTCCCGCTCTGGCCACCATGCCCGGCTCCCCTCCTCCCATCCGGACTGCGAGTTACCCGAAATGGAGCTGCCGGCCGACGTGCTGCAGCGTGTCGTGAGTCTGCTGCTGCTGCTCGTTGCGCTGCGCTCCTCTGCCCGACTCGCCGAACACATCGTCGGGATGTGCTGACTCCACCTAATACCGTACTATTTCTTACTCTAGTGCTCTTTGTATCTCCCACTCTTTTGTGCACCATGTTTGTCCTGGCTAATTCTACATCCTGGTGCCCATCCCCCTGCTAAATTGGTTTAAACCCTCCCCAACAGCACCAGCAAACCCCCCAGCGAGGATATTGGTCCCGGCTCTGTTGAGGTGTAACCCGTCTGACCTGTACAGGTCCCACCTCCCTCAGAACCGGTCCCAATGTCCCAGGAATCTAAATCCCTCCCTCCTGCACCATCTCTCCAGCCATGCATTCATCTGCTCTATCCTCCTGTTTCTATCCTCGCTCGCGCGTGGCACCAGGAGTAATCCGGAGATTACTGCCTTTTTGAGGTCCTGCTTTTTAATCTCCTAGCTTCCTAAAATCTGCCTGCAGGACCTCATTCCTCTTTCTGCCTATGTCGTCGGTACCGATATGGGCCGCGACCTCTGACTGTTCACCTGTCCAGCAGCCATTCAGTGACATCCTTGAGCCTGGCACCAGGGAGGCATCATACCATCCTAGAGTCACATCTGCGGCCGCAGAAACACCTGTCTGTTCCCCTAACTATCGAATCCCCTATCGCTATTGCTTTTCCTGATTTCCCCCCACTCCGGTACAGCTGAGCCACGCGTAGTGCTGTTAACTTGGCTCTGGCTGTACTCCCCAGCGGAACCATCGCCCTCACCAGAGCGAGATGCACCCGGGGGGACTCCTGCACTACCTGCCTGGTCCTCCTTTTCCTTCTGGTGGTCAGCCATTGTTCAGGAGATGGATGGAGTCAGTGGCCAGGGAGCGGAGTTTGTGGCGGGGACCGAAACATGAAGATAGGAGCAGGAACAGGCCATTCGGCCCCTCGAGCCTGCTCCGCCATTTAATAAGATCGTGGCTGATCATCCAAACTCAGTACCCGGTCCCTGCTTTCTCCCCATATCCCTTGATCCCTTTAGCTTTAAGAAATACATCTATCTCCTTCTTGAATATATTTAATGAATTGGCCTCCACTGCCTTCTGTGGTAGAGAATTCCACAGGTTCACCACTCTCTGGGTGAAGAAATTCCTCCTCATCTCAGTCCTAAATGGCCTACCCCTTATCCTTAGACTGTGACCCCTGGTTCTGGACTCCCCAACCATCGGGAACATCCTTCCTGCATCTAGTCTGTCTAGTCCTGTTAGAATTTTATAAGTTTCAATGAGATCCCCTCTCATTCTTCTAAACTCCAGTGAGTATAAGCCCAGTCGACCCTGTTAAATCTGGATATCTTTAGGTAGTGTGTCCTTCAAATAATCGACAGAGGCTGCAGATAACAAACAACAGGTGTTTACTGGATCAGGGCTGCTCTAAAACTAAACAGTACAGATCCCTACTCAGGGTTATATACAGGTGTGGTCACTGCCGGTACTACAGTATACAGGAGCTGTAAAAAGTAGTTCTCCCCTTAAAGGTACATACACTACAATTCCTCCCCTTTTAGATTAACAGTACCATAACATTCATTTAACAATTAACACTTTTAACATGCAACATTAACTGAAATAGTCCATTTATAAATTCAGTCTTGGGGAGGCTTCCTGATCCTTTCTGGATAGCGCCTTTCCTGAGTGTCTTGCTCTTGGTGCGGAGGCGATTCTGGCCCCCTGTCGTCGGTTAGTTCATCAGTTTCCGCTGCTACTGTTTCTGGGGTAGATGCTACCTGTATGTTGGGTTCATTACCAGGTACGCGAGACATGGGGTTGACTCGTTCCTGTGACTCTAGGATCTGGTCGACACGGCGTCTCAGAATGTTCTCCCCAACATCCACTGTGTACATTAGTGGCCCCTGCCGTGTGCATATCGTTCCTGGTTGCCATTTCTCTGTTCGGTAGTCGCGGGCCAAGACTGGTTGCCCTACATTGAAGCTCCTTGTCGACTTCTCATTGATGTGCTGGAATTGCTTATTCTCAACATCTCTTCGTACATTTGGTCTGAGCAAATCCAGACGAGATCTCAACTTTCGGTTAAAGAACATCATGGCCGGGGTCTGGTTGGTAACTGCATGTGTCGCATTTCTGTAGGCTAACATAAAATTGTCCACCTTATGCTGCAGTGGAATGTCGTCATCGCACATGGCCCTTACTGCCTTTTTAAAGGTTTGTACGAACCTCTCAGCCAATCCATTTGTGGCTGGATGATACGGGGCGGATGTGTAATGCCTTACTCCATTCCTTCTCATAAATCTTCGAAACTCTTCGGACACAAACTGTGGTCCGTTATCAGAGCAAATCTGCTCTGGCAAGCCGTTCCTGGCAAATATGGTCCGTAGGACTGCAATCGTTTTCTCCGTGGTGGTGGAGGACATTTTGATCACCTCAGGCCATTTCGAGTGCGCATCCACGGCTATTAAAAACATTGAGTCCATGAATGGACCAGCAAAATCAATATGCACCCGTTGCCATGGAGAGGAGGGCCACTTCCATGGGTGTAGAGGGGCATGTGGTGGTGCATTTTGGACCTTCTGGCATCCTGAGCAGCTCTTTGTCAGGTCCTCGATTTGCTGATCGATCCCCGGCCACCACACATAAGCCCTAGCAAGGTTTTTCATTTCATTTTCACCCCTCCCAGATGGTCTTCGTGAAGCTCATTGAGCACTCTCTCCCTTAACTTGGGTGGAATTACCACTCGGGATCCACACATCAAGGTCCCCTGGCATACTGACAGCTGTTCTCTTCTGGATGAGAATGCTGGCAACAGTGAGTCGCCATGTGTTGGCCATCCCTTCACCGTCAAATCATATACCCGAGACAGTGTCGGGTCATTTTGGGTCTCCTTCTCTATATCCGCGTTAGTTACTGGCAAGCGTTCAATTATAGACGAATAAAATATTTCGACAGGGTCCACTGCTGGTGCTTCCTCCGCAGTAGGCAGTGGCAGGCGTGATAGCCCATCAGCGTTTCCATGCTGTTTCGTGCCCTTATACTCTATTTCATATTGGTTCGCCCCTAGAAAAAGGGACCATCTTTGTAGCCGTTGCGCAGTCATCACCGGAACGCCCTTCTTTGGATTAAAGATGGAGACCAGTGGTTGGTGGTCAGTCAGCAAGGTGAACTTCTGCCTGTGCAGATAGTGGTTGAACTTTTTCACTCCCCACACTAGGCTGAGGGCCTCCCTGTCAATCTGGGCGTAGTTACGCTCGGCTGAGGTTAGTGACTGAGACGCAAAGGCTACTGGCCTCTCCAAGCCGTCCGGGAATTTGTGCGACAGCACCGCTCCAATACCATAGGGTGATGCATCACACGCCAACCGAATTGGTAGTGCTGGGTTAAAATGAACCAACACCTCTTTTGATGTGATCAATCCTTTGCACTTCTGGAAAGCTCGTTTACATTCGTCATTCCACTTCCATGGTACCCCCGTTTGCAGTAGGGTGTCCAGTGGGTGTAGTACTTTAGACAAATTCGGCAAGAACTTATGGTAGTAGTTCACCAGCCCGAGAAACGACCTCAGTTGTGACACATTTTCCAGTGCTGGAGCCTTGACTACTGCCTCAATCTTTGCAGGGGACTTATGTAACCCCTCTTCATCAATAACGTGGCCACAATACGAGATCTGCTTCTGGAAAAACTCGCATTTGTGGCGATTAGCTCGGAGCCCATATTCCTTCAATCTAGTGAGCACCTGCTCCAGGTTGGCGAGGTGATCACTGTCATTTTCGCCCGTGACCAGGATGTTGTCCAAATAACACTGGGTCCCTGGAATCCCTTGCAGGACTTGATCCTTTGCCCTTTGCCCTTTGCCAAATAGCCGGAGCTGATGCTACCCCGAACACCAGCCGGTTGTATTGGTAGAGACCTTTGAGTGTTGATCGTGAGGTACTGTTTCGAGGCTTCTTCTACCTCCATTTGCAGGTACGCCTGGGCCAGATCAATCTTAGTGAAGCGTTTTCCTCCAGATAGCGAGGTGAAAATATCTTCAATCCGCGGAAGCGGATATTGTACCGTGTGAAGGACTGGGTTCACTGTCACCTTAAAGTCCCCACAGGTGCGAATCTTCTTTGGTTCCCTAGGCGTATTACTCAACGACCTCTTCATTACAGGAACGATGGGTGTAGCCCACTCGCTCCAGTCCACTTTGGACAGTACTCCAGAACGTTCCAAACCTTCCAGCTCTGCTTCGACGGCTGGGCGGATCGCATAAGGCCTTAAAAAAAAAACTTTGGGCTTGCATTTTCCTCTATTTTGATCGTCACTGTTATGCCTTTTAGTGTTCCGAGTCCCTCCTGGAACACTTCTTGTGCGTCAGTTAGCATTTTTGACAGTCGTCCAGGTGTGGCGTTGTCATCCTTTTTGGCATCTACCGTCAGTGCTTGTATGGAATGCCAATCTAATTGTATCATCCGGATCCATTCACGTCCTAGTAGTGGTGGTCCTCCATCTGGCAATACATATAAGTCAATTTTTGGTGTTTCCTTGCCGTTGTATATCACGTTCACCCTTATTTTTCCTTTGGGGTAGACTTTTTGCCCCGTGTACGTCTTCAAGACAATCTCTATCTCAAGGGTATATGTGAGAATAGCCGCTTGTAGTCCCTTCGGTTTATGACTGTTAGGGCTGATCCTGTGTCCAATTCCATTTTCACTTGGACTCCGTCTATCTTGAGCATGACCCAGATAGTTTGGTGAACCTCCATTTTGGTTACATTATGTAGTTTCAGACAACCCAGCTCCTTGCTTCCGGAGTCTGTATCACTTTTCTGTTCGTCTGAACTATTCTCCGTCAACTTATGTACCTTTTTGTACTTCTCCTGTTGAGGTTTCTTGCTGCTGGTTTTCTTTCCCGACCTGCAGACTCTTGCTATGTGTCCTACTTTTCCACACTGTCTGCACACTTGGTCCTTGAACCAACAATCCTTATGGTCGTGTGTTGTTCTGCCGCAGCGATAACATAGAAACATAGAGATAGGAACAGGAGTAGGCCATTCGGCCCTTCGAGCCTGCTCCGCCATTCAATGAGATCATGGCTGATCTTCGTCTGAGATCATAGCTGATCTTACCAGTTCAGTACCCCGTCCCCTCCTTTTCTCCGTAACCCTTAATCCCCTTAGCCTTCAGAAATATATCCAATTCTCTCTTGAAAATATTTATTGAATTAGCCTTCACAGCCCTCTGTGGCAGGGAATTCCACAGGCTCACCACTCTTTGAGTGAAGAAATTCTTCCTCATCTCTGTTTTAAATGATTTGCCCGCTATTTTTAGACTGTGGCCCCTGGTTCTGTGCTCCCCGGCCATTGGAAACATTCTCTCTGAATTCAGCCTGTCCAGGCCTGCCATAATTTTATATGTTTCGATGAGATCCCCTCTCAATCTTCTAAACTCCAGTGAGTACAAGCCCAAACTATTTAATCTCTCTTCGTAGGTCATTCCCGCCATTCCAGGTATCAGCCTGGTGAATCGCCGTTGCACTCTTTCCATGGCAAGAACATCCTTCCGCAGATGGGGCGACCAAAACTGTACACAATACTCCAGATGCGGTCTCACCAGCACCTTGTACAGCTGTAGTAAGGTATCCCTATTCCTATACTCGAACCCCCTTGATATGAAGGCTAACATACCATTTGCCTTCTTAATCGCCTGTTGCACCTGCATGCTCTCCTTCAGTGACTGGTGCACAAGAACACCCAGGTCCCTCTGCACTTCCCCATCTCCCAATCTATTGCCATTTAGATAATAATCCACCCTCCTGTTTTTACCCCCAAAGTGGATAACCTCGCATTTATCCACATTATAGTGCATCTGCCACGTATCCGCCCATTCCCCCAACCTGTCCAAATCGCACTGTAGCCTCCTGACATCCTCATCAGAGCCCACCCCTCCTCCTAGTTTAGTGTCGTCAGCGAATTTGGAAATATTGCATCCAATTCCCTGATCCAGATCATTTATATATATTGTGAACAGCTGGGGTCCCAGGACAGATCCTTGCGGCACCCCGCTGGTCACTGCCTGCCACTCCGAAAACGAGCCGTTTATTCCAACTGCTCCATATGACATTTCATTTGTGCCATATTCTTGCGGTCTCCGTTGTATCTCTGCAGCGCCCCGTGCGGCTGCTTCGTGTGATACTGCCATGTTGAATGCCTTGTCCACCGTAAGATCCTTTTCTGATAGAAGCCGTTTCTAGGTTCCTTCACTTTGAAGCCCACACACAAACTTGTCCCTTAAAGTATCTGCTAGTCCCGTTCCAAACTGGCAGTGTTTCGATAGCTTGCACAGTTCCGTTCAATACTCAGCATTACTTTCGTCTTTATGCTGGTTCCTTTTGTGAAACTTCAATCTTTCTGCTATCAGCAGCGGTGTGGGGTTTAAGTGGTCCTGTAGGATTGCCACCATGCTTTCAAAATCCTTTTCCACTGGCTTCGCTGGGGTGACTAGGTTTCGCAGTAAGCCGTACGTTTTTGCACCCATGGAATTCAATAATACCAGTGCTTTCCTGGCATCTGGCACTTCATTTGCCTTGCAGTACACTTCGATGCGTTCGACATATGTCGTCCAATCTTCAACTTCATTGTCGAACGCTGTGACCCTGCCACTCTTCTGCATCCCTGGGTGTGGTTAGACTGGCTAAAAATGGCATCTCCCACGCTCTCCCTTCTTCACCGCTGGCTCAAAATGGCATCTCCCGTGCTCTCCCTTCTTCTCCGCTGGCTCAAAATGGCGTCTCCCGCGCTTCCCTTTCTTCTCCGCTGCAGCCCAAATAGCGCCTCCCACGCTTTCTTTTCTTCCCCCGCGGACGCTGCTCAGCCCTTGAAACCGGCCGCGCTCTGCGCATTTTCCTGCGTGCTTCTATCGTTGACGCCGCTCGGTCTTCAACCCCGGCTGCGCCCTGCGCGCTTCACCCTCTCTCGTTGACGCCGCTCGGTCTTCAACCCCGGCTGCGCCCTGTGCGCTTTACCCTCTCTTACCCGTCGTCGCTGCTCGGCCTTTTTCTGTGCCGTCGGTCGGCTCCCGCCGCCGCTGTCCGGGAAGGGTCTGCGCCGTACCTGCTGCCAGCCTGCTGCGCTGGATCGTTGCGGCTGGAGAACCAAGCCCAGCTCTCTACAGCCTCCTCTGCGATGCTCAAGTTCTCCCTGGATGGTTGACGCCCGCACTGGTGGAATCGGCCGCCTTCTTCAGAGTTGCAGGTAGGTTCGAAACGACTCGTCGCCAATGTTAAATCTGGATATCTTTAGGTCGTGTGTCCTTCAAATAATCGACAGAGGCTGCAGGTAACAAACAACATGATGGATGAGGGTTGCTCTAAAACTAAACAGTACAGATCCCTACTCAGGGTTATATACAGGTGTGGTCACTGCCAGTACTACAGTATACAGGAGCTGTAAAAAGTAGTTCTCCACTTAAAGGTACATACACTACAGACCCAATCTCTCCTCATACGTCATTCCTGCCATCCCAGGTATCAGTCTGGTGAATCTTCGCTGCACTCCCTCCATGGCAAGAACATCCTTCCTCAGATAAAGCGACCAAAACTGCACACAATACTCAAGGTGTGGTCTCACCAAGGCCCTGTACAACTGCAGCAAGACATCCTTGTTCCTGTACTCGAACCCTCTCGCTACTGCCCAATCACCCAACCTGTCCAAATCATACTGGACTTTCTCAGCATCCTCCTCACAGCACACACACCCACCCAGCTTTGTGTCGTCTGCAAACTTAGAGATATTACATCTAGTTCCCTCATCAAATCATTAATATATATTGTGAATAGCTGGGGTCCAAGCACCGATCCCTGCGGTACCCCACTAGTCACTGCCTGCCACTCAGAAAAAGACCAGTTTATTCCAACTCTTTGCTTCCTGTCTGCCAACCAGTTCTCTATCCAAGTCAGTACCTTGATCCCAATCCCATGTGCCTTAACTTTACACGCTAATTTCTTATGCAGGACCTTATCGAAAGCCTTCTGAAAGTCCAAATACACCACATCCGCTGGTTCTCCCTTATCTATTTTACCAGTTACATCCTCTAAAAATTCCAGTAGATTAGTCAAGTACGATTTACCTTTTGTAAATCCATGTTGACTTTGTCCAATCCTGTCACTGATTTCCAAGTGCTCTGCTATTACATCTTTTCTAATGGACTCCAGCATTTGAAAGAAGCTTGCATTGTGAAGCTTCTGCCCCTTTGCCAGGCCCGCTGCCTGCGGCCCCTCTCCCAGATTCCAGCCCCAGCTCTGTGCTGCCTGCGGCCCCTCTCCCAGATTCCAGCCCCAGCTCTGTGCTGCCTGCGGCCCCTCTCCCAGATTCCAGCCCCAGCTCTGTGCTGCCTGCGGCCCCTCTCCCAGATTCCAGCCCCAGCTCTGTGCTGCCTGCAGCCCCTCTCCCAGATTCCAGCCCCAGCTCTGTGCTGCCTGCGGCCCCTCTCCCAGATTCCAGCCCCAGCTCTGTGCTGCCTGCGGCCCCTCTCCCAGATTCCAGCCCCAGCTCTGTGCTGCCTGCGGCCCCTCTCCCAGATTCCAGCCCCAGCTCTGTGCTGCCTGAGCTGCTCTCACCTGGGGACAGCGCGTCACCATCGGCCCCAGCGCACCTGAGCTGGAGAGGAGACCCCGCCCCCTAGGCGCGCCGCCATTGGTTGGAGGACCAGGCCGCCCAGTTCAGTCCTCCCAGCTCAGCCCTCTTCCTATTGGTCAGTGCTCCCGTCAGTCAGAATCACATTGCTGTGGCTCAATCCGCTCCATTCGGTGTCCGCGGAGGTCCCGCCCGCTCGCCCGACTCTCAGGTTTGGTTTTTCTCGTATTTTACTTTATAAACTCGCTCTCCGCTCCCCCCCCTCACCTCGATTTAAATCGATTCCCCAAACACTTGACTTTACCCCGGCCGCTGATTCCGCCTCTTCCCTGGGCCCGGCCTTCCGTCTGCTCCCGGGAAGCCCCGCACAGGCGCACTGGCAGATTGGTGTTGGGGTGAGGGGGCCGAATGAGCATGCGCGGCCCCGCCTCTCCACATTTAAAGGGACACCTGCCCCCTCCACATTTAAAGGGACACCCGCCCCCCTCCACATTTAAAGGGACACCCGCCCCCCTCCACATTTAAAGGGACTCCCTCCCCCCTCTCGTGTGTTTTTCTGATTAAAGGGACTGTGACAATTCCCCAGCCACCGCACTTTAGCAAGGATGTGAAAGACATTGAGAGCCAGCCAGTGGCTCCGTTGGGAGCACCCTCGTCTCTCAGTCAGAAAGTTGTGGGTTCAAAGTCCCCACTCCAGGGACTCGAGCACATAAACCTAGGCTGACGCTCTGGGGCCGAAGGAGTGCCGTGCTGTCGGATGGGCAGTACTGAGGGAGCCCTGCACTGTCGGAGGGGCAGTACTGAGGGAGCGTTGCACTGTCGGAGGAGCAGTACTGAGGGAGCGCTGCACTGTCGGAGGGGCAGTGCTGAGGGAGCGCTGCACTGTCGGAGGAGCAGTACTGAGGGAGCGCTGCACTGTCGGAGAGGCAGTACTGAGGGAGCGCTGCACTGTCGGAGGGGCAGTGCTGAGGGAGCGTTGCACTGTCGGAGGGGCAGTACTGAGGGAGTGCTGCACTGTCGGAGGGGCAGTGCTGAGGGAGCGTTGCACTGTCGGAGGGGCAGTACTGAGGGAGTGCTGCACTGTCGGAGGGGCAGTACTGAGGGAGCGCTGCACTGTCGGAGGGGCAGTGCTGAGGGAGCGCTGCACTGTCGGAGGAGCAGTACTGAGGGAGCGCCGCACTGTCGGAGGGGCAGTACTGAGGGAGTGCTGCACTGTCGGAGGGGCAGTGCTGAGGGAGCGTTGCACTGTCGGAGGAGCAGTACTGAGGAAGCGCTGCACTGTCAGAGGGGCTGTACTGAGGGAGCGCCGCACTGTCGGAGGGCCGTCTTTCGGAAGAGACGTTCAGGTGGACATAAAAGATCCCATTATTTCGAGGAAGGGGAGGAGAGTTATCCCCGGTGTCCTGGCCATTATTTATCATGTAAATTAGCTGCAGTGTTTCCCACATTACAACAGCGACTACACGTCATAAAGTAATTCATTGGCTGTAAAACCGTTGGTCGTGAAAGGCGCTGTATAAAGGCCAGTCTTTCTTTATTTTCTCTCCTGTATTTACATTAATTACTTATATAAACCTCTTTTACTGTCTCTTGCAAGGAGAGAATTGCAGACGGGCAGCTTAACGCAAACTTCACACGAAGATCTGACAGAGTCACTCGATTCATCAGGACCTGAATATCATCGACATATGGAAGCGGAAAGCAGCAATCAGAGTGCGGGCAAACTGCACACGTGTCTTGTGTGTGGACATGGATTCAACCGAACGAGCAGCCTGGGGAGGCACAAGTGTAACCAAAGCAAGGAGAGTCTATGCAAATGTCGGGAATGCGGGAAAGGATTCAGTTGCCTCTCCGAGCTGGAGACTCATCAACGCAGTCACTCTGTGAAATGGCCGTTCACCTGCTCCGTGTGTGGGAAGGGATTCACTCATTCAGGCTCCTTGCGGAGACACCGGCGAGTTCACACTGGGGAGAAGGCGTTCGCCTGCTCTCACTGTGAGAAGAGGTTTAACCAGTCTTGCAACCTGTTGATACACGAGCGTGTTCACACCGATGAGAGACCTTTTCAGTGCTTCGACTGCAAGAAGGGCTTCAGAAGATCCAGCGAACTGATACAGCACCACCAGCGAGTTCACACCAGGGAGAGGCCGTTCACCTGCTCCGTGTGTGGGAAGGGATTCACTCTCTCCTCCACCCTGCTGACACACCAGCGAGTTCACACCGGGGCGAGGCCGTTCACCTGCTCCAAGTGCAGGAAAGGGTTCACTCTCTCCTCCACCCTGCTGACACACCAGCAAGTTCACACCGGGAAGTGGCCGTTCTCCTGCTCAGAGTGCGGAAAAAGATTCACTCGTCCCTCCTCTCTGCGGGAACACCAGCTGGTTCACACTGACGAGAGGCCATTCTCCTGCTCCGAGTGCGGGAAAGGATTCACTCGTCCCTCCACTCTGCGGGAACACCAGCGAGTTCACACTGACGAGTGGCCGTTCACCTGCTCCGAGTGCGGGAAAGGTTTCACTCGTCCCTCCGCTCTGCTGATACACCAGCGAGTTCACACTAACGAGAGGCCGTTCTCCTGCTCCAAGTGCGGGAAAGGATTCCGTCGTTCATTCCATCTGCAGACACACCAGCGAGTTCACACTGACGAGAGGCCGTTCACCTGCTCCGAGTGCGGGAAAGGATTCACATGTTCAGACTCCCTGCGGGAACACCAGCGCGTTCACACTGACGAGAGGCCGTTCACCTGCTCCGAGTGCGGGAAAGGTTTTACTCGTCCCTCCGCTCTGCTGATACACCAGCGAGTTCACACTGATGAGAGGCCGTTCTCCTGCTCCGAGTGCGGGAAAGGATTCCGTCGTTCATTCCATCTGCAGACACACCAGCGAGTTCACACTGACGAGAGGCCGTTCACCTGCTCCGAGTGCGGGAAAGGATTCACACGTTCCGACTCTCTGCGGGAACACCAGCTGGTTCACACTGATGAGAGGCCATTTAAATGTTCCGACTGCGACAAGAGTTTCAAATGCTCCAAGGGCCTGGAGATGCATCGACGCATCCACACCGGGGAGAGGCCGTTCAGCTGCTCTCGCTGCGGGAAGAGGTTTACCCACTCATCCAGTCTTTGGAAACACCAGCGCACTCACACTGGGAAGATGCCGTTCCCCTGCTCAGTGTGTGAAAAGGGATTCACCAGTTCAACTCACCTGCTGAGACACCAGCGAGTTCACACCTGAGCGCACTGGTCCCATTCTGCTGTTAATCACATGAAGGACTGTTCTGTGTTAATAATGGCAATTAGAGGGCTGGGGGGCGGTTTGAAGATGCTGATAATCCCAGTAACTAGGCTGGAGTTTAAGAGGGGTCAGCCTCGGCTCAGTGGGTGACACTCTCACCTCTAGATTCAGAAGGTCGTGGATTTGAGTCCCACTCTGGAGACTTGAGACTGACACTCCGGGGCAGTACTGAGGGAGAGCTGCTCTGTCAGAGGTGCTATCTTTACGATGCAATGTTAAACTGCTGCCCCGTCTGCCCTCTCAGTTGGGTGTAAAAGATCCCGTGGCCGCTATTTTGAAAAACGGAAGGGAGAAAGGATCTCGACTTGGAAGATCAGGAAGTAGATGTGAAACTGTAATGTCACTCGAAATGATTGTAAGACTGAATTTAACTGTGACTGTAATAATTTTATTTTGTAGGTAACAGAGCGTGAGAAAACCCAGTCCGAATCCAGTATGAGGTGATTTTGGCGGTGCCTCCTGTGTCACTACCACCACAACTACCATGCTTTACGGGTCTAACAGGACCTGTCCCATCAACCAACACGTTTTTAAGTAGGAGCTGCACAGTTATGTGGCACAATTCAGACCCGACATTCCCCTATTGTTTGAGGGTTTCAGTGAGCTCATGATACGACTGAACTCCTCCCTAAAACATTTTTTGTGTTTTGGAGCAAGACAACTGGAGAATAGATATTGACATTGGAAGCATAAGGGACAACACACACTGGTGGGATATTGGGCTTAATACATCAGCATGCCCTTAGGCTCGTATTATTTCACACGCTCTGGTTGTTCTCCAACTTGAAATGATTTTGTATTTGAGATATGTAACCCATGTAGTAAAACTTTGAACTATGTAAGATCAGAAGTTTGTTTAAGATCTACCCAATTAAACAGCGAAATGATATTGGGTCAAAAGATCAGGATAATGAAACAGTTTGGGTGGAGGTAAGGAATAATAAGGGGAAAAAAACACTAGTGGGCGTAGTCTATACGCCTCCGAACAGTGGCAACTCTGTTGGATGGAGTATCAATCAGGAAATAGTTGAGGCTTGTAATAAGGGAACATCTATAATTATGGGGGATTTTAACTATTATATTAATTGGACAAATCAAATTGGGCAGGGCAGCCTTGAGGATGAGTTAATTGAGTGTATTAGGGATGTGTTTCTTGAGCAGTATGTAACTGAACTGACCAGGGGGCAAGCAACCTTAGATCTGGTCCTGTGTAACGAGACGGGATTAATTAAAAATGTCCTAGTAAAGGATCCCCTTGGAATGAGTGACCATAACATGGTTGAATTCCATATTCAATTAGAGGGTGAGAAGGTTAGATCTCAAACAAGCGTGCTAAGCTTGAATAAAGGAGACTATGAAGGTATGAGAGCGGAATTGAGTAGAGTGGATTGGGAAAATAGATTAAAGGGTAAGACGATACATGATCAGTGGTGTACATTTAAGGAGTTATTTTACAACTTCCAAAAAAAATATATCCCACTGAGAAGAAAAGGGTGTAAAAGAAAAGACAGCCATCCGTAGCTAAGTAAAGAAATTAAGGATAATATTCGACTAAAAACAAGGGCATATAAGGTAGCCAAATCTATTGGGAGGATAGAGGATTGGGAAAACTTTAAAAGACAGCAAAAAATAACAAAAAGATTGATTAAGAAAGGGAAGATGGATTATGAAAGTAAATTAGCAAAAAATATAAAAACAGATAGTAAGAGTTTTTATAGTTATATAAAAAGAAAAAGGGTGGCTAAAGTAAATGTTGGTCCCTTAGAGGATGAGACCGGGAAATTAATGGTGGGAAATATGGAGATGGTAAAAACACTGAATATTTTACATCAGTCTTTACAGTAGAAGACACTAAGAATATCCCAACACTGGACAAACAGGGGGCTGAAGGGGGGGAGGAGCTAAACACGATCAAAATCACTAAGGAAGTGGTACTCGGTAAAATAATGGGACTCAAGGCGGATAAATCACCTGGACCTGATGGCTTACATCCTAGGGTCTTGAGGGAAGTGGCGGTAGGGATTGTGGATGCATTGGTAATAATTTTCCAAAACTCCCTGGACTCGGCAAAGGTCCTGGCAGACTGGAAAACTGCTAATGTAACACCCTTATTTAAAAAGGGCAGTAGACAGAAGGCTGGAAACTATAGACCGGTTAGCCTAACATCTGTGGTAAGTAAAATTTTGGAGTCCATTATTAAGGAGAAAGTAACAGGACATTTAGATAATCATAATTTAATAGGACAAAGTCAGCATGGTTTTATGAAGGGGAAGTCATGTTTGACAAATTTGCTGGAGTTCTTTGAGGAAGTAACGTATAGGGTGGATAAAGGGGAACCAGTGGACGTAGTGTATTTAGACTTCCAAAAGGCATTTGACAAGGTGCCACACAAAAGATTATTGCTTAAGATAAAAAATCACGGGATTGGGGGTAATATTCTGGCATGGATAGAGGATTGGCTATCTAACAGAAGGCAGAGAGTTGGGATAAATGGTTCATTCTCAGACTGGCAATCAGTAACTAGTGGTGTTCCGCAGGGGTCAGTGCTGGGTCCCCAACTCTTTACAATCTATATTAACGATTTGGAGGAGGGGACCGAGTGTAACATATCAAAGTTTGCAGATGATACTAAGATGGGAGGGAAAGTAGTGAGTGAGGAGGACATAAAAAACCTGCAAGGGAACATAGACAGGCTAAGTAAGTGGGCAGAGATTTATCAGATGGAATACAATACTGGAAAGTGTGAGGTTATGCACTTTGGCAGGGAAAATCGTAGAGCAAGTTATTATCTTAATGGCAAGAAACTGGAAAGTACTGAAGTACAAAGGGATCTGGGGGTCCTGGTGCACGAAACTCAAAAGGTTACTATGCAGGTGCAGCAAGTGATTAAGAAGGCCAATGGAATGTTGGCTTTCATTGCTAGGGGGATAGAATATAAAAATAGGGAGGTATTGCTTCAGTTGTACAAGGTATTGGTGAGACCGCACCTGGAATACTGCGTACAGTTTTGGTGTCCATACTTAAGAAAAAACATACTTGCTCTGGAGTCAGTACAAAGAAGGTTCACTCGGTTAATCCTGGGGATGAGGGGATGGACATATGAGGAGAGGTTGAGTAGATTGGGACTCTACTCATTGGAGTTCAGAAGAATGAGAGGCGATCTTATTGAAACATATAAGATTGTGAAGGGGTTGGATCGGGTGGATGCGGGGAGGATGTTCCCGATGATGGGTGAAACTAGAACTAGGGGGCATAGTCTTAGAATAAGGGGCTGCTCTTTCAAAACTGAGATGAGGAGGAACTACTTCACTCAGAGGGTGGTAGGTCCATGGAATATGCTGCCCCAAAAAGCTGTAGAAGCTACATCATTACATAAATTTAAAACAGAAATAGACAGTTTCCTAGAAGTAAAGGGAATTAAGGGTTACGGGGAGCGGGCAGGAATTTGGACATGAGTCTAGGTTCGGATCGGTCATGGCCCTGTGGGTAGTGGAGTGGGCCCAGGGGCCGTGTAGCCTGATCCTGCTCCTGTTTTGTGTGTCTAATTCTGTTAGATTCAGGAGATGGTTCTGTGATAGTAGATTGACAGTTAGGATCAGATCAGCCATGATCTTATTGATTGGCGGAGCAGGCTCGAGGGGCCGATTGGCGGAGCAGGCTTGAGGGGCCGACTGGCGGAGCAGGCTCGAGGGGCCGATTGGCGGAGCAGGCTCGAGGGGCCGACTGGCGGAGCAGGCTCGAGGGGCCGACTGGCGGAGCAGGCTCGAGGGGCCGACTGGCGGAGCAGGCTCGAGGGGCCGACTGGCGGAGCAGGCTCGAGGGGCCGACTGGCGGAGCAGGCTCGAGGGGCCGACTGGCGGAGCAGGCTCGAGGGGCCGACTGGCGGAGCAGGCTCGAGGGGCCGACTGGCGGAGCAGGCTCGAGGGGCCGACTGGCGGAGCAGGCTCGAGGGGCCGACTGGCCTACTCCTGCTCCTATTTCTTATGTTCTTATGATCTTACACAAATGTCACAAGGTAGGGAGTCAAAAATTGTTAGGACTAATAAGACAACATAGGGATAAACATGGAAATTCCTCATTGGATTAGGATAATTTCCCATGTACTTGTCATAGCCCAACTTGTAGTAATGATGTGCTTACTACAGCTGCTACCTGAAACACCTAAAGTCCAATGCCCAATCACATTTAAATATGGTCACAGCCCAGAACATGTTAGAGTTACATAAACGGAAGAAAAATAATCCATATGTAAGATTTTAGTTTAGAGGGGTCGGCAAATGCCTCGCCCTCAAGGTCGGGATATGTAGGATAGGGTGTACCTGTAGGATTTAGTAAACATTATTAAGATTCGATAACCACTCGAATATAACTATAATATGTGAAATTGTGTGTTAAGATCCAAAAAGACTGTATAAAATGGAGAATGGCTGAGAGCAAAGCAGGATGGGATTATGCCAACCTGACTAAAAAGCTCTGTTTAAAATTACTGAAGTAATGGAATGTTGTGCTAAGTTTATGGAGACGAGGAATTCAGCAATATTATGCTTAAAGAGATAAAAACTAGAGAGATAGATAAGAGTTGGAGACGTCCTTCATTGGTCCAGCTATCGGATGGACCGACTGTTTTGTCAACATTCTGGGGAGTGTTCTGTGAAAAGTGAAGATCTGAGATAAGGGTACTTTGTTATGCATGGAGAAAAAGTCAGAAGGATCAAACAAGGTCATAAGGTGGGTAACGAGGGAAGCAAGACTTTTTACCAGGTGTTAGAGGGTTAATTACTGCCACGTAGGCAAAACGAGAGGGAAAAGGGTATAAAGATACAGTTTTTGAACATCGAAAGCAGCGTACCGTGTAACCAGAGATTGATAGGAGCTTCGGTCAACAGAACACAGCAAGATCCCAAGTAAGCGCGCATGGGTCAACGGAACACAGCAAGATACATCAGGAGACTTGCGCCGCGCTTACTCGGAAGGAACGCCGGGGTTTGAACGAACAGACTGTGACTATCTTCTTGTTAAGTATTACTTATTTGTACTGGATTTTTAATGCTTAATAAACCTGTTTTACTGATACACAATATACCTGTACCCAGAGTGGTTTGTGTAGTCACGGACTGTTT
This sequence comes from Somniosus microcephalus, assembly GCF_052327205.1. Classification (NCBI taxonomy): domain Eukaryota; kingdom Metazoa; phylum Chordata; class Chondrichthyes; order Squaliformes; family Somniosidae; genus Somniosus; species Somniosus microcephalus. The sequence continues at coordinate 562,400 of NW_028225330.1, read as the reverse complement.
TACTGATACACAATATACCTGTACCCAGAGGGGTTTGTGTAGTCACGGACTGTTTTACTGATACACAATATACCTGTACCCAGAGTGGTTTGTGTAGTCACGGACTGTTTTACTGATACACAATATACCTGTACCCAGAGTGGTTTGTGTAGTCACGGACTGTTTTACTGATACACAATATACCTGTACCCAGAGTGGTTTGTGTAGTCACGGACTGTTTTACTGATACACAATATACCTGTACCCAGAGTGGTTTGTGTAGTCACGGACTGTTTTACTGATACACAGTATACCTGTACCCAGAGTGGTTTGTGTAGTCACAGACTGTTTTGCTGAAACACAATATACCTGTACCCAGAGTGGTTTGTGTAGTCACGGACTGTTTTACTGATACACAGTATACCTGTACCCAGGGTGGTTTGTGTAGTCACGGACTGTTTTACTGATACACAGTATACCTGTACCCAGGGTGGTTTGTGTAGTCACGGACTGTTTTACTGATACACAATATACCTGGACCCAGAGTGGTTTGTGTAGTCACGGACTGTTTTACTGATACACAGTATACCTGTACCCAGAGTGGTTTGTGTAGTCACGGACTGTTTTATGGATACACAATATACCTGTACCCAGAGTGGTTTGTGTAGTCACGGACTGTTTTACTGATACACAATATACCTGGACCCAGAGTGGTTTGTGTAGTCACGGACTGTTTTACTGATACACAATATACCGGGACCCAGAGTGGTTTGTGTAGTCACGGACTGTTTTACTGATACACAATATACCTGGACCCAGAGTGGTTTGTGTAGTCATGGACTGTTTTACTGATACACAATATACCTGGACCCAGAGTGGTTTGTGTAGTCACGGACTGTTTTACTGATACACAATATACCTGTACCCAGAGTGGTTTGTGTAGTCATGGACTGTTTTACTGATACACATTATACCTGTACCCAGAGTGGTTTGTGTAGTCACGGACTGTTTTACTGATACACATTATACCTGTACCCAAAGTGGTTTGTGTAGTCACGGACTGTTTTACTGATACACAATATACCTGGACCCAGAGTGGTTTGTGTAGTCACGGACTGTTTTACTGATACACAATATACCTGTACCCAGGGTGGTTTGTGTAGTCACGGACTGTTTTACTGATACACATTATACCTGTACCCAAAGTGGTTTGTGTAGTCACGGACTGTTTTACTGATACACAATATACCTGTACCCAGAGTGGTTTGTGTAGTCACGGACTGTTTTACTGATACACAATATACCTGTACCCAGGGTGGTTTGTGTAGTCACGGACTGTTTTACTGATACACAATATACCTGTACCCAGGGTGGTTTGTGTAGTCACGGACTGTTTTACTGATACACAATATACCTGTACCCAGAGTGGTTTGTGTAGTCACGGACTGTTTTACTGATACACAATATACCTGGACCCAGAGTGGTTTGTGTAGTCACGGACTGTTTTACTGATACACAATATACCTGGACCCAGAGTGGTTTGTGTAGTCACGGACTGTTTTACTGATACACAATATACCTGGACCCAGAGTGGTTTGTGTAGTCACGGACTGTTTTACTGATACACAATATACCTGTACCCAGACTGGTTTGTGTAGTCACGGACTGTTTTACTGATACACAATATACCTGTACCCAGAGTGGTTTGTGTAGTCACGGACTGTTTTACTGATACACAATATACCTGGACCCAGAGTGGTTTGTGTAGTCACGGACTGTTTTACTGATACACAATATACCTGTACCCAGAGTGGTTTGTGTAGTCACGGACTGTTTTACTGATACACAATATACCTGTACCCAGAGTGGTTTGTGTAGTCACGGACTGTTTTACTGATACACAATATACCTGGACCCAGAGTGGTTTGTGTAGTCACGGACTGTTTTACTGATACACATTATACCTGTACCCAAAGTGGTTTGTGTGGTCACGGACTGTTTTACTGATACACAATATACCTGGACCCAGAGTGGTTTGTGTAGTCACGGACTGTTTTACTGATACACAATATACCTGTACCCAGAGTGGTTTGTGTAGTCACGGACTGTTTTACTGATACACAGTATACCTGTACCCAGGGTGGTTTGTGTAGTCACGGACTGTTTTACTGATACACAGTATACCTGTACCCAGAGTGGTTTGTGTAGTCACGGACTGTTTTACTGATACACAATATACCTGTACCCAGAGTGGTTTGTGTAGTCAAGGACTGTTTTACTGATACACAATATACCTGTACCCAGAGTGGTTTGTGTAGTCACGGACTGTTTTACTGATACACAATAGACCTGTACCCAGAGTGGTTTGTGTAGTCACGGTCTGTTTTACTGATACACAATATACCTGGACCCAGAGTGGTTTGTGTAGTCACGGACTGTTTTACTGATACACAATATACCTGGACCCAGAGTGGTTTGTGTAGTCACGGACTGTTTTACTGATACACAATATACCTGTACCCAGAGTGGTTTGTGTAGTCACGGACTGTTTTACTGATACACAATATACCTGGACCCAGAGTGGTTTGTGTAGTCACGGACTGTTTTACTGATACCCACTATACCTGTACCCAGAGTGGTTTGTGTAGTCACGGACTGTTTTACTGATACACAATATACCTGAACCCAGAGTGATTTGTGTAGTCACGGACTGTTTTACTGATACACAATATACCTGGACCCAGAGTGGTTTGTGTAGTCACGGACTGTTTTACTGATACACAATATACCTGGACCCAGAGTGGTTTGTGTAGTCACGGACTGTTTTACTGATACACAATATACCTGGACCCAGAGTGGTTTGTGTAGTCACGGACTGTTTTACTGATACACAATATACCTGTACCCAGACTGGTTTGTGTAGTCACGGACTGTTTTACTGATACACAATATACCTGTACCCAGAGTGGTTTGTGTAGTCACGGACTGTTTTACTGATACACAGTATACCTGGACCCAGAGTGGTTTGTGTAGTCACGGACTGTTTTACTGATACACAGTATACCTGGACCCAGAGTGGTTTGTGTAGTCACGGACTGTTTTACTGATACACAATATACCTGTACCCAGAGTGGTTTGTGTAGTCACGGACTGTTTTACTGATACACAGTATACCTGTACCCAGAGCGGTTTGTGTTGTCATGGACTGTTTTACTGATACACAATATACCTTTACCCAGAGTGGTTTGTGCAGTCACAGACTGTTTTACTGATACACAATATACCTGTACCCAGACTGGTTTGTGTAGTCACGGACTGTTTTACTGATACACAATATACCTGAACCCAGAGTGGTTTGTGTAGTCACGGACTGTTTTACTGATACACAATATACCTGTACCCAGAGTGGTTTGTGTAGTCACAGACTGTTTTACTGATACACAATATACCTGGACCCAGAGTGGTTTGTGTAGTCACGGACTGTTTTACTGATACACAGTATACCTGGACCCAGAGTGGTTTGTGTAGTCACGGACTGTTTTACTGATACACAATATACCTGTACCCAGGGTGGTTTGTGTAGTCACAGACTGTTTTACTGATACACAGTATACTTGGACCCAGGGTGGTTTGTGTAGTCACGGACTGTTTTACTGATACACAATATACCTGGACCCAGAGTGGTTTGTGTAGTCACGGACTGTTTTACTGATACACAGTATACCTGTACCCAGGGTGGTTTGTGTAGTCACGGACTGTTTTACTGATACACAATATACCTGTACCCAGAGTGGTTTGTGTAGTCACAGACTGTTTTGCTGATACACAGTATACCTGGACCCAGAGTGGTTTGTGTAGTCACGGACTGTTTTACTGATACACAATATACCTGGACCCAGAGTGGTTTGTGTAGTCACGGACTGTTTTACTGATACACAATATACCTGTACCCAGAGTGGTTTGTGTAGTCACGGACTGTTTTACTGATACACAATATACCTGGAACCAGAGTGGTTTGTGTAGTCACGGACTGTTTTACTGATACACAGTATACCTGGACCCAGAGTGGTTTGTGTAGTCACGGACTGTTTTACTGATACACAATATACCTGTACCCAGAGTGGTTTGTGTCGTCACAGACTGTTTTACTGATACACAATATACCTGTACCCAGAGTGGTTTGTGTAGTCACGGACTGTTTTACTGATACACAATATACCTGTACCCAGAGTGGTTTGTGTAGTCACGGACTGTTTTACTGATACACAGTATACCTGTACCCAGAGTGGTTTGTGTAGTCACGGACTGTTTTACTGATACACAATATACCTGTACCCAGAGTGGTTTGTGTAGTCACGGACTGTTTTACTGATACACAATATACCTGGACCCAGAGTGGTTTGTGTAGTCACGGACTGTTTTACTGATACACAATATACCTGGACCCAGAGTGGTTTGTGTAGTCACGGACTGTTTTACTGATACACAATATACCTGGACCCAGAGTGGTTTGTGTAGTCACGGACTGTTTTACTGATACACAATATACCTGTACCCAGAGTGGTTTGTGTAGTCACGGACTGTTTTACTGATACACAATATGCCTGTACCCAGAGTGGTTTGTTTAGTCACGGACTGTTTTACTGATACACAGTATACCTGGACCCAGAGTGGTTTGTGTAGTCACGGACTGTTTTACTGATACACAATATACCTGTACCCAGAGTGGTTTGTGTAGTCACGGACTGTTTTACTGATACACAATATACCTGTACCCAGAGTGGTTTGTGTCGTCACCGACTGTTTTACTGATACACAATATACCTGTACCCAGAGTGGTTTGTGTAGTCACGGACTGTTTTACTGATACACAGTATACCTGTACCCAGAGTGGTTTGTGTAGTCACGGACTGTTTTACTGATACACAGTATACCTGGACCCAGAGTGGTTTGTGTAGTCATGGACTGTTTTACTGATACACAATATACCTGTACCCAGAGTGGTTTGTGTCGTCACGGACTGTTTTACTGATACACAATATACCTGTACCCAGAGTGGTTTGTGTAGTCACGGACTGTTTTACTGATACACAATATACCTGTACCCAGAGTGGTTTGTGTAGTCACGGACTGTTTTACTGATACACAATATACCTGTACCCAGAGTGGTTTGTGTAGTCACGGACTGTTTTACTGATACACAATATACCTGAACCCAGAGTGGTTTGTGTCGTCACGGACTGTTTTACTGATACACAATATACCTGGACCCAGAGTGGTTTGTGTAGTCACGGACTGTTTTACTGATACACAATATACCTGTACCCAGAGTGGTTTGTGTAGTCACGGACTGTTTTACTGTTACACAATATACCTGGACCCAGAGTGGTTTGTGTAGTCATGGACTGTTTTACTGATACACAATATACCTGGACCCAGAGTGGTTTGTGTAGTCACGGACTGTTTTACTGATACACAATATACCTGTACCCAGAGTGGTTTGTGTAGTCACGGACTGTTTTACTGATACACAATATACCTGGACCCAGAGCGGTTTGTGTCGTCATGGACTGTTTTACTGATACACAATATACCTGGACCCAGAGCGGTTTGTGTAGTCACGGACTGTTTTACTGATACACAGTATACCTGGACACAGGGTGGTTTGTGTAGTCACGGACTGTTTTACTGATACACAATATACCTGTACCCAGAGTGGTTTGTGTAGTCACGGACTGTTTTACTGATACACAATATACCTGTACCCAGAGTGGTTTGTGTAGTCACGGACTGTTTTACTGATACACAATATACCTGTACCCAGAGTGGTTTGTGTAGTCACGGACTGTTTTACTGATACACAATATACCTGTACCCAGAGTGGTTTGTGTAGTCACAGACTGTTTTACTGATACACAATATACCTGGACCCAGGGCGGTTTGTGTAGTCACGGACTGTTTTACTGATACACAATATACCTGTGCCCAGGGTGGTTTGTGTAGTCATGGACTGTTTTACTGATACACAATATACCTGTACCCAGAGTGGTTTGTGTCGTCACGGACTGTTTTACTGATACACAATATACCTGGACCCAGAGTGGTTTGTGCAGTCACGGACTGTTTTACTGATACACAATATACCTGGACCCAGGGTGGTTTGTGTAGTCACGGACTGTTTTACTGATACACAGTATACCTGGACCCAGAGTGGTTTGTGTAGTCACGGACTGTTTTACTGATACACAGTATACCTGTACCCAGAGTGGTTTGTGTAGTCACAGACTGTTTTACTGATACACAATATACCTGGACCCAGAGTGGTTTGTGTAGTCACGGACTGTTTTACTGATACACAATATACCTGTACCCAGAGTGGTTTGTGCAGTCATGGACTGTTTTACTGATACACAATATACCTGGACCCAGAGTGGTTTGTGTCGTCACGGACTGTTTTACTGATACACAATATACCTGTACCCAGAGTGGTTTGTGTAGTCACGGACTGTTTTACTGATACACAATATACCTGGACCCAGAGTGGTTTGTGTAGTCACGGACTGTTTTACTGATACACAATATACCTGTACCCAGAGTGGTTTGTGTAGTCACGGACTGTTTTACTGATACACACTATACCTGGACCCAGGGTGGTTTGTGTAGTCACAGACTGTTTTACTGATACACAATATACCTGTACCCAGAGTGGTTTGTGTAGTCACGGACTGTTTTACTGATACACAATATACCTGGACCCAGAGTGGTTTGTGTCGTCACGGACTGTTTTACTGATACACACTATACCTGGACCCAGGGTGGTTTGTGTAGTCACAGACTGTTTTACTGATACACAATATACCTGGACCCAGAGTGGTTTGTGTAGTCACGGACTGTTTTACTGATACACAATATACCTGGACCCAGAGTGGTTTGTGTAGTCACAGACTGTTTTACTGATACACAGTATACCTGTACCCAGAGTGGTTTGTGTAGTCACGGACTGTTTTACTGATACACAATATACCTGGACCCAGAGTGGTTTGTGTAGTCACGGACTGTTTTACTGATACACAATATACCTGGACCCAGAGTGGTTTGTGTAGTCACGGACTGTTTTACTGATACACAATATACCTGTACCCAGGGTGGTTTGTGTAGTCACGGACTGTTTTACTGATACACAATATACCTGTACCCAGGGTGGTTTGTGTAGTCACGGACTGTTTTACTGATACACAATATACCTGTACCCAGAGTGGTTTGTGTAGTCACGGACTGTTTTATTGATACACAATATACCTGGACCCAGGGTGGTTTGTGTAGTCACGGACTGTTTTACTGATACACAATATACCTGGACCCAGAGTGGTTTGTGTAGTCACGGACTGTTTTATTGATACACAATATACCTGGACCCAGGGTGGTTTGTGTAGTCACGGACTGTTTTACTGATACACAATATACCTGTACGCAGAGTGGTTTGTGTAGTCACGGACTGTTTTATTGATACACAATATACCTGGACCCAGGGTGGTTTGTGTAGTCACGGACTGTTTTACTGATACACACTATACCTGTACCCAGAGTGGTTTGTGTAGTCACGGACTGTTTTACTGATACACAATATACCTGTACCCAGGGTGGTTTGTGTAGTCACGGACTGTTTTACTGATACACAATATACCTGTACCCAGAGTGGTTTGTGTAGTCACGGACTGTTTTACTGATACACAATATACCTGTACCCAGAGTGGTTTGTGTAGTCACGGACTGTTTTACTGATACACAGTATACCTGGACCCAGAGTGGTTTGTGTAGTCACGGACTGTTTTACTGATACACAATATACCTGTACCCAGAGCGGTTTGTGTAGTCACGGACTGTTTTACTGATACACAATATACCTGTACCCAGAGTGGTTTGTGTAGTCACGGACTGTTTTACTGATACACAATATACCTGGACCCAGAGTGGTTTGTGTAGACACGGACTGTTTTACTGATACACAATATACCTGTACCCAGAGTGGTTTGTGTAGTCACGGACTGTTTTACTGATACACAATATACCTGTACCCAGAGTGGTTTGTGTCGTCACGGACTGTTTTACTGATACACAGTATACCTGTACCCAGAGTGGTTTGTGTAGTCACGGACTGTTTTACTGATACACAGTATACCTGTACCCAGAGTGGTTTGTGTAGTCACGGACTGTTTTACTGATACACAATATACCTGGACCCAGAGTGGTTTGTGTAGTCACGGACTGTTTTACTGATACACAGTATACCTGTACCCAGGGTGGTTTGTGTAGTCACGGACTGTTTTACTGATACACAATATACCTGTACCCAGAGTGGTTTGTGTAGTCACGGACTGTTTTACTGATACACAATATACCTGTACCCAGAGTGGTTTGTGTCGTCACGGACTGTTTTACTGATACACAATATACCTGGACCCAGAGTGGTTTGTGTAGTCACGGACTGTTTTACTGATACACAATATACCTGTACCCAGAGTGGTTTGTGTAGTCACGGACTGTTTTACTGATACACAATATACCTGGACCCAGAGTGGTTTGTGTAGTCACGGACTGTTTTACTGATACACAATATACCTGGACCCAGAGTGGTTTGTGTAGTCACGGACTGTTTTACTGATACACAATATACCTGTACCCAGGGTGGTTTGTGTAGTCATGGACTGTTTTACTGATACACAATATACCTGGACCCAGAGTGGTTTGTGTAGTCACGGACTGTTTTACTGATACACAATATACCTGTACCCAGGGTGGTTTGTGTAGTCACGGACTGTTTTACTGATACACAATATACCTGGACCCAGAGTGGTTTGTGTAGTCACGGACTGTTTTACTGATACACAATATACCTGGACCCAGAGTGGTTTGTGTAGTCACGGACTGTTTTACTGATACACAATATACCTGTACCCAGGGTGGTTTGTGTAGTCACGGACACATTATTATAAGAGCCTTTGAAAGCTGCATCAGTCATCGGGAAAATGCTGGAATCCATTGTTAAGGAAGTGGTATCAAGTCACTTAGAAAATCATAACATGATTCGGCAGAGTCAACATGGTTTTATGAAAAGGAAATCGTGTTTGACAAATTTATTAGAGTTTTTTGAGGATGTAACTAGCAGGGTAGAGAGAGGGGAACCAGTGGATGTAGTATATTTGGATTTCCAAAAGGCTTTCGATAAGGTGCCACATCTTATTACATAAGATTAGGGCTCATGGGGTTGGGGGTAATACAGTAGCATAGATAGAGGATTGGTTAACGGACTGAAAACAGAGAGCAGGGATAAACAGATCTTTTTCAGGTTGGCAGGCGGTATCTAGTGGGGTGCCACGTGGATCAGTGTTGGGGCCTCAGCTATTTACAATCTATATTAATCACCTAGATGAAGGGACCGAGTGTAATGTATCCAAGTTTGCTGATGATACAAAGCTGGGTGGGACAGTAAGCTGTGAGGAGCCTTTGGACCTTCTGACAATCACCTTAATCCTGTGTCCTCTGGTTCTCGAGCCTTCCGCCAATGGGAACAGTTTCTCTCCATCTACTCTGTCCAGAGCACCTCACGATTTTGAACACTTCCATCAAATCTCCTCTCAACCTTCTCTGCTCTAAGGAGAACAAGCCCAGCTTCTCCAGTCTCTCCACGTAACTGAAGTCCCTCATCCCTGGTACCATTCTGGCCAATCTCCCCTTAACCTTCTCTGCTCTAAGGAGAACAACCCCAGCTTCTCCAGTCTCTCCACATAACTGAAGTCCTTCATCCCTGGTACCATTGTGGTCAATCTCCCCCTAACCTTCTCTGCTCTAAGGAGAACAATTCCAGCTTCTCCAGTCTCTCCACGTAACTGAAGTCCCTCATCCCTGGTACCATTCTGGTCAATCTCCCCTTAACCTTCTCTGCTCTAAGGAGAACAATTCCAGCTTCTCCAGTCTCTCCACATAACTGAAGTCCCTCATCCCTGGAACCATTCTGGTCAATCTCCCCTTAACCTTCTCTGCTCTAAGGAGAACAATCCCAGTTCTCCAGTCTCTCCACATAACTGAAGTCCCTCATTCCTGGTACCATTCTGGTAAATCTTTTCTGCAACCTCTCTAAGGCCTTCACATCCTTCCTAAAGTGCGGTGCCCAGAATTGGACACAATAAGAAAGAAAGATAGACTTGCGTTTATAAGAACATAAGAAATAGGAGCAGGAGTCGGCCATTCGGCCCTTCGAGCCTGCTCCGCCATTCAATGAGATCATGGCTGATCTTCTGCCTCAACTCCATTCACCGGCCCTATCGCCATATCCCTTGATGCCCTTACTAGTCAGAAATCTATCGACTTCTGTTTTGAATATACCCAATGACTGAGCCTCCACAGCCCTCTGGGGTAGAGAATTCCAAAGATTCACCGCCCTCTGTATGAAGAAATTTCTTCTGATCTCAGTCCTGAATGGCCGACCCTTTATCCTGAGGCTGTGGCCCCTGGTTCTAGACTCCCCAGCCAAGGGAAACATTCTCCCAGCATCCACCCTATCAAGCCCTGTAATAATTGTGTCTGCTTCAATGAGATCCCCTCTCATTCTTCTGAATTCAAGAGAATACAGGCCTAGTTTACTCAATCTCTCCTCATATGACAGTCCCGCCATCCCAGGAATCGATCTCGTGAACCTTCGTTGCACTCCCTCTATGGCAAGTTTATCCTTCCTTAGGTAAGGAGACCACAATTGTACCCAATACTCCAGGTGTGCTCTCACCAAGGCCCTATATAATTGGAGGCAGCGTTGGTGGTACCTCTCCAGTGATTTGAGGTGCACTGGAGAGATACCACCAACGCTGCCTCCGCAAGATCCTGCAAATTAATTGGCAGGATAGACGCACCAACGCCAGTGTTCTCACTCAGGCCAACATCCCCCGCATCGAAGCTCTGACCACGCTCAATCAGCTCCGATGGACGGGTCACATTGTCCGCATGCCTGATACGAGATTCCCGAAACAAGCGCTCTACTCGGAGCTCCGGCACGGGAAGACAGCCCCAGGTGGGCAGAGGAAATGCTTCAAGGACACCCTCAAAGCCTCCTTGAAAAAGTACAGCATACCCACTGATAGCTGGGAATCCCTGGCCCAAGACCGCACAAAGTGGAGTAGCATCCGGGAAGGCGCTGGACACCTCGAGTCTCTTCACTGGGAGCAAGCGGAAGCCAAGTGCAAGGAGCGCATGTCAATCCAAGCACCCCACCCACCCACCCCTTCAACCACCATCTGCCCCACCTGTGTGGTCTCATCAGTCACCTGAAAACTCAGTTTTAATGTGAAAGCAAGTCATCCTCGGTTCCAAGGGACTGCCTAAGAAGAAAGAAGAAGATACAATTGGAGTAAGACTTCTTTACTCCTGTACTCAACTCCTCTTGTCATGAAGGCCAGCATTCCATTTGCCTTCTTAACCGCCTTTCACGACCACTGGATGTCCCAAAGCACTTTACAGCCAATGAAGTACTTTTGAAGTGTAGTCACTGTTGTAATGTGGGAAACGCGGCAGCCAATTTGCGCACAGCAAGCTCCCACAAACAGCAATGTGATAATTGTAGTGTCCGTGTGTTGATAGAGACACTGAAGACAGGAGTTGGTTCATAGGTGTTTATTAAGCAAAGTCTGGAGGGGTACTAACGGATATAACACAATATACAGGCTTATATAGCCCGAGTGGCCATTACCGGCATTACAGCACATATGGGGCTCTTAAAGGCACATACACTACAATTATGACCAGATAATCTGTTTTTTCATCATGTTGATTGAGGGATAAATATTGGGCTCAAAACACCGGGGATAACTTCCCCGAAATAGCACCACGGGATCTTTTACGTCCACCTGACGGGGCAGACGGGGGCCTCAGTTTAACATCGCATCCATAAGACAGCACCTCCGACACTGCAGCGCTCCCTCATTACTGCCCCTCCGACAGTGCAGCACACCCTTAGTATTGCCCCTCCGACAGTGCGGTGCTCCCTCAGTGCAGCCCCTCCCACAGCGCAGCACTCCCTCAGTCCTGCCCCTCCGACAGTGCGGCGCTCCCTCAGTGCTGCCCCTCCCACAGTGCGGTGCTCCCTCAGTACTGCCCCTCCGACAGTGCGGCGCTCCCTCAGTGCTGCCCCTCCCACAGTGCGGTGCTCCCTCAGTACTGCCCCTCCGACAGTGCGGCGCTCCCTCAGTACTGCTCCTCCGACAGTGCGGCGCTCCCTCAGTACTGACCCTCCAACAGTGCGGCGCTCCCTCAGTACTGCCCCTCCGACAGTGCGGCGCTCCCTCTGTGCGGTGCTCCCTCAGTACTGCCCCTCAGACAGTGCGGCACTCCCTCAGTACTGCCCCTCTGATAGTGCGGCGCTCCCTCAGTACTGCCCCTCCGACAGTGCGGCGCTCCCTCAGTACTGCCCCTCCGACAGTGCAGCGCTCCCTCAGCACTGCCCCTCCGACAGTGCGGTGCTCCCTCAGTACCGCCCCTCCGACAGTGCAGCGCTCTCTCAGTACTGCCCCTCCGACAGTGCGGCGCTCCCTCAGTACTGTCCCTCCGACAGTGCGGCACTCCCTCAGCACTGCCCCTCCGACAGTGCGGTGCTCCCTCAGTACCGCCCCTCCGACAGTGCAGCGCTCTCTCAGTACTGCCCCCTCCGACAGTGCGGCGCTCCCTCAGTACTGTCCCTCCGACAGTGCGGCACTCCCTCAGTACTGTCCCTCCGACAGTGCAGCGCTCCCTCAGCACCGCACTGGAGTGTCAGCCTCGCTTTATGTGCTCAAGTCCCTGGAGCGGGAACTGAACCCACAACCTTCTCACTCTGCTATCCACTTTTTTTTTATTATACTTTATTGAACATTAAGAAGATTTACAACATCTTGATCATTTCACTGTGTGATACAAATCAATTCCGCCGCTCTGCACAGCCATTCCGCCACCACATTTTAACATCAAAACCTGAAGTTTAATTTATCACCTGTAACATATATTAATCGATTGTACTTTAAAAATTGGTTGTAAAATACTGTCCTTAAATTCCTTTCTGAATAAAACATCCAGAGCCTTATAATGGTCTTTTAGCTTATATTTAAAATAGTCTTTTAGATTGATTCTCCTCCCCTTAAAAAATGGAGCATTCCTTCTTTGCACAATCACGAATCTAGCCAAACTGAACATTAAATTAATTGCCGCTCCGTTAGACTCGGCCAGACTCTCCTGCAATCCCCATCTCAAAATTGAGTCCCACGGGATTCCCATTCTCGCTCTTCGGTCCCCACCCAGCAAAAAAGCTTCACACAACTGTTGAACATAGTGCTTAAAGTCATTTACCTGCAGACATAGCACCAGTAAATGGGACAGAATCTCATCCTGTGTCCCACACATTGGGCAAGTTGCCGCCTCCACTCGTCCAATCTTGCACAAGGCTGTCATGGTAAAAATCCGGTTATGAGCCAATTTGAAATCCAGTTCAATCCACTCTGGACATTTAAAATTCGCCAACACTCCCTTCCAAATCCTGTTGAAGTCCAGCTGTGGGTATATACTCTGCCAAAACTCCTGACCAGCAGGTGTCTTGAATCTCCATTCTCTGAATACCTCATAGAAATCTTGAGTATTACAGTTGTCAAATTGGACTAACTCTCCCCCTTTCTCCAGTACAAAGCTTGGAAAAGCAGGACGCATTTTACTTCCTTTGGAGATTTCCACATTTATTTCTTCCATCCAATCCTGTGGCATTGCCCTCACAATCTTCTCATACATGATTCCTATTGCTTTTCCTTCTACCTCCTGATCCTCCTCCCACACCATGTCCCTCACTATACTGGAAAATACTGGAAAGTGTGAGGTTATGCACTTTGGCAGGAAAAATCGTAGAGCAAGTTATTATCTTAATGGCAAGAAACTGGAAAGTACTGAAATACAAAGGGATCTGGGGGTCCTGGTGCACGAAACTCAAAAGGTTAGTATGCAGGTGCAGCAAGTGATTAAGAAGGCCAATGGAATGTTGGCTTTCATTGCTAGGGGGATAGAATATAAAAATAGGGAGGTATTGCTTCAGTTGTACAAGGTATTGGTGAGACCGCACCTGGAATATGTTGTATCCGTGTGTTAATGGAGACATGGAATGCAGGAGTTGGTTTAACAGGTGTTTACTGAACAAAGTCTGGAGGTGAACTAAAAGATACAAGACACGATACAAGCTTATATAGCCCGAGTGGCCACTACCGGCATTACAGTACACAGGGGCTCTTAAAGGCACATACACCACAATTCCTCCCCTTTTAGACAACCAGTACATAACATTTTAAGTAATCATTAATTAACATGTTTACAAGAACAATAATCTACACATTTGCTGAATTTAATCAATTATAAGTCAGTCTCTCTGGAGGCTTCCTGACTCGGTCCGGAAAACGCCTCGGTGGTGTAGTAGTTTTCAGTGGTGTAGTAGGTTCTTTTGGCAAGGTCGATTCGGCTTGAATGCCAGTGTCGGGTTCATCTGGGTCCAATATCACCGGATCGGAGGTAGATACTATGGGTATCTCTGCTTCATCATTAGGCGTATAGAGTTGTGGGGTAGGTTGTCCCTTTTCGGATGACTCTATGATCTGGTCAGCATGGCGCCTTATTATGCTTTCTCCAATGTCCACGGTATACATCAGCAGTCCTAGTCGTGTGCAAATAGTTCCAGGCTGCCATTTCTCGGTACGGTAGTCCCGGGCCAAAGCTTGTTGACCTATCTGGAAGGTTCTAGTTGGCCTTTCATTCATGCCTTGAAATTGCCGGTTCTCCACGTCCCTTCTGATGTTGGGCTTGACCAAATCCAGCCGGCATCTTAGGTTTCTATTGAAAAACATCATGGCGGGGGTTTGGTTTGGATCCACATGTGTTGCATTCCTGTATGCAAACAAGAAGTTATCTACCTTATGCTGTAGATTTATGTCTTCATTACCTGTAGTGTATGTACCCGTCTACCTTTAAGAGAACTATTGTATGTAACCGTCCACCTTTAAGAGAACTACTTTAGGTGTTGCACTACTTTGTTGGCTTCTGTATACTGTAATACCGACGGTGACCACACCGGTATATAAGTGCTGTGTCAGGATTTATGGGGCAGATTCGCCCCGACCTTCGAATAGTAAAGTCCTGTTTTAAGTTACTCTGGTAGTCTGTGTATTAATTAACTGAACAACCCACAGACTTTACAGTGGCGACGAGTCCGATCATACCCTGCGGCAACAATACTACCGAAGCAACTAACGAGCGTCGAAAAGAGGCAACCGCCCTCGTCGTTCTGCTGGGATAAAACTCGAGGCTGCAGCAATAGAAAGGAAGAAGAATTTAGCGACAAAAACTTCCATCAGCAACAGGCACTGACTGTCCCCTCTGCCACGGTGAGGAGTGAGCCGATCAGCAAGAGAAGCAAGGCAGCCACGGTGACTGTGAGTAAGGGAAAGTGAAAAGAATAACCGGAGGATAAGGGCTGTGCACTCGACCACGGTCGAGGGGGAAAGGAGCCGGACAAAAGTCGGGTCCAGAGGCGCTGAGACTGGGGCAGCGTGGAGCAAGGAAGCCGCGGTACTAATAGGCTGGGGGACGCAACGGCGTCGAGAGACAGCTAGACCGCGACCGGCGGGAAAAGCCGGGCAGCGACCGAAGCCACGAAGCGCTGCGACCGGGAGCGTAGGCGCGGGAAGAGATAAACTCAGCCGCAGCCGGGGAGGGAAGCACCGGACAGCGAGAGGGCTGGGAGGCGCAATTGGGAGCCGAGCGAGCGGGAGAGGCAGAGCCGACCAAGGGAGACTGCGCGAGAGCCAGTCCAGCGGCTGAAACTGTTCTCCGTCAATGGGGTGTACCCAGCGCCGGTAGAGCCGAGCGAGCGGGAGAGAGACAGAGCCCGAGCAAGGGGAACTGTGCGAGAGCCAGCCCAGCGGCTGAACCTGTTCGCCGTCAACGGGGTGTACCCAGCGCCGGTTGCCCTGCCAAGAAAAGGGGAAAGCCCTGAAGCCGACGCGCAGGCTGTGAACCTGAAAGCCAGCCGCCGTCGCCCGTGGGGAAAGTGTACCCCTCCCGCCAGGGAAGAAATGCGGGAAGCCGCCATTAGGCGGGGAAGAAGACAGAAGCAGGAAACCGCCATTGAAGTGGGCGGGGAAAGAAGATAAGCGCGGGAAACCGCCATTTTCGCGGGAAAACCGCCATCTTAGGAAAAAAAAAAATAATTTAAAGAGATAATTCGTGGTGTTTATCAGAAAGAGAGGAAGATGCCTAAGCGTGGTAACATCAACGATTTTAATTCCGAGATAGAAGATTGGGCCACGTACGTGGAACGCATTGAGATCTATTGTGAGGCCAATAAAATAGAAGAAGATGACAAAGCTATAACCTTGCTAAACTCGATGTGCGCAAAGACATACGGGCTCTTGAAGCATCTACTATCACCAGCTAAACCAGCGGATCAGACTTTCGATGATATTGTGGCTGTTCTGAAGGATCACTTGAACCCCACACCGTTGATGTTGGCTGAACGATTCAAATTCTATGCGAGAACGCAACGGAAAGAGGAAAGCAACGCGGAGTACCTGCTTGAACTGTAGGCTAGCGAAACACTGTCAGTTTAGGGACAATCTGGCAGAGGCACTGAGAGACAAATTCGTGTGCGGAATGTTGAAGGAAGAAACACAAAAACGACTGCTCGAAGAGAACGATCTTACACTTGATAAGGCTGTCCTTATTGCAGCATCAAACGAAGCCGCAGTGAAAGGAACGGCGGAAATGCAGCTAAAGGCAGCGGCACTCAGGGTGCAGCAAATTACTTCGGGTACAACGAAATGCTATCGTTGTGGGAAGACAACACACGACCAGAACCAATGCTGGTTTAAAAACCAGGAATGTAGGAAATGTGGCAAGCTCGGTCACATAGCTAAGGTATGCCGGTCAGGAAAGAAGACCAACAATAATGAGTCACCACAAAAGAGGTACATGAGGTGACTAGGAAGAGTCCGGAAGAACAGAATTCGGACTCACACTCCAACTGCAAGGGACTGGATAGTCTGAGAATTCACAATGTGAGTAACGAAGCTGACCGACAAACTATCTGGATCACATTACAGATTGCAAAAGTCCAAGTGAAAATGGAAGTGGACACCGGATCGGCGTTGACGGTCATGAATAAGCATGACTATAAAAAGTTTTTCAAGCATATTCCCCTACGGGATACGGAACTAGTATTGCAGACATACACGGGGCACAAAGTATACCCCATCGGAAAGATAGAAGTCAAGGTGAGATACAAGGATAAAGATCACCAAAGGATGGACCTGTATGTGTTGCCTGAGGGAGGTCCACCACTTCTGGGACGGGAGTGGATCAGGAAAATAAAGATAGACTGGCATTCACTAAACACCATGACGGTGGATTCCGGAAAGGAAGATGTCAAACCTGAACGGTTGTCCAGAATATTGGACGAAGCTAAAGAGGTATTCCAGCAAGGACTGGGAACACTGCGAGGAATTAAAGCAAAGGTTAAGATTGCAGAACATGCAAGCCCAAAATTTTTCAAAGCCAGATCGGTACCTTACGCGATACGACCTGCTGTGGAGGCAGAACTGGAAGAACTTGAACGATCAGGGGTACTGTCAAAAGTGGACTGGAGTGAGTGGGCCACGCCCATTGTTCCCGTCATGAAGTCTTCACCAAGTAACAAGCCAGGGGGACCGGGGAAGGTCCGCATCTGCGGAGACTTCAAGATCACAGTGAATCCGGTGCTTCACACGGTACAATACCCGCTTCCGCGGATCGAAGATATCTTTGCTTCGTTGGCTGGAGGGAAACACTTCACCAAGATAGACCTGGCACAGGCATACTTACAAATGGAAGTCGAGGAAGAGTCGCGTCAGTACCTCACCATCAACACACACAGAGGCTTGTATCGTTATAATAGACTGGTTTTTGGGGTAGCTTCGGCCCCAGCAATTTGGCAGAGGGCCATGGAGCAGGTATTACAAGGAATTCCAAGCACGCAGTGTTACTTAGACAATATCCTGATTACGGGAGAAGACGAGGAAGAACACCTCACAAATTTGAAACTGGTGCTCACCAGGTTGAGGGAATATGGCCTTCGAGTTAATCGCAAGAAATGTGAGTTCTTCCAAAAACGGATCTCGTACTGCGGTCATGTCATTGACCGAGAGGGGCTGCACAAGTCACCTGACAAGATAGAAGCTGTCGTGAAGGCCCCCGCTCCGGAAAACGTATCACAGTTAAGATCATTCTTGGGGTTGATTAATTATTATCACAAGTTTCTGCCAAATCTATCCACGGTGCTGCATCCGCTGAATGCTCTGTTGCGGAAAGAAATACCATGGAAGTGGAGTGAGGAATGTAAAAAGGCTTTTCGCAGAAGCAAGGAGTTGATTACCTCGGAAGAAGTGTTGGCTCATTTCAACCCAACGTTACCTCTTCATCCAGCTTGTGATGCTTCCCCTTATGGAATTGGAGCAGTACTTTCACACAAGTTACCAAATGGCTCGGAAAGGCCAGTGGCATTCGCGTCCCGGTCATTGACCTCCACGGAGCGAAATTATGCTCAAATAGATAGGGAGGCCCTCAGCCTTGTGTGGGGCGTGAAGAAATTCAATCATTACCTGCAAGGCAAGAAGTTCACATTACTGACAGACCACCAGCCGTTGGTGTCCATATTCAACCCAAACAAGGCCGTTTCCACCATGACAGCACAAAGGTTACAAAGGTGGTCCGTGTTACTTGGGGCACACCAATATGACATCGAATACAAAAGGTCCAAACAGCATGGAAATGCTGATGGGTTATCGCGCTTGCCATTGCCGGTAGTAGAAGAAGCGACTACAGTGGACCCGGTAGAGATGTTCCACTCATCCATAGTGGAGTGTCTACCAGTAACAAATTCGATGATCAAAAACGAAACAAGAAATGACCCGACTCTCTCACGAGTCTATGATTTAACGGTGGAGGGATGGCCAGCACAGGGAGAACCAACGCTGCAAGCATTTTCACAGAGAAAAGAACAGCTGGCAGCGTGTCGAGGAACCCTGATGTGTGGATCTAGAGTGGTGATTCCACCCAAACTTCAACAGAAGGTGTTAAAGGAGCTGCACGAGGGACATCTGGGTGGAGTGAAGATGAAGAACCTAGCAAGAGCGTTTGTATGGTGGCCAGGCATTGATGGAGACATCGAAGAAATCACTAAGAACTGCCTAGGATGTCAGAAGGTCCAAAACGCGCCACCACAGGCTCCTCTGCATCCATGGGAGTGGCCCTCATCTCCTTGGCAAAGGGTACACATCGACTTTGCTGGTCCATTTATGGACTCAATGTTTCTAATAGCGGTGGATGCACACTCCAAGTGGCCGGAGGTAATAAAGATGACCACCACCACCACGGAAAAAACCATCACAGTGTTAAGGACTATGTTTGCTAGGAATGGCCTGCTGGAACAGATCTGTTCTGATAATGGACCGCAATTTGTGTCCGAAGAATTCAAGAAATTCTTAAAGAGCAATGGGGTTAAGCACTACACGTCAGCCCCATACCATCCCGCCTCCAATGGATTGGCTGAAAGGTTTGTCCAGACCTTCAAGAAGGCCATAAAGGCCATGGGTAATGAAGCCATTAACTTACAACATAAGGTGGATAGCTTCTTGTTGGCGTACAGGAATGCAACACATGCGGTCACAAATCAAACTCCCGCCATGATGTTTTGTAATAGACGACTAAGATGCCGGCTGGATTTGCTTAAGCCAAACGTCAGAAGGGACGTAGAGAACCGGCAATTCCAGGGCATGAATGAAAGGCCCACTAGATCTTTTCAGATAGGTCAACAAGTTTTGGCCCGGGACTACCGTACCGAGAAATGGCAGCCTGGGACTATTGGAAAAAGGCTAGGGCCGTTGATGTATACGGTGGACATTGGGGACAGTATAATAAGGCGCCATGTTGACCAGATCATAGGGTCAGCCACAAATGGCCAACCTACTCCACCACCTTACACGGTTAATGTTGAGACAGAGATACCCAGAACACCTACCTCCGATCTGGTAATACTGGAATCAGAGGAACCTGACACTGTCATTCAAGCTGAATCGACTTTGCCAGAAGCACCTACTACCCCGCCGGCAATTACGACACCACCGAGGCGTTATCCGGACAGAGTCCGGAAACCTCCAGAGAGACTGAATCTGTGAACTGTCTTGCATAAAGTTGTATATATGTTATAATGTATGTTTAATGGGGAATCAGTATGTTGTAAGCTAAAAAGGGAGGATTGTAGTGTATGTACCCGTCTACCTTTAAGAGAACTATTGTATGTAACCGTCCACCTTTAAGAGAACTACTTTAGGTGTTGCACTACTTTGTTGGCTTCTGTATACTGTAATACCGACGGTGACCACACCGGTATATAAGTGCTGTGTCAGGATTTATGGGGCAGATTCGCCCTGACCTTCGAATAGTAAAGTCCTGTTTTAAGTTACTCTGGTAGTCTGTGTATTAATTAACTGAACAACCCACAGACTTTACATTACCCATGGCCTTTATGGCCTTCTTGAAGGTCTGGACAAACCTTTCAGCCAATCCATTGGTGGCGGGATGGTATGGGGCGGACGCGTAGTGCTTAACCCCATTGTTTTTTAAGAACTCCTGAATTCTTCGGACAAAAATTGCGGTCCATTATCAGAACAGATCTGTTCAGGCAGCCCATTCCTGGCAAATATGGTCCTTAATACTGTGATGGTTTTTTCCGTGGTGGTGGAGGACATCTTTATTACCTCCAGCCACTTGGAGTGTGCATCAACCGCGATTAAGAACATTGAGTCCATAAATGGACAAGCAAAGTCGATGTGTACCCTTTGCCAGGGAGATGAGGGCCACTCCCATGGATGTAGAGGGGCTTGTGGTGGGGCGTTTTGGACCTTCTGGCATCCTAGACAGCCCTTGGTCATTTCTTCGATGTCTCCATCGATACCTGGCCACCACACAAACGCTCTGGCTAGGTTCTTCATTTTCACTCCACCCAGATGCCCCTCGTGAAGCTCCTTTAGCACTTTATCCTGGAGTTTGGGTGGAATCACCACTCTGGATCCACACATCAATGTTCCTCGGCACACTGACAGCTGTTCTCTTCTTTGCAAGAATGCTGGCAACAGTGGTTCGCCAAGTGCTGGCCATCCCTTCACCATTAAATCGTAGACTCATGAGAGAGTCGGGTCATTTCTCGTTTCCTTTTCAATGGTAGAATTTGTTACTGGTAGACATTCCACTATGGTTGAGTGGAACATCTCCACTGGGTCCACTGTAGGTGCCACTTCTACCGTTGGCAACGGTAGGCGCGATAACCCGTCAGCATTTCCATGCTGTTTTGATCCTTTGTATTCTATGTCATATTGGTGTGCCCCTAGGAAAAGGGACCACCTTTGTAGCCTTTGCACTGTCATAATGGGAATGCCCTTTTTAGGGTTGAATATGGAGATGAGGGGTTGATGGTCAGTCAACAAGGTAAATTTTTGTCCGTGTAGGTAATGGTTGAATTTCTTCACTCCCCATACCAGGCTGAGTGCTTCCCTGTCGATCTGGGCATAGTTACGCTCAGCTGAGTTCAATGAGCGTGACGCAAATACTATCGGCCGCTCTGAGCCATCAGGGAATCTATGCGATAATACCGCTCCTACGCCGTAAGGGAATGCATCGCACGCCAGTCTGATTGGCAGTGATGGGTTGTAATGATCCAAAACTTCCTTGGACGTGATCAAGCCTTTGCATTTATGGAAGGCACGTTTACAGTCTTCGCTCCATTTCCAAATTACTCCCGTTTGTAGCAGTTCGTTAAGAGGCTGCAGAACAGTTGACAACTTCGGTAAAAATTTATGATAGTAATTTATCAATCCCAGGAACGACCTTAATTGTGAGACATTTTCAGGTGCTGGGGCTTTTATGACCGCTTCAATTTTTTCAGGTGACTTATGCAACCCTTCTTCATTAATTATATGGCCACAATATGATATTTGTTTCTGGAAAAATTCGCACTTGGGGCGATTTGCTCGTGGGCCCCGTTCTCTCAGCCTAGTGAGCACCTGCTCCAAATTGGCAAGGTGCTTGTTGTCGTTTTCTCCTGTTACAAGGATGTCGTCTAGGTAGCATTGAGTTCCCGGAATCCCTTGCAGGACTTGCTCCATAGGTCTTTGCCAGATCGCTGGAGCTGATGCTACTCTGAAAACCAGTCGATTGTACTGGTACAGGCCTTTGTGTGTGTTTATCGTGAGATACTTTTTAGAGGCCTCCTCAACCTCCATCTGTAGATATGCCTGTGCCAAGTCAATTTTGGTGAAACGTTTCCCTCCGGATAGTGAGGCAAAAATATCTTCTATCCTCGGACTGTACTGTGTAAAGGACCGGGTTTACAGTCACCTTGAAGTCCCCACAGATGCGAATTTTTCTCTGTTCTTCAGATTTATCATTATTCAACGTTTTCTTCATGACCAGGACGATGGGTGTTGCCCACTCACTCCAATCTATCTTGGATAACACGCCTGCCTTTTCCAAATTCTCCAGCTCTGCCTCGACTGCTGGATGAATTGCGTATGGCACCGGCCTTGCCTTAAAAAACTTGGGAATTGCCGCACCTTCCACTTTTATTGAGGCGGTGACGCCTTTCAAGGTTCCTAGTTCATGTTGGAACACTTCTTTGGCATTGGCCAAGATGTCTTTTAATCGTTCAGGTATGACGTCATCATCATTTTTTTTCTTACTGGTCACCGTCAGTGCTTGAATGGAGTGCCAGTCTAAACGTATCTTCCTGATCCATTCACGTCCCAACAGTGCTGGACCACCATCTTGCAGAACATATAAATACAACTTCTGTATTTTCTTGCCGTTGTATAAAACAGGCACCCTTATTTTCCCTCTGGGGTATACTTTCTGCCCCGTATATGTTTTCAAGATAATGGATGTGTCTTTTAAAGGTATATGCGGAAATAGCCGCTCGTAATCCCGTCGACTTATGACGGTCAGAGCTGATCCTGTATCTAGCTCCATTTTAACTGGGAACCCCGCTATCGTGAGGGTAACCCAAATGGTCTGGTAATCTTCTTTGGCAATTACATTATGTAATTTGAGACAGCTTAGTCTCTTGTTTCCGGAGTCGCTATCACTCTTCTGGTCTTCGGAGCTACTGTCCGTCATCATTTGTACCTTTCTGTACTTTTCCTTATTGATTTTTTTTCTGTCAGTGGATTTTTTGTTTCCAGATTGGCATACACGTGCAATGTGTCCCATCTTTCCACATTGCCTGCATGCTTTGTCGTTGAACCAACAGTCCCTCTGGTCATGGATGGATCTGCCGCAGCGATAACATCTCTCGAAACCCTGTGTCATTTCATGGGTGCCAAAGTCCTGTGGCTTTTGCTGTATCTCTGCAGCTCCTCTTGCTGCTGCTTCATATGATACAGCCACATTGAAAGCCTTGTCCAGTGTTAAATCTTTCTCAGAAAGTAGCCTTTTCTGTGTTCCTTCACTTAGGAGACCGCAGACGAATTTGTCTCGAAGAGAATCTGCCAGTCCTGCCCCGAATTGGCAGGGCTTTGACAACTTCCTTAATTTGGTGAGGTAATCAGCGTTACTTTCATTCTTGTGCTGATTCCTCCTGAAGAATTTGAATCGTTCCGCTATCAGCAGCGGTGTTGGGTTTAAGTGCTCCTGTAGGGTATCAACAATATCCTTAAAATTCTTGTCCATCGGTTTGGATGGAGTGATTAAGTATCGTAACAGCCCGTATGTCCTTGCGCCCATTAGATTTAGAAGTACTGATGCCTTTTTATCATCCTCTATTTCATTCGCTGTGCAATATACCTCCACTCTTTCCACATATTTGGTCCAATCTTCCACATCACTATCGAAAGCAGTAATATTGCCAGTCTTAGGCATCCTGAAAAAAAAATGGCGCCTCCCGCGCTTTCCTTTCTTCCCTGCTGAAAAAAATGGCTCCTCCCGCGCTTTCCCGCCGCTGCTGACAACGCTGTTCTCCGTGGTTTTTATTTACACAGATATTTTTAATAGTTGGAAACTCGTTCCCGCCGGACTCTCTGGGACTTTTCCCTCCCTCTGCTTGGTCCGAACGCCGACCTGCTTTGCAGCACCGGCCGTCTCCCGAGTGCTCCACCCTCCGTCTCTGTTTGCCTCCGCCTTCGCTGCTCGGCCCCGCTGCAGAGCCAGCCGATTGAGCCCCAGCCCGCCGCCCAGGAAGGATTAGTGCAGTACCTGCCACCAGCCCGGCTAGCTGGTGAAACCAGAGCTTTTTCTTTTTTTTTCTTCAGCCTTCGTCTGAGGAATCGATCGCCGAATTGCAGGTAAGTCCGCTTCCAATTCGTCGCCACTGTTGTATCTGTGTGTTAATGGAGACACGGAATGCAGGAGTTGGTTTAACAGGTGTTTACTGAACAAAGTCTGGAGGTGAACTAAAAGATACAAGACACTATACAGGCTTATATAGCCCAAGTGGCCACTACCGGCAATACAGTACACAGGGGCTCTTAAAGGCACATACACCAAAGAATACTGCATACAGTTTTGGTGTCCATACTTAAGAAAAGACATACTTGCTCTCGAGTCAGTACAAAGAAGGTTCACTCGGTTAATCCCGGGGATGAGGGGATGGACATATGAGGAGAGGTTGAGTAGATTGGGACTCTACTCATTGGAGTTCAGAAGAATGAGAGGCGATCTTATTGAAACATATAAGATTGTGAAGGGGTTGGATCGGGTGCATGCGGGGAGGATGTTCCCGATGATGGATGAAACTAGAACTAGGGGGCATAGTCTTAGAATAAGGGGCTGCTCTTTCAAAACTGAGATGAGGAGGAACTACTTCACTCAGAGGGTGGTAGGTCCATGGAATATGCTGCCCCAAAAAGCTGTAGAAGCTACATCATTACATAAATTTAAAACAGAAATAGACAGTTTCCTAGAAGTAAAGGGAATAAAGGGTTACGGGGAGCGGGCAGGAATTTGGACATGAGTCTAGGTTCGGATCAGACATGGCCCTGTGGGTAGTGGAGCGGGCCCAGGGTCCGTGTAGTCTGATCCTGCTCCTATTTCGTGTGTCTAATTCTGTTAGATTCAGGAGATGGTTCTGTGATAGTAGATTGGCGGTTAGGATCAGATCAGCCATGATCTTATTGAATGGCGGAGCAGGCTCGAGGGGCCGATTGGCCTACTCCTGCTCCTATTTCTTATGTTCTTATGTTCTTACTATCACTTCCGGCAACCAACCTGGAATCACCTCGTATAATACATCTTTCACCGATATAATCCCAGCTTTTATAAAAGCTTGATTAAATAAAACCTCTCCTTCGATGTTGACACACCTATTCAAAAATAAGGGCTGTGCTAAAAATTCCTCAGCCCCCTTGGGCGTAAACTGCACACTTTTTAAAAATTGAGCCCAAGTCTCTACAACCCCCTGATAAAACCTAGGGAGAAGTTTAATCGATTTCAAAAACCTATTATTGTATTCCATATACAATATCCCCTACCCTCCTATCCCACTTCGTTTTAAAAAATGCTCAAAACAACTCTTCCAAAAACTTGAATTTGACTTCTGAAGAAATCTCTCCACCCATTTGATTCTAAAGGATTTTTTCTTCAAATCAATATCTGGGAAATTGAGACTTCCCTGATTTCTCCGTCCAATGCTGGTATTGTAAGCCACCAAGGCTGGTTTCCCTTCTCATAAAAACCTCACACAAGCCTCTCGGATGGACTTTTCTGCCCACTCAGGAATATCCTCCACCGTCAATAAGTACCATAGCTTAGATAGCAGGAGAGCAGACACTACTGTCACTCTTCCTTGCACTTTCAACCACCTTCTTTCCCATCTTCCCAAAATCTTTTTAATTTTCATAACCTTCAGTTCCCAATTTAATCGATCCACTTCTTCCCTGTCTTTCTTGCACCCCATATGCACCCCCAGAACTTCCAAAACCTCCACCACCTTAAAGGGACATACCCCCAACCATTCCCCCCTACCCCTCCCTGCAACCAGGCATTGGGACTTACTATAATTCACTCTGGCACCTGAAGCTCTACAATATTCCTCCACTACCTCCATAGCTTTCCTCACTGACTCCCCATTTCTCAATGTTAAGGCTGTGTCATCTGCATATTAGTGTATCACCGACACCAGCCCGGAACTGGGTACCACAATCCCAACTACACCTTGTTTCTTTCGCATCATGTAACCTAATGGTTCTGCTACCAATGTGTACAGCAGTGGGGACAGGGGACAACCCTGTCTCACTGATCTCTGTATCGGAAAATACTTAGATAAAAAACCATTACATTTAACACAGCTAAATATGTTTGAATAAAAAATCCTTATCCGCTGAATGAAATTTTCCTTGAAACCAAATGCTTCCAAAACCTTCAATAAAAACTCAAGAGAGACCCTATCAAAGGCTTTCTCTTGATCTATCTTTAATACATAAGCCTCCCTCCCACTCTCTTCCATGAGCTTTATCGCATCTCGGATTGAGACCACAGAGTCTGCGATGTCCCGGCCTATGACTCCATAGGACTGAGAGGGCCAAACTATCTCCGGTAACACCTCCTTCAAACGATTTGCCATAACCCTCGCCAAGATCTTATAATCCACATTTAATAGTGTGATGGGCCTCCAATTCTTCAGATCCTGTCTATCCCCTTTATTTTTATAAGCTAAGCTTAGGATACCTCTCCTCATAGATGGGGCCAGGCTTCCCTCAATTTTAATTTCCTTAAAAACTTCTAAGAGCAATGGACTTAAAATCTCAAAAAATTCCTTATAAAATTCTGCACTTAGTCCATCGGACCCTGGGCTTTTCCCCCCCTTCATTCCACTTATTGCTATTTTTATTTCCGCTAATCCTACTTCTTTATCACACATGCTTCTCTCATCCTCCTTTAAACCCTTTTCAATAAAAGCAGTAACCTTCTCCATCTCCAAATTGGAAATGTCTTCTTTTGTATATAGCTCTTGATAAAAGCTGCTAGCTGCCTCCAAAATCTCCTCACTTTCATGAATGATCTTCTCCCCAACCTTCAACTCCTCAATTAACGATAATCTCTGTCGCAGCTTCTCTTGCTCTAGAAAATATCTAGTGCATCTTTTGCCCTCCGATGCATCTCTAGCCTTTGCACGGAGAATGGCCCCCTTGCATTTTTCAGCTTGCAATAATTCCCACTCTTCCTTTAGCACCCGGAACTTAGTCTCAGCTCCCTTATCCCCTCCGTCAACTGCTTTACAGACATCCGTAAACCTTTTGTTTATATTCTCTTCTCGATGCCAGTTAGCTGCCGCCCTCTTTTTCCCATAACGTACCGAAAAAACTTTTACCTCATATTTGAAATTGTCCCACCAAACTCTTCTTTCTTTCAAGAACAAAAGTTCCTTCTGAGCATTCTTTATTATATTTATAATCCCTTCTTTATAAGCACTTTCCTTCAGGTATTGATTGTTTAAAATCCACACCCCTGAACCGATCTTAACTCTGCTGTTCCTAATTCTAAGAACCAAAGCCGAGTGATCACTAAAAAATACTTTTTTATAATAAATCTCCACCACCTCCGAACTTAACCCATCCCGCATTAACACAAACTCTATTCGGCTCTGTTTTAAAACATCACCCACCCAACCTGCTCTGGAGAACTCTCTTTTTATGGGGTTCTGGTCCCTCCATAAGTCTCTCAAATTTAAATTTGCCATCATTTTTACAATCATCCCTCTGGAGTTATCCTCTTTAACGGTCATCTGGGCTGAAATGTCCATCCAAGATAAAAATACATTAAAATCCCCCACTATACAAGGATTTTCCACCTCTGCCACTTCAGTGACTAACCCCCGAAAAAACTTGCGACGCTTGCAATGGTCGTTCGGTGCATAGATATTAAAAAGATCGCAATTAAATCCCTCCAATTTTACCCTTAGCCGTAAAAATCTCCCCTCAGTGTCCTTGTCCACCAAGGCAACGTTCTCTTCTATGGACGGACTCACCAAAACAGCCACCCCTCTACGGTTATTGTTTGCACAACTTGCAAACACCTCTCCCTTCCAAACCTTCTGAACTCTTTCTAGAATATCCTCATCCCAAAAGGTTTCTTGCAGACACAAGTCCGTGCCTTTAAAACCCTGCAACAACTGCTGCAATTTCTTCTCACCCCTCAGTCCATTCACATTAATCGAGACCAATGTAATCATGGCTCCAAAGAAGGGAAGTATGCCTGATAATCTCCCCATCATTTAATCTCTGGCTCTTCCCTCCTCTCATGCTCCTTCTCAACTTTTTGGGCAGCTGTTGCTTTTTCCTGAAGCCTCCGGCTCTTTTTCCCCTCCTGTTTGACCCCTCCCTGCTGTTTCAGCCTCTTCCTTGCCTTAAGTTTGGACCCAGGAGCTACCCCTTCTCCCTCCTTCTGCCCCTCACTAACCTTTCCCTTTCCACATGATGCCACCCCACCCCCGACTTCCATGTCTCTGTCCCCCTCTACTTCCTCACACTCAAGCTCTTCTGCAACCCCCTGTGCCTGCTCCCCGTCAGATACTTCATCTCCCATAGTCTTCCTGCTATCGCAGTTTCTCCCACTGTGCCGCCCCCTTCAACCACGTCTCTACCTCTGACCCTTGCACCTTGTTCCCTCACTCCATGGGACAATGGCGCACCTAAATTGTTCCCTTCTGACGTCTCTATCTCGCCGATCCCATTCTGCTGTCCCTTTAAGGCTCCTGCCTCTTGCACCCTCTCCCCGCCCTGCCCCCTCCCGCTCACCAAAATATCCGACTCCCCGCCTCTCCCCGGAGCACTCACTTCCACCACACACCCCGCTCCTGCCTCCTCTCCCCCTGCAGACACCAGACTCCCCAGGGGGAGCCGAACTGCACTAAGGCTCGAGTCTGCACTCGACCATGCTGTCTTTGTTCCCCTCCATAGCACTCGCCGTGTTTTCCGCCATCTCCATCTCCACTCCGCCAACCTCTGCCTCTTCCTGTGCTCCTTTTTCCTTCATTTTACTGGCTGTGTCCTCCAACTGCACCGCACCTCCGGCCGTTCCACACTCCTCTCCTGCTCCTTCTCCCATCTCCTCATCACTCATTTCGCTCCCTTCTGCCACACACTCACAGCGGGTGGGGCCTTTACGACACACCCCACAGCTCTCCGCCTTGCAGCTCCGCGCGATATGTCCCGACTAACCGCAATTGTAACAATACAAATCAGGACAGTTTCTCACGAGATGGTCATGTCCCAGACGATAGTAACACACCTTTACTTGGTTATCATGCAGCACACGAAAGTACTGTACTCCTTCCAGTGTCTCGAACTTCATACTGTAAGGCAAAGACCTCACCCCCTCTGGGAACCGCACCTTTACATACCGGGTTCCGTCTGCTACCCGTGTTCCCAGATAGTACCTCCTCTTTATGGCAGAACATATTTTAATGTCCCACACTCCAACTTTTTGCTCAGCACTTCATCCTCGATGTACACAGGCAAGTTCAAAAATGAAACCACCACCTCCTCTGAATATAGCAAAGTCACCTCCAAAAATTTCTCCCCAACTTTCAGACTGAGCAGCAGTTTTTCCACCTCCTCACGGCCACTGACCGTCACCTCAAATCCCACATTTGGTTTTGGTCGGGAGGCAAAACAGCTTCCCTCACCACAGTCCTCATGAACCGCCTGGATTATATCCCAGGCTCGAACCTTCTTATCTTCACATTGCACCACCACCGTATTTTCTTTACCAAACCTCCTGAGGTCCCGGCCCAAATCTTTGGACCTTTTTTTCCCCCTTCCCACCACAGTTTCTTCCCTAATAAAATTCCTCTCGGGAATATTGTCCTCTGAGGGGCCCGGCACTCCGGACCCCTCAGCAGCCATCTGGCTGTTTTTTGTGGGCCAGAAAGGCCCTAAAACCTGAAAACAACACCCCCAAACCCTCCACCAACTTTTTACAAAACTTCCTCCAACACCCAGCTGCAATTAGGCAACCAGTCACACCTGGCTCACTCCTAGCCCCTCCCACCTAGAGAGTGCTGCCCACTGAGCCCCAGCTGACCCAAGGGAGAGAGTACAAGAAAAGATTAGTGGGTAATGTAAAAGGGAACCCAAAAATCTTTTATAAACATATGAAAAGTAAAAGGATAATTAAAGGAATGGTGGGGCCGATTAGGGACCAAATAGGAGCTCATCATACGGAGGCAGAGGGCGTGGCTGAGGTACTGAATGAGTACTTAGCATCTGTCTTCACAAAAGAAGAGGATGAAGTTAATGTTGCAGTAGAGGACGGGGGAGTAGAGAAATTGGATAAAAATGGATAGAAAGGAGGTGCTAAATAGGTTGTCATCACTCAAAGTTAACAAGTCACCCAGTCCAGGTGGATGCATCCTAGATTCCAGAGGGAAGCTAGGGTGGAGATAGCAGAAGCTCCGACCACAATCTTTCAATCTCCCTCAGATATATGGGAGTGGTGCCAGAGGACTGGAGGATTGCAAATGTTACACCCTGTTTAAAAAAAGGGAAGAGGGATAAACCTGGTAACTACAGGCCAATCAGTCTAATGTCAGTGGTGTAGGTGGGCATCCTTTACCTGGTTTACGGTAATTTACCTGGTCAGGTAGCCTTTGCCACTGCACTGTGGCCAATTCCAATCAGTGGTTTTGAATCGCTAAACCCCCCCCCTCCAGTTCTGACTTGAGAAACTTATAATTAATGATATATTAAAAACGGACAAATGGTCTGGATGCAAGAAAGTCAAATTTAATTGAAACTAAAGAAACTACACCACACGATCAAAGTAATCACGGTAAAATTGCTTAACAGGGGAAGGCAGATGGCAAAAACGAGGGATAAATGGCTACAATGTTAACCTTACAATCTTAGCAACATTTCCCTTAAATTACCACCCCTTTACTTCTCACTAGATTGTCTTGCTAGTGGGTCAAAACCTTGCTCACCTGCAGTCCAAAGAGTAAGAGACAAAAAAGGGGGCAGAGGACTTCCTGGGCTTAATCTTTATACCCTGGGAGTCTTCGTTTACGATGTGGATTAATATTTCCCGATCTTCGGAGGCTGAGGGGATTTTGCGACCCCTACAGTGGTGGGTGAACGACTAGAGACCATTGTCAAGGACAAAATTAATTCTCACTTGGAGAAGCATGGATTAATAAGGGGCAGCCAGTATGGATTTGTTAAAGGTAAATCGTGTCTGATTAACCTGATTGAGTTCTCTGATGAAGTAACAGAGGGTTGATGAAGGTAGTGCAGCAGATGTTGTATATATGGACTTTCAAAAGGCATTTGATAAAGTACCACAGAAGAGACTTACTCTGAAAATAGAAGCAGAGGGAATTAAAGGGCTGATGGTAATTTGGGTATATAATTGGCTAAGGGAGAGGAGGCAGTGAGCAGTGCTGAGGGATGTTTTTCTGACTGGAGGGAAGTATGCAGTGGGCTCCCCCAGGGGTCGGGATTAGGACCATTGCTTTTCTTGTTATATATAACTGACCTGGACTTGGGTATAGGTGAACAATTTCAAAGTTTACGGATGATACTATTTACTATGTTGCCAAGTTTTGTGAGTGTAGTAGTAGCAGACTTCAGAAGGACAGAGACAGACTGTGAAATGAGCAGACACAAGGCAGATGACATTAAATGAGGATGTGTGAAGTGATGCACTTTGGGAGAAACAACAGGGAGAGGCTGTATAATCTAAATGGGACTATTTTGAGGGGGTGCAAGAGCAGAGGGACCTGGGGGTCCATATTCACAAGTCTTTGAAAGTGCCACGGCAAGTTGGTGAGGCGGTTCAGAAAGCGTATGGGATACTTGGCTTTGTAAATAGGGCCATTGAATACAAAAACAAGGAAGTTACACTAAACCTTTACAAATCACTAGTTAGGAACATAGGACAGGAGGAGGCCATTCAGCCCCTCGAGCCTGTTCCGCCATTCATTGAGATCATGGCTGATCTGTGACCTAACTCCATACACCCGCCTTTGGCCCATATCCCTTAATACCTTTGGGTAACAAAACCTATCAATCTCAGATTTAAAATTAACAATTGATCTCGCATCAATTGCTGTTTGCGGAAGAGAGTTCCAAACTTCTACCACCCTTTGTGTGTAGAAGTGTTTCCTAATTTCACTCCTGAAAGGTCTGGCTCTAATTTTTAGACTATGCCCCCAGTCCTAGAATCCCCAACCAGCGGAAATAGTTTCTCTCTATCTACCCTATCTGTTCCCCTTAATATCCTGAAAACTTCGATCAGATCACCCCTTAACTTTCTAAATTCCAGGGAATACAACCCTAATTTGTGTAATCCCTCCTCGTAACTTAACCCTTGAAGTCCAGGTATCATTTTGGTAAACCTACGCTGCACTCCCTCCAAGGCCAATATATCCTTCCTAAGGTGTGGTGCCCAGAACTGCTCACAGTGCTCCAGGTGTGGTCTAACCAGGGTTTTGTACAGCTGCAGGGTTTTGGCCTCAGCTGGAGTCTTGTGTATAGTTCTGGGCACCACACTTTAGGAAGGATGTCAAGGCCTTGGAGAGGATGCAGAGGAGGTTGACCAGGATGGTACCAGGGATGAGGGACTTCAGTTATGTGGCGAGATTGGAGAAGCTGGGATTGTTCCCCTTAGAGCAGAGAAGGTTAAGAGGAGACCTAATAGAGGTGTTCAAAATGATGAGGGGTTTTGATCGAGCAAGTAGAGAGAAACTGTTCACTCTGGCAAGTGGGTCGGTAACCAAAGGTCACAGATTTAAAATAGTTGCTAAAAGAACTAGAGGGAAATGAGGAGAATTGTTTTCATACAGAGGGTTATTAAGATCTGGAACGCACCATCTGAAAGAATGCTGGAATCAGGTTCCACAGGAACTTTCAAACAGTAATTGGACGAGTCCTTGAAGAGGACTAGTTTGCAGAGTTCTGGGGATAAAGCTGGGGTTTGGGACTAAATTGGACGGCTCTTTCAAAGACACGATGGGCCGAATCACCTCCTTCTCTGCTGTTAGATTCTATGATCAGTGTGAACTCGCTGGTGCCCCTTCAGCTCCCCAGAGCTTTTAAAGCTCTTCCCACAGTCAGAACATTTAAAGGGCCTCTCGTCAGTGTGAACTCGCTGATGCTCCAGCAGGTGGGATGACTGAATGAATCCCTTCCCACAGACGGAGCAGGTGAACGGCCTCTCCCCAGTGTGAACTCGCTGGTGTGTCAGTAGGTGGGATGACCGAGTGAATCCCTTCCCACACACAGAGCAGGTGAACGGCCTCTCCCCAGTGTGTAGGAGCCAGTGTCGCTTCAGCTCCTGGGGGCTTTTAAAGCTCTGCCCACAGTCAGAACATTTAACGGGTCTCTCGTCAGTGTGAACTCGCTGGTGCCCCTTCAGCTCCCCAGAGCTTTTAAAGCTCTTCCCACAGTCAGAACATTGAAGTGGTCTCTCATCAGTGTGAACAAGCTGGTGTCCCTTCAGATACTGAGCACTTTTAAAGCTCTTCCCACAGTCAGGACACTGAAATGGTCTCTCATCAGTGTGGACAAGTTGGTGTTGCTTTAGTTCCCTGGGTCTTTTAAAGCTCTTCCCACAGTCAGAACATTGAAATGGTCTCTCATCAGTGTGAACAAGCTGGTGTGCCTTCAGATACTGAGCGCTTTTAAAGCTCTTCCCACAGTCAGGACACTGAAATGGTCTCTCATCAGTGTGGACAAGTTGGTGTTGCTTTAGTTCCCCGGGGCTTTTAAGGCTCTTCCCACAGTCAGGACATTGAAATGGTCTCTCCTCAGTGTGAACTCCCTGGTGTGTTTGCAGGTGGGATGAACAAACAAATCCCTTTCCACACACGGAGCAGGTGAACAGACTGTCCCTGGTGCGACTGCGCCGTTGAACTTCCAATGCAGACGGGGAACTGAATCCATTCCCGCCGTCCCCACCTTTACCCGGTTTCTCCCCGGTGTGACGGTGCACGTGTCTCACCAGGTCAAGCGATCGGCTGAATCCACGTCCACACATTGAACACATGTGCGGTTTGTCTGCGCTGCGATCACTGCTCTCTCCTTCCATGTGCAAAGGCCGATGATATTCAGGTCCTGATGAATCCAGCGACTCTGTCAGATCTTGACGTGATGTTTGGTCTGAGCTTCCCGCCTGTAACTGCTCCACTTCTATAACCCTGTAAATTGAGATCAGAAAAGGATCAGAGGCAAACTGTTGTTTAATTTTCCCCTTTCCGAACCTAGGGGCAGTGAAGCTGATTTTCAGGCCCCAGCTGCTGCACAGGTTGGTTGAAAGGATCAGCAGTAATGGCGGCTGTAATACCCACAAGCCCCCCGCGCTCCAGAAAGCGCTCTGTTGACTCTGAGTCCCGCGCATGTGCTCATGGCACCCGCGCTCTCCCTCCTGCTCTACAATCGCCCATCCCGATCAGTCCGCAACACGCATGCTCAGCACACAAAACCCCGCGGTTGGAACATCGGGCGTGCATGCGGAGCCGCAACATCTGGTACGCGTGAGCGGCTCAGGTGGGGGCGAGTCGGTGTTTCGCCTCAGCCGCCAGGGAGGTGCGCATGCGCAGGACGACCCAACATTCTTCCCGTCAGCAATCACTCCCTCGTTTCTTTAATAAAAACAGAAAATGCTGGAAATACTCAGCAGGTCAGGCAGCATCTGTGGAGAGAGAAACAGAATTAACGTTTCAGGTTGATGACCATTCGTCAGAACTGCTTGCTCTTTAGTGTCAGCCAGTAGCTCAGTGGGCAGCACTCTCGCCTCTGAGTCAGAAAGTTGTGGGTTCATAGTCCCACTCCAGAGACTTAAGCACAAAAATCCAGGCTGACACTCCAGTGCAGTGCTGAGGGAGTGCGGCACTGTCGGAGGTGCCGTCTTTCGGATGGGATGTTAAATTGAGGCCCTGTTTGCTCTCTCAGGTGGATGTAAAAGATCCCATGGCATTATTTCAGGAAAGAAAGACTTGCATTTATATAGTGCCACCAGATATCCTAAAGTGCTTTACAGCCAATGAAGTACTACAATGAAGTAGTCACTGTTGTAATGTGGGAAAGAGCAGGGGAATTATCGCCAGTGTCCGAGCCAATGTTTATCCCTCAATCAACATAAAAAATGATAGATTATCTGGTCATTATCACAGTGCTGTTTGTGGGATCTTGCTGTGCGCTAATTGACTGCCGCATTTCCTACATTACAACAGTGACTACACTGCAAAAGTACTTCATTGGCTGTAAAGTACTTTGGGACGTCCGGTGGTGGTGAAAACTGCTATATAAATGCAAGTCTTTCTTTCTTCACTGGTCTCACCAGCGACCTCTTCTGGCGGTTGGTTGATTGACAGCCGAGAGTCCGCGCATGCACCCAGTGGGCGGGGCTGGAGGTGCGAGCTGGCGGCGGGTCCTCCAACCAATCGGGGAGGCCGAGGGGCGGGACTAGCGGCACCCAGTGGGCGGGGCTGGAGGAGCGAGCCGGCGGCGGGTCCTCCAACCAATCGGGGAGGCCGAGGGGCGGGACTAGCGGCACCCAGTGGGCGGGGCAGGAGGCGCGAGCCGGCGGCGGGTCCTCCAACCAATCGGGGAGGCCGAGGGGCGGGACTAGCGGCACCCAGTGGGCGGGGCTGGAGGCGCGAGCCGGCGGCGTGTCCTCCAACCAATCGGGGAGCCTGAGAGGCGGGACTAGCGCCGGCTGATTGTCTGATCCGCGGGGCAGCGAGTTTCTCCAGTCCCTTGTTCAGGGCCCGGGGCCCGGGGAGGCTGTGGGCCTTTATTCCCCGCATTGGACACAAGGCTCTTTGGCTCACAACACACTGGCTCAGGTTTTAATAGAGACTTTTTAAATTCATCAATAAAAGCAGATAAACCTCGTGCTTCTGTGGAACAAACTTTCTAATATTTTATAGAATCATAAAATGGTTACAGCACAGAAGGAGGCCATTCGCATGGCAGCGAGTTTCTCCAGGTTAGCGGTTATTGGTTAGGATTGGGGTTAGTGGTTGGGGCCACTGGTTGTTGGTTAGGATTGGGGTTAGTGGTAGTGGTTATTGGTTAGGATTGGGGTTATTGGTTGGGGTCAGTGGTTATTGGTTAGGATTGGGGTTAGTGGTTGGGGCCAGTGGTTATTGGTTAGGATTGGGGCTAGTGGTTGGGGTTAGTGGTTCTTGGTTAGGATTGGGGTTAGTGGTTGGGGCTAGTGGTTATTGGTTAGGATTGGGGTTAGTGGTTGGAGCCAGTGGTTATTGGTTAGGATTGGGGTTAGAGGTTGGGGCCAGTGGTTATTGGTTAGGATTGGGGCTAGTGGTTGGGGTTAGTGGTTCTTGGTTAGGATTGGGGTTAGTGGTTGGGGCTAGTGGTTATTGGTTAGGATTGGGGTTAATGGTTGGGGTTAGTGGTTCTTGGTTAGGATTGGGGTCAGTGAT
This sequence comes from Somniosus microcephalus, assembly GCF_052327205.1. Classification (NCBI taxonomy): domain Eukaryota; kingdom Metazoa; phylum Chordata; class Chondrichthyes; order Squaliformes; family Somniosidae; genus Somniosus; species Somniosus microcephalus. The sequence continues at coordinate 525,913 of NW_028225330.1, read as the reverse complement.
TGGGGTTAGAGGTTATTGGTTAGGATTGGGGTTAGTGATTGGGGCCAGTGGTTATTGGTTAGGATTGGGGTTAGTGGTTGGGGCCAGTGGTTATTGGTTAGGATTGGGGTTAGTGATTGGGGCCAGTGGTTATTGGTTAGGATTGGGTTTAGTGGTTGGGGCTAGTGGTTATTGGTTAGGATTGGGGTTAGTGGTTGGGGCCAGTGGTTATTGGTTAGGATTGGGGTTAGTGGTTGGGGTTATTGGTTAAGATTGGTGTTAGTGGTTATTGGTTAGGATTGGGGTTAGTGGTTGGGGTTAGTGGTTAGGATTGGGGTTAGTGGTTGGGGCCAGTGGTTATTGATTAGGATTGGGGTTAGTGGTTGCGGTTAGTGGTTATTGGGTAGGATTGGGGTTAGTGGTTGGGGTTAGTAGTTATTGGTTAGGATTTCGGTTAGTGGTTGGGGTTGTGGTTATTGGTTAGGATTGGGGTTAGTGGTTGGGGCCAGTGGTTATTGGTTAGGATTGGGGTTAGTGGTTGGGGTTAGTGGTTATTGGTTAGGATTGGGGTTAGTGGTTGGGGTTAGTGGTTATTGGTTAGGATTGGGGTTAGTGGTTGGGGTCAGTGGTTATTGGTTAGGATTGGGGTTAGTGGTTGGGGTTAGTGGTTATTGGTTAGGATTGGGGTTAGTGGTTGGGGTTAGTGGTTATTGGTTAGGATTGGGGTTAGTGGTTGGGGCTAGTGGTTATTGGTTAGGATTGGGGTTAGTTGTTGGGGTTAGTGGTTATTGGTTAGGATTGGGGTTAGTGTTTGGGGCCAGTAGTTATTGGTTAGGATTGGGGTTAGTGGTTGGGGCCAGTGGTTATTGGTTAGGATTGGGGTTAGTGGTTATTGGTTAGGGTTGGGGTTAGTGGTTATTGGTTACGATTGGAGTTAGTGGTTGGGGTTAGTGGTTATTGGTTAGGATTGGGGTTAGTGGTTGGGGCTAGTGGTTATTGGTTAGGATTGGGGTTAGTGGTTATTGGTTAGGATTGGGGTTAGTGGCTGGGGCCAGTGGTTATTGGTTAGGATTGGGGTTAGTGGTTATTGGTTAGGATTGGGGTTAGTGGTTAGTGGTTATTGGTTAGGATTGGGGTTCGTGGTTGGGGTTAGTGGTTATTGGTTAGGATTGGGGTTAGTGGTTATTGGTTAGGATTGGGGTTAGTGGTTATTGGTTAGGATTGGGGTTAGTGGTTGGGGTTAGTGGTTATTGGTTAGGATTGAGGTTAGTGGTTGGGGTTAGTGGTTATTGGGTAGGATTGGGGTTAGTGGTTGGGGCCAGTGGTTATTGGTTAGGATTGGGGTTAGTGATTGGGGCCAGTGGTTATTGGTTAGGATTGGGGTTAGTGGTTGGGGCCAGTGGTTATTGGTTAGGATTGGGGTTAGTTGTTGGGGTTAGTGGTTATTGGTTAGGATTGGGGTTAGTGGTTGGGGCCAGTGGTTATTGGTTAGGATTGGGGTTAGTGGTTGGGGCTAGTGGTTATTAGTTAGGATTGGGGTTAGTGATTGGGGCCAGTGGTTATTGGTTAGGATTGGGGTTAGTGGTTGGGGCCAGTGGTTATTGGTTAGGATTGGGGTTAGTGGTTGGGGCCAGTGGTTATTGGTTAGGATTGGGGTTAGTGGTTGGGGTTAGTGGTTATTGGTTAGGATTGGGGTTAGTGGTTATTGGTTAGGATTGGGGTTAGTGGTTATTGGTTAGGATTGGGGTTAGTGGTTGGGGTTAGTGGTTATTGGTTAGGATTGGGGTTAGTGGTTGGGGTTAGTGGTTATTGGTTAGGATTGGGGTTAGTGGTTGGGGCCAGAGGTTATTGGTTAGGATTGGGTTTAGTGGTTGGGGTTAGTGGTTATTGGTTAGGATTGGGGTTAGTGGTTGGGGTTAGTGCTTATTGGTTAGGATTGGGGTTAGTGGTTCGGGCTTCTGGTTATTGGTTAGGATTGGGGTTAGTGGTTGGGGTTAGTGGTTATTGGTTAGGATTGGGGTTAGTGGTTGGGGCCAGTGGTTATTGGTTTGGATTGGGGTTAGTGGTTATTGGTTAGGATTGGGGTTAGTGGTTGGGGCCAGTGGTTATTGGTTAGGATTGGGGTTAGTGGTTATTGGTTAGGATTGGGGTTAGTGGTTATTGGTTAGGATTGGGGTTAGTGGTTGGGGTTAGTGGTTATTGGTTAGGATTGGGGTTAGTGGTTGGGGCCAGAGGTTATTGGTTAGGATTGGGGTTAGTGGTTGGGGTTAGTGCTTATTGGTTAGGATTGGGGTTAGTGGTTGGGGCCAGTGGTTATTGGTTTGGATTGGGGTTAGTGATTGGGGTTAGTGGTTATTGGTTGGGGTTAGTGGTTATTGGTTAGGATTGGGGTTAGTGGTTGGGGCCAGTGGTTATTGGTTTGGATTGGGGTTAGTGGTTATTGGTTAGGATTGGGGTTAGTGGTTGGGGCCAGTGGTTATTGGTTAGGATTGGGGTTAGTGGTTATTGGTTAGGATTGGGGTTAGTGGTTATTGGTTAGGATTGGGGTTAGTGGTTGGGGTTAGTCGTTATTGGTTAGGATTGGGGTTAGTGGTTGGGGCCAGAGGTTATTGGTTAGGATTGGGGTTAGTGGTTGGGGTTAGTGCTTATTGGTTAGGATTGGGGTTAGTGGTTGGGGCTTCTGGTTATTGGTTAGGATTGGGGTTAGTGGTTGGGGTTAGTGGTTATTGGTTAGGATTGGGGTTAGTGGTTGGGGCCAGTGGTTATTGGTTTGGATTGGGGTTAGTGATTGGGGTTAGTGGTTATTGGTTAGGATTGGGGTTAGTGGTTGGGGTTAGTGGTTATTGGTTAGGATTGGGGTTAGTGGTTGGGGCTAGTGGTTATTGGTTAGGATTGTGGTTAGTGGTTGGGGCCAGTGGTTATTGGATAGGATTGGGGTTAGTGGTTGGGGCTAGTGGTTATTGGTTAGGATTGGGGTTAGTGGTTGGGGTCAGTGGTTATTGGTTAGGATTGGGGTTAGTGGTTGGGGTTAGTGGTTAATGATTAGGATTGGGGTTAGTTGTTGGGGCTAGTGGTTATTGGTTAGGATTGGGGTTCGTGGTTATTGGTTAGGATTGGAGTTAGTGGTTGGGGTTAGTGGTTATTGGTTAGGATTGGGGTTAGTGGTTGGGGTTAGTGGTTATTGGTTAGGATTGGGTTTAGCGGTTGTGGCTAATGGTTATTGGTTAGGATTGGGGTTAGTGGTTGGGGCCAGTGGTTATTGGTTAGGGTTGGGGTTAGTGGTTGGGGTTAGTGGTTATTGGTTAGGATTGGGGATTATAGAGTCATAGTCATAGAGTTATACAGCACGGAAAGAGGCCCTTCGGCCCATTGCGTCCGCGCCGGCCATCAAGCCCTGTCTAATCTAATCCCATTTTCCAGCATTTGGTCCGGAGCCTTGTATGCTATGGCATTTCAAGTGCTCATCCAAATGCTTCTTAAATGTTGTGAGGGTTCCTGCCTCTACCACCCTTTCAGGCAGTGAGTTCCAGATTCCAACCACCCTCTGGGTGAAAAAGTTTCTCCTCAAATCCCCTCTAAACCTCCTGCCCCTTACCTTGAATCTATGCCCCCTTGTTATTGACCCCTCTACCAAGGGAAAAAGTTCCGTTCTATCTACCCTATCTATGCCCCTCATAATTTTGTACCCCTCAATCAGGACCCCCCTCAGCCTTCTCTGCTCCAAGGAAAACAACCCCAACCTGTCCAGTCTTTCTTCATAGCTGAAGCGCTCCAGCCCAGGTAACATCCTGGTGAATCTCCTCTGCACCCTCTCCAATGCAATCACATCCTTCCTATAGTGAGGCGACCAGAACTGCACACAGTACTCCAGCTGTGGCCTCACCAGCGTTTTGTACAGCTCCATCATAACCTCCCTGCTCTTATATTCTATGCCTCGGCTAATGAAGGCAAGTATCCCATATGCCTTTTTAACCACCTTATCCACCTGTTCTGCTGCCTTCAGGGATCTATGTACATGCACACCAAGGTCCCTCTGATCCTCTGTCTTACCTAGGGTCTTACCATACATTGTGTATTCCCTTGCCTTGTTAGTCTGTCCAAAATGCATCACCTCACACTTTTCAGGGTTAAATTCCATTTGCCACTGTTCCGCCCATCTGACCAACCCATCTATGTCGTCCTGCAGACTGAGGCTACCCTCCTCACTATTTACCACCCCACCAATTTTCGTGTCATCTGCGAACTTACTGATCATACCTTTTACATTCACATCCAAATCATTAATGTAGACCACAAACAGCAAGGGACCCAGCACCCGGTATCCCTGCGGTACCCCACTGGACACAGGCTTCCAGTCACAAAAACAACCTTCCACCATCACCCTCTGCCTTCTGCCACTAAGCCAGTTTTGGATCCAATGTGCCAAGGCACCCTGGATCCCATGGGCTCTTACCTTCTTGACCAGTCTCCTATGCGGGACTTTATCAAAAGCCTTACTGAAATCCATGTATACCACATCCACTGCACTACCCTCATCCACACACCTAGTCACCTCCTCGAATATTCAATCAAGTTAGTCAGACATGATCTTCCCTTGACAAAGCCATGCTGACTATCCCTGATTAATCCTTGCCTCTCCAATTGGGGACTAATTCTGTCCCTCAGAAATTTTTCCAATAATTTCCCTACCACTGATGTTAGGCTCACTGGCCTGTAATTCCCTGGTTTATCCCCACTACCCTTCTTGAATAATGGTACTACGTTAGCTGTTCTCCAGTCCTCTGGCACATCCCCTGTGGCCAGAGAGGTTCTGAAAATTTGTGTCAGAGCCCCTGCAATCTCCTCCTTTGCCTCACACAGCAGCCTGGGATACATCTCGCCCGGGCCTGGGGATTTATCCACTTTTAAGCCTGCTAAAACCACCAGTACCTCTTCCCTCTCGATGCTAATATGTTCAGGTATATCACAGTCCCCCTGCCCAATTTCTATGTCTGCATCGTCCTTCTCCATAGTGAACACAGATGCAAAAAATTCATTTAGAACCCCACCTACATCTTCCGGCTCCACACACAGATTGCCACTTTGGTCCCTAATGGGCCCTACTTTTTCCCTAGTTATCCTCTTACCCTTAATATACTTATAAAACACCTTAGGATTTTCCTTTATTTTGCTCGCCAGTGTTATTTCATGGCCCCTCCTCGCTCTCCTAATTTCTTTTTTAAGTATGCCCCTGCACTTTTTATACTCCTCTAGGGCTTCCTCTGTCTTTAGTCCTTTGTATCTGCCAAAAGCCCTCCTTTTTTTCCTAATCCATTCTCGTATATCCCTTGACATCCAAGGTTCCCTGGGGTTTTTGGACCCACCCTTGACCTTTACGGGAACATGTTGCCATTGTACTCTCTCAATTTCCCTTCTGAAAGACTCCCATTGCTCCGATGTGGATTTTCCTTCAAGTAGCTGATCCCAGTCCACTTTGGCCAGATCCTGCCTTATCCTATTAAAATCGGCCTTCCCCCAATTTAGAACCTTTATTTCCGGTCCATCTCTGTCCTTTTCCATGACTACCTTAAATCTCACCGAATTATGGTCACTGTCACCAAAGTGCTCAGCTACTAACACTTCTTCCACTTGGCCGGCCACATTCCCTAGAATTAGGTCCAGTACCGCCCCCCTCTCTTGTAGGACTTTCTACATGTTGGCTCAAAAAGCTCTCCTGGATGCACTTTAAGAATTCTGCACCCTCTAAGCCTTTCACACTCTGACTATCCCAGTTAATATTGGGGAAGTTGAAATCCCCCACTATTATTACCCTATTATTTGCACATTTCTGAGATTTGCCTACATATGCACGGTGGCATAGTGGTTAGCACTGTTGCCTCACAGCGCCAGGGACCCGGGTTCGAATCTGGCCTCGGGTGACTGTCTGTGTGGAGTTTGCACATTCTCCCCGTGTTTGCGTGGGTTTTCTCCGGGTGCTCCGGTTTCCTCCCACAGTCCAAAGATGTGCGGGTTAGGTTGATTGACTATGATAAATTGACCCTTAGTGTTAGGGGGATTAAATATGTGGGGTTACGGGGATAGGGTGGGATATGTGTTGGTGTAGGGGTTACAGGGATCGGGTGGGATATGTGTCGGTGCAGGCTCGATGGGCAGAAATGGCCTCTATCTGCACTGTGGGGTTTCTGTGATTCTGTGATATCTGTTCCTCTATCTCCCCCTGACTGTTTGGGGGCCTATAGTACACTCCCAGCAAAGTGCTTGCCCCCTTTTTGTTTTTAAGTTCAACCCATATGGCCTCATTAGAGGAACCTGCGAAGATATCATCCCTCCTTACAGCAGAAATTGACTCCTTAATTAATATTGCAACACCCCCTCCTCTGTTACCACCCCCTCTGTCTCGCCTGAAGATTCTATACCCCGGAATATTGAGCTGCCAGTCCTGCCCCTCCCTCAACCATGTCTCCGTGACAACAACAATATCATACTCCCATGTGTTCATCAATACCTTCAGTTCATCCACCTTATTCACAAGACTCCTTGCATTAAAATAAGTGCCATCCAGCCTTGCCATACTCCCTTGTGCCGTTACATATTTGCTCTGCCTTCCAAGCTGACTTGTTTTTTCCTCTATATTTGGCTGTACATCACCCCCTATTATAGCTCCACTCTGTATCCCATCCCCCTTCCAAGTTCATTTAAACCCCCCCAACAGTGCTAGCAAACCTCCCTGCAAGGATATTTGTCCCGCTCTGGTTCAGGTGCAACCCGTCCGACTTGTACAAGTCCCACCTTCCCCAGAAGCAGACCCAGTGATCCAGGAAAAAGCCCTCCCTCCTGCACCAACTCCTTAGCCACGCATTCATCTGCTCTATCCTCCTATTCCTATACTCACTAGCACGTGGCACCAGGAGTAATCCAGAGATTACAACCTTTGAGGTCCTGCTCTTTAATCTGCTATCTAGCTCCCTAAACTCTTGCTGCAGGACCTCATCCCTCTTCCTACCCATGTCGTTGGTCCCAATGTGAACCATGACCTCTGCCTGTTCACCCTCCCCCTTCAGAATGCCCTGCAGCCATTCAGTGACATCCTTGACCCTGGCACCAGGGAGGCAACAAACCATCCTGGAGTCACATCTACGGCCACAGAAACGCCTATCTGTTCCCCTTACGATAGAATCCCCTACCACTATTGCTCTCCCATTCTTTTTCCTCCCTTCCTGAGCAGCAGAAGCACCCCTGGTGCCAGGAAGTTGGCTGCTGCTGCCTTCCCCTGGTAAGTCATCCCCCTCAACAGTATCCAAATCGGTATACCTGTTTGAAAGGGGGATGGCCACAGGGGTCCCCTGCACTACCTGCCTGCCTCTACTGCTCTGCCTGATGTCCTCTCCTTGGATCTTATGCTATCCCTAATTTCCCTTGTTAGCCACGGTTGAGTCACCTTTTTTGTTTTATTTTTGTGCCAAACTGGGATGAACAACTTCTGTAGTTCATCCATGCGGCATGTTTGCCATTGCCTATCCACCGTCAACCCTTTGAGTGACATTCCCCAATCAATCCTACCCAACTCGCTCCTCAGACCATCGTAGTTTCCTTTATTTAAATTTAGGACCCAAGTCTCTGAGTCAACAACTTCATTCTCCATCTTAATGAAGAATTCAATCATGTTATCATTCCGACCCAAGGGGCCTCGTACAACAATATTGCTAATTAATCCTTTCTTGTTACATAATACCCAGTGTAAGATGGCCTGATCTCTGGTTGGTTCCTTGACATATTGGTCCAGGAATCCATCCTGTAAACACTCCAGGAATTCCTCCTCCACAGTAGAGGACATGAGAGGGGGGGGGGGAGGGAGTCCCTTTAAATGAGGAAGAGTTGGGTGTCCCTTTAAATGTGGAGGGGGTGGGTGTCCCTTTAAATGTGGAGGGGGTGGGTGTCCCTTTAAATGTGGAGGGGTGGTGTCCCTTTAAATGTGGAGGGGGCGGGTGTCCCTTTAAATGTGGAGGTGGTGGGTGTCCCTTTAAATGTGGAGAGGCGGGGCCGCGCATGCTTATTCGGCCCCACCACAAAACCAGGCTTCCAGTGGGCCTGCGCGGGGCCTATGGGCAGGAAACGGAAGGCCGGGCCCGGGGAAGAGGCGGAATCAGCGGCCGGGGTAAAGTCAAGTGTTGGGGAATCGATTTAAATCGAGGTGAGGGGGGAGCGGAGAGCGAGATTATAAAGTAAAAGACGAGAAAAACCAAACCTGAGAGTCGGGCGGGCGGGACCTCCGTGGACACCGAACGGAGCGGATTGAGCCGCGCGGGGGGGCGGAGTGAGCCGGACCAATGTGATTCTGACTGACGGGAGCACGGACCAATAGGAAGAGGGCTGAGCTGGGAGGACCAAACTGGGCGTCCTGGTCCTCCAACCAATGGCGGCGCGGCAAGGGGCGGGGCCTCCTCTCCAGCTCAGGTGCGCTGGGGCCGGTTGTGACGCGCTGTCCCCAGGTGAGAGCAGCTCAGGCAGCACAGAGCTGGGGCTGGAATCTGGGAGAGGGACCGCAGGCAGCACAGAGCTGGGGCTGGAATCTGGGAGAGGGGCCGCAGGCAGCACAGAGCCGGGCTGGAATCTGGGAGAGGGGCCGCAGGCAGCACAGAGCTGGGGCTGGAATCTGGGAGAGGGGCCGCAGGCAGCACAGAGCTGGGGCTGGAATCTGGGAGAGGGGCCGCAGGCAGCACAGAGCTGGGGCTGGAATCTGGGAGAGGGGCCGCAGGCAGCGGGCCTGGCAAAGGGGCAGAAGCTTCAAAATACAAGCTTCTCTCTAAAGTGCGATTATTATTATTATTCTTTTTCCTCTTTTTTTTTACCTTGCGGTGGCGCGCGCCGATCCAACCGACCCCTGGGCGTTGCGTGCTGGCGTCAGCGCGTAATCGGAGGGCGGTGATTGACGCGAGGCGCCCGCCAATCAGGAGCGCGGAAACGCTGGGTGGACCGGGCGGGCTGACGGTCCTCCAATCAATGGCGGCGCGGGAGGGAGGGGGGCGGGACCTCGGTGGGCTGCGCGCGCCGCTTTCCTGCTTTCATTGTCTGCAGGAGCTGTTAAAGGAAAGGGGAGGAGGGGGTGGAAAAAACCCAGCTTGTAAGTGTTTATTCCTTTACATTACCTTTATTGCAAGGCTGTTCATCAACTGCATTCATTTAAAAATAAGTGAACCTTTTCTCTTTTATCCAGAACACAAAGCCCTGGTGCTGTGAACATTTTGGTGGGCAGCCACTTTTAAAGGGACAAAGACCAGCATTCTTCCTCCTCTCTCTCTCTCTCTTGTGAGTATTTGTGGTGGGTGAGAGGGGGCGGGGGGGGGGCGGGTGTGAGTCAAAGGGGTCTGCGGCCCCTTTTCAACAAAAACAATTGCTTGGCGATTTAAAGGGGAATGGTGCCCCCCAGGTATTTAAAGGGGCAGTGCCTCTCTCTCTATCATGTAAGAGCAGGGAGGTTCTGCTTGAACTGTACAAAAACACCAGTTAGGCCACGGCTAGAGTGCAGCGTGCAGTTCTGCTCGCGCCATTGCAGGAAAGATGTGACTGTGCTCGAGACGGGAGATTTATGAGGATGTAGCCAGGACTAGAGAATTTCAGCTACAAGGAAAGATTGAATACATAGAAACATAGAAGATAATCTACATCCTGGGGTACTTAAGGAAGTGGCCCTAGAAATAGTAGATGCATTGTTGGTCATCTTCCAGAACTCGATAGACTCTGGAACACTACCCATGGATTGGTGGGTAGCTAATGTTACCCCACTGTTCAAAAAAGGTGGTAGAGAGAAAACGGGCAATTACAGACCGGTAAGCCTGACATCGGTAGTGGGGAAAATGCTAGAGTCCATTATAAAAGATGTAATAGCAGAGCACTTGGAAAACAGTGACCGAATCGGACAAAGTCAACATGGATTTACAAAAGGTAAATCGTGCTTGTCTAATCTACTGAATTTTTTGAGGATGTAACTGGTAAAATAGATAAGGAGAACCAGTGGATCTGGTGTATTTGGACTTTCAAAAGGCTTTCGATAAGGTCCCGCATAAGAGATAGAAACATAGAAGATAGGAGCAGGAGTAGGCCATTCGGCCCCTCGAGCCTGCTCCGCTATTCAATGCGATCATGGCTGATCATCCAAGTTCAGTACCTGGTCCCTGCTTTCTCCCCATACCCCTTGATCCTTTAGCCTTAAGAAATATATCCAACTCCTTCTTGAATATATTTAATGAATTGGCCTCTACTTTCTTCTGTGGTAGAAAATTCCACAGGTTCACCACTCTCTGGGTGAAGAAATTCCTCCTCATTTCTGTCCTAAAAGGCCTACCCCTTATCCTTAGACTGTGACCCCTAGTTCTGGACTCCCTGACCATCGGGAACAACCTCCCTGCATCCAGTCTGTCCACTCCTGCCAGAATTTTATAAGTTTCAATGAGATCCCCTCTCATTCTTCTAAACTCCAGCGAGTACAAGCCCAATCAACCCAATCTCTCCTCATACATCATTCCTGCCATCCCAGGTATCAGCCTGGTGAATCTTGGCTGGACTCCTTCCATTGCAATAATATCCTTCCTCAGATAAGGCGACCAAAACTGCACACAATACTCAAGGTGTGGTCTCACCAAGGCCCTGCACAATTGCAGCAAGACATCCTTGTTCCTGTACTCAAACCCTCTCGCTACGAAGGCCAACATACCATTTGCCTTCTTAACCACCTGCATGCTTACCTTCAGCGACTGGTGCACAAGGACACCCAGGTCTCGTTGCACTTCCCCTTCTCCCAATCTATTGCCATTCAGATGATAATCTGCCTTCCTGTTTTTGACACCAAAGTGGATAACCTCACATTTATCCACATTATATTGCATCTGCCATGCTTCTGCCCAATCACCCAACCTGTCCAAATCATCCTGGAGTTTCTCGGCAGCCTCCTCACAACACACACGCCCACCCAGCTTTGTGTCGTCTGCAAATTTGGAGATATTACATCTAGTTCCCTCGTCCAGATCATTAATATATATTGTGAATAGCTGGGGTCCAAGGACCGATCCCTGCGGTACCCCACTAGTCACTGCCTGCCACTCGGAAAAAGACCCGTTTATTCCAACTCTTTGCTTTCTATCTGCCAACCAGTTCTCTATCCAGGTCAATACCTTGCCCCCCCCCCAATCCCATGTGCCTTAACTTTACACGCTAATCTCTTATGTGGGACCTTATCGAAAGCCTTCTGAAAGTCCAAATACACCACATCCACTGGTTCGCCCTTATCTATTTTACAAGTTATATCCTCAAAAATTTCCAGTAGATTAGTCAAGCACGATTTATCTTTTGTAAATCCATGTTGACTTTGTCCGATCCTGTCACTGTTTTCCAAGTGCTCTGCTATTACATCTTTTAAAATGGACTCTAGCATTTTCCCCACTACCGATGTCAGGCTTACCAGTCTGTAATTCCCTGTTTTCTCTCTACCACCTTTTTTGAATAGTGGGGTAACATTAGCTACCCTCCAATCCATGGGTACTGTTCAGATTCCATCGAAAACCCAGCAGCTTCTCCTCCGTCTCCACTCCAGCTCAAACTGCTGCAACAAAAAGACAGACACAGGCGGCCAGGGACCTACCTTCCGTCAGCCTGCAATAAACCTCTTCCGGACAGCTGCTGACTAATGGTGGCCGCAGCACCCACAATTCCCCGAGCCCCAGAAACCACTCTATGCAACGCGCTGATTTCCCCGCTGAGAGTGTGCATGCTCCCCGGGGCCGTGGGCCATTCTGGGAGCCTGGCTCCTGTCCTTTGTCCTGAGTCAGACTTGGTGGAACCGGCTGAAGAAACCGGGAAGCGGCAGCGCGGATGGGGGAGGCGCTGCACCCTGGGTTTCCTGGTGCCGGGGCCCTGGCCTCATGTCCGCTGGGCCCGGCCGCTCTAATTCTGATTGAGTTTTTTGATGAGGTAACAGAGGGGGTTGATGAGGGCAATGCGGTTAACGAGGTGTACATGGATTTCCAAAAGGCGTTCGACAGCGTGTAAAGTTAAAGGCACATGGGATTGGGGGCAAGGTATTGACTTGGATAGAGAACTGGTTGGCAGACAGAAAGCAAAGAGTTGGAATAAACGGGTCTTTTTCCGAGTGGCAGGCAGTGACTGGTGGGGTACCGCAGGGATCGGTCCTTGGACCCCAGCTATTCACAATATATATTAATGATCTAGACAAGGGAACTAGATGCAATATCTCCAAATTTGCAGACGACACAAAGCTGGGTGGGCGTGTGTGCTGTGAGGAGGATGCCGAGAAACTCCAGTATGATTTGGACAGGTTGGGTGATTGGGCAGAAGCATGGCAGATGCAATAATAACGTGGATAAATGTGAGGTTATCCACTTTGGTGTCAAAAACAGGAAGGCAGATTATTATCTGAATGGCAATAGATTGGGAGAAGGGGAAGTGCAACAAGACCTAGGTGTCCTTGTGCACCAGTCGCTGAAGGTAAGCATGCAGGTGCAGCAGGCGGTGATGAAGGCAAATGGTATGTTGGCCTTCGTAGCGAGAGGGTTTGAGTACAGGAACAAGGATGTCTTTCTGCAGTTGTACAGGGCCTTGGTGAGTCCACATCTTGAGTATTGTGTGCCGTTTTGGTCGCCTTATCTGAGGAAGGATTTTCTTGCCATGGAAGGAGTGCAGTGAAGATTCACCAGGCTAATACCTGGGATGGCAGGAATGATGTATGAGGAGAGATTGGGTCGACTGGGCTTGTACTCGCTGGAGTTTAGAAGAATGAGAGGGGATCTCATTGAAACTTATAAAATTCTAACAGGACTACACAGACTAGATGCAGGAAGGATGTTCCTGATGGTCAGGGAGTCCAGAACCAGGGGTCACAGTCTAAGGATAAGGGGTAAGCCATTTAGGACAGATGAGGAGGAATTTCTTCACCCAGAGAGTGGTGAACCTGTGGAATTCTCTACCACAGAAGGCAGTTGAGGCCAATTCATTAAATATATTCAAGAAGTAGTTAGATATATTTCTTAAGGCTAAAGGGATCAAGGGATATGGGGAGAAGGCAGGGACAGGGTACTGAATTTGGATGATCAGCCATGATCTCGTTGAATGGCGGAGCAGGCTCGAGGGGCCGAATGGCCGACTCCTGCCCCTATCTTCTATGTTTCTATGTGTCCCCAGGTATTTAAAGGGGCAGTGCCTCTCTCTTTTTGTATCATGTAAGTGCAGGGAGGTTCTGCTTGAACTTTACAGAAACACCAGTTAGGCCACCGCGTGCAGTTCTGGTCGTCCCCATTGCAGGAAAGATGTGACTGCTCGAGACGGGAGATTTACGAGGATGTTGCCAGGACTAGAGAATTTCAGCTGCAAGGAAAGATTGAATACATAGAAACATAGAAGATAGGAGCAGGAGTCGGCCATTCGGCCCCTCGAGCCTACTCCGCCATTCAATGTGATCATGGCTGATCATCCAAATTCAGTACCCTGTTCCTGCCTTCTCCCCATATCCCTTGAGCCTTAAGAAATATATCCAACTCCTTCTTGAATACATTTAATGAACTGGCCTCCACCGCCTTCTGTGGTAGAGAATTCCACAGGTTCACCACTCTCTGGGTGAAGAAATTCCTCCTCATCTCTGTCCTAAATGGCTTACCCCTTATCTTTAGGCTGTGACCCCTGGTTCTGGACTCCCCCACCATCGGGAACATCCTTCCTGCATCTAGTCTGTCTAGTCCTGTTAGAATTTTATACGTTTGAATGAGATCCCCTCTCATTCTTCTGAACTCCAGCGAGTATAAGCCCAATCGACCCAATCTCTCCTCATATGTCAGTGCCTCTCTATTTCTGTATCGTGTAAGAGCAGGGAGGTTCTGCTTGAACTGTACAAAACACCAGTTAGGCCACCGGCTAGAGTGCTGCGTGCAGTTCTGGTCGCCCCATTGCAGGAAAAATGTGACTGCTCGAGACGGGAGATTTACGAGGATGTTGCCAGGACTAGAGAATTTCAGCTACCAGGAAAGATTGGAGAGGCTGGGGTTGTTTTCTTTGGAACAGAGGAGGCTGAGGGGAGACCTGATTGAGGTGTATAACATTATGAGGGGCCGAGAGTGTGGATAGGAAGGACCTATTTCCCTTAGCAGACAGATCAATAACCAGGGGGCACAGATTTAAAGTAATTGGTCGGAAGTTTTGAGGAGAACTTTCTTCACCCAGAGGGTGGTGGGGGTCTGGAACTCACTGCCTGAAAGGGTGGTCGAGGCAGAGACCCTCATCACATTTAAAAAGTACTTGGATATGCACTTGAAGTGCTGTAACCTACAGGGCTACGGACCAAGAGCTGGAAAGTGGGATTAGGGTGAATAGCTCTTTGTCGGCCAGCACGGACACGATGGGCCGAATGGCCTCCTTCTGTGCTGTAAGTATCTGTGATTCTATGAATTGTAGTTAAAGGGACAGACACCCCACAAACTCCGTTCCCGAGCCACTGACTCCATCCCTCTCCCTAACATCTGTCTGAGGCTGAACCACACTGTTCACAACCTTGGTGTCATATTTGACCCTGAAATGAGCTTCTGACCGCACATCCGCAGCATAACAAAGACTGCCTACTTCCACCTCCGTAACGTGGACCTCCCTCACCTCATCCGCTGCTGGAACCCTCACCCGGCCTTTGTTACCTCTAGACTCGACTATTCCAACGCACTCCTGGCTGGCCTCCCACATTCCAGCCCACGTCAACTTGAGGTCATCCAAAACTCGGCTGCCCGTGTCCTAACTCGCACCAAGTCCCGTTCACCCATCACCCCTGTGCTCGCTGACCTACATTGGCTCCCGGTTAAGCAACGCCTCGATTTCAAAATTCTCATCCTTGTTTTTAAATCCCTCAATGGCCTCGCCCCTCCCTATCTCTGTAATCTCCTCCAGCCCCACAACCCCCCTGAGATATCTGCACTCCTCAAATTCTGCCCTCTTGAGCATCCCTGATTATAATCGCTCAACCTTTGGTGGCCGTGCCTTCAGCCGCCTGGGCCCTAAGCTCTGGAATTCCCTCCCTAACCCTCTCCACCTCTCTATCTTTCCTCCTTTAAGATGCTCCTTAAAACCTGCCTCTTTCATCTCCCCTAATTTCTCCTTATGTGGCTCGGTGTCAAATCTTTTGTCTTCTCATACTCCTGTGAAGCACCTTGTGACATTTTACTATTTTAAAGGCGCTATATAAATACTTCTTGTTGGTGTAGATTTCTGTACTGTGAACCTGTCCATTTTTAGAGACTTCAGGCTTTCTTGAACAGTCTCTCTGTTTTCTGAAGATGAAGTTTAATTCCATTTTTTCCCCACAGTTTCCACATGTGCCTATATTTCCTAAGGAGGCTGAAGAGATGTAATCTGTCACCCCTGATCCCCTCTAACTTTTACCGCTGCACAATAGAGAGCATCCTGACGAACTGTATCACAGTATGGTATGGCAGCTGTAGCTATGACCGGAAAGCCCTGCAGCAGGTAGTCAAAACTGCCCAACGCATTACCGGCACCCGGCTACCGACCATAGAGCACATATATCAGAAATGCTGTTTACGGAGGTCACGGTCCATCATCAAATACCCTACCCACCCCAGCCACAGTCTGTTCGCCCTCCTGCCATCTGGGAGACGCTACAGATGCATTCGCACCCGTACGACCAGATTTTGGAACAGCTTCTTTCCCAGGGCTGTCATCCTACTGAACTCCACAAATAAACTCTAAAGCCTGCACATCTGCCAATGCACTTTATTATGGTTATGTTTATGTTAATGTATTACAAGCCAAATGTATGTTGAATGTTTAAATGTCTTAATCTAAATGTACACTCTCGGGAGCCGCAAGCCTACATTTCGTTGTACTGCACCTGTGCACTAACAATGACAATAAAAGTTGATTTGATTTGATTTGATGTACGCTGACGACACCCAGCTCTACCTCACTACCACTTCTCTCAACCCCTCCACTGTCTCTAAATGGTCAGACTGCTTGTCCGACATCCAGTTCTGGATTAGCAGAAATGTTCTCCAATTAAATATCGAAGACCGAAGCCATTGTTTTCGGTCCCTGCCACAAACTCCGTTCCCTAGCCACTGACCCCATCCCTCTCCCTAACATCTGTCTGAGGCTGAACCACACTATTCACAACCTTGGTGTCAAAATGAGCTTCCGACCACATATCCACAGTACAACAAAGACCGCCTACTTCCACCTCGGTAACATCGCTCATCTCCGCCCCTGCCTCAGCTCATCCGCTGCTGAAACCCTCATCCGGGCCTTTGTTACCTCTAGACTTGACTATTCCAACACACTCCTGGCTGGTCTCCCACATTCCAGCCCACGTCAACTTGAGGTCATCCAAAACTCTGCTGCCCGTGTCTTAGCCCTCACCAAGTCCCATTCACCCATCACCTCTGCGCTCACTGACCAACATTGACTCCCAGTTAAGCAACGCCTCGATTTCAAAATTCTCAACCTTGTTTTTAAATCCCTCCATGGCCTCGCCCCTCCCTATCTCTGTAATCTCCTCCAGCCCCACAACCATCCGAGATATCTCCACTCCTCAAATTCTGCCCTCTCGAATATCCCTGATTATAATCGCTCCACCATTGGTGGCCGTCCCTTCTGTTGCCTGGGCCCTAAGCTCTGGAATTCCCTCCCTAAACCTCGCTACCTCTCTATCCTCCTTTAAGATGCTCTTTAAAACCTCCCTCTTTCACCAGGCTTTTGGTCACCTGCCCTAATTTCTTGTTATGTGGCTCGGTGTCATTTTTTTTGTCTTATAATATTCCTGTGAAACGCCTTGGGATGTTTTACTACATTAAAGGCGCTATATAAATACAAGTTGTTGTTGTTGTTGTTTCATTTTTAAACATTTAACCGTTCTTGCAGTGACCGATGGTGGCTTTGCCTGGCTGAAGTTCTGGAGTGTCCAGAACCAGGGGTCACAGTCTCAGGATAAGGGGTGGGCCATTTAAGACTGAGGTGAGGAGGAATTTCTTCACTCAGAGGGCGGTGAATCTTTGGAATTCTCTGCCCCAGAGGGCTGTGGAGGCTCAGTCGATGAGTAGATTCAAGGCGGAGATCGAAAGGTGTTTGGGCTCTCGGGGAATCGAGGGATATGGGGATCGGGCGGGAAAGTGGAGTTGGGGTCGATGATCTTATTCAATGGCGGAGCAGGCTCGAGGGGCCGAATAGCCGACTCCTGCTCCTATAGAATCAGAATGGTTACAGCACAGAAGGAGGCCATTTGGCCCGTCGAGCCCGTGCTGACTCTCAGCGAGTCCCACTCCCCACCCTTTCCCCGTAACCCTGCACATTTCTTTACTTCAGGTACTTATCCAATTCCCTTTTGAAAGCGGTGATTGAATCTGCCTCCACCACCCTTTCAGGCAGTGCATTCCAGATCCTCACCACTCGCTCCGTAAAAAAGTTTTTCCTCATGTCGCCTTTGGACCTTCTGCCAATCACCTTAAATCTGTGTCCTCTGGTTCTCGACCCTTCCGCCAATGGGAACAGTTTCTCTCTATCTGCTCTGTCCAGACCCCTCGTGATTTTGAACACCTCCATCAAATCTCCTCTCAACCTTCTCTGCTCTAAGGAGAACAACCCCAGCTTCTCCAGTCTCTCCACATCACTGAAGTCCCTCATCCCTGGAACCATTCTGGTCAATCTCCCCTTAACCTTCTCTGCTCCAAGGAGAACAAACCCAGCTTCTCCAGTCTATCCACGTCACTGAAGTCCCTCATCCCTGGAACCATTCTGGTCAATCTCCCCTTAACCTTCTCTGTTCTAAGGAGAACAACCCCAGCTTCTCCAGTCTCTCCACGTCACTGAAGTCCCTCATCCCTGGAACCATTCTGGTCAATCTCCCCTTAACCTTCTCTGTTCTAAGGAGAACAATCCCAGCTTCTCCAGTCTATCCACGTAACTGAAGTCCCTCATCCCTGGAACCATTCTGGTCAATCTCCTCTCAATCTTCTCTGCTCCAAGGAGAACAACCCCAGCTTCTCCAGTCTCTCCACATCACTGAAGTCCCTCATCCCCGGTACCATTCTGGTCAATCTCCCCTTAACCTTCTCTGCTCTAAGGAGAACAACCCCAGCTTCTCCAGTCTCTCCACATCACTGAAGTCCCTCATCCCTGGAACCATTCTGCTCAATCTCCCCTTAACCTTCTCTGTTCTAAGGAGAACAACCCCAGCTTCTCCAGTCTCTCCACGTCACTGAAGTCCCTCATCCCTGGAACCATTCTGGTCAATCTCCCCTTAACCTTCTCTGTTCTAAGGAGAACAATCCCAGCTTCTCCAGTCTATCCACGTAACTGAAGTCCCTCATCCCTGGAACCATTCTGGTCAATCTCCTCTCAATCTTCTCTGCTCCAAGGAGAACAACCCCAGCTTCTCCAGTCTCTCCACATCACTGAAGTCCCTCATCCCCGGTACCATTCTGGTCAATCTCCCCTTAACCTTCTCTGCTCTAAGGAGAACAACCCCAGCTTCTCCAGTCTCTCCACATCACTGAAGTCCCTCATCCCTGGAACCATTCTGCTCAATCTCCCCTTAACCTTCTCTGTTCTAAGGAGAACAATCCCAGCTTCTCCAGTCTATCCACGTCACCGAAGTCCCTCATCCCGGGAACCATTCTAGTCAATCTCCCCTTAACCTTCTCTGTTCTAAGGAGAACAACCCCAGCTTCTCCAGTCTCTCCACATCACTGAAGTCCCTCATCCCTGGAACTATTCTTGTAAATCTTTTCTGCACCCTCTCTCAGGTCTTCACATCCTTCCTAAAGTGCGGTGCCCAGAATTGGACACAATACTCCAGTTGAGGCCGAACCAGTGTTTTATAAAGGTTCATCATCACCTCCTTGCTTTTGGACTCTATACCTCTATTCATGAAGCCCAGGACCCCATATACTTTTTTAACTGCTTTCTCAACCTGCCCTGCCACCTTCAACGATTTGTGCACATATACCCCCAGGTCTCTCTGTTCATGCACCCCCTTTAGGATTGTACCCTTTAGTTTATATTGCCTCTCCTTCCTACCAAAATGAATCACTTTGCACTTTTCTGCGTTAAATTTCATCTGTCACATGTCCACCCATTCCATTAAACATAGAAACATAGAAGATAGGAGCAGGAGTAGCCATTCGGCCCCTCGAGCCTGCTCCGCCATTCAATGAGATCATGGCTGATCAGCCAAATTCAGTACCCTGTCCCTGCCTTCTCCCCATATCCCTTGATCCCTTTAGCCTTAAGAAATATATCCAACTCCTTTTTGAATGTATTTAAAGAAGCTTGTATTGTGAAGCTTGTGCCCCTTTGCCAGGCCCGCTGCCTGCAGCCCCTCTCCCAGATTCCAGCCCCAGCTCTGTGCTGCCTGCGGCCCCTCTCCCAGATTCCAGCCCCAGCTCTGTGCTGCCTGTGGCCCCTCTCCCAGATTCCAGCCCCAGCTCTGTGCTGCCTGCGGCCCCTCTCCCAGATTCCAGCCCCAGCTCTGTGCTGCCTGAGGCCCCTCTCCCAGATTCCAGCCCCAGCTCTGTGCTGCCTGCGGCCCCTCTCCCAGATTCCAGCCCCAGCTCTGTGCTGCCTGCGGCCCCTCTCCCAGATTCCAGCCCCAGCTCTGTGCTGCCTGCGGCCCCTCTCCCAGATTCCAGCCCCAGCTCTGTGCTGCCTGCGGCCCCTCTCCCAGATTCCAGCCCCAGCTCTGTGCTGCCTGCGGCCCCTCTCCCAGATTCCAGCCCCAGCTCTGTGCTGCCTGCGGCCCCTCTCCCAGATTCCAGCCCCAGCTCTGTGCTGCCTGCGGCCCCTCTCCCAGATTCCAGCTCCAGCTCTGTGCTGCCTGCGGCCCCTCTCCCAGATTCCAGCCCCAGCTCTGTGCTGCCTGCGGCCCCTCTCCCAGATTCCAGCTCCAGCTCTGTGCTGCCTGCGGCCCCTCTCCCAGATTCCAGCCCCGGCTCTGTGCTGCCTGCGGCCCCTCTCCCAGATTCCAGCCCCAGCTCTGTGCTGCCTGCGGCCCCTCTCCCAGATTCCAGCCCCGGCTCTGTGCTGCCTGCGGCCCCTCTCCCAGATTCCAGCCCCAGCTCTGTGCTGCCTGCGGCCCCTCTCCCAGATTCCAGCCCCAGCTCTGTGCTGCCTGCGGCCCCTCTCCCAGATTCCAGCCCCAGCTCTGTGCTGACTGAGCTGCTCTCACCTCGGGACAGCGCGTCACAATCGGCCCCAGCTCACCTGAGCTGGAGAGGCCCCGCCCCCTTGCCGTGCCGCCATTGATTGAAGGACCAGGCCGCGCAGTTTAGTCCTCCCACCTTAACCCTCGTCCTATTGGTCAGAGCTCCCGTCAATCACAGGCCGGGTCGGGCCTCCATCCACCTGAATGGCCTCTTCCTCTGATGACGTCACAATCGGGCCCCAGCCCACCAGCGCCGGGGAGGAAGGTCCCGCCCCCTAGACGCGCCGCCATTGGTTGGAGGTCCAGGCCGCCCAGTTCAGTCCTCCCAGCTCAGCTCTCTTCCTATTGGTCCGCGCTCCCGTCAGTCAGAATCACATTACTCCGGCTCACTCCGCCCCCCCCCACGCGGCTCAATCTGCTCCGTTCGGTGTCACACACACAAATCACACAGAAACCCCACAGTGCAGATAGAGGCCATTTCGGCCCATCGAGCCTGCACCGACACATATCCCACCCGATCCCCGTAACCCCACGTATTTAATCCCCCTAACACTAAGGGTCAATTTATCATAGCCAATCAACCTAACCAGCACGTCTTTGGCCTGTGGGAGGAAACCGGAGCACCCGGAGAAAACCCACGCAAACACGGGGAGAATGTGCAAACTCCACACAGACAGTCGCCCGAGACCGGATTCGAACCCGGGTCTCTGGTGCTGTGAGGCAACAGTGCTAACCAATATGCCACCGTCTGCGGAGGTCCCGCCCGCCCGACCCTCAGGTTTGGTTTTTCTCGTCTTTTACTTTATAATCTCGCTCTCCGCTCCCCCCTCACCTCGATTTAAATCGATTCCCCAACACTTTACCCCGGCCGCTGATTCCGCCTCTTCCCCGTGCCCGGCCTTCCGTCTGCTCCCCGGAGGCCTCGCGCAGGCGCACTGGCAGCCTCGTGTTGTGGTGGGGCCGAATGAGCATGCCTCTCCACATTTAAAGGGACACCCACCCCCTCCACATTTAAAGGGACACCCACCCCCTCCACATTTAAAGGGACACCCACCCCCTCCACATTAAAAGGGGCACCCACCCCCTCCACATTTAAAGGGGCACCCACCCCTACACATATAAAGGGACACCCACCCCCTCCACATTTAAAGGGACCCAACCCCCTCCATATTTAAAGGGTCACCCATCCACATTTAAAGGGACACCCACACCCTGCACATTTAAAGGAACACCCACCCCCTCCACATTTAAAGGGACACCCACCCCCCTCCACATTTAAAGGGACTCCCTCCCCCCCTCTCATGTCCTCTACTGTGGAGGAGGAATTCCTGGAGCGGCAGAGCGGGGCTATAAAAGGCCCCAGAGACCAGGTAAGGCCTCACAGCGTCGGCGGGAATCTCGAGCGGCAGAGCGGGGCTATAAAAGGCCCCAGAGACCAGGTAAGGCCTCACAGCGTCGGCGGGAATTTCAGCGGCAGCAGCGGGGCTATAAAAGGCCCCAGAGACCAGGTAAGGCCTACCAGCGTCGGCGGGAATCTCGAGCGGCAGAGCGGGGCTATAAAAGTCTCCAGAGACCAGGTAAGGCCTCACAGCATCGGCGGGAATCTCGAGCGGCAGAGCGGGGCTATAAAATGCCCCAGAGACCAGGTAAGGCCTCACAGCGTCGGCGGGAATCTCGAGCGGCAGAGCGGGGCTATAAAAGGCCCCAGAGACCAGGTAAGGCCTCACAGTGTCGGGGGGAATCTCGAGCGGCAGAGCGGGGCTATAAAAGGCCCCAGAGACCAGGTAAGGCCTCACAGCATCGGTGGGAAACTCGAGGGGCAGAGCGGGGCTATAAAAGGCCCCAGAGACCCAGGTAAGGCCTCACAGCATCGGCGGGAATCTCGAGCGGCAGAGCGGGGCTATAAAAGGCCCCAGAGACCCAGGTAAGGCCTCACAGCGTCGGCGGGAATCTTGAGCGGCAGAGCGGGGCTATAAAAGTCCCCAGAGACCAGGTAAGGCCTCACAGTGTCGGGGGGAATCTCGAGCGGCAGAGCGGGGTATAAAAGGCCCCAGAGACCAGATAAGGCCTCACAGTGTCGGCGGGAATCTCGAGCGGCAGAGCGGGGCTATAAAAGGCCCCAGAGACCAGGTAAGGCCTCACAGTGTCGGGGGGAATCTCGAGCGGCAGAGCGGGGCTATAAAAGTCCCCAGAGACCAGGTAAGGCCTCACAGTGTCGGGGGGAATCTCGAGCGGCAGAGCAGGGCTATAAAAGGCCCCAGAGACCCAGGTAAGGCCTCACAGTGTCGGCGGGAATCTCGAGCGGCAGAGCGGGGCTATAAAAGGCCCCAGAGACCAGGTAAGGCCTCACAGCATCGGCGGGAATCTCGAGCGGCAGAGCGGGGCTATAAAAGGCCCCACAGACCAGGTAAGGCCTCACAGTGTCGGCGGGAATCTCGAGCGGCAGAGCGGGGCTATAAAAGGCCCCAGAGACCAGGTGAGGCCTCAGAGCGTTGGCGGGAATCTCGAGCGGCAGAGCGGGGCTATAAAAGGCCCCAGAGACCAGGTAAGGCGTCACAGTGTCGGCGGGAATCTCGAGCGGCAGAGCGGGGTATAAAAGGCCCCAGAGACCAGGTAAGGCCTCACAGCATCGGCGGGAATCTCGAGCGGCAGAGCGGGGCTATAAAAGGCCCCAGAGACCAGGTGAGGCCTCAGAGCGTTGGCGGGAATCTCGAGCGGCAGAGCGGGGCTATAAAAGGCCCCAGAGACCAGGTAAGGCCTCACAGCATCGGCGGGAATCTCGAGCGGCAGAGCGGGGCTATAAAAGGCCCCAGAGACCAGGTAAGGCCTCACAGCATCGGCGGGAATCTCGAGCGGCAGAGCGGGGCTATAAAAGGCCCCAGAGACCCAGGTAAGGCCTTACAGTGTCGGCGGGAATCTCGAGCGGCAGAGCGGGGCTATAAAAGTCCCCAGAGACCAGGTAAGGCCTCACAGTGTCGGGGGGAATCTCGAGCGGCCGAGCGGGGCTATAAAAGGACCCAGAGACCAGGTAAGGTCTCACAGTGTCGGCAGGAATCTCGAGCGGCAGAGCGGGGCTATAAAAGGCCCCAGAGACCAGGTAAGGCCTCACAGTGTCGGCGGGAATCTCGAGCGGCAGAGCGGGGCTATAAAAGGCCCCAGAGACCAGGTAAGGCCTCACAGTGTCGGCGGGAATCTCGAGCGGCAGAGCGGGGCTATAAAAGGCCCCAGAGACCAGGTAAGGCCTCACAGCATCGGCGGGAATCTCGAGCGGCAGAGCGGGACTATAAAAGGCTCCAGAGACCAGGTAAGGTTTACCAGTCTCCGAACTCGGAACTCGGAGAGAAGGAGAGAGGTAAAAAGTAATCCAAGTGTGACGTCACCAGAAAGCGGGTAAGTGATTGGTTGGTAAGTATTTCTCTCTTTTTTAAGCTTAAACTCTGTGGTTTATAGTTTCTAAGGTGTGATATTCATCATCTAGAATCGGGGCAGAGGGTATTTAAGAATAATATTAATAAATGTAATTAATTACATAGAATGGGAGATCAGGTGATGTGTTGCTGCTGCAATATGTGGGAGCTGGTGGACACCATTGATGCTCACGGTGATCACATTTGCAGTAAGTGTTGGCTGCTCGAGGAATTCCGGCTCCGTGTTGAAGAGCTGGAGTCCGAGCTTCAAACACTGAGACATATCAGGGAGGGGGAGAGTTACCTGGACTCTGTGTATCAGGAGGTAGTCACACCAATTAGATTAATTAATTCAGATGTAGTCCGTGGCCAGGGTCAGGATGGTGTGACTAGAAGTGAGGCAGGTACGGGGATCCAGGAGGTAGTGTTGGAGGAGCCGCAGCCCTTGCTCTTGTCCAAAAGGTTGAGGCTCTTACTCCCTGTGGGGATGGGAACAGGGACTGCGGGGAGGATGAGTAACCTGGCCACAGCACCGTGGAGCGGGGGGCCATTCAAGTGGGGGGAGTTAAAAGAAATGTTGTAGTGGTAGAGGATAGTATCGTTAGGGGGATAGATAGAGTTCTTTGCAGCTGAGAGCGAGAGTCCCGAAGGCTGTGTTGCCTGCCCGGTGCCAGGGTTAAGGACATCTCCTCTGGGCTGGAGAGAAACTTGGAGTGGGAGGGGGAGGATCCAGTTGTCGGGTCCATGTTGGTACCAACGACATAGATAGGACAAGGAAGGAGGTTCTGCTGAGGGAGTTTGAGCAGCTTGGGGCCAAATTAAAAAGCAGAACCACAAGGGTAATAATCTCTGGATTACTACCTGAGCCACGTGCAAATTTGGCTAGGGTAAATAAAATTAGAGAGTTAAATGAGTGGCTCAAAGACTGGTGTGGGAGAAATGGGTTTTGCTTCCTGGGACACTGGCATCAGTACTGGGACAGGAGAGAGCTGTTCCGTTGGGACGGGCTTCACTTGGCCAGTGCTGGGACTAGAGTCCTGGCGAATCGAATAACTAGGGCTGTAGAGAGGGCTTTAAACTAATTAGTGGGGGGGAGGTTTTAAGAGAGCGAAAAATAAAAATGACAGTGGAGAAATGTGGTGATTATTCCTTGATTAGTAAAAGTATTGTGATTCGTTGTTTGTTAACTGCCTTGGGATTAGTAGGACAAGGTAAATCGATCAATGGTCGCAGACGTTCTGGATCTGGTTTAATCTTGTTTCCCGAGATAATATACCCCAATAGATTTACCTCAGTAGTCGAAAAGATACATTTCTCTTTGTTAAAAGTTAAACCAACTTTTTCCGCAGCTTGAAGGAATCTTTTAAAATTAGAATCATGCTCCACCCTTGATTTGCCACACACTGTGATGTCATCTAAGTATGAAAAGGTGTCAGAGAGGGAGTTATCACTTATAAAAGCATCCATTGCCCGTTGAAAACAAACAACACCATTAGCAACACCAAATGGTATTCGGCAAAACTGATACAGCTTTCCACCAGCCTCAAAGGCCGTATATGGTTGATCCTTCTTAACAATAGGAATCTGATGATAAGCACTCTTTAAATCAATAGTGCTAAAAACTTTATACTGAGATACTTTATTGATAAGCTCATCAATCTTAGGCAAAGGGTACGCGTCTAATTGAGTATGCCTATTAATAGTTTGGGAATAGTCTATCACCATTCGTTTCTTGTGTCTCTCATTAGTCGTGACAACTACCTGTGCTCGCCAAGGCGAACAACTAGGTTCAATGATTCCTTCCAATAAGAGACGTTGAACTTCAGAATTAATAAATTCTCTATCCTGACTACTATATCTTCTTGACTTGGTAGCAATTGGCTTACAATCCGACATCAAATTGGAAAAAAGTGATAATGGAGGAATAGATAAAGAGGTTAATCCACAAATAGATAAAGGTGGCTTAGTCCCTCCAAATGAAAGACTAAGAGACTCGTGCAACTGAAGCACATCATGTCCAATCAAAATATCCGCACAGAGATTAGGCAAAACAGATAGGCGTATATCAGTATACGTATTACCTAGAAGAACCATTTTCACAAAGCAACAACCAGCTATTTGTGAAGTAAGGGTCGTCTGAGCCATACACACCTGATACGTAACAGGCGAAATTTTCAAATGCTTCTCCTTCGCAAACTGAAGACTTATAAAACTCTCAGTACTGCCCGTATCTATAAGGGCCTTCACTTCCAACCCATTAACTTGAGCTGTAACTATAGCTTTGTTTAGGCCATGAGCAAATGCAGCAGAAATTGATGCAATAAACGCCCTATCTAAAGGCTGAATAGTCACAGAAGAGGTAGTGGAGGAAGACCCTCCCACACCAGGAGAAGGGAAGGTAATTGAACCTGATGATTTGCACACACGTGCATAATGACCTCTCTTGCCGCATTTACTACACACAGCCTCCCGAGCAGGACACTTCAGACGAGGGTGCCGGATATTCCCACAAAAATAACACTTCTGAATCCTAGAGGCAACGGCCGCCGAAGTAGAAACTGTTTCAAAATCTAGTAAACCACTCCCATTAAGTCCACATAATTCCTTTTCATCCGAAACTGCCGAAACCATAGTCGCAGGCCGATTAAAAAGAGCATAAGAATCCGAACTTCTCTGAGCCACATCCAATGTAGAAGCTTGCTCAAAAGCACTTTTAAGATCCAGAGTCTTAGGGCTAGATTTTCAGTTGCTTGCGCCAGCAGTTAGCGCCTTAAGAGAAGTGATTTCCGGGCGCTATGCGTGTAGCGCCCGGGCGCAGCGCAGTTTGCGCCCCGCCCCAAATTAAGTTGCCCGTTAGCGCCGGCGCAAAGTTTAGCGCCCGCCCGGATGCGCGCGCAGAAAATGACGTCACATCCTCGTGCAACGCCCTTTGGCCGCCCCGATTGCAAACTTCAGTCGGACCGCCCCATTGTGCGGCGGGCGGCCGGAGCGTTTGGAAAAAGGAACGCAACACAACCAGCGCGGGCCCCGGGGGGCGCTAATTAAAGGGAACGTCCTCTCCAGTATAAAGGCCATCCTTTTTTCTGAAAACAGTCTTGTGCAACGCATTTCTGGAGACACAACAAGGAGGATAGCTAACTGGTTTCAAGCAGCAAGAGCCAGGTATTTTTGGACTCAGGCAATAGCGCTGCAAGTGGCCATTTGGAAATTAGACTGTTTGCCAGGATTTGATGGGGGTTGCATGGGGTGCCAACGCGGAGCTGCAGCTCCATGTCCGTAGGGCTCGCAGACGCATTGTGAGAGGGGCAGCCCTGGCTAGAGGCAGAGGGGGCTACAGGCGTCGGCCACGTAGGCCTTACCCAGTCAGGCTATACCGCCAGCAGCGCTCCTACCTAAACATGAGTGCCGCGCGATGTGTTAAAAGGCTCCGATTCCGAAAGGGGGTGATTGCAGAGATCTGCCACCTGCTTCGCCGAGATCTGCGGCCAAAGCTCAGGTGCAGGACGTCTCTGTCGGTGGAAGTGAAGGTGACATTGAACTTCTATGCCACCGGCTCCTTCCAATACGCTGCTGGGGACATAGCAAACATCTCCCAGTACGGCGCGCATCGCTGCATCCGCCAGGTGACCGAAGCACTGTTCAGAAGGAGAAGCCAATTCATCTCCTTCCCCATGGCCCTGGAGAGCCAGCATCAGCGCGCATTGGGATTTTCCAGACTCGGGGAATTCCCCTTGGTGCAGGGCGCCATTGACTGTACGCATGTGGCTTTGCGGGCCCCTCTGGAGCATGGCGAGCAGTATCGCAACAGGAAGGGCTACCATTCTCTGAATGTGCAGCTGGTCTGTGACCACAAGCAGCGCATCATGGCAGTCAATGCCAGCTTCCCAGGCAGCAGCCACGATGCCTTTATCCTGCGGCAGAGTACTGTGCATGACATGTTCCAGGCACAGCCTCCCCCAAGAGGATGGCTACTCGGGGACAAAGGCTATCCTTTGTGCACCTGGCTCATGACCCCGCTCCGCGCGCCCAGGACCGCTGCTGAAGAGGCCTACAACGAGAGCCATCAAACCACCCGCAACATCATCGAGCTAACTATTGGGGTCCTCAAGCAGCGGTTCCGCTGCCTTGATCGCTCCGGAGGAGCTCTCCAGTATTCGCCGGACCGGGTCTCCCAATTTGTGGTGGTTTGCTGCATGCTACACAACCTGGCTATCTGCAGGACTCAGGCACTGCCACCTGACGTTGGACCAGCACCTCAGGAGGAGGAGCAGGAGGAGCATGAGGAGGAGGAGGAGGAGGAGGAGCAGGAGTACGTTCCCAGGAGGGAGCGACCAGGGCCAAGGGCCGCACGACGCCACCTTATTACACGGTACTTCTAAGCCCCCTGTCAGGGAATGGCCAGGGGCCATGAGGGAAGATGAATGCAGCCGCTCCGCAAGCCCTCAGCCGGCGAAGCCAACAAACACTAAGAAGAACAACCATGGAGACTGCATGAATAAAGATAATTTTTTATTAAACAAAAATGAAAAGCCCTTCCCACATGAATCCCCAAAAACAATAAACGGGCCCCACAAAAAACTCACTCCCACAAACTGGGGAGGAGCCACTCCACCTTTATTGAAACCGGGCCTCAACGTCGGCCTAACGCAAAAAAAAAGCCCTCCAAAAGCACAACCATGGGCAAAATAAAGATGGCCACCGCCATATTAAAGGAAAGCTGGCCACACCCTCTACTGAGTGGCCCGCGAGGGCGAGACCTTGGCCAGCATTTTGCCTCCCCTGCCCTGCCTGCTGCTCCTTCACAAGCTCTGCCCAGTGGCTGCTGCGAGGCTGGGGGAAGGCGCCTGAGGCTCAGATGCCCTTCCGCCAGATGCCGCTGGGGGGCGGCCTACACGGCGTTTGGGCCTCGAGGGGCCGTCTCCTGAGTGGCGCACCTGAGCCTGGCCACCATCAGCTGCAGCCGCTTGCCCTTGACGCCCCAGAGGGGGAATGGCGGCGACGGATGGCGCAATGTGGGCCAGCTGGCGTCTGGGATGCGCTGGCTGGTGCTGTGGCGCGGTGGCACTCGGCCGGGCCCGCACTGCAGGATCCGCAGCAATCAGCCGACGGCCGGCTTGCTGGGATGGTCCAGTGCGGCGCCTGCCCTGGCGATGCCTGCCTGAGACAGCGCGTGTGGCAGCAGTGAGTGGCCCTGTGGTCCTGGTGTGCGCGCGCATCACATCCGCCAGGGTCTTGACGGCATCAGTTAGCATGCGGCCAGTCGCGGCAGTTGCTGCCCCGAACTCGCGCACACTGGTCGCCAGCGACTCGATGGCCTCAGGCATGCGCCCCACCACGCTCATGAGCTCCGTGTGGCACCGGTCCGAGTCGTCGGCCATCTGATCGAGCTTCCGCACCTCCTCCGAAGTGAAGGTGTCCGGACTGGAGTCGCGACTCTCCCGCTGGGGAGGAGGGGGCCGAACTAGGGGACCCTTGCCGCGTTGGTGACGGCGAGTGTGCCGAGCAGCAGCACTCCCCTCTGATCCTTCCCCCCTTTGGGGGGAAGGCCGCGGGCCATGCGCACGGCTGCTGGGTGGCTGGACGCCACTGGTCCCAGAAGCTGCATTGCCCTGCGACAGTTCCTCCAGGCACTCGTCCAGTGAGGAGGTGTCGAGCATTTCCTCCTCTCCTGCGGGACGTGACTGTTCCCCCGAAGGTCCGGCTTGCTCCTCCTCCTCCTCCTGGTTGGAGGTGCTGTCACTGGCAGCCTCAGGTTCCTGGTCGTCACCAGCTGAAAGCAGGAATGCACAAGAGTAGCTTCAGAGTGAGGAGACGGCGTCAGCGAGGGAGTTAGGACTGGTGGGATTCAGCGCATTGGTGGGACAGTGGCAAAGGAGGTAGCTCGGATGGGCCAGTGCGACGCGAGAGGGCCAAAAGGCGAGGTCCTTACCATTGCCGGGCAGTGGAGGGTCGGATACACCGCACGCTGTGGGGACAATCACACGTGCTCCCATGAGCACACACACGCGCTCCTCCAGCCGAGTGAGCTTCTGCAGCTTGGCGCGGCCACCCCTGGCACGGGCCTGGCGATTAAACGCTACTTTAGCCTGCAAGAGAAAGGACGGGCTGTAAGTGCGCAGTGAAGCCCTGATGTAGTGTGCACTGCCTCCCATGGTGGAATAGCTTGGACAGAGTGAAGCCCTGATGTAGTGTGCACTGCCTCCCATGGTGGAATAGCTTGGACAGAGTGAAGCCCTGATGTACTGTCCACTGCCTCCCATGGTGGAATAGCTTGGCCAAAGTGTAGAGTGCCGAATGGCCATTTGATGCTCATGACTGTCCCAATGCTGCTGGCTGAGGGCTGGCCAAAAGGACTTTCAGGTCCCTTTGCCCATCATGTCAGGTGTACATGCAAGAATGAGGAGGAGACTGGAAAGGCTACTCACCCTCACAATCCTGGTCAGATCGTTGTATTTCTTACGGCATTGTGTGTGGGTCCTGGGGGCCTCGCCGGTGAACGTCACCCTCTGGGCGATCTGCTTCCAGGCTTTGGTGTAGTCGTGGTGGGTTGGATTCCTCCCACTGTCTGGAAACAAGATCTTGCGCCTCACCTCCAGAGCTGTGACCATTATGTCCAGATCACCCTCTGAGAAGCGCAGGGCACGCTGACGGGCCTTCTCTGGCGTTGCCATGACTCCCTGGGGCTGAGCAGTAGTGTTGAGGCCTCTTTGCAAGGCTGCAGTGTGCAGGGCGTGGCAGCAGACCAATTCGTCCCTTCCCCCTTTAAGAGCTGGTCGGCACCACGGGGTCTGCTGTCAGTGCAAAAATGACCGCACCCGTGCTGCGCCCCGCCTGGGCGCTATCCCTCTGGACCGCCGGCTTAGCGCCTAAAGAGAGTAGTGGAACGCCTCTTTTAGCGCTCCACCAACCTCTTAGGGCGAAGCCACTGAATTCCCGGCAACGGGGCGCTACTTTGGGGCGGGCGCTAACTTCGGGCGGGCGCTAAGGTTAGCGCCCCAAAACTGCCTATACTGAAAATCTAGCCCTTATTTTCTAACAACCGCTGATGAATTGATCTAGACAGTAATCCATTAATAAAAGCATCCCGTACCGATTCGTCCTTATATTCTTCAGCCGTCACAGCCTTATAATTACAGTCAACACTAAGGCACCGAAGTGCTTGTAAATAAGTATCCAAAGATTCTCCCACCTGCTGCCTACGGGCAGATAGAAGATGACGTGCAAATACCTCATTCTTTGGTTTAACAAAAATCTTTTCCAATGTAGAAATAGCCTCTTCGTAAGTTTTACAGTGCAAAATATATTTATATACATCCGGGTCAATGTAGTTGATCAGCATATTCAGCTTATTTAGAGCCTCTTGATCCAACACGCCCAAAAAGTTTTTAAATGTACAATACCAATGTTTCCATTTATCATCCACTCCAGCAGAATTGGGGTCAGCCTTGAATCGTTCTGGTTGAAGATATCGCTCCATTCTAACATAAAGTTAATAAATTGATGGGATATGTGTTGTAATCTCATTGGTAGTTGATGATCACATGATGTGTTGTGGCTACCTTAAATTCAGTCCTTTTCTAGCTTTAGTTGGGACTGGATGTGGAAAGATATGCTACTGATTTTAAAGTTAATAAATTGAAATAAAGAATAGATTGGCCTTCCAAAGCTAGGCTTTATTAACTTTAAAATCAGCAGCATATCTTTCCACATCCAGTCCCAACTAAAGCTAGAAAAGGACTGAATTTAAGGTAGCCACAACACATCATGTGATCATCAACTACCAATGAGATTACAACAAGAAGGCAATAGAGCAAGGTAGCAGTGGGGGAATTAAAAACCAGAGCGTGTCAGGAAGGGACAGAATGAATAATGATAAAGGTAAAGTAGTAAAAGGGGTAAAGGCAGGAATAAATTGTCAGAAAACATATTTGAAAGTTCTTTATCTGAATGCACGCAGCATTCGTAACAAAATTGACGAGTTGACGGTGCAAATAACTACACATGGGTATGATCTGGTGGCCATTACGGAAACATGGCTGCAAGATAATCATGACTGGGAACTAAACATACAAGGGTATTTGACAATTAGGAAGGACAGACAGGAAGGAAAGGGAGGTGGGGTTGCTATGTTAATCAAGGATGGAATCACTGCAATAGTCAGAAATGATATTGGGTCAAAGGATCAGGATAGTGAAACAGTTTGGGTGGAGATAAGGAATAATAAGGGGAAAAAGTCACTAGTGGGCGTAGTCTATAGGCCTCCTAACAGTTGCAACTCTGTTGGTCGGAGGATAAATCAGGAAATAGTTGGGGCTTGTAATAAGGGAACAGCTATATTCATGGGGGATTTTAACTTTCATATTGACTGGACTAATCAAATTGGGCAGGGCAGCATTGAGGAAGAGTTCATAGAGTGTATTAGGGACGGGTTCCCTGAGCAGTATGTATCTGAACCAACCAGGGGGCAGGCAATCTTAGATGTGGTCCTGTGTAATGAGACAGGATTAATAAAAAATGTCCTAGTAAAGGATCCCCTTGGAATGAGTGACCATAATATGGTTGAATTCCAAATTCAGTTTGAGGGTGAGAGAGTTGGATCTCAAACCATCGTACTAAGCTTAAATAAAGGAGACTATGAAGGTATGAGAGTAGAATTGACTAAAGTGGACTGGGAAAACAGATTAAAGTGTAAGACGGTACAAGAGCAGTGGTCTACATTCAAGGAGCTATTTCACATCTTTCAAGATAAATATATTCCACTGAGAAAAAAGGGGAGTAAAAGAAAAGACAGCCATCCGTGGCTTAGTAAAGTAATAAAGGATAGTATCCGACTGAAAACAAGGGCATATAAATTAGCCAAATCTAGTGGGAGGATAGAAGATTGGGAAACATTTAAAAGCCAGCAAACAATAACTAAAAGATTAATTAAGAAAGGGAAGATAGATTATGAAAGTAAACTAGCAAAAAATATAAAAACAGATAGCAAGAGTTTCTACAACTATATAAAAAGAAAAAGGGTGGCTAAAGTGAACGTTGGTCCCTTAGAGGATGGGATGGGGAAACTAGTGGTGGGGAACATGGAGATGGCAAAGATGCTGAACAAATATTTTGTATCAGTCTTTACAGTAGAGGACACTAAAAATATCCCAACACTGGACAAACAGGGGGCAATGGGGGGGGGGGGGGGGGGCGGCGGAGGAGCTAAACACGATTAAAATCACTAAGGAGATGGTACTCAGTAAAATAATGGGACTTAAGGCGGATAAATCCCCCGGACCTGATGGCCTACATCCTAGGGTCTTGAGATAAGTGGCGGTAGGGATTGTGGATGCATTGGTGATCATTTTCCAGAACTCCCTGGACTCAGGAAAGGTCCCGGCAGATTGGAAAACTGCTAATGTAACACCCTTATTTAAGAAGGGAAGTAGACAAAAAGCTGGAAACTATAGACCAGTTAGCCTAACATCTGTGGTTGGCAAAATGTTGGAGTCCATTATTAAGGAAACAGTAACAGAGCATTTGGATAAACATAATTTAATAGGACAGAGTCAGCATGGTTTTACGAAGGGGAAGTCATGTTTGACAAATTTGCTCGAATTCTTTGAGGATGTAACATACAGGGTGGATAAAGGGGAACCAGTGGATGTAGTGTATTTGGACTTCCAAAAGGCATTTGACAAGTTGCCACACAAAAGATTACTGATCAAGATAAAAAATTACAGGATTGGGGGTAATATGCTGGCATGGGTGGAAGATTGGCTATCTAACAGAAAACAGAGAGTTGGGATAAATGGTTCGTTCTCGGGCTGGCAATCAGTAATTAGTGGTGTTCCGCAGGGGTCAGTGCTGGGACCCCAACTCTTTACAATCTATATTAACGATTTGGAGGAAGGGACCGAGTGCAACATATCCAAGTTTGCCGACGATACAAAGATGGGAGGGAAAGCAGTGAGTGAGGAGGACATAAAAAACCTGCAAAAGGACATAGACAGGCTAAGTGAGTGGCCAGAGATTTGGCAGATGGAATATAATGTTGGAAAGTGTGAGGTTATGCACTTTGGCAGAAAAAATCAAAGAGCAAGTTATTATCTAAATGGAGAGAAACTGCAAAGTGCTACAGTACAAAGGGATCTGGGGGTCCTGGTGCATGAAACACAAAAAGTTAGTATGCAGGTGCAGCAGGTGATCAGGAAGGCCAATGGAATCTTGGCTTTTATTGCAAGGGGGATGGAGTATAAAAACAGGGAAGTCTTGCTGCAGTTATACAGGGTATTGGTGAGGCCACACCTGGAATACTGCGTACAGTTTTGGTTTCCATATCTAAGAAAAGATATACTTGCTCTCGAGGCGGTTCAGAGAAGGTTCACTCGGTTGATTCCAGAGATGAGGGGGTTGACGTATGAGGAAAGGTTGAATAGGTTGGGACTCTACTCATTGGAGTTCAGAAGAATGAGAGGCGATCTTATCGAAACATATAAGATTGTGAGGGGGCTTGATCGGGTGGATGCGGTGAGGATGTTTCCACTGATGGGTGAGACTAGAACTAGGGGGCATAATCTTAGAATAAGGGGCTGCCCTTTCAAAACTGAGATGAGGAGAAACTTCTTCACTCAGACGGTAGTAAATCTATGGAATTTGCTACCTCAGAGCTGTGGAAGCTGCGACATTAAATAAATTTAAAATGGAGATAGACATTGTCCTAGCAGATAAGGGAATTAGGGGTTACGGGGAAAGGGCAGGGAAGTGGACGTGAGTCTAGATTCAGATCAGCCATGATCCTATTGAATGGCGGAGCAGGCACGAGGGGCCGTATGGCCTACTCCTGCTCCTATTTCTTATGTTCTTATGTTCATCATACGGAGGCAGAGGGCGTGGCTGAGGTACTGAATGAGTACTTAGCATCTGTCTTCACAAAAGAAGAGGATGAAGTTAATGTCGCAGTAGAGGAGGGGGGAGTAGAGAAATTGGATAAAAATGGATAGAAAGGAGGTGCTAAATAGGTTGTCATCACTCAAAGTTAACAAGTCACCCAGTCCAGGTGGATGCATCCTAGATTGCAGAGGGAAGCTAGGGTGGAGATAGCAGAAGCTCCGACCACAATCTTTCAATCTCCCTCAGATATATGGGAGTGGTGCCAGAGGACTGGAGGATTGCAAATGTTACACCCTGTTTAAAAAAAGGGAAGAGGGACAAACCTGGTAACTACAGGCCAATCAGTCTAATGTCAGTGGTGGGTGAACGACTAGAGACCATTGTCAAGGACAAATTTAATTCTCACTTGGAGAAGCATGGGTTAATAAGGGGCAGCCAGTATGGATTTGTTAAAGGTAAATCG
Source organism: Somniosus microcephalus (assembly GCF_052327205.1). Classification (NCBI taxonomy): domain Eukaryota; kingdom Metazoa; phylum Chordata; class Chondrichthyes; order Squaliformes; family Somniosidae; genus Somniosus; species Somniosus microcephalus. Next base: position 490,995 of record NW_028225330.1, on the reverse strand, counting down.
TGTCTGATTAACCTGATTGAGTTCTCTGATGAAGTAACAGAGGGTTGATGAAGGTAGTGCAGTAGATGTTGTATATATGGACTTTCAAAAGGCATTTGATAAAATACCACAAAAGAGACTTACTCTGAAAATAGAAGCAGAGGGAATTAAAGGGCTGATGGTAATTTGGGTATATAATTGGCTAAGGGAGAGGAGGCAGTGAGCAGTGCTGAGGGATGTTTTTCTGACTGGAGGGAAGTATGCAGTGGGCTCCCCCAGGGGTCGGGATTAGGACCATTGCTTTTCTTGTTATATATAACTGACCTGGACTTGGGTATAGGTGAACAATTTCAAAGTTTACGGATGATACTATTTACTATGTTGCCAAGTTTTGTGAGTGTAGCAGTAGCAGACTTCAGAAGGACAGAGACAGACTGTGAAATGAGCAGACACAAGGCAGATGACATTAAATGAGGATAAGTGTGAAGTGATGCACTTTGGGAGAAACAACAGGGAGAGGCCGTATAATCTAAATGGGACTATTTTAAGGGGGTGCAAGAGCAGAGGGACCAGGGGGTCCATATTCACAAGTCTTTGAAAGTGCCACGGCAAGTTGGTGAGGCGGTTCAGAAAGCGTATGGGATACTTGGCTTTGTCAATAGTGCCATTGAATACAAAAACAAGGAAGTTACACTAAACCTTTACAAATCACTAGTTAGGAACATAGGACAGGAGGAGGCCATTCAGCCCCTCGAGCCTGTTCCGCCATTCAATGAGATCATGGCTGATCTGTGACCTAACTTCATACACCCGCCTTTGGCCCATATCCCTTAATACCTTTGGTTAACAAAACCTATCAATCTCAGATTTAAAATTAACAATTGACCGAGCATCAATTGCTGTTTGCGGAAGAGAGTTCCAAACCTCTACCACCCTTTGTGTGTAGAAGTGTTTCCTAATTTCACTCCTGAAAGGTCTGGCTCTAATTTTTAGACTCTGTCCCCAGTCCTAGAATCCCCAACCAGCGGAAATAGTTTCTCTCTATCTACCCTATCTGTTCCCCTTAATATCCTGAAAACTTCGATCAGATCACCCCTTAACTTTCTAAATTCCAGGGAATACAACCCTAGTTTGTGTAATCTCTCCTCGTAACTTAACCCTTGAAGTCCAGGTATCATTCTGGTAAACCTACGCTGCACTCCCTCCAAGGCCAATATATCCTTCCTAAGGTGTGATGCCCAGAACTGCTCACAGTGCTCCAGGTGTGGTCTAACCAGGGTTTTGTACAGCTGCAGGGTTTTGGCCTCAGCTGGAGTCTTGTGTACAGTTCTGGGCACCACACTTTAGGAAGGATGTCAAGGCCTTGGAGAGGGTGCAGAGGAGGTTGACCAGGATGGTACCAGGGATGAGGGACTTCAGTTATGTGGAGAGACTGGAGAAGCTGGGATTGTTCCCTTTAGAGCAGAGAAGGTTAAGAGACCTAATAGAGGTGTTCAAAATGATGAGGGGATTTGATCCGAGCAAGTAGGGAGAAACTGTTCACTTTGGCAAGTGGGTCGGTAACCAAAGGTCACAGATTTAAAATAGTTGCTAAAAGAACTAGAGGGGAAATGAGGAGAATTGTTTTCATACAGAGGGTTGTTAAGATCTGGAACGCACCATCTGAAAGGATGCTGGAATCAGGTTCCACAGGAACTTTCAAACAGTAATTGGACGAGTCCTTGAAGAGGACTAGTTTGCAGAGTTCTGGGGATAAAGCTGGGGTGTGGGACTAAATTGGACAGCTCTTTCAAAGACACGATGGGCCGAATCACCTCCTTCTGTGCTGTTAGATTCAATGATCAGTGTGAAGTCGCTGGTGTCTCTTCAACTCCCCGGAGCTTTTAAAGCTCTTCCCACAGTCAGAACATTTAAAGGGCCTCTCGTCAGTGTGAACTCGCTGATGTGTCAGCAGGTTGGATGACTGAGTGAATCCCTTCCCACACACGGAGCAGGTGAACGGCCTCTCCCCAGTGTGTAGGTGTTGGTGTCTCTTGAGCTCCCAGGAGCTTTTAAAACTCTTCCCACAGTCAGAACATTTAAAGGGCCTCTCGTCAGTGTGAACTCGCTGATGTCCCTTCAGCTCCCCGGAGCTTATAAAGCTCTTCCCACAGTCAGAACATTTAAAGGGCCTCTCCCCAGTGTGAACTCGCTGGTGTACCAGCAGGTAGGAGGGCCGAGCGAATCCCTTCCCACACACGGAGCAGGTGAACAGTCTCTCCCCAGTGTGTAGGTATTGGTGTCTCTTCAGATCCCTGGAGCTTTTAAAGCTCTTCCCACAGTCAGAACATTTAAAGGGCCTCTCGTCAGTGTGAACTCGCTGGTGTGATGACCGAGTGAATCCCTTCCCACACACGGAGCAGGTGAACGGTCTCTCCCCAGTGTGAGCTCGTTGATGTGCCAGCAGGTTGGATGACACAGTGAATCCCTTCCCACACACGGAGCAGGTGAATGGCTTCTCCCCAGTGTGTAGGTGTTGGTGTTTTTTGAGCGCCCCGGAGCTTTTAAAACTATTCCCACACTCAGAACATTGCATGAGTCTCTCCCCAGTGTGAACTCGCTGGTGTCCCTTCAGCTCCCCGGAGCTTTTGAAGCTCTTCCCACAGTCAGAACATTTAAAGGGTCTCTCGTCAGTGTGAACAAGTTGGTGTTGCTTTAGTTCCCCGGGGCTTTTAAAGATCTTCCCACAGTTGGGACACTGAAATGGTCTTTCATCAGTGTGAACAAGTTGGTGTAGCTTTAGTTCCCCGGGGCTTTTAAAGCTCTTCCCACAGTCAGAACATTGAAATGGTCTCTCATCAGTGTGAACAAGCTGGTGTCCCTTCAGATACTGAGCGCTTTTAAAGCTCTTCCCACAGTCAGAACATTGAAATGGTCTCTCATCAGTGTGGACAAGTTGGTGTAGCTTTAGTTCCCCGGGGCTTTTAAAGCTCTTCCCACAGTCAGAACATTGAAATGGTCTCTCATCAGTGTGAACAAGCTGGTGTCCCTTCAGATACTGAGCGCTTTTAAAGCTCTTCCCACAGTCAGAACATTGAAATGGTCTCTCATCAGTGTGGACAAGTTGGTGTAGCTGTAGTTCCCCGGGGCTTTTAAAGCTCTTCCCACAGCCAGAACATTGAAATGGTCTCTCATCAGTGTGGACAAGTTGGTGTAGCTTTAGTTCCCCGGGGCTTTTAAAGCTCTTCCCATAGTCAGAACATTGAAATGGTCTCTCCTCAGTGTGAGCTCCCTGGTGTGTTTGCAGGTGGGATGAACAAACAAATCCCTTTCCACACACGGAGCAGGTGAACAGACTGTCCCTGGTGTGACTGCGCCGTTGAACTTTCAATGCAGACGGGGAACTGAAGCCCTTCCCGCCATCCCCACCTTTACCCGGTTTCTCTCCGGTGTGACGGTGCACGTGTCTCACCAGGTCAGGCGATCGGCTGAATCCGCGTCCACACACTGAACACATGTGCGGTTTGTCATCGCTGCGATCGCTGCTCTCTCCTTCCATGTGCAAAGGCCGATGATATTCAGGTCCTGATGAATCCAACGACTCTGTCGGATCTTGACGTGATGTTTGGTCTGAGCTTCCCGCCTGTAACTGCTCCACTTCTGTAACCCTGTAAATTGAGATCAGAAAAGGATCAGACAAACTGTTGTTTAATTTTCCCCATTCCGAACCTAGGGGCAGTGAAGCTGATTTTCAGGCCCCAGCTGCTGCACAGGTTGGTTGAAAGGATCAGCAGTAATGGTGGCTGTAATACCCACAAGCCCCCGGCTCTCCAGAAACCACTCTGTTGACTCTGAGTCCCGCGCATGTGCTCATGGCCCCCGTGCTCTCCCTCCTGCTCTACAATCGCCCGTCCCGATTGGTCTGCAACACGCATGCTCAGCACACAAAACGCCGCGGTTGGAACATCGGGCGTGCATGCGGAGCCGCAACATCTGGTACGCGTGAGCGGCTCAGGTGGGGGCGAGTCGGTGTTTCGCCTCAGCCACCAGGGAGGTGCGCATGCGCAGGACGACCCAACATTCTTCCCGTCAGCAATCACTCCCTCGTTTCTTTAATAAAAACAGAAAATGCTGGAAATACTCAGCAAGTCAGGCAGCATCTGTGGAGAGAGAAACAGAGTTAACGTTTCAGGTCGATGACCATTCGTCAGAACTGCTTGCTCTTTAGTGTCAGGCAGTGGCTCAGTGGGTAGCACTCTCGCCTCTGAGTCAGAAAGTTGTGGGTTCATAGTCCCACTCCAGAGGCTTGAGCACAAAAATCCAGGCTGACACTCGAGTGCAGTGCTGAGGGAGTGCGGCACTGTCGGAGGTGCCGTCTTTCGGATGAGATGTTAAATTGAGGCCCTGTTTGCTCTCTCAGGTGGATGTAAAAGATTCCATGGCATTATTTCAAGAAAGAAAGACTTGCATTTATATAGTGCCACCAGATATCCTAAAGTACTTTACAGCCAATGAAGTACTACAATGAAGTAGTCACTGTTGTAATGTGGGAAAGAGCAGGGGAATTATCCCCAGTGTCCGAGCCAATGTTTATCCTTCAATCAACATAAAAAATGATAGATTATCTGGTCATTGTCACATTGCTGTTTGTGGGAGCTTGCTGTGCGCTAATTGACTGCCGCATTTCCTACATTACAACAGTGACTACATTGCAAAAGTACTTCATTGGCTGTAAAGTACTTTGGGACGTCCGGTGCTGGTGAAAGGCGCTATATAAATGCAAGTCTTTCTTCCTTCACTGGTCTCACCAGCGACCTCTTCTGGCGGTTGGTTGCTTGACAGACGAGAGCCCGCGCATGCGCACACGGGACGGGGGTTTGGGCCGAGTCCGGCACAGCGACCCCTCCCGGTCACCAAGGGTAATGACCGCGCATGCCCAGAGGAGACCAAACCCCCTCCTCCACTCGGAGCTGCGCATGCGCACTCGGATCCTACCGGACTGAGTCGGCGCGGGGCCATTCCGGGAAAAGGCCTTGGTGTCGGTTCCAGAGTCGCGATCGGTGACGCGAAGTGAGTTTTCTCCGCTCCGATTGGGTGGAGAATGGCGCGGGGTGGATCGGGAGAGAATCGAGAGAAATAGAAAAACCTCAGAGTCCGCGAGGCCCCGGACCGAGCGGCGGCACTTGGACGGTGACGTGATCTCCTCGGGGACACGTCACCCGGGCCCGCAGCCTGATTGACGGCAGCTTCCCACCAATAGGGAGTGAGCGGGGCGGGGCTGGAGGAGCGAGCCGGCGGCGGGTCCTCCAACCAATCGGGGAGCCCGAGGGGCGGGACTAGCGGCACCCAGTGGGCGGGGCTGGAGGAGCGAGCCGGCGGAGGGTCCTCCAACCAATCGGGGTGTCCAAGGGGCGGGACTAGCAGCACCCAGTGGGCGGGGCTGGAGGAGCGAGCGGGCGGCGGGTCCTCCAACCAATCGGGGAGCCCGAGGGGCGGGACTAGCGGCACCCAGTGGGCGGGGCTGGAGGAGCGAGCCGGCGGCGGGTCCTCCAACCAATCGGGGAGCCCGAGGGGCGGGACTAGCGCCGGCTGATTGTCTGATCCGCGGGGCAGCGAGTTTCTCCAGTCCCGTGTTCAGGGCCCGGGGCCCGGGGAGGCTGTGGGCCTTTATTCCCCGCATTGGACACAAGGCTCTTTGTCTCACAACACACTTATAAGATGTCACACAACACCAGGTTATGGTCCAACAGCTTTATTTGAAATCACAAGCTTTCGGAGCGCTGCTCCTTAGTCAGGTGACTTCAGACTTCACCTGCCGAAGGAGCAGCGCTCTGAAAGCTTGTGATTTCAAATAAAGCTGTTGGACCATAACCTGGTGCTGTGTGACTTCTTACATTTGTCCACCCCAGTCCAACTCCGGCATCTCCACACCATCACAACACACTGGCTCAGGTTTTAATAGAGACTTTTTAAATTCATCAATAAAAGCAGATAAACCCTGTGCTTCTGTGGAACAAACTTTCTAATATTTTATAGAATCATAGAATGGTTACAGCACAGAAGGAGGCCATTCGACCCATCGAGCCCGTGCCAGCTCTCTGCAAGACCACTTCAGCGAGTCCCACTCCCCGCCATTTCCCCGTAACCCTGCAAATTTCTTTACTTCAGATACTTATCCAATTCCCTTTTGAAAGCCGTGATTGAATCGGCCTCCACCACCCTTTCAGGCAGTGCATTCCAGATCCTAACCACTCGCTACGTAAAAATGCTTTTCCTCATGTCGCCTTTGGTTCTTCTGCCAATCACCTTAAATCTGTGTCCTCTGGTTCTCGACCCTTCCAGCAATGGGAACAGTTTCTCTCTATCTACTCAGACCTGGGTGAGGATTGCAGCGCGAGGCGGAGCTTATAACCAGCAGCGAACGAGGCCCGACCAGAGCATCGGACCTGGGTGAGGATTGCAGCGCGAGGCAGAGCTTATAACCGGCAGCGAACGAGGCCCGACCAGAGCATCGGACCTGGGTGAGACTTGCAGCGCGAGGCGGAGCTTATAACCGGCAGCGAACGAGGCCCGACCAGAGCATCGGACCTGGGTGAGGATTGCAGCGCGAGGCGGAGCTTATTACCGGCAGCGAACGAGGCCCGACCAACTCAGCAGCAGGGAGAGAGGTAAAAAGTAATCAAAGTGTGACGTCAGCAGGAAGCAGGTAAGTGATTGGTTGGTGAGTATTTCTCTCTTTTTTAAACTTTAACTCTGGTTTATAGTTTCTAAGGTCTCTCTGGTGTAGCGGGGACTGTTGGTAAACTATTTAACTGTAGTGTAATTAGTGGGATTGATTGATTTAATTTAAATTCAATTAATTAAAGGGTAAATCATGGCAGGACAGCCCGGGCACGTGATATGCTCCTGCGATATGTGGGAACTCAGGGACACTTCCTGTGTCCCTGCCAACTACGTGTGCAGGAAGTGCACCCAGCTGCAGCTACTGACAGACTGCATTGCAGCGCTGGAGCTGCGATTGGATGCATACTGGAGCATTCACGATGCTCGGGACATCGTGAATAGCACGTTTAGGGAGTTGGACACACCACAGGTCGAGGTTGGACAGGAAGAAAGGGAACGGGTGACCAACAGGCAGAGTACTAGGCGCAGGCAGGTAGTGCAGGGGTCCCCTGTGGCCATCCCCCTCTCCAACAGATACAACACTTTGAGTGCTGTTGGGGGGGATGGCTTATCAGAGGAAGGCAGCAGCAGCCAACTTCCTGGCACCAGAGGTGGCTCTGCTGCACAGAATGGGAGGAAGAAGAGTGGTAGAGCTACAGTAATAGGGGATTCAATTGTAAGGGGAATAGATAGGTGTTTCTGCGGCCGCAAGCGAGACTCCAGGATGGTGTGTTGCCTCCCTGGTGCAAGGGTCAAGGATGTCTCCGAGCGGCTGCAAAACATCTTGGAAGGGGAGGGTGAACAGCCAGTTGTTGTGGTGCATATAGGCACCAACGATGTAGGTAAAAAGCGGGATGAGGTCCTAAAAGCGGAATATAGGGAGTAAGGAGGCAAATTAAAAAACAGGACCTCAAAGGTAGTAATCTCAGGATTGCTACCAGTGCCACATGTTAGTCAGAATAGAAATAGAAGGATACTTCAGATGAATACGTGGCTAGAGGAATGTTGCAAGGGGGAGGGATTCAAGTTCCTGGGACATTGGAACCAGTTCTGGGGGAGGTGGGACCAGTTCAAACCGGACGGTCTGCACCTGGGCAGGGCTGGAACCGATGTCCTAGGGGGTTTGTTTGCTAGTGCTGTGGGGGAGGGTTTAAACTAAAATGGAAGGGGGTTGGGAACCTGAGCAGGGAGACAGAGGAAAGGGAAACAAGGATAAAAGCAAAAGATAGGAAGGAGAAAAACAAAAGTGGCAGTCAGAGAAATCAACGGTTTAACTCAAACGTGGCCACAGTAAATAATAATTGTGGTAAACCACTTTTATCGTTCACTATCGTTACACTATAGTTATCACTGTTGTATTGTTATCACTGCTCTCACTGTTGTATCACTATACGAGGTCGCCTCTTGTCGCGCTGTTATACCTGGGCTGACCACCTCCGACTCCGCCCATGGCTCCACCTACCTGCCCAGGTATAAAGGTAGTCGACTGGCTGGTATTCCTCCTTGTTGGACCCGATCACCCACGAGGGTGGGCTCTGTTATTAAGTCAATAAAAACCTTTAGTTACGTTCCTAACTCGTCGCTTTTTATTGGACGAATTGATAGGTATATCAATTTTATTGACTAAATTTTAAAGATGTCTACTACTGGCCAGCCAGAAGCCCTCCCAGAAGCACAGCCACAACAGCTTTCAGACACCGGGCTACACCAGCCACACCAGCCGGCTTGGCTGCAAGCCCTCAAACCACCGTACCTGGATCTAAACCCACAGGCAGCAAACTCAGCCCTCAACTTCAAACACTGGCTGGGCTGCTTCGAATCCTACCTGGAAGAATCCGGCGTCCCTCAGAGATCCAAATTAAGAGTTCTGAACGCCCAAGCGAGCCCGAGAGTATACGCACTCATCCAGGACACGACTACATACGAGGCCGCTATCAACCTACTGAAACAGCAGTACCGGAGCCCGGTAAATTACATGTACACCAGGCACCTCCTAAGATCCCGCCCGCAACAGCCAGGAGAGTCTGTAGCTGAATTTTTACGGGCGCTAAGAGCACTCGGCAGGAACTGTGACTTTAAAGCGGTGACGGCTGTTGAAAATACGGAAGATAATATCCGCGATGCCTTTGTGAAAGGCCTACGGTCCGACCACTCACGGCAAAGACTGCTTGAAGCTAAAGACCTCGACCTGGACAAAGCTGAAGCCCTCGCTCTCTCCCTAGAGGTGGCCCATCAGGACCAGGAGGCGTTTTCCAGGTACTGCTCGCGACCCTGGGACTCGGGCCCGACCCCTACCGCAATACCCTTCGCAGCGCCGCCCCCGGGACCTACCTCAGCGTCGGCGTCCCGGACCCGACCGGGCCCGCCACCCCCGGTACCGGCTCCGACATCGGGCACCCGCGATCGGGCCGCCGGCTGCTTCTTTTGCGGCCAGGAGAAGCACCCGAGGTCGCGCTGCCCAGCCAGGAACTCTACCTGCACAACCTGCAGGAAGAAAGGCCATTTCTCTAAGGCCTGCAGGAGCGGATCTTCAGAGGCCAGCAGTGCCTCATGCGAACTGTGGGGGCGGCCATCTTCTTTCACGGCAACTGAGGCCAGTATCCCCACACGTGAGTCATGGGGCGGCCATCTTTGATCAAGGCAACCGACCCCAATAGTGCCTCATGTGAGTTATGGGGGCAGCCATCTTCTCCGCCATTTTGTCCTACCTCGTGGGAGACGCCATTTTACCCACCACGCCCGACTGCCACCGGGCCCCCGGACCCGACGACCGCCTCGCCCGCAGACGACAACGACTCGCTTACCTACACGCTAGCCTCCGTCACTCTGGATCAAGCCCGCCCACACCACCTGTCCAAGTCGATGATGGACATCAAAGTAAACGGCCACGCCACGACCTGCCTGTTCGACAGCGGAAGCACGGAGAGCTTCATCCACCCAGACACGGTGAGCCACTACTCCCTCCCTGTCCTGCCAACGCGCAACCGAATCTCGATGGCATCGAGGTCCCACGCCACGGACATTAGCGGCTACTGTGCTGTGACCTTGTCGGTTAAGGGTACAGAGTATAAAAACTTTAAACTCCTCGTCCTCCCCCAGCTCTGCGCTGCCGTCCTACTAGGGCTGGACTTCCAATCCCACCTCCAAAGTGTAACCCTAGCATACGGTGGACCCCTCCCCCCACTCACAGTCGACAACCAGCGAAGGTTAAACCGCCCACCGCGTAACACCTGCAGCCTATCCACCCTCAAGGTGCCGCCACCTTCCCTGTTCGCTAACCTCACCCCCGACTGCAAACCCGTCGCTACCAAGAGCAGGCGGTACAGCGCTGGGGACAGAGCTTTCATTAGCTCTGAGGTGCAGCGTCTCCTGAAGGAGGGCATCATCGAGGGGAGCAACAGCCCCTGGCGTGCCCAGGTCGTGGTCGTTAAGACCGGCGATAAAAATCGCCTGGTCATCGACTACAGCCAGACCATAAACAGATACACCCAGCTGGACGCATACCCCCTTCCCCGCATATCTGACATGGTCAATCAGATTGCACAATACCGCGTATTCTCGACCATCGACCTTAAGTCAGCCTACCACCAACTCCCTATCCACCCCGAGGACCGCCAGTACACCGCCTTCGAGGCGAATGGGCGCCTATACCACTTCCTTAGGGTCCCCTTCGGTGTCACCAACGGGGTCTCGGTCTTCCAAAGGGAGATGGACCGGATGGTTGACCAGAACGGACTGCAGGCCACATTCCCCTACCTAGATAACGTCACCATCTGCGGCCGCGACCGGCAGGACCACGACGTGAATCTGGAGAAATTCCTCCGTACAGCCCAACGGCTGAACCTCACCTACAATAAGGAGAAATGTGTGTTTAACACCTCGCGCCTTGCCATCCTTGGCTGTGTAGTAGAGAACGGACTCATCGGCCCCGACCCCGAAAGAATGCGCCCCCTCATGGAGCTACCCCTCCCCCACTGCCCTAAGGCACTTAAGAGAACCCTGGGGCTCTTCGCCTACTATGCCCAATGGGTGCCCAATTATGCGGACAAAGCCAGACCCCTCATGAAGTCCACATCCTTCCCCCTTACGGAGGAAGCGTGCGCAGCCTTCTCCCTCATTAAGGGAGACATTGCCAAGGCCACTATGCACGCAGTGGATGAGTCCATCCCCTTCCAAGTCGAGAGCGATGCATCCGACTTCGCCCTAGCCGCCACCCTTAACCAGGAGGGGAGACCGGTGGCCTTCTTCTCAAGGACCCTACAGGGCCCTGAGATCCGACACTCGTCGGTCGAGAAGGAGGCCCAGGCGATTGTGGAGGCGGTACGACGCTGGAGGCACTACCTGGCAGGCAAACGATTTACCCTCCTTACCGACCAACGTTCGGTCGCTTTTATGTTTAATAACAAGCTGAGGGGCAAAATCAAGAATGACAAGATCTTGAGGTGGAGAATCGAGCTCTCCACCTACGATTATGATATCTTGTACCGGCCAGGTAAGCTGAACGAACCCCCCGATGCTCTGTCACGAATTACATGCGCCAGCGCGCAAAGTGATAGACTTCAGACCCTCCACAACGACCTCTGCCACCCCGGGGTCACCAGACTTTACCACTTCATTAAGGCCCGCAACCTGCCCTACTCCATCGAGGAGGTCAGGACCATAACCAGGAACTGCCAGACCTGCGCCGAGTGCAAACCGCACTTCTTTAGGCCGGACAGAGCAAGCCTGATCAAGGCCACCCGCCCCTTCGAGCGCCTGAGCATCGACTTTAAGGGGCCCCTCCCGTCCTCTGACCGTAATGTGTACTTCCTCAACATTGTTGATGAGTACTCCCGTTTCCCCTTTGCCTTCCCCTGCCCAGACATGACCAGTACCACGGTCATTAAATGCCTGAACGACCTCTTCGCCTTGTTCGGGTTCCCAAACTATATACATAGTGACCGGGGCTCCTCTTTCATGAGCGAGGAACTCCGTCAGTTCCTACTAGCGAGAGGTATTGCAGCAAGTAGGACCACCAGCTACAACCCCCGAGGGAACGGCCAGGCGGAAAGAGAGAACGCGACGGTATGGAAGGCCGTCCTCTTAGCCTTAAAGTCTAAGGGCCTCCCAACCTCCCGCTGGCAGGAAGTCCTCCCGACAGCGCTGCACTCCATCCGGTCACTACTTTGCACTGCCGTTAACGCCACCCCCCATGAACGAATGTTTGTTTTCCCCAGGAAGTCGACTACGGGAACCACTCTACCAACCTGGCTGACCTCTCCGGGGCCCGTCTTGCTGCGAAAGCACGTGAGGGCCCATAAAACAGACCCCCTGGTCGAAAGGGTGAACCTCCTGCACGCCAACCCCCAGTACGCCTACGTGGCTTACCCAGACGGGCGGGAGGACACTGTCTCCTTACGAGACCTCGCACCCTCGGGCACTCCGGAGACACCACCTTTACCCCCCCCCACCCCCCCCCCCAATTCCAGCCCAGGTAGACGGCATGCCGGAACCCCACGAGCCTTCGCCGACCACGCAGACACCAGCACTAACACCGGATAATGCAACACCGCCGCTGCGACGATCGGAGAGGCTTACGAGGCCTCCGGACAGACTGACATACCAGAACTGGTAGTACACTTCACCCCGCCGGACTCAAATCTAAACAAGGGGTGAATGTGGTAAACCACTTTTATCGTTACACTATAGTTATCACTGTTGTATTGTTATCACTGTTGTATCACGATACGAGGTCGCCTCTTGTCGCGCTGTTATACCTGGGCTGACCACCTCCGACTCCGCCCATGGCTCCACCTACCTGCCCAGGTATAAAGGTAGTCGACTGGCTGGTATTCCTCCTTGTTGGACCCGATCACCCACGAGGGTGGGCTCTGTTATTTAGTCAATAAAAACCTTTAGTTACGTTCCTAACTCGTCGCTTTTTATTGGACGAATTGATAGGTATATCAGGCCTTACCTGGTCTCTGGGGCCTTTTATAGCCCCGCTCTGCCGCTCGAGATTCCTGCCGACACTGTGAGGCCTTACCTGGTCTCTGGGGCCTTTTATAGCCCCGCTCTGCCGCTCGAGTTTCCCGCCAACGCTGTGAGGCCTCACTTGGTCTCTGGGGCCTTTTATAGCCCCGCTCTGCCGCTCGAGTTTCCCGCCGACGCTGTGAGGCCTTACCTGGTCTCTGGGGCCTTTTATAGCCCCGCTCTGCCGCTCGAGATTCCCACCGACACTGTGAGGCCTTACCTGGTCTCTGGGGCCTTTTATAGCCCCGCTCTGCCGCTCGAGATTCCCGCCGACACTGTAAGGCCTTACCTGGGTCTCTGGGGCCTTTTATAGCCCCGCTCTGCCGCTCGAGATTCCCACCGATGCTGTGAGGCCTTACCTGGTCTCTGGGGCCTTTTATAGCCCCGCTCTACCGCTCGAGATTCCCACCGACACTGTGAGGCCTTACCTGGGTCTCTGGGGCCTTTTATAGCCCCGCTCTGCCGCTCGAGATTCCCACCGATGCTGTGAGGCCTTACCTGGTCTCTGGGGCCTTTTATAGCCCCGCTCTGCCGCTCGAGATTCCCACCGATGCTGTGAGGCCTTACCTGGTCTCTGGGGCCTTTTATAGCCCCGCTCTGCCGCTCGAGATTCCCCCCGACACTGTGAGGCCTTACCTGGGTCTCTGGGGACTTTTATAGCCCCGCTCTGCCGCTCGAGATTCCCACCGATGCTGTGAGGCCTTACCTGGTCTCTGGGGCCTTTTATAGCCCCGCTCTGCCGCTCGAGATTCCCCCCGACGCTGTGAGGCCTTACCTGGTCTCTGGGGCCTTTTATAGTCCTGCTCTGCCGCTCGAGATTCCCGCCGACACTGTAAGGCCTTACCTGGTCTCTGGGGCCTTTTATAGCCCCGCTCTGCCGCTCGAGATTCCCACCGATGCTGTGAGGCCTTACCTGGTCTCTGGGGCCTTTTATAGCCCCGCTCTGCCGCTCGAGATTCCCCCCGACGCTGTGAGGCCTTACCTGGGTCTCTGGGGACTTTTATAGCCCCGCTCTGCCGCTCGAGATTCCCACCGATGCTGTGAGGCCTTACCTGGTCTCTGGGGCCTTTTATAGCCCCGCTCTGCCGCTCGAGATTCCCACCGACGCTGTGAGGCCTTACCTGGTCTCTGGGGCCTTTTATAGCCCCGCTCTGCCACTCGAGATTCCCGCCGACACTGTGAGGCCTTACCTGGTCTCTGGGGCCTTTTATAGCCCCGCTCTGCCGCTCGAGATTCCCGCCGACACTGTGAGGCCTTACCTGGTCTCTGGGGCCTTTTATAGCCCCGCTCTGCCGCTCGAGATTCCCGCCGACGCTGTGAGGCCTTACCTGGTCTCTGGGGCCTTTTATAGCCCCGCTCTGCCACTCGAGATTCCCGCCGACGCTGTGAGGCCTTACCTGGGTCTCTGGGGCCTTTTATAGCCCGGCTCTGCCGCTCGAGTTTCCCGCCGACGCTGTGAGGCGTTACCTGGTCTCTGGGGCCTTTTATAGCCCCGCTCTGCCGCTCGAGATTCCCACCGACGCTGTGAGGCCTTACCTGGTCTCTGGGGCCTTTTATAGCCCCGCTCTGCCGCTCGAGATTCCCACCGACACTGTGAGGCCTTACCTGGTCTCTGGGGCCTTTTATAGCCCCGCTCTGCCGCTCGAGATTCCCGCCGACACTGTGAGGCCTTACCTGGTCTCTGGGGCCTTTTATAGCCCCGCTCTGCCGCTCGAGATTCCCGCTGATGCTGTGAGGCCTTACCTGGTCTCTGGGGCCTTTTATAGCCCCGCTCTGCCGCTCGAGATTCCCGCCGACGCTGTAAGGCCTTACCTGGTCTCTGGGACTTTTATAGCCCCGCTCTGCCGCTCGAGATTCCCGCCGACACTGTGAGGCCTTACCTGGTCTCTGGGGCCTTTTATAGCCCCGCTCTGCCGCTCGAGATTCCCGCCGACGCTGTGAGGCCTTACCTGGTCTCTGGGGCCTTTTATAGCCCCGCTCTGCCGCTCGAGATTCCCGCCGACGCTGTGAGGCCTTACCTGGTCTCTGGGGCCTTTTATAGCCCCGCTCTGCCGCTCGAGATTCCCGCCGACGCTCTGAGGCCTTACCTGGTCTCTGGGGCCTTTTATAGCCCCGCTCTGCCGCTCAGGATTCCCGCCGACGCTGTGAGGCCTTACCTGGTCTCTGGGGCCTTTTATAGCCCCGCTCTGCCGCTCGAGATTCCCGCCGACGCTGTGAGGCCTTACCTGGTCTCTGGGGCCTTTTATAGCCCCGCTCTGCTGCTCGAGTTTCCCACCGACGCTGTGATATACACTGGTCCTGGAGATGGACTGGGGAGAAAGGTCAGAGAGAGTCCCATTGACTCAGATACACACTGGTCCTGGAGATGGACTGGGGAGAAAGGTCAGAGAGAGACCCATTGACTCAGATACACACTGGTCCTGGAGATGGACTGGGGAGAAAGGTCAGAGAGAGTCCCATTGACTCAGATACACACTGGTCCTGGAGATGGACTGGGGAGAAAGGTCAGAGAGAGTCTCATTGACTCAGATACTCACTGGTCCTGGAGATGGACTGGGGAGAAAGGTCAGAGAGAGTCTCATTGACTCAGATACACACTGGTCCTGGAGATGGACTGGGGAGAAAGGTCAGAGAGAGTCCCATTGACTCAGATACACACTGGTCCTGGAGATGGACTGGGGAGAAAGGTCAGAGAGAGTCCCATTGACTCAGATACACACTGGTCCTGGAGATGGACTGAGGAGAAAGCTCAGAGAGAGTCCCATTGACTCAGATACACACTGGTCCTGGAGATGGACTGGGGAGAAAGGTCAGAGAGAGTCTCATTGACTCAGATACTCACTGGTCCTGGAGATGGACTGGGGAGAAAGGTCAGAGAGAGTCTCATTGACTCAGATACACACTGGTCCTGGAGATGGACTGGGGAGAAAGGTCAGAGAGAGTCCCATTGACTCAGATACACACTGGTCCTGGAGATGGACTGGGGAGAAAGGTCAGAGAGAGTCCCATTGACTCAGATACACACTGGTCCTGGAGATGGACTGAGGAGAAAGCTCAGAGAGAGTCCCATTGACTCAGATACACTCTGGTCCCAGAGATGGACTGGGGAGAAAGGTCAGAGAGAGTCCCATTGACTCAGATACACACTGGTCCTGGAGATAGACTGGGGAGAAAGGTCAGAGAGAGTCCCATTGACTCAGATACACACTGGTCCTGGAGATGGACTGGGGAGAAAGGTCAGAGAGAGTCCCATTGACTCAGATACACACTGGTCCTGGAGATGGACTGGGGAGAAAGGTCAGAGAGAGTCCGATTGACTCCGATACACACTGGTCCTGGAGATGGTGGCATAGTGGTTAGCACTGTTGCCTCACAGCACCAGGGACCCGGGTTCGAATCTGGCCTCGGGTGACTGTCTGTGTGGAGTTTGCACATTCTCCCCGTGTTTGCGTGGGTTTCCTCCGGGTGCTCCGGTTTCCTCCCACAGTCCAAAGATGTGCGGGTTAGGTTGATTGGCTATGATAAATTGACCCTTAGTGTTAGGGGGATTAAATATGTGGGGTTACGGGGATCGGGTGGGATATGTGTTGGTGCAGGCTCGATGGGCCGAAATGGCCTCCATCTGCACTGTGGGGTTTCTATGATCTGTGATTCTGTGACTCAGATACACACTGGTCCTGGAGATGGACTGGGGAGAAAGGTCAGAGAGAGTCCCATTGACTCAGATACACACTGGTCCTGGAGATAGACTGGGGAGAAAGGTCAGAGAGTCCCATTGACTCAGATACACACTGGTCCTGGAGATGGACTGGGGAGAAAGGTCAGAGAGAGTCCCATTGACTCCGATACACACTGGTCCTGGAGATGGACTGGGGAGAAAGGTCAGAGAGTCCCATTGACTCAGATACACACTGGTCCTGGAGATAGACTGGGGAGAAAGGTCAGAGAGTCCCATTGACTCAGACACACACTGGTCCTGGAGATGGACTGGGGAGAAAGGTCAGAGAGAGTCCCATTGACTCAGATACACACTGGCCCTGGAGATGGACTGGGGAGAAAGGTCAGAGAGAGTCCCATTGACTCAGATACACACTGGTCCTGGAGATGGACTGGGGAGAAAGGTCAGAGAGTCCCATTGACTCAGATACACACTGGTCCTGGAGATAGACTGGGGAGAAAGGTCAGAGAGAGTCCCATTGACTCAGATACACACTGGTCCTGGAGATGGACTGGGGAGAAAGGTCAGAGAGAGTCCCATTGACTCAGATACACACTGGCCCTGGAGATGGACTGGGGAGAAAGGTCAGAGAGAGTCCCATTGACTCAGATACACACTGGTCCTGGAGATGGACTGGGGAGAAAGGTCAGAGGGAGTCCCATTGACTCAGATACACACTGGTCCTAGAGATGGACTGGGGAGAAAGGTCAGAGAGAGTCCCATTGACTGAGATACACACTGGTCCTGGAGATGGACTGGGGAGAAAGGTCAGAGAGAGTCCCATTGACTCAGATACACACTGGTCCTGGAGATGGACTGGGGAGAAAGGTCAGTGTTCTGCCCTCGCAACGCGATTCTATGCAGAGCTAGACAGATAGCGAACAACTCGATATCTTCCAATAAAATCACAAGGCTTGACTTTTCTTGTAACGCTTTACTGAACGATTCTAATTGTAAAACTGAAATACAACACAGAAATGGAAGGACACATTAGTATACAGACGCATAATTGATATGTATACACAAATTTAGGTACGTCTGGGCAACACAGTACATTTAGCAAGCTGGAAGGCATTCTCTTTAAATTAGCCCTGTACATAGTGTATCAAATATGGCTGCTAGTTAACCAACTAGACAGAAAAAGTTACAACTAAACATTTTCTACAACATACAGTGTACGCTAATCGTCTATAGCATTCTAAATACTCACAGACAAACAATTTCCAAGACTGAAGCATGGGGACAATACAACCGAGGAGCACCGTGGCGCAGGTCTTGTTCCGGCGGCAGCTCCACGAGGAATGAACTTGCAGTGCCGTGGGGAGCGTGATGACCTCATCACGCTCGGGGTCGTGACGTCGTCGCGTTTGCTGGTAGTTGCGTCGCTGGCCGTTGGGGCCTAAGTCGGGAGCGGAAGAGAGCTGGGGGCCAGGCTGGGCCGGTGCTTGCCGCGGGAGCGGAAGATAGCGGTGCTCCCGGCGGCTGCTCGATGCGGCCGAAGATGCTGGGCCGGCGGCCTTCTGGCGAGCCGGGTCGGGGCGGCAGCCGCCTGACGCACGTCCCGTAGTACGTGGCGTGACGTCATCACGCTCGGGCGCGTCTTAAAGGGGCAATGGCCCTAAAGGGCGAGTTAAAGGGGCAACGGCCCTAACAGGTAAGTCATGCATATATAAGTAGGTTATGTACATACAGTAAGGTTGGGTTAGAGGGAGAGACAGCACACTCCCCGCTTGGTACGATCCCATTCGTACCACTACAGACACAAAATAAACCTGAGGAGAACGTCCTTCGGCAGCGACATACTCGGAGTCCGTTCTCTAAGTTTCTTCGGAAAGGAGGACTACGATCTCTGAGACTGGCCTCAGAAACACTTTGACAGTCCCCTCCTTGACGATCTTCACCTCCACCTTGCGGACCCTCTTGTCCCTGCTCGGCAGAGTTTTGACGACCAGTCCCACTGGCCATTCGTTTCTGTGTGCTTGGCTGTCTTTCAGCAAGACGACATCTCTCACTTTGACGTTTGGCTTGTCTTCTGTCCATTTCCTACGGTTCTGTAGGGTGGACAAATACTCTCCTCTCCATCTCTTCCAAAAGGTGTCTGCAAGGCACTGGACTTGCTTCCACTGCTTCCTGTGTAGCTCAGCCATGTCAAAGTTTCCGGGGGGGGCTGAAATAGCACTCATCTTTTGAGTCAGGAGCATCGCTGGGCTGAGGACTGCAGGCATGTCTGGGTCGGTGGACACCGGCACCAGGTGTCTTGCATTCATGATAGCCATGACTTCAGCCATGAGAGTGCTCAAGACGTCGTGTGTGAGATGAGTGGGTCCCGTCCGAAGCAGCATGGCATCCAGAATACGCCTGGCGACACCGATGAGCCTCTCCCATGAACCACCCATGTGGGATGAATGTGGGGGGTTAAACACCCACGTGCATCCTTTCTTTTGGAGGTAGCTTCCTACCGCTGCATTGTCCGTGTGGATGTCCAACTCCTTACAGGCACCCACGAAGTTAGTCCCTCTGTCAGAACGGAGAAGTTTGGCTGGACCACGGATAGAGAAAAACCTCCTCAGGGCATTGATAAAGCTGTCTGTTGACATGGATTCGAGCAGCTCGATATGCACGGCTCTGGTAGACATGCACGTAAAGAGCACCGCCCAGCGCTTGCTGCCTGCGCTACCTCCTCTAGTGCGACGCGTCATGATGGTCCATGGCCCAAAGACGTCGAGGCCCATGCTGGTGAATGGAGGCTCTGGAGTGAGTCTGTCGGTGGGCAAGTCTGCCATCTTTTGGTCCTCTAACCTCCCTCGTAGCTTGCGGCAGGTAACACACTTGTGGATAACGGAAGAAACCAGGCGCTTGCTCCCGATTATCCAGTATCCGGCTGCTCGGATAGCTCCTTCTGTTATGTGTCGCCCTTGGTGAGCCACTTGCTCATGATAGTATCTCACAAGTAGTGTGGCAATGTGATGGGTGCGCGGGATGATCAGAGGGTGCTTTTCTTCTCTTGACAAGTCTGCGGATGATATGCGCCCTCCGACCCGGAGCAAACCATCTTCGTCTGTAACTAGGTTGAGCTTTTTAAGTGGGCTCTGCTTGGGGAATGTCTGTCCCTCTTCACGGCGTTTGAGTTCCTCCTTGAAGACATCGTGCTGGGCAGAGCGAATGATCACATCTTTGGCTTGTGAAAGCTCACTTGTGCTGGGTGCTTCTTTAGAACATTTCCATCCCTTGCGTTCTATGTTGTCCGAATTCTCCTTGAAGGATGTTGCTACGTGAATGAGTCGGGCTGTGGTTCGGCAGAGTGGTCTCCAGCTTGAGAATCGCTCGAAGCGTTGTGAGCCCAACTGAGGTTCTGAGGCTTTGGTGGCCAGGGTCGTGACTTCAGGCCGAATCTCGGTATCAGCTTCGGGCTCCACAAGGGTGAAGGGATTGGGCTCAGGAGTCTCCTCTGCATTGACATTAGACAGGAAAGCAGGGCCCGAGAACCAACTGCTTTGCTGTAGGTGTGCTGCTGGTATAGGCCTGGTGGCATGGTCTGCAGGGTTCAGGTCTGTGGGGACATAGCACCACTGGTCGGGGTGGGTGGATCGTCTGATACGAGTCACCCGGTTGGAAACATACACATAAAACCTTTTTGTGGAGTTGTGGATGTAACCAAGTACAATCTTGCTGTCCGTGAAGAACTTGGCGGCGCCCACGTCGACGTCGATCTCGTCTCTGATCAACTCGTACAGTTGGACAGCCAACACGGCTGCACAAAGCTCGAGGCGTGGAATGGTGTGGGCAGGCCGAGGGGCCAACTTGGACTTCCCCATAACGAATCCCACATGGTATTTCCCGTCGGTGTCAGCCACTCTCAAGTAGGCCACAGCTCCTATCGCTACTGTGGACGCGTCTGAGAAGATGCACAGCTCTCTTCTCTGTGTTGAAGACAGCGAGCCTGGAATGTAGCACCTGTCTATGCGCAGGTCTTCGAGAGCCTTCAAGGACTCCTTCCATAGGTTCCATTTTGCTTCCTTTTCTGGGAGGAGTGGAGCATCCCACTCACTCTGATCCGATGAGAGTTCCCGTACTAATGCTTTTCCTTGCATTGTTATGGGAGCTACGAACCCCAAAGGGTCGTACAAACTGTTGACCGTGGACAGGACGCCTCTCCGCGTGAATGGCCTTTCTTCACGGGACACCAGGAATGTGAAGCTGTCTGTTTCTAGGTTCCAGGAGAGCCCCAGGCTCCGTTGAAGGGGGAGAGGATCTACCCCAAGGTGCAAATCATTCAGATCCTTGGAACGGTCCTCTGCCGGGAAGGCTTCCATCACCCGTCCACTGTTCGATGCTACCTTGTGTAGTCTCAGGTTGGACTCTGCCAACATCGCTCTGGTTCTTGTCAGGAGGTCGATTGCTTCTTCAGGTGTGGTAACCGAGGTAAGACCATCGTCAACATAGAACTGTCTCTCAACAAAATGCTTCGCGTCGGAGCCATATTCTTGCTTGCCTTTCTGAGCGGCTCGCCTCATGCAGTAGATAGCCACAGCAGGTGAAGGGCTGTTTCCAAACACGTGGACCTTCATCCTGTACTCCACCACCTTCTTGTTGAAGTCGTTGTCCTCATACCACAGGTAGCGGAGATAGTCCCTGTGGTCCTCTCGGACGACGAAGCAATAAAACATTTGCTGCACGTCTGCTGTCAGGGCTACGGGTTCTTTCCTGAACCGCAGGAGAACTCCCAGCAAGGTGTTGTTCAAGTCTGGGCCGCTGAGGAGTACATCGTTCAGGGACACCCCTTTGCATTCAGCGCTTGAGTCGAACACAACTCGTACCTGGCCTGGCTTTTGTGGGTGATACACACTGAATGTTGGCAGGTACCAGTGTTCTTTACCTTCTTCCAGAGGTGGGGCAGGCTCGGCTTGGTCGTTGTCCAGCATCTTCTGCATGAACTCTATGTAATGGCCCTTCATCTCTAACCTTTTCTCCAGTGTTCTCCTGAGTGAGCAGAGGCGCTTCATGGCTTGTTCCCTGTTGCTCGGAAGGCGGCGTCTGGGAGAGCGAAATGGCAAGGGTGCCACCCAGCTGTGTCCATCGTCCTGGTAGACTTCCTCATCCATGATGGTTATGAAGGCTTTGTCGTCCATGGATAGTGCTGGCTTGTCATCATCCTTGGACCTTTCGAACGCTGAGCATCCTAGGCTGTCTGTGCTCACGGTGAGGCCTGCCTCTTCCTCACAGGCAGAGGAGGTTGACCTATGATGCTGCGTCATGCCGTCGTAGTTTTCCTTTACCTGGATCCTGTTTGGGCATGGGCTGAGAAAGGATGTGCGACCATTGTGTAACACGTTCGTTTTATGGACGCTGACATCCGCTGGTTTGTGGACTGTTCCCAGGCAAACTCCACCCACGAGGACCCATCCCAGGTCGAGCCGCTGCGCATAAGGAGCGTTGTGGGGCCCGTTGATTTGCTCGCGCACCTTGTGGACCCTTAAGATGTCTCTTCCCAAGAGCAGGAGGATTGGAGCGTCCGGGTCCACAGCTGGAATCTTGTCGGCGACTGGCTGTAGGTGGGGCTGATAGCGTGCGACCTCTGGGGAGGGAATTTCCGTCCTATCGTCTGGCATCATGTCACACTCAATTAGGGTGGGGAGGGGAAGCTGTAGTTTCCCATCCATGGACTCGATCGTGAAGTTCCCAACTCTCCTACCCGTAGTCTCTGTTGTCCCTGCGCAGGTTTTTAGCGTGTACGGAGCTGCGCTGGCCTTGACTTCGAAGAGATTGAAGAATTCGGTCCTCGCTAGAGACTTGTTACTTTGCTCATCGAGCACTGCGTACATTTTGATTGCTTTCTCCTTTCTCCCTGCAGGATATGCTTTAACCAAGCAGATTTTGGAGCATGAGCGTGGGCTGCTTGCGTTTCCACAAACCTCTGTGCACTTGGAGGTGACCGAAGAAGATGTGCCTTCGCTTTGCTCCCCGCTATCCTCTTTGTCGACTGCAGCGCTCTCGGTGGTTGAAGGAGGAGGACCTGGATGCAGGGCCGCGATGTGTTTTTCGCTGTTGCACTCAAGGCACTTGATTGTCACCTTGCAGTCTTTTGCCATATGCATGGTCGACCCACAACACCTGAAGCAGATGCGATTCTCTTTCAGGTATAATTTGCGCTCATCAATAGGCTTGTCTCTAAAGCTCCGACACTTCTTGAGTGGGTGGGGCTTCTTGTGTATCGGACACTGACGGTCCGGGTCATCCACTTTGTTCTCAGCGGAACTGGATTGGTTGACTGAGGGTTCGGCTGGAACATCTGTTTTGTGCACACTCACAGAGGCTTTATTGCTGTACTTTGTGGGTTTCTCTGTTCTCGAAGGAGCGTAACTGCTGGAGGTGGAGAAAGTGAAACTTGGATCATTCCTCACCCTTGCTTGTTGTTGGACAAACCTGGAGAAGAGAGAAAAGGGGGGAAATGCCACTCCATTGTCCTCCTTGTACTTGGATCCCTTAGCTATCCATTTCTCTTGAAGATTGTGGGGGAGCTTTTCCACTATTGGGTTTACCCCGCGAGCCGTATCCAAATACGAGAGGCCGGTCAGGTAACCTTCTCCCTTGGCACACTCCAGTTCGAGGAGAATGTCGCCCAGTTCTCTGAGCTCGACATTATCCTTGTTGGTTAGCTTCGGGAAGTCCTCAAGCTTCTTGAGCAGTGCGTGTTCGATGACTTCTGGTGTCCCATAACAGTCGTCGAGACGTTGCCAAACCAGGTCGAGGCCTGCTGTGGAATTGAGGATGTGCGCTGAGCGAATTCTCTTCGCCTGCCTTGACGACTCGGCTCCGAGCCACTTGATCACCAAGTCTAGTTCTTCTCTGGCTGACAGATTCAAGTCCTTGGTGGTACTCAGGAAGGATGCTCTCCATGACCAATAATTTTCAGGACGTTCATCGAATTCTAGGAGGCCTGAACTTAACAATTCTCGGCGAGTAAGGTACCTGGCGAAGTCTTGTGCGCCTTGCGGCTCGGGCGAGGACTGCTTAGCTGGATTGGCCGAGTGTTGTGGAGGTCTCTGCAGGTGGGTCTTACTCGTTTCTTCTCTTTTGAGCTCAGTGTCTCCGAAAACGGGCCGTTTGTTGCTGGGGTGAGTAGCTAGTTCTACGTCGAGATACCTGGATGTTTCCTTTGGGAACACTTTGGAGTGTTGTTGGACATACTCATTTGTACGTTGCACTGGACTGAGGGGCTGTTCCAGGTCATATGTTTCCTGGCTGGGCTCCCCGCGTTCGCTCTCCTCATCTTCTTCATAAGCTGCGGCTTCGGCTTTAGCGGCAGCGGCAGCTCTCTGGCTTTGGAGAATGTGGAGAATGGCAGCGATATCAGCTCTCTGCTTTACAAGGTCGGCTTTCTGCTTCATCGTACTAGCTTCGAGGTCAGCTCTCTGCTTCATCGCACTAGCTTCGAGGTCAGCTCTCTGCTTCATCGCACTAGCGTCGAGGTCGGCTCTCTGCTTCATGAGGTCAGCTTCTTTTTCAGCGAAGGCCAATTGCGCTTGGGTGGCCTTTGCCTTGGCACGTGCTTTGGCGGCTGTAGAAGCTGTCGATGACGACGGTCTGCTGGACCGCCGAGATGACCTAGAGGATACTTTAGAGAACTGTGACTTGGCGTCATTTGCTGGGAGAGCTGTCGGTGGCGACGGTCTGCTGGACCGCCGAGATGTTCTAGAGGATGCTTTGGAGGACTGTGACTTGGCCTCGTTTGCTGGGAGAGGCTCATTCTTCTCGATTGGCTGGTCGACTTCCTCTAGAGTATATTGTTTTCCTGAGCGTAGACTCATGGTAGCTGAGTGGTATCTTCCTGTGCTTGAGCCCGCTGTGCTGCTGTCTTTTTACTGTTCTGCCCTCGCAACGCGATTCTATGCAGAGCTAGACAGATAGCGAACAACTCGATATCTTCCAATAAAATCACAAGGCTTGACTTTTCTTGTAACGCTTTACTGAACGATTCTAATTGTAAAACTGAAATACAACACAGAAATGGAAGGACACATTAGTATACAGACGCATAATTGATATGTATACACAAATTTAGGTACGTCTGGGCAACACAGTACATTTAGCAAGCTGGAAGGCATTCTCTTTAAATTAGCCCTGTACATAGTGTATCAAATATGGCTGCTAGTTAACCAACTAGACAGAAAAAGTTACAACTAAACATTTTCTACAACATACAGTGTACGCTAATCGTCTATAGCATTCTAAATACTCACAGACAAACAATTTCCAAGACTGAAGCATGGGGACAATACAACCGAGGAGCACCGTGGCGCAGGTCTTGTTCCGGCGGCAGCTCCACGAGGAATGAACTTGCAGTGCCGTGGGGAGCGTGATGACCTCATCACGCTCGGGGTCGTGACGTCGTCGCGTTTGCTGGTAGTTGCGTCGCTGGCCGTTGGGGCCTAAGTCGGGAGCGGAAGAGAGCTGGGGGCCAGGCTGGGCCGGTGCTTGCCGCGGGAGCGGAAGATAGCGGTGCTCCCGGCGGCTGCTCGATGCGGCCGAAGATGCTGGGCCGGCGGCCTTCTGGCGAGCCGGGTCGGGGCGGCAGCCGCCTGACGCACGTCCCGTAGTACGTGGCGTGACGTCATCACGCTCGGGCGCGTCTTAAAGGGGCAATGGCCCTAAAGGGCGAGTTAAAGGGGCAACGGCCCTAACAGGTAAGTCATGCATATATAAGTAGGTTATGTACATACAGTAAGGTTGGGTTAGAGGGAGAGACAGCACAGTCAGAGAGAGTCCCATTGACTCAGATACACACTGGTCCTGGAGATAGACTGGGGAGAAAGGTCAGAGAGAGACCCATTGACTCAGATACACACTGGTCCTGGAGATGGACTGGGGAGAAAGGTCAGAGAGAGTCCCATTGACTCAGATACACACTGATCCTGGAGATGGACTGGGGAGAAAGGTCAGAGACAGTCCCATTGACTCAGATACACACTGGTCCTGGAGATGGACTGGGGAGAAAGGTCAGAGAGAGTCCCATTGACTCAGATACACACTGGTCCTGGAGATGGACTGGGGAGAAAGGTCAGAGAGAGTCCCATTGACTCAGATACACACTGGTCCTGGAGATGGACTGGGGAGAAAGGTCAGAGAGAGTCCCATTGACTCAGATACACACTGGTCCTGGAGATATACTGGGGAGAAAGGTCAGAGAGAGTCCCATTGACTCAGATACACACTGGTCCTGGAGATGGACTGGGGAGAAAGGTCAGAGAGAGTCCCATTGACTCAGATACACACTGGTCCTGGAGGTGGACTGGGGAGAAAGGTCAGAGAGTCCCATTGACTCAGATACACACTGGTCCTGGAGATAGACTGGGGAGAAAGGTCAGAGAGAGTCCCATTGACTCAGATACACACTGGTCCTGGAGATGGACTGGGGAGAAAGGTCAGAGAGAGTCCCATTGACTCCGATACACACTGGTCCTGGAGATAGACTGGGGAGAAAGGTCAGAGAGTCCCATTGACTCAGATACACACTGGCCCTGGAGATAGACTGGGGAGAACGGTCAGAGAGACCCATTGACTCAGATACACACTGGTCCTGGAGAAGGACTGTGGAGAAAGGTCAGAGAGAGTCCCATTGACTCAGATACACACTGGTCCTGGAGATGGACTGGGGAGAAAGGTCAGAGAGAGTCCCATTGACTCAGATACACACTGGTCCTGGAGATAGACTGGGGAGAAATGTCAGAGAGTCCCATTGACTCAGATATACACTGGTCCTGGAGATAGACTGTGGAGAAAGGTCAGAGAGAGTCCCATTGACTCAGATACACACTGGTCCTGGAGATAGACTGGGGAGAAAGGTCAGAGAGAGTCCCATTGACTCAGATACACACTGGTCCTGGAGATGGACTGGGGAGAAAGGTCAGAGAGAGTCCCATTGACTCAGATACACACTGGTCCTGGAGATGGACTGGGGAGAAAGGTCAGAGAGAGTCCCATTGACTCAGATACTCACTGGTCCTGGAGATGGACTGGGGAGAAAGGTCAGAGAGAGTCCCATTGACTCAGATACACACTGGTCCTGGAGATAGACTGGGGAGAAAGGTCAGAGAGAGTCCCATTGACTCAGATACACACTGGTCCTGGAGATGGACTGGGGAGAAAGGTCAGAGAGAGTCCCATTGACTCAGATACACACTGGTCCTGGAGATGGACTGGGGAGAAAGGTCAGAGAGAGTCCCATTGACTCAGATACTCACTGGTCCTGGAGATGGACTGGGGAGAAAGGTCAGAGAGAGTCCCATTGACTCAGATACACACTGGTCCTGGAGATGGACTGGGGAGAAAGGTCAGAGAGAGTCCCATTGACTCAGATACACACTGGTCCTGGAGATGGACTGGGGAGAAAGGTCAGAGAGAGTCCCATAGACTCAGATACACACTGGTCCTGGAGATAGACTGGGGAGAAAGGTCAGAGAGTCCCATTGACTCAGATACACACTGGTCCTGGAGATAGACTGTGGAGAAAGGTCAGAGAGAGTCCCATTGACTCAGATACACACTGGTCCTGGAGATGGACTGGGGAGAAAGGTCAGAGAGAGTCCCATTGACTCCGATACACACTGGCCCTGGAGATAGACTGGGGAGAAAGGTCAGAGAGAGTCCCATTGACTCAGATACACACTGGTCCTGGAGATGGACTGGGGAGAAAGGTCAGAGAGTCCCATTGACTCAGATACTCACTGGTCCTGGAGGTGGACTGGGGAGAAAGGTCAGAGAGAGTCCCATTGACTCAGATACACACTGGTCCTGGAGATGGACTGGGGAGAAAGGTCAGAGAGAGTCCCATTGACTCAGATACACACTGGTCCTGGAGATGGACTGGGGAGAAAGGTCAGAGAGTCTCATTGACTCAGATACACACTGGTCCTGGAGATGGACTGGGGAGAAAGGTCAGAGAGAGTCCCATTGACTCAGATACACACTGGTCCTGGAGATGGACTGGGGAGAAAGGTCAGAGAGAGTCCCATTGACTCAGATACACACTGGTCCTGGAGATGGACTGGGGAGAAAGGTCAGAGAGAGTCCCATTGACTCAGATACACACTGGTCCTGGAGATAGACTGGGGAGAAAGGTCAGAGAGAGTCCCATTGACTCAGATACACACTGGTCCTGGAGATGGACTGGGGAGAAAGGTCAGAGAGAGTCCCATTGACTCAGATACACACTGGCCCTGGAGATGGACTGGGGAGAAAGGTCAGAGAGAGTCCCATTGACTCAGATACACACTGGTCCTGGAGATAGACTGGGGAGAAAGGTCAGAGAGAGTCCCATTGACTCAGATACACACTGGTCCTGGAGATGGACTGGGGAGAAAGGTCAGAGAGAGTCCCATTGACTCAGATACACACTGGTCCTGGAGATGGACTGGGGAGAAAGGTCAGAGAGAGTCCCATTGACTCAGATACACACTGGTCCTGGAGATGGACTGGGGAGAAAAGTCAGAGAGAGTCCCATTGACTCAGATACACACTGGTCCTGGAGATGAACTGGGGAGAAAGGTCAGAGAGAGTCCCATTGACTCAGATACACACTGGTCCTGGAGATGGACTGGGGAGAAAGGTCAGAGAGTCCCATTGACTCAGATGCACACTGGTCCTGGAGATGGACTGGGGAGAAAGGTCAGAGAGTCCCATTGACTCAGATACACACTGGTCCTGGAGATGGACTGGGGAGAAAGGTCAGAGAGAGTCCCATTGACTCAGATACACATTGGTCCTGGAGATGGACTGGGGAGAAAGGTCAGAGAGAGTCCCATTGATTCAGATACACACTGGTCCTGGAGATGGACTGGGGAGAAAGGTCAGAGAGTCCCATTGACTCAGATACACACTGGTCCTGGAGATGGACTGGGGAGAAAGGTCAGAGAGAGTCCCATTGACTCAGATACACACTGGTCCTGGAGATAGACTGGGGAGAAAGGTCAGAGAGAGTTCCATTGACTCAGATACACACTGGTCCTGGAGATGGACTGGGGAGAAAGGTCAGAGAGTCCCATTGACTCAGATACACACTGGTCCTGGAGATGGACTGGGGAGAAAGGTCAGAGAGAGTCCCATTGACTCAGATACACACTGGTCCTGGAGATGGACTGGGGAGAAAGGTCAGAGAGAGTCCCATTGACTCAGATACACACTGGTCCTGGAGATGGACTGGGGAGAAAGGTCAGAGAGAGTCCCATTGACTCAGATACACACTGGTCCTGGAGATGGACTGGGGAGAAAGGTCAGAGAGAGTCCCATTGACTCAGATACACACTGGTCCTGGAGATAGACTGGGGAGAAAGGTCAGAGAGAGTCCCATTGACTCAGATACACACTGGTCCTGGAGATGGACTGGGGAGAAAGGTCAGAGAGAGTCCCATTGACTCAGATACACACTGGTCCTGGAGATGGACTGGGGAGAAAGGTCAGAGAGAGTCCCATTGACTCAGATACACACTGGTCCTGGAGATAGACTGGGGAGAAAGGTCAGAGAGAGTCCCATTGACTCAGATACACACTGGTCCTGGAGATGGACTGGGGAGAAAGGTCAGAGAGAGTCCCATTGACTCAGATACACACTGGTCCTGGAGATGGACTGGGGAGAAAGGTCAGAGAGAGTCCCATTGACTCAGATACACACTGGTCCTGGAGATGGACTGGGGAGAAAAGTCAGAGAGAGTCCCATTGACTCAGATACACACTGGTCCTGGAGATGAACTGGGGAGAAAGGTCAGAGAGAGTCCCATTGACTCAGATACACACTGGTCCTGGAGATGGACTGGGGAGAAAGGTCAGAGAGTCCCATTGACTCAGATGCACACTGGTCCTGGAGATGGACTGGGGAGAAAGGTCAGAGAGTCCCATTGACTCAGATACACACTGGTCCTGGAGATGGACTGGGGAGAAAGGTCAGAGAGAGTCCCATTGACTCAGATACACATTGGTCCTGGAGATGGACTGGGGAGAAAGGTCAGAGAGAGTCCCATTGATTCAGATACACACTGGTCCTGGAGATGGACTGGGGAGAAAGGTCAGAGAGTCCCATTGACTCAGATACACACTGGTCCTGGAGATGGACTGGGGAGAAAGGTCAGAGAGAGTCCCATTGACTCAGATACACACTGGTCCTGGAGATAGACTGGGGAGAAAGGTCAGAGAGAGTTCCATTGACTCAGATACACACTGGTCCTGGAGATGGACTGGGGAGAAAGGTCAGAGAGTCCCATTGACTCAGATACACACTGGTCCTGGAGATGGACTGGGGAGAAAGGTCAGAGAGAGTCCCATTGACTCAGATACACACTGGCCCTGGAGATGGACTGGGGAGAAAGGTCAGGGAGAGTCCCATTGACTCAGATACACACTGGTCCTGGAGATGGACTGGGGAGAAAGGTCAGAGAGAGTCCCATTGACTCAGATACACACTGGTCCTGGAGGTGGACTGGGGAGAAAGGTCAGAGTGAGTCCCATTGACTCAGATACACACTGGTCCTGGAGATAGACTGGGGAGAAAGGTCAGAGAGAGTCCCATTGACTCAGATACACACTGGTCCTGGAGTTGGACTGGGGAGAAAGGTCAGAGAGTCCCATTGACTCAGATACACACTGGTCCTGAAGATGGACTGGGGAGAAAGGTCAGAGAGTCCCATTGACTCAGATACACACTGGTCCTGGAGATGGACTGGGGAGAAAGATCAGAGAGAATCCCATTGAATCAGATACACACTGGTCCTGGAGATGGACTGGGGAGAAAGATCAGAGAGAATCCCATTGACTCAGATACACACTGGTCCTGGAGATGGACTGGGGAGAAAGATCAGAGAGAATCCCATTGACTCAGATACACACTGGTCCTGGAGATGGACTGGGGAGAAAGGTCAGAGAGAGTCCCATTGACTCAGATACACACTGGTCCTGGAGATGGACTGGGGAGAAAGGTCAGAGAGAGTCCCATTGACTCAGATACACACTGGTCCTAGAGATGGACTGGGGAGAAAGGTCAGAGAGAGTCCCATTGACTCAGATACACACTGGTCCTGGAGATAGACTGGGGAAAAAGGTCAGAGAGTCCCATTGACTCAGATACACACTGGTCCTGGAGATGGACTGGGGAGAAAGGTCAGAGAGAGTCCCATTGACCCAGATACACACTGGTCCTGGAGATGGACTGGGGAGAAAGGTCAGAGAGAGACCCATTGACTCAGATACACACTGGTCCTGGAGATGGACTGGGGAGAAAGGTCAGAGAGAGTCCCATTGACTCAGATACACACTGGACCTGGAGATAGACTGGGGAGAAAGGTCAGAGAGAGTCCCAGTGACACAGATACACACTGGTCCTGGAGATGGACTGGGGAGAAAGGTCAGAGAGAGTACCATTGACTCAGATACACACTGGTCCTGGAGATAGACTGGGGAGAAAGGTCAGAGAGAGTCCCATTGACTCAGATACACACTGGTCCTGGAGGTAGACTGGGGAGAAAGGTCAGAGAGTCCCATTGACTCAGATACACACTGGCCCTGGAGATGGACTGGGGAGAAAGGTCAGAGAGAGTCCCATTGACTCAGATACACACTGGTCCTGGAGATGGACTGGGGAGAAAGGTCAGAGAGAGACCCATTGACTCAGATACACACTGGTCCTGGAGATGGACTGGGGAGAAAGGTCAGAGAGTCCCATTGACTCAGATACACACTGGTCCTGGAGATAGACTGGGGAGAAAGGTCAGAGAGAGTCCCATTGACTCAGATACACACTGGTCCTGGAGATGGACTGGGGAGAAAGGTCAGAGAGTCCCATTGACTCAGATACACACTGGTCCTGGAGATGGACTGGGGAGAAAGGTCAGAGAGTCCCATTGACTCAGATACACACTGGTCCTGGAGATGGACTGGGGAGAAAGGTCAGAGAGAGTCCCATTGACTCAGATACACACTGGTCCTGGAGATGGACTGGGGAGAAAGGTCAGAGAGAGTCCCATTGACTCAGATACACACTGGTCCTGGAGATGGACTGGGGAGAAAGGTCAGAGTCCCATTGACTCAGATACACACTGGTCCTGGAGATAGACTGGGGAGAAAGGTCAGAGAGAGTCCCAGTGACTCAGATACACACTGGTCCTGGAGATGGACTGGGGAGAAAGGTCAGAGAGAGTCCCATAGACTCAGATACACACTGGTCCTGGAGGTGGACTGGGGAGAAAGGTCAGAGAGTCCCATTGACTCAGATACACACTGGTCCCGGAGATGGACTGGGGAGAAAGATCAGAGAGAGCCCCATTGACTCAGATACACACTGGTCCTGGAGATGGACTGGGGAGAAAGATCAGAGAGAGTCCCATTGACTCAGATACACACTGGTCCTGGAGATGGACTGGGGAGAAAGGTCAGAGAGAGTCCCATTGACTCAGATACACACTGGTCCTGGAGATGGACTGGGGAGAAAGGTCAGAGAGAGTCCCATTGACTCAGATACACACTGGTCCTGGAGATGGACTGGGGAGAAAGGTCAGAGAGAGTCCCATTGACTCAGATACACACTGGTTCTGGAGATGGACTGGGGAGAAAGGTCAGAGAGAGTCCCATTGACTCAGATACACACTGGTCCTGGAGATGGACTGGGGAGAAAGGTCAGAGAGAGTCCCATTGACTCAGATACACACTGGTCCTGGAGATGGACTGGGGAGAATGGTCAGAGTCCCATTGACTCAGATACACACTGGTCCTGGAGATGGACTGGGGAGAAAGGTCAGAGAGTCCCATTGACTCAGATACACACTGGTCCTGGAGATAGACTGTGGAGAAAGGTCAGAGAGAGTCCCATTGACTCAGATACACACTGGTCCTGGAGATGGACTGGGGAGAAAGGTCAGAGAGAGTCCCATTGACTCAGATACTCACTGGTCCTGGAGATGGACCAGGGAGAATAGTCAGAGAGAGACCCATTGACTCAGATACACACTGGTCCTGGAGATGGACTGGGGAGAAAGGTCAGAGAGTCCCATTGACTCAGATACACACTGGTCCTGGAGATGGACTGGGGAGAAAGGTCAGAGAGAGTCCCATTGACTCAGATACTGGGATAGTCAGAGTGTGAAAGGCTTAGAGGGTGCAGAATTCTTAAAGTGCATCCAGGAGAGCTTTTTGAGCCAGCATGTAGAAAGTCCTACAAGAGAGGGGGCGGTACTGGATCTAATTCTAGGGAATGTGGCCGGCCAAGTGGAAGAAGTGTTAGTAGGAGAGCACTTTGGTGACAGTGACCATAATTCAGTGAGATTTAAGGTCGTCATGGAAAAGGACAGAGATGGACCGGAAATAAAGGTTCTAAATTGGGGGAAGGCCGATTTTAATAGGATAAGGCAGGATCTGGACAAAGTGGACTGGGATCAGCTACTTGCAGGAAAATCCGCATCGGAGCAATGGGAGTCTTTCAGAAGGGAAATTGAGATCATACAATGGCAACATGTTCCTGTAAAGGTCAAGGGTGGGTCCAAAAACCCCAGGTAACCTTGGATGTCAGGGGATATACGAGAATGGATTCGGAAAAAAAGGGGGGCTTTTGGCGGATACAAAAGGCTAAAGACAGAGGAAGCCCTAGAGGAGTATAAAAAGTGCAGGGGGATACTTAAACAAGAAATTAGGAGAGCGAGGAGGGGCCATGAAATAACACTGGCGAGCAAAATAAAGGAAAATCCTAAGGTGTTTTATAAGTATATTAAGGGTAAGAGGATAACTAGGGAAAGAGTAGGGCCCATTAGGGACCAAAGTGGCAATCTGTGTGTGGAGCCGGAAGATGTAGGTGGGGTTCTAAATGAATTTTTTGCATCTGTGTTCACTATGGAGAAGGACGATGCAGACATAGAAATCGGGCAGGGGGACTGTGATATACTTGAACATATTAGCATCGAGAGGGAGGAGGTACTGGTGGTTTTAGCAGGCTTAAAAGTGGAGAAATCCCCAGGCCCGGGCGAGATGTATCCCAGGCTGCTGTGTGAGGCAAAGGAGGAGATTGCAGGGGCTCTGACACAAATTTTCAGAACCTCTCTGGCCACAGGGATGTGCCAGAGGACTGGAGAACAGCTAACGTAGTACCATTATTCAAGAAGGGTAGTAGGGATAAACCAGGGAACTACAGGCCAGTGAGCCTAACATCAGTGGTAGGGAAATTATTGGAAAAAATTCTGAGGGACAGAATTAGTCTCCACTTGGAGAGGCAGGGATTAATCAGGGATAGTCAGCATGTCTTTGTCAAGGGAAGATCATGTCTGACCAATTTGATTGAATTTTTCGAGGGGGTGACGAGGTGTGTGGATGAGGGTAGTGCAGTGGATGTGGTATACATGGATTTCAGTAAGGCTTTCGATAAAGTCCCACATAGGAGACCGGTCAGGAAGGTAAGAGCCCATGGGATCCAGGGTGCCTTGGCACATTGGATCCAAAACTGGCTTAGTGGCAGAAGGCAGAGGGTGATGGTGGAAGGTTGTTTTTGTGACTGGAAGCCTGTGTCCAGTGGGGTACCGCAGGAATCGGTGCTGGGTCCCTTGCTGTTTGTGGTCTACATTAATGATTTGGATGTGAATGTAAAAGGTATGATCAGTAAGTTCGCAGATGACATGAAAATTGGTGGGGTGGTAAATATCGAGGAGGGTAGCCTCAGTCTGCAGGACGATATAGATGGGTTGGTCAGATGGGCGGAACAGTGGCAAATGGAATTTAACCCTGAAAAGCGTGAGGTGATGCATTTTGGAGGGACTAACAAGGCAAGGGAATACACAATGAATGTTAAGACCCTAGGTAAGACAGAGGATCAGAGGGACCTTGGTGTGCATGTACATAGATCCCTGAAGGCAGCAGAACAGGTGGATAAGGTGGTTAAAAAGGCATATGGGATACTTGCCTTCATTAGCCGAGGCATAGAATATAAGAGCAGGGAGGTTATGATGGAGCTGTATAAAACGCTAGTTAGGCCACAGCTGGAGTACTGTGTGCAGTTCTGGTCGCCACACTGTAGGAAGGATGTGATTGCTTTGGAGAGGGTGCAGAGGAGATTCACCAGGATGTTACCTGGGCTGGAGCGCTTCAGCTATGAAGAGAGACTGGGCAGGCTGGGTTTGTTTTCCTTGGAGCAGAGAAGGCTGAGGGGGGACCTGATTGAGGTGTACAAAATTATGAGGGGCATAGATAGGGTAGATAGAAAGGAGCTTTTTCCCTTAGTAGAGGGGTCAGTAACCAGGGGGCATAGTTTCAAGGTAAGGGGCAGGAGGTTTAGAGGGGATTTGAGGAAGAGCTTTTTCACCCAGAGGGTGGTTGGAATCTGGAACTCACTGTCTGAAAGGGTGGTGGAGGCAGAAACCCTCGCAACATTCAAGAAGCATTTGGATGAGCACTTGAAATGCCAGAGCATACAAGGCTACGGACCAAACGCTGGAAAATGGGATTAGGTTAGACAGGGCTTGATGGCCGGCACCGACGCGATGGGCCGAAGGGCCTCTTTCCGTGCTGTATAACTCTATGACTCTATGACTACAGTTCATTCTATGACACCCACAAGTCGTGTACTCAAACGGATCAAGCTTGGGGTTTGATGTGGTAGAAGGCGAACGAGATGAGAATGGAAATAATCTCGAGTAAGAAAAGGCCCAAAAATTAAACAGTCTGGAGCAGAACATCAATTCGTCTTCTCTTATCATGGAGAAATCAAATATTTGACACACTGTGTTTTTGAAACAAAGCTTATTTATTCACTGAAATAACAACAGAAAATGCTGGAAATACTCAGCAGGCCAGGCAGGATCCGTGGAGAGAGAAACAGGGTTAACGTTTCAGGTCTGGGACCCTTCATCAGAACTGGAAAAAGCTGGAGATGTAACAGATATTGCTAAGGTAAGAGGCAGGAAAGTTATCCTGGGTGGATCTGAAACACGAAGGGTGGAAGTTCAGTTGGAATCCACGTGGAATAAGTTGGAACCGGAGACAGTTGCTGAGGAAAGAGATATGGCTGTGAAACCGAGTCTTGGAAAATGTTGCAAATGGGGATGGCAAAATCATACAGCATGAAAAATGGGAGTAAGGGTTAAAGTCTGAAATTGTTGAACTCAATGTTGAGTCCAGAAGGCTGTAAAGTGCCGAATCGAAAGATGAGGTGCTGTTCCTCGAGCTTTATTTATTCACTATTTAAACAGAATATTAATCTCCAGCGCAGATACAGGGGTTAAGATCAGCAGAAACAAACCATGACTACTAGAATGAACATGGTTCAGTCCTCAATCTGATCACAGTAAATCATGTTCCATTCACTAATCTGGTCTTTTACCCAGCATTCCCTGCAGTGGACCACGTGCCGCACCCAGACTACAAGAGCCCAGTGCGCAGGCGCGGGAGGGGCCGGTATATTGAGCATGCGCAGTGCGTTACTGGAGATGGAGAGGAGCTGAAGCCGGGAGGGCGATGGTGCAGCGGGTAAGAATCGCGACGGAGGGAGTAATGGACCGGTAGGTGGGTGGGGAGGCTTCATAAACAACTCGTGCAGGAGGCAAGCCCCCGAATAATAACCTGAAGATCCCGTGTTTGCAGTTGCGGGGATTTCTTCCCCTTACAGGCCCAGGTTAACGGCAGCCATCTTTGTAAAGGAGGGCGGAAAGTTTCAGTGCGATGTCACCCTGTGCCTGAGACAAAGAGCCATCTTTGTAAAGGAGAGTGGAAAGTTCCAGTGCGATGTCACCCTGTGCCTGAGACAAAGAGCCATCTTTGTAAAGGAGAGCGGAAAGTTCCAGTGCGACGTCACCCTATGCCTGAGACAAAGAGCCATCTTTGTAAAGGAGGACGGAAAGTTTCAGTGCGACGTCACCCTGTGCCTGAGACAAAGAGCCATCTTTGTAAAGGAGAGCGGAAAGTTTCAGTGCGACGTCACCCTGTGCCTGAGCCAAAGAGCCTTGTGTCCAATGCGGGGAATAAAGGCCCACAGCCGCCCCGGGCCCTGAACAAGGGACTGGAGAAACTCGCTGCCCTGCGGATCAGACAATCAGCCGGCGCTAGTCCCGCCCCTCGGACTCCCCGATTGGTTGGAGGACACGCCGCCGGCTCGCTCCTCCAGCCCCGCCCCGCTCGCTCCCTATTGGTGGGAAGCTGCCGTCAATCAGGCCGCGGGCCTGGGTGACGTGTCCCCGAGGAGATCACGTGCACCGTCCAGGTGCCGCCGCTCGGTCCGGGGCCTCGCAGACTCTCAGGTTTTTCTATTTCTCTCGATTCTCTCCCGATCCACCCCGCGCCATTCTCCACCCAATCGGAGCGGAGAAAACTCACTTCGCGTCACCGATCGCGACTCTGGAACCGACACCAAGGCCTTTCCCCGGAATGGCCCCGCGCCGACTCCGTCCGGCAGGATCCGAGTGCGCAGGTGCAGCTCCGAGTGGGGGAGGGGGGTTGGTCTCCTCTGGGCATGCGCGGTTGTTACCCTTGGTGACCGGGAGGGGTCGCTGTGCTGGACTCGGCCCAAACCGCTGCTCCCTGTGCGCATGCGCGGACTCTCGGCTGTCAATCCAGCAACCGCCAGAAGAGGTTGCTGGTGAGACCAGTGAAGGAAGAAAGACTTGCATTTATATAGCGCCTTTCACCACCACCGGACGTCCCAAAGTACTTTACAGCTAATGAAGTACTTTTGCAGTGTAGTCACTGTTGTAATGTAGGAAATGTGGAAGTAAATTAGCGCAGAGCAAGATCCCACAAACAGCAATGTGATAATGACCAGATAATCTATCTTTTTTTATGTTGATTGAGGGATAAACATTGGCTCGGACACTGGGGATAATTCCCCTGCTCTTTCCCACATTGCAACAGTGACTACTTCATTGTAGTACTTCATTGGCTGTAAAGCACTTTAGGATATCTGGTGGCACTATATAAATGCAAGTCTTTCTTTCCTGAAATAATGCCATGGGATCTTTTACATCCACCTGAGAGAGCAAACAGGACCTCAATTTAACATCTCATCCGAAAGACGGCACCTCCGACAGTGCCGCACTCCCTCAGCACTGCACTGGAGTGTCAGCCTGGATTCTTGTGCTCAAGTCTCTGGAGTGGGACTATGAACCCACAACTTTCTGACTCAGAGGCGCGAGTGCTACCCACTGAGCCACTGGCTGACACTAAAGAGCAAGCAGTTCTGACGAAAGGTCATCGACCTGAAACGTTAACTCTGTTTCTCTCTCCACAGATGCTGCCTGACCTGCTGAGTATTTCCAGCATTTTCTGTTTTTATTAAAGAAACGAGGGAGTGATTGCTGACGGGAAGAATGTTGGGTCGTCCTGCGCATACGCACCTCCCTGTGGCTGAGGCGAAACACCGACTCGCCCCCACCTGAGCCGCTCACGCGTACCAGATGTTGCGGCTCCGCATGCACGCCCGATGTTCCAACCGCGGGGTTTTGTGTGCTAAGCATGCGTGTTGTGGACCGATCGGGACGGGCGATTGTAGAGCAGGAAGGAGAGCGCGGGGGCCATGAGCACATGCGCGGGACTCGGAGTCAACAGAGTGCTTTCTGGAGCGCGGGGGCTTGTGTGTATTACAGCCGCCTTTACTGCTGATCCTTTCAACCAACCTGGGGCCTGAAAATCAGCTTCACTGCCCCTAGGTTCGGAAAGGGGAAAATTAAACAACAGTTTGCCTCTGATCCTTTTCTGATCTCAATTTACAGGGTTATAGAAGTGGAGCAGTTACAGGCGGGAAGCTCAGACCAAACATCACGTCAAGATCTGACAGAGTCGCTGGATTCATCAGGACCTGAATATCATCAGCCTTTGCACATGGAAGGAGAGAGCAGGGATCGCAACACAGACAAACCGCACACGTGTTCAGTGTGTGGACGCGGATTCAGCCGATCGCTTGACCTGGTGAGACACGTGCACCGTCACACCAGGGAGAAACCGGGAAAAGGTGGGGACGGCGGGAAGGGCTTCAGTTCCCCGTCAGCATTGGAAGTTCAACGGCACAGTCACACCAGGGACAGTCTGTTCACCTGCTCCGTGTGTGGAAAGGGATTTGTTTGTTCATCCCACCTGCAAACACACCAGGGAGTTCACACTGGGGAGAGACCATTTCAGTGTCCTGACTGTGGGAAGAGTTTTAAAAACCCCAGGGAACTAAAGCAGCACCAACTTGTCCACACTGATGAGAGACCATTTCAATGTTCTGACTGTGGGAAGAGCTTTAAAAGCGCTCAGTATCTGAAGAGACACTGGCTCCTACACATTGGGGAGAGGCCGTTCACCTGCTCTGTGTGTGGGAAGGGATTCACTCAGTCATCCAACCTGCTGACACATCAGCGAGTTCACACTGACGAGAGGCCCTTTAAATGTTCTGACTGTGGGAAGAGCTTTAAAAGCTCCGGGGAGCTGAAGGGACACCAGCGAGTTCACACTGGGGAGAGACTCTTTCAATGTTCTGAGTGTGGGAAGAGTTTTAAAAGCTCCGGGGAGCTCAAGAGACACCAACACCTACACACGGGGGAGAGGCCGGTCAGATGCTCTGTGTGTGGGAAGGGATTCGCTCATTCATCCCACCTGCTGGTACATCAGCGAGTTCACACTGGGGAGAGTCCGTTCACCTGCTCCGTGTGTGGGAAGGGATTCACTCAGTCATCCAACCTGCTGATACATCAGCGAGTTCACACTGACGAGAGGCCCTTTAAATGTTCTGACTGTGGGAAGAGCTTTAAAAGCTCCGGGGAGCTGAAGGGACACCAGCGAGTTCACACTGGGGAGAGACTCTTTCAATGTTCTGAGTGTGGGAAGAGTTTTAAAAGCTCCGGGGAGCTCAAGAAACACCAACACCGACACACTGGGGAGAGGCCGTTCACCTGCTCCGTGTGTGGGAAGGGATTCGCTAATTCATCCCACCTGCTGCTACATCAGCGAGTTCACACTGGGGAGAGACCGTTCACCTGCTCCGTGTGTGGGAAGGGATTCACTCAGTCATCCCACCTGCTGACACATCAGCGAGTTCACACTGGGGAGAGACCGTTCACCTGCTCCGTGTGTGGGAAGGGATTCACTCAGTCATCCAACCTGCTGACACACCAGCGACTTCACACTGATCATAGAATCTAACAGCACAGAAGGAGGTGATTCGGCCCATCGTGTCTGTGCCCATCGTGTCTTTGGAAGAGCTGTCCAATTTAGTCCCACACCCCAGCTTTATCACCAGAACTCTGCAAACTAGTCCTCTTCAAGGACTCATCCAATTACTGTTTGAAAATTCCTGTGGAACCTGATTCCAGCCTCCTTTCAGATGGTGCGTTCCAGATCTGAACAACCCTCTGTACGAAAACAATTCTCCTCATTTCACCTATAGTTCTTTTAGTAACTCTTTTAAATCTGTGACCTTTGGTTACCAACCCACTTGCCAGAGTGAACAGTTTCTCCCTACTTGCTCGATCAAAACCCCTCATCATTTTGAACACCTCTATTAGGTCTCTTAACCTTCTCTGCTCTCAGGGGAACAATCCCAGCTTCTCCAGTCTCTCCACATAACTGAAGTCCCTCATCCCTGGTACCATCCTGGTCAACCTCCTCTGCACCCTCTCCAAGGCCTTGACATCCTTCCTAAAGTGTGGTGCCCAGAACTGTACACAAGACTCCAGCTGAGGCCAAAACCCTGCAGCTGTACAAAACCCTGGTTAGACCACACCTGGAGCACTGTGAGCAGTTCTGGGCATCACACCTTAGGAAGGATATATTGGCCTTGGAGGGAGTGCAGCGTAGGTTTACCAGAATGATACCTGGACTTCAAGGGTTAAGTTACGAGGAGGGATTACACAAACTAGGGTTGTATTCCCTGGAATTTAGAAAGTTAAGGGGTGATCTGATCGATGTTTTCAGGATATTAAGGGGAACAGATAGGGTAGATAGAGAGAAACTATTTCTGCTGGTTGGGGATTCTAGGACTGGGGGCATAGTCTAAAAATTAGAGCCAGACCTTTCAGGAGTGAAATTAGGAAACACTTCTACACACAAAGGGTGGTAGAAGTTTGGAACTCTCTTCCGCAAACAGCAATTGATGCTCGGTCAATTGTTAATTTTCAATCTGAGATTGATAGG
This sequence comes from Somniosus microcephalus, assembly GCF_052327205.1. Classification (NCBI taxonomy): domain Eukaryota; kingdom Metazoa; phylum Chordata; class Chondrichthyes; order Squaliformes; family Somniosidae; genus Somniosus; species Somniosus microcephalus. The sequence goes on along the minus strand of NW_028225330.1, from coordinate 450,524 downwards.
TTTTTGTTAACCAAAGGTATTAAGGGATATGGGCCAAAGGCGGGTGTATGGAGTTAGGTCGCAGATCAGCCATGATCTCATAGAATGGTGGAACAGGCTCGAGGGGCTGAATGGCCTCCTCCTGTCCTATGTTCCTAACTAGTGATTTGTAAAGGTTTAGTGTAACTTCCTTGTTTTTGTATTCAATGGCACTATTTACAAAGCCAAGTATCCCATACGCTTTCTGAACCGCCTCACCAACTTGCCGCGGCACTTTCAAAGACTTGTGAATATGGGCCCCCAGGTCCCTCTGCTCTTGCACCCCCTCAAACTAGTCCCATTTAGATTATGTGGCCTCTCCCTGTTGTTTCTCCCAAAGTGCATCACTTCACACTTATCCTCATTTAATTTCATCTGCCTTGTGTCTGCTCATTTCACAGTATGTCTCTGTCCTTCTGAAGTCTGCTACTACTACACTCACAAAACTTGGCAACATAGTAAATAGTATCATCCGTAAACTTTGAAATTGTTCACCTATACCCAAGTCCAGGTCATTTATATATAACAAGAAAAGCAATGGTCCTAATCCCGACCCCTGGGGAAGCCCACTGCATACTTCCCTCCAGTCAGAAAAACATCCCTCAGCACTGCTCACTGCCTCCTCTCCCTTAGCCAATTATATACCCAAATTACCATCAGCCCTTTAATTCCCTCTGCTGCTATTTTCAGAGTAAGTCTCTTATATGGTATTTTATCAAATGCCTTTTGAAAGTCCATATATACAACATCTGCTGCACTACCTTCATCAACCCTCTGTTACTTCATCAGAGAACTCAATCAGGTTAATCAGACACGATTTACCTTTAACAAATCCATACTGGCTGCCCCTTATTAACCCATGCTTCTCCAAGTGAGAATTAAATTTGTCCTTGACAATGGTCTCTAGTCGTTCACCCACCACTGTAGGGGTCGCAAAATCCCCTCAGCCCCCTCAGATCGGGGAATATTAATCCACATCGTGGATGAAGACTTGTGTGATTTAAATTGTCCCTGGGTTGGACAATGTTTTAAAACATACCCAGAACCGCAAAAGGCTGCGTTAAAAAGCTCGTAAGCTAGGCAGCACTTGGACACTGGAATCAAAGAACTTTGTGAAAATCGCACACTTTAAGATTGTACATTTTATTAAAAGATGTACTCTTGAGTTTTGGACTGTTTAAATTGCCCAGGGCATAAAAATGGCTGAACAGACCTCATGGAAACAGAATTTTAAAAGGCAGCAGAAAAGGACAGACAGGCTGTTAGCATATGAAAAGCTCAGCGCTGCCCTGTAGTAAGTTTGAATGGAGCCCGAGCTGTCAGTCACCCTGTGGTATTGGGCGGATCCAGTAACCTACAAGCTGCTTGTTTACACTGGGGAGTAGCCCATTTGAATCAGCCAATCATCGGACGGCAAGCAAAATGGGTTGTTAACACACATCCATTCACTGAAATTGACTCTACTATGTGATGTCTCCATGTATGAATGGAGGAAGTTAAAAGCCCTTCTCTTGTGTATTCGGACTTTTCGGCACGAAATTGCGCACGGACCTTTTCGGCGCGAAAACAGCAGGGACTCCCAGGGTATAAAGATTAAGCCCAGGAAGTCCTCTGCCCCCTTTTTTGTCTCTTTTACTCTTTGGACTGCAGGTGAGCAAGGCTTCTGACCCACTAGCAAGACAATCTAGTGAGAAGTAAAGGGGTGGTAATTTAAGGGAAATGTTGCTAAGATTGTACGGTTAACATTGTAGCCATTTATCCCTCATTTTTGCCATCTGCCTTCCCCTGTTAAGCAATTTTACCGTGATTACTTTGATCGTGTGGTGTAGTTTCTTTAGTTTTAATAAAATTTGACTTTCTTGCATCCAGACTATTTGTCCGTTTTTAATATATCATTAATTATAAGTTCCTCCAGTCAGAACTGGAGGCGGGGGAGGGGGGGCGTTTAGCGATTCAAAACCGCTGATTGGAATTGGTCACCGTGCAGTGGCAAAGGCTGCCTGACCAGGTAAATTACCGTAAACCAGGTAAAGGATGCCCACCTACACCACTGACATTAGACTGATTGGCCTGTAGTTACCAGGTTTATCCCTCTTCCCTTTTTTTAAACAGGGTGTAACATTTGCAATTCTCCAGTCATCTGGCACCACTCCCATATATCTGAGGGAGATTGAAAGCTTGTGGTCGGAGCTTCTGCTATCTCCACCCTAGCTTCCCTCTGCAATCTAGGATGCATCCACCTGGACTGGGTGACTTGTTAACTTTGAGTGATGACAACCTATTTAGCCCCTCCTTTCTATCCATTTTTATCCAATTTCTCTACTCCCCCCTCCTCTACTGCGACATTAACTTCATCCTCTTCTTTTGTGAAGACAGATGCTAAGTACTCATTCAGTACCTCAGTCATGCCCTTTGCCTCCGTATGATGAGCTCCTATTTGGTCCCTAATCGGCCCCACCATTCCTTTAACTATCCTTTTTACTTTTCATATGTTTATAAAAGATTTTTGGGTTCCCTTTTACATTACCCACTAATCTTTTCTTGTATTCTCTCCCTTGTGTCAGCTGGGGCTCAGTGGGTAGCACTCTCTAGGTGGGAGGGGCTAGGAGTGAGCCAGGTGTGACTGGTTGCCTAATTGCAGTTGGGAGTTGGAGGAAGTTTTGTAAAAAGTTGGTGATGGGTTTTGGGGTGTTGTTTTCAGGTTTTAGGGCCTTTTTGGCCCACAAAAAACAGCCAGATGGCTGCTGAGGGGTCCGGAGTGCCGAGCCCCTCAGAGGACAATATTCCCGAGAGGAATTTTATTAGGGAAGAAACTGTGGTGGGAAGGGGAAAAAAAAGGCCCAAAGATTTGGGCCGGGACCTCAGGAGGTTTGGTAAAGAAAATACGGTGGTGGTGCAATGTGAAGATAAGAAGATTCAAGCCTGGGATATAATCCAGGCGGTTCATGAGGACTGTGGTGAGGGAAGCTGTTTTGCCTGCCGACCAAAACCAAATGTGGGATTTGAGGTGACGGTCAGTGGCCATGAGGAGGTGGAAAAACTGCTGCTCAGTCTGAAAGTTGGGGAGAAATTTTTGGAGGTGACTCTGCTATATTCAAAGCAGGTGGTGGTTTCATTTTTGAACTTGCCTGTGTACATCGAGGACGAAGTGCTGAGCAAAAAGTTGGAGTTGTGGGACATTAAAATCTGTTCCGAAATAAAGAGGAGGTACTATCCGGGAACACAGGTAGCAGACAGAACCCGATATGTAAAGGTGCGGTTTCCAGAGGGGGTGAGGTCTTTGCCTTACAGTATGAAGTTCGAGACACTGGAAGGAGTACAGTACTTTCGTGTGCTGCATGATAACCAAGTAAAGGTGTGTTACTATTGTCTGGGACATGACCATCTCGTGAGAAACTGTCATGATTTGTATTGTTACAATTTCGGTGAGTCGGGACATATCGCGCGGAGCTGCAAGGCGGAGAGCTGTGGGGTGTGTCGTAAAGGCCCCGCCCGCTGTGAGTGTGTGGCAGAAGGGAGCGAAATGAGTGATGAGATGGGAGAAGGAGCAGGAGAGGAGTGTGGAACGGCCGGAGGTGCGGTGCAGTCGGAGGACACAGCCGGTAAAATGAAGGAAAAAGGAGCACAGGAAGAGGCAGAGGTTGGCGGAGCGGAGATCGAGATGGAGATGGCGGAAAACATGGCGAGTGCTATGGAGGGGAACAAAGACAGCAGCGGGCAGCAAGGGTCAAGTGCAGACTCGAGCCTTAGTGTAGTTCAGCTCCCCCTGGGGAGTCTGATGTCTGCGGGGGGAGAGGAGGCAGGAGCGGGGTGTGTGGTGGAAGTGAGTGCTCTGGGGAAAGGCGGGGAGTCGGATATTTTGGTGAGCGGGAGGGGGCAGGGTGGGGAGAGGGTGCAAGAGGCAGCAGCCTTAAAGGGACAGCAGAATGGGATCGGCGAGATAGAGACGTCAGAAGGGAACAATTTAGGTGCACCATTGTCCCATGGAGAGAGGGAACAGGGTGCAAGGGTCAGAGGTAGAGACGTGGTCGAAGGGGGCGGCACAGTGGGAGAAACTGTGATAGCAGGAAGACTCTATGGGAGATGAAGTATCTGACGGGGAGCAGGATTATGTATCTGACGGGGAGCAGGCACAGGGGGTTGCAGAAGAGCTTGAGTGTGAGGAATTAGAGGGGGACAGAGACATGGAAGTCGGGGATGGGGTGGCATCATGTGGAAAGGGAAAGGTTAGTGAGGGGCAGAAGGAGGGAGAAAGGGCAGCTCCTGGGTCCAAACTTAAGGCAAGGAAGAGGCTGAAACAGCAGGGAGGGGTCAAACAGGAGGTGAAAAAGAGTCGGAGGCTGCAGGAAAAAGCAACAGCTGCCCGAAAAGTTGAGAAGGAGCACGAGAGGAGGGAAGAGCCAGAGATTAAATGATGGGGAGATTATTGGGCATACTTCCCTTCTTTGGATCCATGATTACATTGGTCTCGATCAATGTGAACGGACTGAGGGGTGAGAAGAAATTGCAGCAGTTGTTGCAGGGTTTTAAAGGCACGGACTTGTTGGGTCTGCAAGAAACCTTTTGGGATGAGGATATTCTAGAAAGAGTTCAGACGGTTTGGAAGGGAGAGGTGTTTGCAAGTTGTGCAAACAATAACCGTAGAGAGGTGGCTGTTTTGGTGAGTCCGTCCATAGAAGAGAATGTTGCCTTGGTGGACAAGAACACTGAGGGGAGATTTTTACGGCTAAGGGTAAAATTGGAGGGATTTAATTGTGATCGTTTTAATATCGATGCACCGAACGACCATTGCAAGCGTCGTGAGTTTTTTCGGGGGTTATTCACTGAAGTGGCAGAGGTGGAAAATCCTTGTATAGTGGGGGATTTTAATGTATTTTTATCTTGGATGGACATTTCAGCCCAGATGACCTTTAAAGAGGATAACTCCAGAGGGATGATTATAAAAATGATGGCAAATTTAAATTTGAGAGACTTATGGAGGGACCGGAACCCCATAAAAAGGGAGTTCTCCAGTGCAGGTTGGGTGGGTGATGTTTTAAAACAGAGCCGAATAGATTTTGTGTTAATGCAGGAAGGGTTAAGTTCGGAGGTGATAGAGATTTATTATAAAAAAGTATTTTTTAGTGATCACTCGGCTTTGGTTCTTAGAATTAGGAACAGCAGAGTTAAGATCGGTTCAGGGGTGTGGATTTTAAACAATCAATACCTGAAGGAAAGTGCTTATAAAGAAGGGATTATAAATATAATAAAGAATGCTCAGAAGGAACTTTTGTTATTGAAAGAAAGAAGAGTTTGGTGGGACAATTTCAAATATGAGGTAAAAGTTTTTTCGGTACGTTATGGGAAAAAAGAGGGCGGCAGCTAACCGGCTTCGAGAAGAGAATATAAACAAAAGGCATTTGACAAGGTGCCACACAGAAGATTATTGCTTAAGATAAAAAATCACGGGATTGGGGGTAATATTCTGGCATGGATAGAGGATTGGCTATCTAACAGAAGGCAGAGAGTTGGGATAAATGGTTCATTCTCAGACTGGCAATCAGTAACTAGTGGTGTTCCGCAGGGGTCAGTGCTGGGTCCCCAACTCTTTACAATCTATATTAACAATTTGGAGGAGGGGACCGAGTGTAACATATCAAAGTTTGCAGATGATACTTGTGGTAAACCACTGTTATTGTTGTTCACCGTTGTTGTTGTTGTTGCACACAGTTGTATCTATGCATGCCTCAGCTGGCTCCGCCCCTGGCTCCACCCACATGCCCAGGTATAAAGGTGACTGCTCTGCAGCCCCCTGCCTTCTTGGAAACCAGTCAACCATGAGAGGCATGCTCTGTTCTTTGTTAATAAAAGCCTTTTAGTTACTCTCCTAACTCTCCGTCTTTTATGAGTAATTAATAGCGCATCAGTTTTATTAACAAAAACAAAATGTCGGCACCAACCGCTGAGCAGCAGGCGCTGCAGCAAATGACGGCACCAAACGCTGAGCAGCAGGCGCTGCTGCATGCCCTCAGACCAACATGCCTGGACCTAGACCCTCAAGAGGCGGGTTCATCTACCAAGTTCGCACAATGGCTGCGTTGCTTCGAAGCTTGCCTGGAAGCCTCAGCCGTGACACTAGATGGAAACAAACTAAAAATCCTGGCCTCCAAGGTGGGCCACCAAGTCTACACGCTCATCCAGGATGCGACTACCTACGCGGCAGCTATCGATCTGCTAAAAGGACAATACACACGCCCGGTAAATACGGTTTATGCCAGACACCTCCTGAGATCCCGCAAACAGCAGTCCGGGGAATCGGTGGAGGCATTCCTACGGGCACTACAGATACTCGGCCAAGCCTGCGATTGTAAAGAGGTATCGGCCGCGACACACACGGAGGGACTTATCCGAGATGCTTTCGTTGCGGGCCTCAAGTCCGACTACTCCCGGCAGAGACTGTTGGAGAAGGGCGAAATCGACCTGAAGAAGGCAGTGTCCCTCGCGCTCTCGCTAGACGCGGCCCACCGGAATATGGACGCATTCTCCCCTAACCGCTCCGCACCGTGGACACCGCAACCTTGGGTCATGGGACCGCCACCCCCCGGCACCAACTGCTGCAGCGATGTCCAAGGGCCCGAAATGTTACTTTTGTGGCCAGGCAAAACACCCCAGAGCACGCTGCCCGGCGAAAAACGCTACCTGCTCTGGCTGCGGGAAGAAAGGACACTACGTCAGCACCTGCAAAGGTAAAACCGCTAACGCCAGCAGCGCCGCGTGTGAACCGTGGGAGCAGCCATCTTGTCCGCCATCTTGGACACCTCCAGCCGCGTGGGGATCGGGATCATGGGCGCAGCCATTTTGTCCGCCATCTTGGACGCCTCCAACTCCAATCGCGGGTGACCCGGACTCAACCACCGCCTCGTCTGACGACCACAGCGACTCGCTCGACCATACGCTGGCCTCCGTGACGCTGGACCAATCTCTCCCTCACCAACTGTCCAGGTCCATGATGGACATTACGGTAAACGGCCGCGCCACTACCTGCCTTTTCGACAGCGGGAGCACGGAGAGCTTTATCCACCCCGACACGGTGCGCAGTGACTCTCTCCCGGTCCTGCCAACGCGCCATCGGATCTCTATGGCTTCCAAATCCCATTCAGCAGACGTCGGTGGCTACTCTCTAGTGACCCTTTCAGTAAGGGGCACAGAATACAAAAATTTTAAACTTCTTGTCCTGCCCCATCTCTGCACTGCCGTTCTACTGGGGTTGGATTTTCAGTGCCACCTTAAAAGTGTCACATTAGCGTACGGCGGACCCCTCCCCCCACTCACAGTCTGCAGCCAGCAGCTTTTAAATCACCCGCCGCGCACCATTTGCAGCCTCTCCATGCTTAAAGTCTCCCCCCCCCACTTGTTCGCTAACCTCACCCGCGACTGTAAGCCCATCGCTACCAAAAGCAAGCGGTACAGTGCCGGGGATAGGAGCTTCATTAAATCCGAAGTAGCAAGACTCCTGAAGGAAGGGATTATTGAGGGTAGCACTAGCCCATGGCGAGCACAAGTGGTGGTAGTGAAGACTGGTGAAAAACAGTGCCTAGTTATTGACTACAGCCAGACGATCAATCGCTACACCCAGTTAGATGCATACCCACTCCCCCGCATATCTGACATGGTCAATCAGATAGCACAATACCGGGTGTTCTCGACGATTGATCTGAAGTTGGCATACCACCGGCTCCCCATCAGGGCTGAGGACCGCCAGTACACAGCTTTTGAAGCTGACGGTCGTCTCTACCACTTCCTCCGAGTCCCCTTCGGCGTCACCAACGGGGTTTCGGTCTTCCAAAGGGAGATGGCCCGAATGGTTGACCAGAACGCGCTGCAGGCCACCTTCCCCTATCTAGACAACGTCACCATCTGTGGCCATGACCAGCAGGACCATGACGTTAACCTAGAGAAATTCCTCCGTACGGCCCAGCGGCTGAATCTAACATACAACAAGGACAAATGTATGTTTCGCACCACGCGCCTCGCCATTCTTGGCTGCGTAGTGCAGAACGGAGTCATCGGCCCCGACCCCGACAGAATGCGCCCCCTTATGGAGCTCCCCCTCCCCCACTGCCAAAAAGCACTGAAGAGATGCCTAGGGTTTTTCTCTTACTATGCTCAGTGGGTGCCCAACTATGCAGACAAAGCCAGACCCCTCATCAAGTCCACCTCCTTCCCCCTGACAGCAGAGGCATGTGCAGCCTTCACTCTCATAAAAAGAGATATTGCGAAGGCCACAATGCACGCAGTGGATGAGTCCATCCCTTTCCAAGTGGAGAGCGACGCCAGGTGGAAAGAGAGAACGCGACGGTTTGGAAGGCCATCCTCTTAAACTTAAAATCTAAGGGCCTTCCGACCTCTCGCTGGCAGGAGGTCCTCCCTGCGGCGCTCCACTCCATTCGGTCACTGCTTTGTACGGCCACTAATGCCACCCCCCATGAAAACATGTTCACTTTCCCCAGGAAGTCCACATCGGGGACCTCGCTACCGACATGGCTGATGTCTCCAGGACCCATCCTACTGCGGAAGCATGTGAGGTCCCATAAAATGGACCCCCTGGTCGAGAGGGTGAGCCTCCTCCACGCCAACCCCCAGTATGCTTACGTGGCGTACCCAGACGGGCGGGAGGACACAGTCTCCATACGAGACCTCGCACCTTCGGGTGCCCCTGAAACACTACCATTGCCATCCACCACTACCCACAACCCAACCCCTGTAGACGGCATGCCACAGCCCCAGGACCCGTCATTGACCACCCAACCACTCAATGAGACACCAGATTCAACGTTGGATGCTGCACCATCACCACCGCCACCACGACGATCAGGACGGCATACAAGGCCACCTGATAGACTTACTTACACGAACCTTTAGTACACTTCACCCCGCCGGACTCAATTTTAAACAAGGGGTGAATGTGGTAAACCACTGTTATTGTTGTTCACCGTTGTTGTTGTTGTTGCACACTGTTGTATCTATGCATGCCTCAGCTGGCTCCACCCCTGGCTCCACCCACATGCCCAGGTATAAAGGTGACTGCTCTGCAGCCCCCTGCCTTCTTGGAAACCAGTCAACCACGAGAGGCATGCTCTGTTCTTTGTTAATAAAAGCCTTTTAGTTACTCTCCTAACTCTCCGTCTTTTATGAGTAATTGATAGCGCATCAATACTAAGATGGGAGGGAAAGTAGTGAGTGAGGAGGACATAAAAAACCTGCAAGGGGACATAGACAGGCTAAGTAAGTGGGCAGAGATTTGGCAGATTGAATACAATACTGGAAAGTGTGAGGTTATGCACTTTGGCAGGAAAAATCGTAGAGCAAGTTATTATCTTAATGGCAAGAAACTGGAAAGTACTGAAGTACAAAGGAATCTGGGGGTCCTGGTGCATGAAACTCAAAAGGTTAGTATGCAGGTGCAGCAAGTGATTAAGAAGGCCAATGGAATGTTGGCTTTCATTGCTAGGGGGATAGAATATAAAAATAGGGAGGTATTGCTTCAGTTGTACAAGGTATTGGTGAGACCGCACCTGGAATACTGCGTACAGTTTTGGTGTCCATACTTAAGAAAGGACATACTTGCTCTCGAGTCAGTACAAAGAAGGTTCACTCGGTTAATCCTGGGGATGAGGGGATGGACATATGAGGAGAGGTTGAGTAGATTGGGACTCTACTCATTGGAGTTCAGAAGAATGAGAGACGATCTTATTGAAAGATATAAGATTGTGAAGGGGTTGGATCGGGTGGAGGTGGGGAAGATGTTCCCGATGATGGGTGAAACTAGAACTAGGGGGCATAGTCTTAGAATAAGAGGCTGCTCTTTCAAAACTGAGATGAGGAGGAACTACTTCACTCAGAGGGTGGTAGCTCCATGGAATATGTTGCCCCAAAAAGCTGTAGAAGCTACATCATTACATAAATTTAAAACAGAAATAGACAGTTTCCTAGAAGTAAAGGGAATTAAGGGTTATGGGGAGCGGGCAGGAATTTGGACATGAGTCTAGGTTCGGATCGGTCATGGCCCTGTGATTAGCGGAGCGGGCCCAGGGGCCGTGTAGTCTGATCCTGCTCCTATTTCATGTGTCTAATTCTGTTAGATTCAGGAGATGGTTCTGTGATAGTGGATTGGCGGTTAGGATCAGATCAGCCATGATCTTATTGAATGGCGGAGCAGGCTCGAGGGGCCGATTGGCCTACTCCTGCTCCTATTTCTTATGTTCTTATGTTTACGGATGTCTGTAAAGCAGTTGACAGAGGGGATAAGGGAGCTGAGACTAAGTTCCGGGTGCTAAAGGAAGAGTGGGAATTATTGCAAGCTGAAAAATGCAAGGGGGCCATTCTCCGTGCAAAGGCTAGAGATGCATTGGAGGGTGAAAGATGCACTAGATATTTTCTAGAGCAAGAGAAGCTGTGACAGAGATTATCGTTAATTGAAGAGTTGAAGGTTGGGGAGAAGATCATTCATGAAAGTGAGGAGATTTTGGAGGCGGCTAGCAGCTTTTATCAAGAGCTATATACAAAAGAAGACATTTCCAATTTGGAGATGGAGAAGGTTACTGCTTTTATTGAAAAGGGTTTAAAGGAGGATGAGAGAAGCATGTGTGATAAAGAAGTAGGATTAGCGGAAATAAAAATAGCAATAAGTGGAATGAACAGGGGGGAAAGCGCAGGGTCCGATGGACTAAGTGCAGAATTTTATAAGGAATTTTTCGAGATTTTAAGTCCATTGCTCTTAGAAGTTTTTAAGGAAATTAAAATTGAGGGAAGCCTGGCCCCATCTATGAGGAGAGGTATCATAAGCTTAGCTTATAAAAATAAAGGGGATAGACAGGATCTGAAGAATTGGAGGCCCATCACACTATTAAATGTGGATTATAAGATCTTGGCGAGGGTTATGGCAAATCGTTTGAAGGAGGTACTACCGGAGATAGTTTGGCCCTCTCAGTCCTATGGAGTCATAGGCCGGGACATCGCAGACTCTGTGGTCTCAATCCGAGATGTGATAGTGTAAGGGTTTGGGGGCTTCTTTAAACTGGTTTAAAGTAATTTTCCTGGTCTTGCAGCCTTTGCCTGCACTCAGACCAATTCAATAAAACCAATTTTAAAACAGCGGTTTCGAATCGCTACCCCACCTTCAGTTCTGACTGCAGGGCTTATAATTATTGATATTAAAACAGACACGTAGTTTGGATGAGAGAAAAAACAATCAAGTTTTATTAACTAAAAGAAACTATAATCAAAATATCAAACTATCCCACACGAACACAGTAAAATTGTAAAACTATATAACCGGGGATTGCAGACGGTGAAAACGAGGGATACAATGGCTACAATGTTATTTAAACAATCTTAGCAATTCCCTTAAATCACCATCCCCCAAACTCCTTAACTAGGTTGCTATGCTGAGGAGTCAGAACACTCTGCTCACCTTTGGTCCAGCGAAGTAAGAGAGCCAGATAGCTTCTCAGCCACTATCTTTATACCTGGTGAGGCCCCTGCCATTCTGCCTTGCAAGGGCTGTGTGCAAAATTCCCCACCCAAAGGGTCCAATACACAAGAGAAAGCTGTGATTGGCTAACTCAAAGTGGTTAGACTGGGTTAATGTGTCTTCCGGAGCTCCCTGGGCTGAAACAAAGAGAATGCAACAGCCCTATTGTCCAGTGCTGGGTGATTTAAAACCCATTCAAATCTTAACGTTACCCATTCAAGGTACAAAAGTCTCTTCTGCAGTATAGATGTATCCACTCGATATACAAACAAATGCTAATAGCATTCAGTTGCTTTGTAAACAAAGCATTGTCCTTTGTCTTCGGCCATGTGGTGACAGACATTTTTATCCCTGGAAATTTAAAAGCACATTGCCCAGGGATTCCTTAATCAAAAAAATTGATCTTCAGAACTGTAAATTATTGCAAATTCTTACAATAGAACTCATGGAAGAGAGTGGGAGGGAGGCTTATGTATTAAAGATAGATCAAGAGAAAGCCTTTGATAGGGTCTCTCATGAGTTTTTATTGAAGGTTTTGGAAGCATTTGGTTTCAAGGAAAATTTCATTCAGTGGATAAGGATTTTTTATTCAAACATATTTAGCTGTGTTAAATGTAATGGTTTTTTATCTAAGTATTTTCCGATACAGAGATCAGTGAGACAGGGTTGTCCCCTGTCCCCACTGCTGTACACATTGGTAGCAGAACCATTAGGTTACATGATGCGAAAGAAACAAGGTGTAGTTGGGATTGTGGTACCCAGTTCTGGGCTGGTGTCGGTGATACACCAATATGCAGATGACACAACCTTAACATTGAGAAATGGGGAGTCAGTGAGGAAAGCTATGGAGGTAGTGGAGGAATATTGTAGAGCTTCAGGTGCCAGAGTGAATTATAGTAAGTCCCAATGCCTGGTTGCAGGGAGGGGTAGGAGGGAATGGTTGGGGGAATGTCCCTTTAAGGTGGTGGAGGTTTTGGAAGTTCTGGGGGTGCATATGGGATGCAAGAAAGACAGGGAAGAAGTGGATCGATTAAATTGGGAACCGAAGGTTATGAAAATTAAAAAGATTTTGGGAAGATGGGAAAGAAGGTGGTTGAAAGTGCAAGGAAGAGCGACAGTAGTGTCTGATCTCCTGCTATCTAAGCTATGGTACTTATTGACGGTGGAGGATATTCCTGAGTGGGCAGAAAAGTCCATCCGAGAGGCTTGTGTGAGGTTTTTATGGGAAGGGAAACCAGCCATGGTGGCTTACAATACCATCATTGGACGGAGAAATCAGGGAGGACTCAACTTCCCAGATATTGATTTGAAGAAAAAATCCTTTAGAATCAAATGGGTGAAGAGATTTCTTCAGAAGTCAAATTCAAGTTTTTGGAAGAGTTGTTTTGAGCATTTTTTTAAATGAAGTGGGATAGGAGGGCAGGGGATATTGTATATGGAATACAGTAATAGGTTTTTGAAATCGATTAAACTTCTCCCTAGGTTTTATTCGGGGGTTGTAGAGACTTGGGCCCAATTTTTAAAAAGTGTGCAGTTTATGCCCAAGGGGGCTGAGGAATTTTTAGAACAGCCCTTATTTTTGAACAGGTGGGTCAACATCGAAGGAGAGGTTTTATTTAATCAAGCTTTTATAAAAGCTGGGATTATATCGGTGAAAGATGTATTATACGAGGTGATTCCAGGTTGGTTGCCGGAAGCGATAGTGAGGGACATGGTGTGGGAGGAGGATCAGGAGGTAGAAGGAAAAGCAATAGGAATTATGTATGAGAAGATTGTGAGGGCAATGCCACAGGATTGGATGGAAGAAATAAATGCGGAAATCTCCAAAGGAAGTAAAATGCGTCCTGCTTTTCCAAGCTTTGTACTGGAGAAAGGGGGAGAGTTAGTCCAATTTGACAACTGTAATACTCGAGATTTCTATGAGCTATTCAGAGAATGGAGATTCAAGACACCTGCTGGTCAGGAGTTTTGGCAGAGTATATACCCACAGCTGGACTTCAACAGCATTTGGAAGGGAGTGTGGGCAAATTTTAAATGCCCAGAATGGGTTGAACTGGATTTCAAATTGGCTCATAACTGGATTTTTACCATAACGGTCTTGTGCAAGATTGGACGAGTGGAGGCGGCAACTTGCCCAGTGTGTGGGACACAGGATGAGACTCTGCCCCATTTACTGGTGTTATGTCCACAGTTAAATGACTTTAAGTACCATGTTCGACAGTTGTGTGAAGCTTTTTTGCTGGGTGGGGACTGAACAGCGAGAATGGGAATCCCGTGGGACTCAATTTTGAGATGGGGATTGCAGGAGAGTCTGCCAGAGTCCAGCGGAGCGGCAATTTATTTAATGTTCAGTTTGGCTAGATTCGTGATTGTGCAAAGAAGGAATGCTCTGTTTTTTAAGGGGAGGAGAATCAATCTAAAAGAGTATTTTAAATATAAGCTAAAAGACCATTATAAGGCTCTGTGGATGTTTTATTCAGAAAGGAATTTAAGGACCGTATTTTACAAACAATTTTTAAAGTACAATCGATTAATATATGTTACAGGTGATAAATTAAACTTCAGGTTTTGATGTTAAAATGTGGTGGCGGAATGGCTGTGCAGGGCGGTGGAATTGATTTGTATCATACAATGAAATGATCACGATGTTGTAAATGTTCTTAATGTTCAATAAAGTATAATATTAAAAAAAAGTGGGTAGCACACTTGCTCTCTGAGTCAGAAGGTTGTGGGTTCTAGTCCCACTCCAGGGACTTGAGCAGATAAAGCTAGGCTGACACTCCAGTGCAGTGCTGAGGGAGTGCTGCACTGTTTCTGATGAGACTTTAAACTGAGGCTCCGTCTGCTCTCTCAGGTGGATGTAAAAGATCCCATGGCACTCTTTTGAAGAAGAGTAGGGGAGTTATCCCCGGTGTCCTGGCCAATATTTATCCCTCAACCAACATAACAAAAACAGATTACCTGGTTATTATCACAATGCTGTTTGTGGGAGCTTGCTGAGCACAAATTGGCTGCCGTGTTTCCCACATTACAACAATGACTCCACTTCAAAAGTACTTCATTGGCTGTAAAGAGCTTTGAGATGTCTGGTGGTTGTGAAAGGCGCTATATAAATGCAAGTCTTTCATATATCCTTTTTCAATTTCCCCCCATTCTCTGTACTCTCCTGGTTTTTGACTGTATTCTGTACCTGACATTTGTCGTAAACCTCCTTTTTCTGTTTTATTCTAACGTCTACATCCTTTGTCATCCAGGGAGCTTGAGCTTTGGACGCCCCATCTTTCCTCCTTATGGGAATATGCTTGGTTTGTACCTGGTGTCAAATTTTGTTTTGTAACACTCCCGTGAAGCACGTTGGGACATTTTACTACATTAAATACGTTCTATAAATACAAATCGTTGTTATTGTCTGAGACTAACAAATTCCACAGAGGAAAAATAACAGTATTTTTACTCCCAAATATTAAGTATTTCGTTCCACGAGATTTATCTGCTTTTATTGATGAATTTAAAAAGTCTCTATTAAAACCTGAGCCAGTGTGTTGTGAGACAAAGAGCCTTGTGTCCAATGCGGGGAATAAAGGCCCACAGCCTCCCCGGGCCCCGGGCCCTGAACAAGGGACTGGAGAAACTCGCTGCCCTGCGGATCAGACAATCAGCCGGTGCTAGTCCCACCCCTCGGGCTCCCCGATTGGTTGGAGGACCCGCCGCCGGCTCACTATTGGTCAGAAGCTCCCGTCAATCACCCGGGCAGTGTGAGCTGAGCATGCGCGGACCTTGGCAGCTGCCGCTGACACATCAGGTGAGAGAGCTCAGGGAGTGGGTTAATGAACCCCAGGGGAGGCTGCGAGATTCTCAGCAGCTCAGCTCTGCTCGGTGCTGTGTGAATGGGTTGCTCCACACCCCGGCTGCTCACGGGGAATGTCAGTGCGGAGGGCCCAGTGCAGAAGGCCCAGGGTGGAATACCCAGAGGAGAGTGTCCTAGGTGGGAGGCCCAGCACGGAGGACCCCAGGCAGGCGGCCCAGGGCAAAGGGCCGCAGGTGGGGGGCCCAGCACGGAGGACCCCAGGTGGGGGGCCCAGCACGGAGGACCCAGAGGAGAGTGTCCTAGGCGGGAGGCCCACCACGGAGGACCCCAGGCGGGAGGCCCAGGGCGGAGGACCCCAGGCGGGGGGCCCAGGGCGGAGGACCCCAGGCTGGAGGCCCAGGGCAGAGGACCCCAGGCGGGAGGCCCAGCACGGAGGACCCCAGGCGGGGGGCCCAGCACGGAGGACCCCAGGTGGGCGGCCCAGCACGGAGAACCCCAGGCTGGGGGCCCAGGCGGAGGACCCCAGGTGGGGGGCCCAGGGCAGAGGACCCCAGGCGGGGGGCCCAGAGCGGAGGACCCCAGGCGGGGGGCCCAGCGCGGAGGACCCCAGGCGGGGGGCCCAGGGCGGAGGGCCCCAGGCGGGGGGCCCAGCACGGAGGACTCCAGGCGGGGGGCCCAGGGCGGAGAACCCCAGGCGGGGAGCCCAGCATGGAGGACCCCAGGCGGGGGCCTAGGGCGGAGCGGCTGGTCGACAGAAGCGGAGTCGGGAGATGCTGTGGGTGAGCATGCTGCACGGTTTCTAAAGTTGAAGAACGGTCTCCGGCCCGAATGAGTTCCAGCGGCCCCGCCTGTGCTTCGTCTGGTGGCAGCTGTGAGGCTTTGTTTCGGTGATGGGATCGGGTTTGTGCGCTGCCATTTTGGTGGAGGAAAGACAGACTGTTCCTATCTATAGTCTGGTGCTTGAACAGCCATAAGATGGGAAAAGAGAACGGGATACAAGTGAAAAAGGAAAATAAAAGACAAAACAAGGTATATCAGCAAGGAATAACCAATGTCTTGATGGCTGGGTCCTGTGAGTGATAACAGCAAGAAGAAGGAAATTTGAGTACTCGTTTTCCTCTTTTACGGGATTTGAGAAAGTGGTCGGCTTCTTTTCTGTGGAAAGGTTGAAGACTGTGGATAAGGATTATGACATTATATGGTTGGTTAACATCAAGTGAAGACCAGGAGTTATTAGAGTGCCAATAGGACTGGCGTTGAACTGGTATTGCTTGTTTTTTGAAGAAGTTTCGGGTTCTGGTTAAAAGTAATTTACTTGAAGTCTTAAGTGATTTTTTGATATGTTTGTAGGACTTTGCATATTGTGGTGTTATTTAGTGTTAAAGCCTTCCTTAATCGAATGAACGGACGCTCTTGTGAATGTACGCATGCGGATACAGATATATGCACGCACGCACACATACACAGTGGAACTTACGTTCGACCAAATGAAGGGCCCTCGCTCCCCAGGACGGGGGTCACTCGGTGAGTGTGAGGCCTGCCGGACGGATGAACGAACGCACGCATGCACACAGGTAGACAAATGATATGCATGCATACACAATGGAACTTACGTTCGACTGAATGAAGGGCCCGCTCCCCAGGACGGGGGTCACTCGGTGAGTGTGAGGCCTGCCGGATGGATGAACGAACGCATGCACACAGGTAGACAAATGATACGCACACATACACAATGGAACTTACATTCAGTCAAATGAAGGGCCCTCGCTCCCCAGGATGAAGGCCCGCTTGGTGACTGTGAAGCCTGCCGGACGGATGAACGAACGCACGCATGCACACAGGTAGAAATGACACACATGTGCGCAGTCATGCACAATGGAACTTACGCTTGAGCGAACGAACGGACGAATGGAGGAATGAATGATTGAACGATGCCAGTTGGACTGGTGTGTACGGATTCTTGGTTTATTAAATAGTTGGTTTGTACTGTAAATATTATTGATTTACCTGTAAAATTTATTGTTGTATTTATATTGTTGACCATAATTGGTCAATGAATGTAATGGATTTACTATGTAACTGATGAGTTGTATAAGTACTGTTGTACTTGAATGTTAAATTTTAAAAAGGACAACAGGTTATACCAAGCAAAAATGATGAGTTACTACATTGCCAGTAGGACTGGGATGTATTGTTTTTTACTATGGGTACCTGTATTGTTGACATTGGTTTTGTCTGGAAAAATGTATTACTGTATTTGTACTGTTAATCTTAAAGCTGTTTTTTAAGGCTTAGCCTTATTGTGGTTAATGAATGTAATGGATTTATCATGTAATTGATGAGTTGTAACAAGTACTACCAGATTTAAATAACAGAGAAAAATGAACCTTGGGATCCCTGATAGCCAGCCAGGAATCTTGTGCTGCTGCTGTGCCAGAAGAGAGGAGAGGAGAGGAGAGGACAGGACAGGTGAGGTCTCTCTCTCTGTGTCCAGGAGGAGAGACCACATCTGTTGCTGCTGCAGCTACTATTGGGGTGCCAGAGGAGAGGAGAGGAGAGACCAGGAGACCAGACCAGAGCTAACAACAAAGGGAAGCCATTCCATCACTGTTTCCCCAACTGGTCTCCATTACAGGAGAGGGAGAGAGGTGAGAAAAACGAACATCCTACATCTGTTCAGAAGGAGGGAGAGCCGTTGGAAAACTTCTACAGGTGGGTGTTTCATGGTGCACTCTCATAAAGACTTTGTATTTAAGTGGGGGGGGGAAAGAAGAAGGAGAAGAAAACATCTAGGGGTGTGTGTGAGTGTGTGTGGCTCTTGTAAAAACTAGGCCACACACACCACTAGCAAACACCCCTCCCTATTGCTTGACCTGGGACAGCTGGAGCTGCCCAGGTGAAGTCATCATTTAATTATCACATCGTTAAGACCTGGTGGTGGACTGAGCCTGGGCATCGCTAGCTTTATTTTCCCAGGTGAAGACATCTTCTCCCCCCACAAGAAGACCATCAATAGAGACTTATTTTTCAGAGAGTGCACCCCTGCGAGCACCCACCCACCATCTTGAGTGGAGACCCAGCCCCTGCGGCCTCCCTCCTTCCCACCCCCCTTTCTCTCTCTCTTTTTGTCTCTCTCTTTGTCTCTCTCTAAAGAGGCACCTCATATCCATCAATTGCCCATTGAGCAGAGGGGAGAAGGCCCCTCTCCCAATTTAATCAACAAGGGGAGAGGTGTGTCTTCACTTTTAAAGCTCCCCCTGCTCAGGGAAAACAACCACTGAGGCCATTAACATCACCAGGCCTGTGACTTGGGCGGGTGTAGCCCTTTCTAATAAGCACCCCACGATGGTGACCACATCATCGCTGGTGACGGGGCCAGCAAGGTCATATGCAAGTGTGGCAGCCATGGCCACGGCTGCTCCCGCTGCTTCTGCTGCCCCGTCACCATTCCGCCTCATCACTAAAAAACACGGGGTGAAGAGCTACACTCACCCCAACATGACTATCGAGGCGTGCGTGAAGGCCATGGCTGGGGTTGTTGGCCCTTCAGCCATCATCGCCACCTCGAAAATGTACGGCAAGGCAGTGTTCTTCCTGGCATCGGAGCGGGCGATGTCCCTGGCTGTAACCAAGGGGCTCACCGTGGGTGGGACCTTCCTGCCGGTGGATCCTCTTGAGGCCACCGCGCAAAGGATCCTCTTGTCAAACGTCCCGCCCTTTGTTTTGGCTGAGCTCCTCCTCCCCCCACCTACGTCAACTGGGGGAGGTGAGGTCGGGGATCACACCCATCCCACTCGGATGCAAGGAGGCCAGCCTCCGGCATGTCTTCTCCTTCCAGCACCAGCTTTATGTTCAGCTGGCTCAGGATGAGGACACCGAGGGCGCTTTTATCGTGTGCCACGATGGGGCTGCCCACCGCGGCTTTTGGATGTCGGACGGTGTGCAGTGCCACGCCTGTAAGGAGGTGGGGCATGTACGAAAGAACTGCCCTGCCTCCAAGGCCCTAGACAGATGGTCGGATCTGGTGCTGCTCGTCGGCTCCATATGTGCCGCTGTCAAATCCATGGGCGCGGACGAGGGCGCGGGGCCACGGGAGCAGCGTCAGATCAACAAATTCCTCACTGGGCTGCTGAGGGAGTGGCGGTCGAATAGCGGCCGCTCTCCCTCCTCCCGTTGGGTTAAGTAGAGTTTGCACTATGCTCTTGTCATGAAGATAACCATAGCCAGCCTCAACATCAACGGCAGCAGAGATGCGCGCCGTAGAGTTAATAACTTCTTGGTCCTCCGGGATGGGAGGTATGCGGTGTGCTTCCTGCAAGAAACCCACACCGTTCCGGAGGACGAGGCCACGTGGCTCCTGGAGTGGCAAGGAGGGGTCAGCATGAGTCACCTCTCCAACTATTCCAGCGGGGTGGCTACCTTGCTGGCCCTGCATTTTCAGCTGGTTATCTTGTGGGTCAAGGAGCACGTGCCGGGCTGCTTGCTTCAGGTCACTGCGGCTGGTGCGCAGCAAGTGTGCTTCTTTGAAGAAGTGTCTGCTCTTCTGGGCTCCATCGACGTCGGTGAGTGCATCATCCTCGGGGGAGATTTTAATTGCACCCTCAAGGCGAGGGACCGTTCGGGTCCCCCGCGCAGCCTGGCATTGGTGGAGAAGTTGAGGGACCTGGTCGGGTCCAAAGATGTGCGGGTTAGGTTGATTGGCTATGATAAATTGACCCTTAGTGTTAGGGGGATTAAATACGTGGGGTTACGGGGATAGGGTGGGATATGTGTTGGTGTAGACGTTACGGGGATCAGGTGGGATATGTGTCAGTGCAGGCTCGATGGGCCGAAATGGCCTCTATCTGCACTGTGGGGTTTCTGTGTGATTTCTGTGTGGGTCCTTTGACTTGGTGGACATCTGGCGAAATCTCCATCCCGATTCCAGCGCCTTCACTTACGTAAGGTCTGGAGGAGGAAGGTCCAGAATCGACCGCCTTTACATTTCCCGGGCGTACGTCTCCTGCGTCCCGGCGGTTTCCATGCGGCTGGTGTCGTGCACGGACCACCACCTGGTGTGGGTGGAGCTCGCTCCATTGCGTGCGCTGGGGGGGTCCACGTACTGGCATTTTAACAACCTGCTGCTGGAGGACGCACGGTTCCAGGATTCGTTTCGTCGGTTCTGGGCTGACTGGAAAAGAAAGCGGGGGGGGGCTTCCCCTCCTTGAGGCTATGGTGGGACGTGGGCAAGGCTCACGTCCGTCTCTTCTGTCAGGAGTACACGAGGTGGTCAACCAAGAGGCGGGAGGCCCAGGTCGGTCGGTTGGAGAGGGAAGTGCTCGACCTGGAGTCCCGTCTCGGTCAAGTCGTCGATGACCCGGCCCTGCGGAAGGTGTACGAAGAGAAGCAGGGCACACTGAAAGACCTGCAGCTCGTCGGGTCCCGAGGCGCGTACATGAGATCGCGGATCCAGACCCTCCGGGACCTGGACCGCAGCTCCCCCTTCTTCTACTCGCTGGAAAATATGGGGGGTCCGTAAGCAGCTCTTGGGGCTGCTGGCCGACGACGGATCTCTGGTCTCTGATCCGGAGGGGATCAGCACGGAGACCTGGGCCTATTACAGGGCTCTGCTCTCTCCGGATCTGTCCAGTGAGGATGCGCACAGAGCTTTGTGGGAGGACTTGCTGAAGGTTGGCCTGGAAAGCGCCGAAAAATTGGATGCTCCGCTAAGCTTGGCGGAGCTGACCGGCGCCCTCGGCCAGCTCTTGAAGGGAAAGTCCCCAGGGCTGGATGGGCTGACCGTGGAGTTCCACAGTGTGTTCTGGGGCATCTTGCGGGGTGACTACGTGCGGGTCCTGGGGGAAAGTCTGGCAACCGGGGAGATGCCCCTCTCTTGGCACAGGGTGATCATTGTCCTGCTGCCTAAGAGGGGCGATCTCCACCTATTGAAAAGCTGGCGCCCGGTCTCCCACCTCAGTACGGATTATAAAGTTTTTGCCAGGACTATGTCTGCCCGCCTTGGCACCGTGCTGGCCCACATGATCCACCTGACCAGTCCTACACAGTCCTGGGCCGGACTATCCACGATAACATCCATCTGGTCCGGGACCTGGTCCACCATTCCCAGAGATCTGTTCTGTCGGTCGCCTTCCTTTCCCTGGATCAGGAGAAGGCATTCGACAGGGTGGATCATGAGTATCTCTTCGGAACTCTGCGCGCATTCGGGTTCGGGATGCATTTCGTCGCCCGGATCTGACTTCTGTACGCCGCCGCGGAGTGTCTGATTAAAGTTAACGGGTCTTTGACGGCTCCCCTTTGTTTCGGGAGGAGGGTGCGTCAGGGATGCCCCATGTCCGGCCAGTTATATGCCGTCTGCGTGGAGCCTTTCCTGCACCTCTTGTGGAAGAGGCTGATGGGATTGGCTCTGCAAGGGCCGGGTGTGGAAGTCGTCCTCTCGGCTTATGCTGATGACGTGCTCCTCATGGTCACGGATCCCACTGACTTGCGGATGATGCGAAAATGCCAGCAGATTTACTCGGATGCACCCTCCACCAGAATCAACTGGGAGAAATGCTCCAGGCTCCAGGTGGGTCAGTGGCGGGTGGACTTCCTGCCGGAGGAGTTCAGGCCCTTCGCCTGGAGCACCACACACCTCCTCTACTTGGGAGTCTACCTCAGCCCCGCCAAGGACGCCTGGCCGGCAAACTGGCAGGAGCTGGAGGCCAAAGTCACCGCTTGCCTAGGATGCTGGACAGGACTGCTCTGAGTGTTGTCCGACAGGGGTCGAGCGCTGGTCATAAACCAGCTGGTGGCCGCCATGTTGTGGTACCGGTTGGTCACTTTGATCCCGCCCCCTGCGTTTGTCGCCAAGATGCAGAAGAAGCTCATCGACTTCTTCTGGGACAAAGGGAAGCACTGGGTCTCTGCCGCGGTTCTGAGTCTCCCGCTTAGGGAGGGTGGTCAGGCGCTGGTGTGCCTTCGCACCTGGGCGGCGACTTTCTGTCTTCGGACCCTGCAGAGATACCTGTACGTCGAGAATCCTCCTCGATGGTGTGGGCTGGTGACGTATTTCTTCCGCCAGCTGCACGGCCTCAACTACGACATGCAGCTCCTGTTTGTGGAATTGGGCTGTATGCGTGCCTACCTGCGGGAGCTGCCTGTCTTCTACCAGGAACTGCTATGGGTCTAGATCAGCGTCGCCTCCAGGCGGAGTTCTCCCCTGTCAGGAGTGGCAGCTCTCCTTCAGGAGCCGCTGCTCAGGAATCTGCACCTCCATGACCGCTGGATCGGGCGGCTGGCGGAGGGCAGGGCTGTGCCTGGTAAGGTGACTAGGGTCAGGGACCTGCTCGATGGCGGAGGAGCGGGCTGGATGGTGCCGGAGGAGCTGATGCAGTGCCTGTCCTGGGCCAGTGTCTGGCTCGCGGCCAAAGCCATCGAGACGCTGAAAGCGGCACTGGGCCCCGACTCCACTAGGTGTATCGAGGAGGCTCAAGCATGTGGTGCGATCCCGTCTGAACTGACCACTGTTCGGATGGAATTCCTCATCGGTGCGTGGCCCCAAAACGCCTCTCGGGAACTGGTGCCTCACAATTTGAGCCATCTCGAGGAAATGCCCTCCGTGCCTTATAGTTCTGCGCGGAGGGGTTTCCTGTACGGGCTGCTCCTGCACACTCTCCACTTTGTCACCTTCGCCTGCCGTCCAGACATGCCTTGGCGTGCCATCTTGCCGTCCGGTGGAGGCGGAGGTCCCCAATGGGGGGCTCTCTATGCGAGAATCCTCCCTTTATCTATTGGGGACTTGGCCTGGAGGGTGTTGCATGGAGCAGTCCCATGCAATAAGATTTTAAGTAAGTTCACGGACTCCCAGGCCTCTTGCTATTTTTGTGGCCTGGAGAAGTCCGTGTTCCATGTTTATGTGGAATGTGAGAGGTTGCAGCCCCTGTTCCATTATTTGAAGGGGCTGCTCCTCGATTTTTGGCTGCACTTCAGTCCCACGCCTCTGATCTACGGCCACCCGGTGCGGAGGAGAGAGGGCAGGTCAGAGGACCTCCTTGTAGGACTGCCCCTGGGCCTGGCTAAAGTGGCCATAAACAGGTCCAGGCAGCGGGCAGTCGAGGGTGTCATTCGGCCCGATTGCCTGCCTCTCTTCTGCGGCTATGTTCATGCCCGGGTTGCCCTGGAGATGGAGCATGCGGTGTCTGCCGGCACACTTGAGACCTTCCGAGAGCGGTGGGTGATGCGGGGACTGGAGTGCATCATCACCCCGGCCAATGTGATTTTAATTTAACTTGATTCATTTTTTAAATTAATCCAGTGTTTTTAAGCTTCTTTACAGTCCATCTGTTTGGCTGGGAGAGCGGGAGGCTCCGCTCGGCGATGCAGAGAGCCCTGCAGATGGAGAAGAATGTCGACCAGAGTCTGCTGGATCTGCACAAACTCTCCACTGGGAATGCCGACCCTCAACTTTGTGAATTCCTGGAGACCCACTATCCGGATGAACAAGTGAAGATGATCAAGAAGCTTGGAGATCACATCATTAACTTGGAGACTGGGACCCCTGCCTTGTAGGCATGAGGGCTTGTGACTTTGTACAAAGAGCCGAGACTTGAGCTCTGTGAATGTCATTAAAAAAAAGCACAAAAAAATGAACCAAAAAAAATATTTAAAATTAAAAAAAATATATATATAAAAAAATATAAACTAAAAAAAAATAAACTGCGGGTAGGCCGTGCCGCAGGGTTTATAAAGTTGGAGAATGGTCTCAGGCCCAAATGAGATCCAGCGGCTGAATGTGTTCTGCCAGACAGCAGCGGTGAGGCTTTTTCTCGGTGACAGGCCCGGGTTACGCACCACCATCTTGGTGAAGGAAAGACAGACCGGTTCTGCCTGCAGCAGGGCGCATGCGTGGCCATCTTTGTACAGGAACAGAGAGTGGGCAGGGCTTCAGGGTCCCAGTGACCAAGAGGTGCAGTCATTGACTCATTGATTTTATTCTCACTCTGCAGACAGCCGGTTTGGAACTGAAGGTTTCAGGGTCCCAGTGACCAAGAGGGACAATCATTGACTCATTGATTTTATTCTCACTCTGCACACAGCGGGTGTGGAACTGAAGGTTTCAGGGTCCCAGTGACCAGGACAGACAATCATTGACTCATGATTTTATTCTCACTCTGCACACAGCGGGTGTGGAACTGAAGGTTTCAGGGTCCCAGTGACCAGGACAGACAATCATTGACTCATGATTTTATTCTCACTCTGCACACAGCGGGTGTAGAACTGAACCCAACCAGAGTAGAGGGAGGGGGAAAACTGGGAGTGGAGGAAAGAAATGTTGGAGATGGTGCGATGGGTTTGGATTTCAGCACAGGGGGGAGGGAGAGTGTGTGGGATGGGGATTTACAGCTTTGGGGTTAAATGTGTTATTTTGGTCATATTTCTAGATTTGCCATTTTCTGCCCACAGGGCAATCACAGTGCACTGACCAACCCCTCAGCTTGTCAGAATAGGGCAGGTGGAACCGAGCCAGAGGCAGCTCTGGGGCTTCATCTTCTGAGCATTGGGTTGGGAAACAAGAAATCCATTGTTTATTGGGCCCTGGGCGAGCACTGCCCTCCCTCCCACAATTTTAATATTTTGATGCATCTGTCTATTTATATACTGGAATGTTTTAATTGCTTTCATAGCAAAATGCATTTATTATTAAACCTTCACAGAAGGCAACTGTGGTAACAATTGAATAAAACTCAGAGAGTTGTGGGGATCTGGAATGCTCGACCTGAAAAGGTCATGAGCTGATTCCATCAATGAGTTTAAAAGGGAGTTGGGCGGGTACTTGAGGATGAGGATCTTACAGGGTTACGGACAACAAGCAGGGATGTGGGACTAAGCACGAGTGCTCTTTCTACGGGCCAGCACAGGCACGATGGGCCGAATGGCCTCCTTCGTGCTGTACGTTTCCATGATTCTATGAAAACTAACAGAACCAAACAAAGAAATGATCTTCCTTGGTTATTGATCATTTCACTAAATTTCAACAGAGTTCTCTATACACCAACAACAACTTACCTTTATATAGAGCTTTTAAAACATCTCAAGGCACTTTACAGTAGGGTAATAAGACAACAATTGACACACATATTTTGCTTGTGGTCCAGTGCACTGACACAAAGTTCCTCCACAACTGTAACAATTTTATTGTGGTTGCTGCGAAGGCTGCGCTCACTCTACTCGTACACCTGGTCTCCAAAGGAGGCAAAACAGGACTAATGCTGCCGAGCTCAGCTCTTTTTGATCAGAAAATATCAACTGTTTTGCCTCGCCAGGAAATGCACAAAAGAGGCAGCAGTGCTGATTGGCTGCCCAGGGAAGTCCTATTTAGATTAAACTCCTTCACCCAGAGGTTGCTGAGAATGTGGAACTTGCTGCCACAGGGAATAGTTGAGGCGAAGAGCATGGATGTATTTAAGGGGAAGCTGGATAAACACATGGGAGAAAGGAATAGAAGGAGATGCTGATAGGGTGAGATGAAGAGAGGTGGGAGGAGGCTCGTGTGGAGCATAAACACCACATGGTACAGTTGGGCCGATTGGCCTGTTTCTGTGCTGTACAATCTGTGTAATTCTATGTAATAAGAGAGGAAAGAATGTTCCATAGAAACTAGAATTATCTGTTCCAAATTTTAATCCTGAACTTACAGTGATGTCTTTTGTAAACTGCTTTTACAGGGAATATCGGCCTTTGAATGTGGAAGGAGAAATGTTTGCCTGTTCTGTCTGTGGGAAAAGATTTCGAAGATCGGTGTGACTGGAAAAGCACCGAGACACACACACCCGAGTGAGAGTGTTCCAGTACACTGACTGTGGAAAGAGCTTTAACCAGTTACACAGTCTGAAAAAACATCGCACTGTTCACAGCGGGGAGAAACCGTAAACATGTTGTGTGTGTGGATGAGGCTTCAACTGATTCAGCTCCATGTCCCAGCTGGAAACTCATCGACGCAGCGAGTTCACACCGGGGAGAGACCGTTTACCTGCTCTGAGTGTGGGAAGGGATTCACTAATTCATCCAACCTGCTGATACACCAGCACATTCACACTGGGGAGAGACGGTTCACCTGCTCCATGTGTGAGGAGGGATTCACTCATTCATCCAACCTGCTGATAAACCAGCACATTCACACTGGGGAGAGACCATTCATCTGCTCCTTGTGTGAGAAGGGATTCACTAATTCATCCAACCTGCTGATACACCAGAATATTCACACTGGGGAGAGACCTTTCACCTGCTCCATGTGTGGGAAGGGATTCAATCAGTCAACCAACTTGCTGATACACCTGCGAGCTCACACTGGGGTGAGGCCGTTCACCTGCTCCGTGTGTGGGAAGGGATTCACTCAGTCGTCCACCCTGCTGACACACCAGCGAGTTCACACCGGGGAGAGGCCGTTCACCTGCTCAGTGTATGAGAAGGGATTCAATCAGTCATCCAACCTGCTGGCACACCAGCGAGTTCACGCCGGGGAGAGGCCGTTCACCTGCTCAGTGTGTGAGAAGGGATTCAATCAGTCATCCAACCTGCTGAGACACCAGCAAGTTCACAAGTGACTGCAGCGGTTCGATTCTGCTGTTATTGCTGCTGTTAGTCACATCCAGGACTGAACCATGTTGATTCTGACAGTTGGGGTTTGTTTCTGCTGATATTAATAACCCCTATAACTGGGCTGGATTTTAATATTCTGGATATATAGCTGATTGCATTGTCGGGGCAACAGTGTCCCTTTAAGTGCTGCTGTCTGATCTTTCCCCTTAATTTCTGATGTGTGTCCCTGAAATATTTTACAATAAAATTATGAACTTTTACTCCAATCGTATATTAATCTTTGCTATAAAATCTACAATTCATTGTCTGAAAGATTCCATTGATTATCATCTCCAATTAGAAAGTGCTGATTAATCCTCACTGACAACTCTTACTGACTTGCACATTACAAACAGTGGCACCTCCATTATCCACCAGAAAGAAGGGGAATGGGAATTGGTGAAGAATCGAGAGTCCCCAAATGTTGCCCCTTATGGTGTATGTGCCTTGAAGAGCACCTGTGTACTGTAATGCCGGTAGTGGCCACTCGGGCTATATAAGCCTGTATAGTGTCTTGTATCTGTTAGTTCACCTCCAGACTTTGTTCAGTAAACACCTGTTAAACCAACTCCTGCATTCCATGTCTCCATTAACACATGGATACAACAGTGGTGACGAATTGGAAACGGACTTACCTGCAATTCGGCAGCACCTCAAGGAGATCGATTCCTCAGACGAAAGTCGAAGAAAAAAAAAGGGAAAAAAAACTTTGGTTTCACCAGCTAGCTGGGCTGGTGGCAGGTACTGCAATAATCCTTCCTGGGTGGTGGGCTGGGGCTTGATCGGCTGGCTCTGCAGCGGGGCCAAGCAGCGAAGGCGGAGGCAAACAGAGACGGAGGGTGGTGCACTCGGGAGACGGCCAGCGCTGCAAAGCAGGTCGGCGTTCGGACCAAGCAGAGGGAGGGAAAAGTCCCAGAGAGTCTGATGGGAACAAGTCTCCAACTATTAAAAATATCTGTATGAATAAAAACCGCAGAGAACAGCGTTGTCAGCAGCGGCAGCGGCGGGAAAGCGCGGGAGGCGCCATTTTTTCTCGGCAGGGAAGAAAGGAAAGCGCGGGAGGCGCCATTTTTTTTCCAGGATGCCTAAGACTGGAAATATTACTGCTTTCGATAGTGATGTAGAGGATTGGACCACATATGTGGAAAGAGTGGAGGTATATTTCACAGCGAATGAAATAGAGGATGATAAAAAGGCATCGGTACTTCTAAATCTAATGGGCGCAAGGACATACGGGCTGTTACGAAACTTAATCACTCCAGCCAAACCGATGGACAAGAATTTTAAGGAGATTGTTGATACCCTACAGGAGCACTTGAACCCAACACCGCTGCTGATAGTGGAATGATTCAAATTCTTCAGGAGGAATCAGCAGAAGAATGAAAGTAACGCTGATTACCTCACCGAATTAAGGAAGCTGTCAAAGCACTGCCAATTCGGGGCAGGACTGGCAGATTCTCTTCGAGACAAATTCGTCTGCGGTCTCCTAAGTGAAGGAACACAGAAAAGGCTACTTTCTGAGAAAGATTTAACACTGGTCAAGGCTTTCAGGGTAGCTGTATCATACGAAGCAGCAGCAAGAGGAGCTGCAGAGATACAGCAAAAGCCACAGGACTTCGGCACCCATGAAATGACACAGGGTTTCGAGACATGTTATCGCTGCGGCAGATCCACCCATGACCAGAGGGACAGCTGGTTCAAGGACAAAGCATGCAGGCAATGCGGAAAGATGGGACACATTGCACGTGTATGCCGATCTGGAAACAAAAAATCCACTGACAGAAAAAAAATCAATAAGGAAAAGTACAGAAAGTTGCAAATGAGGACGGACAGTAGCTCCGAAGACCAGAAGAGAGATAGCGACTCCGGAACAAGAGACTAAGCTGTCTCAAATTACATAATGTAATTGCCAAAGAAGATTACCAGACCATTTGGGTTACCCTCACGATAGCGGGGTCCCCAGTTAAAATGAAGCTAGATATAGGATCAGCTCTGACCAGATGAACCCGACACTGGCATTCAAGCCGAATCAACCTTGCCAAAAGAACCTACTACACCACCGAAAACTACTACACCACCGAGGCGTTATCCGGACCGAGTCAGGAAGCCTCCAGGGAGACTAACTTATAATTAATTAACTGCAGCAAATGTGTAGATTATTGTTCTTGTAAACATGTTAATTAATGAACACTTAAAAATGTTATGTACTGGTTGTCTAGAAGGGGAGGAATTGTGGTGTATGTGCCTTTAAGAGCCCCTGTGTACTGTAATGCCGGTAGTGGCCACTCGGGCTATATAAGCCTGTATAGTGTCTTGTATCTGTTAGTTCACCTCCAGACTTTGTTCAGTAAACACCTGTTAAACCAACTCCTGCATTCCGTGTCTCCATTAACACACGGATACAACACCCCTCCCATCTGGTACAGCAATCCCCTCGGCACGGGAATGGAGACAAGTCCAGTTATAGTGATGGGATGAGTTAAAGGTATTTACTCAGATGGGCGGAAGGTGGGAAGTGGTGTTCCACGGGGATTGGTGCTGGGACCACTGTTGTTCACCATTTACATGAATGATTTGGACTTGGGAATCAGAAGTACAATTTCAAAATTTGCTGATGACACTAAATTGGGGGGTGTAGTTAATACTGAGGAAGACTGTGATAGCATCCTTGTAGGATTATTCAGTTGTGTTCAGTAAATAGCACCATCTTTTAATTTGCTTTGACTGATCACATCACTATATAGTTATGTGAAAAACAGAAATTATTAACAGCTCCCAATTTCAGAATTGTCAGATTCAAACTCAACTTCTTCCAAGTACAATCTAACATTTCAAAAATTGTAATGGATGTAGGCGAGATATTAGGACTGTTGTCTAACACAATCTAAACACAGTGACACACAGACAGATGGGCAGGTGTAGCTTCACAGCGAATTCTTTCAAGCCTCACTAAAAAGTGGCAGACTGGCAATCCATTGTCCACTAATGCAGTTGTGATCTTTGTAAATTAAGAAATGGAAATGTGTCAAAGAGTTGATTAACAGAGTGGGGCATCATCTTCCTTTGATTTCTATTTCTGACACCAGGCAACAGAAAAAGGTCATTACAACACAACATAAGCAGACTCTTCAGGTGTGAGACATCAGACTTCAGAACAACACGTCTGCCAGCTCTGGCCACAAACCTCAGTACAGTCAACCTTTCAGCAGCTGCAGCCCTGATAAAATAACTAGTAGTTTAACATGTCTAGTCGAACTTTTGTATCAAAATAGAAGAAATGTATTTGTGACACACACACAATTAATAATTAAATCACAATGTGATTGTGAGGATCGATTATCGCATCTTGATACCTTCCGTGTCCACCAGTCGAGGAAGGTATCAAGTGAGCCGGTGGACACCGCCTGCTCCCTCTCCAGGGCCACCCGGGCAGGGACAAGACCATGGGAGAGAGGCAGGCAGCCAGAGTGAACCCCCATGGGCCCCGCCCATCCAGGATCTACAAATTGCTGTTTCCGCCAGGCCCAAGAGCAGGTCCAGGAGAAGATCCTACCACTTACCCACCCCCACTCCGCACCAGGCGGCCAAAGATTAGGAGCATGGGGCTAAAGTGTAACCAAGAGTTGAGGAGCAGCCCCTTCAGGTAACTATACAGGGGCTGTAACCTCTCACACTGAATATGTACACGGCACGTGGACTCGTCTAGGTCGCAAACATCACATCTGACCTTGAAGTCTGGAAAGGAGCTTAAACTGTTGCACACGACAGCTCCCTGCAACAGTCTCCACCCCAGATCCCCAATGGTGCTGGGAAGGACTCCCGTGTAGAGAGCCCTCCACTGGGGAACCTCGCCTCTGTCAGACAGCAAGATGACCCGCCAGTCTAATTGAGATTGGGCAATAAACAAAATTAATCAATAAATGACACAGAAATCTGAGTCCCCGGGTCCTCAGCCCTGGTGTGAAGTACGCTGGCCACCAGTCTGGTTTAATTACTAAATGTTTTCTAACTCGGGTTCAGGCCTGTCATTCTGAGGGAAACAAGGCTTCATTTATTGCTGTGTCCCACCCGAGCGGCTGTTAATGGCTTTAATAAACTGGCAGCAAGGTTTTTTTTAAAGGTGGAAAGAGGTGAAAAACGCAACTAGCGATGCCTCAAAACTCATAGACAGAGAAATCCACTTCATCAGCGCCCCTGCCACAGGACTCAATATCCACTCCCTCCACCACTGGTGCACTGTGTCTGCAGTATGTACGGTCTACAAGATGACCACGGTCAGGCCATGTGGAGTCAAGGGCCAGGCAGCAGAATGGATGGAAAGATCACTACAAACTTCCCTTAACTCCGTTTCTGTTTTGTAGCCAGCTTTCCATCCATTCTGCTGCCTGGCCCTTCACTCCACACAGCCTGACCTTGGTCATCTTGTCGATCTTACATACTGTTACAGATAGCGAGCTGGTCACAAAACAGAAAACAGAGAGTAGGGGTTAAGAGTAGCTACTCAGAGTGGCAAAAGGTGGGAAATGGTGTTCCACAGGGATCGGCGCTGGGATCACTATTGTTCACCATTTACATAAACAATTTGGACATGTGAATCAGAAGAACCCATCACATGGGTTCGGGTGGATGCAGAGTGATAGAAAATTTGAGGTTAGGATCAGATCAGCCATTGAATGGTGGAGCAGGCTCGAGGGGCCGATTGGCCTACTCCTGCTCCTATTTCTTATGTTCTTATGTTCTAGAACATTTTCAAAGTTTGTCGATAACACCAAATTGGGAGGTAGAGTTAATACTGAGGAAGACAAAATGCAAGAAGACATTAATAAATTTCAGAATGGGCATGTAATTGGCAAATGAATTTTACTGTAGATCAGTGTGAGGTGGTGTGTTAATGAATTTCACTGTAGATCAGTGTAAGGTGGTGTGTTAATGAATTTCACTGTAGATCAGTGTGAGGTGGTGTGTTAATGAATTTCACTATAGATCAGTGTGAGGTGGTGTGATAATGAATTTCACTATAGATCAGTGTGAGGTGGTGTGTTAATGAATTTCACTATAGATCAGTGTGAGGGGGTGTGTTAATGAATTTCACTATAGATCAGTGTGAGGGGGTGTGTTAATGAATTTCACTGTAGATCAGTGTGAGGTGGTGTGTTAATGAATTTCACTATAGATCAGTGTGATGGGGTGCGTTAATGAATTTCACTGTAGATCAGTGTGAGATGGTGTGTTATTGAATTTCACTATAGATCAGTTTGAGGGGGTGTGTTAATGAATTTCAATATAGATCAGTGTGAGGTGGTGTGTTAATGAATTTCACTACAGATCAGGTTGAGGGTGTGTGTTAATGAATTTCACTATAGAACAGTGTGGGGGGTGTGTGTTAATGAATTTCACTGTAGATCAGTGTGAGGTGGTTTGTTAATGAATTTCACTATAGATCAGTGTGAGGTGGTGCGTTAATGAATTTCACTTCAGATAAGTTTGAGTGGGTGTTAAAGTATTTCACTGTAGATCAGTGTGAGGTGGTGTGTTAATGAATTTCACTATAGATCAGTGTGAGGTGGTGTGTTAATGAATTTCACTGTAGATCAGTTTGAGGTAGTGTGTTAATGAATTTCACGAGAGATCAGTGTGAGGTAGTGCGTTAATGAATTTCACTGTAGAGCAGTGTGAGGTGGTGTGTTAATGAATTACACTGTAGATCAGTGTGAGGTGGTGTGTTAATGAATTTCATTATAGGTCAGTGTGAAGTGGTGTGTTAATGAATTTCACTATAGATCAGTTTGACGTGGTTCGTTAATGAATTTCACTATAGCTCAGTGTGGGGTGGTGTGTTACTGAATTTCACTATAGATCAGTGTGAGGTGGTGTGTTAATGGATTTCACAGTAGGTCAGTGTGAGGTGGTGTGTTAAAGAATTTCACTATAGGTCAGTGTGAGGTGGTGTGTTAATGAATGACACTGTAGATCAGTGTGAGGTGGTGTGTTAATAAATTTCACTGTAGGTCAGTGTGCGGTGGTGTGTTAATGAATTTCACTGTAGATCAATGTGAGGTGCTGTGTTAATGAATTCTGCTATAGATCAGTGTGAGGTGGTGTGTAATTGGGAAATGAATTTCACTGTAGATCAGTTTGAGGTGGTGTGTTAATAAATTTCACTATAGATCAGTGTGAGGTGGTTTGTTAATGAATTTCACTATAGATCAGTATGAAGTGGTGTGTTAATGAATTTCACTGTAGATCAGTGTGAGGGTGTGTGTTAATAAATTTCACTGTAGATCAGTGAGAGGTGGTGTGTTAATGAATTTCACTGTAGATCAGCGTAAGGTGCTGTGTTAATGAATTTCACTATTGATCAGTGTGAGGTGGTGTGTTAATTAATTTCACTGTAGATCAGTGTGAGCGGGTGTGTTAATGAATTTCATTGTAGATCAGTGTGAGGTGGTGTGTCAATGAAATTTACTGTAGATCAGTTTGTGGTGGTGTGTTAATGAATTTCACTATAGGTCAGTGTGAGGTGGTGTGTTAATGAATTTCACTATAGATCAGTGTGAGGTGGTGTGTTAATGAATTTCACTGTAGATCAGTGTGAGGTGGTGTGTTAATGAATTTCACAATAGGTCAGTGTGAGGTGGTGTGTTAATGAATTTCACTAAAGATCAGTGTGAGGTGGTGTGTTAAAGAATTTCACTGTAGATCAGTGTGAGGTGGTGTGTTAATGAATTTTACTTTTGGTCAGTGTGAGGTGGTTTGTTAATGAATTTCACTATAGTTCAGTGTGAAGTGGTGTGTTAATGAATTTCACTGTAGGTTAGTGTGAGGTGGTGTGTTAATGAATTTCACTGTAGATCAGTGTGAGTTGGTGTGTTAATGAATTTCACTATAGATCAGATTGAGGTGGTGAGTTAATTAATTTCACTATAGGTCAGTGTGAAGTGGTGTGTTAATGAATTTCACTGTAGATCAGTGTGAGGTGGTGTGTTAATGAATTTCACTATAGATCAGTTTGAGGGGGTGTGTTAATGAATTTCAATATAGATCAGTGTGAGGTGGTGTGTTAATGAATTTCACTACAGATCAGGTTGAGGGTGTGTGTTAATGAATTTCACAATAGATCAGTGTGAGGGGTGTGTCTTAATGAATTTCACTGTAGATCAGTGTGAGGTGGTGTGTTAATGAATTTCACTATAGATCAGTGTGAGGTGGTGTGTTAATGAATTTCACTGTAGTTCATTGTGAGGTGGTGTGTTAATGAATTTCACTATAGATCAGTGTGAGGTAGTGTGTTAATGAACTTCACTGTAGATCAGTGTGAGGTGGTGTGTTAATGAATTGCGCTCTAGATCAGTGTGAGGTGGTGTGTAATGAATTTCACGATAGATCAGTGTGAGGCGGTTAATTAATGAATTTCACTTTAGATAAGTGTGAGTGGGGTGTTAATGAATTTCACTGTAGATCAGTGTGAGGTGGTGTGTTAATGAATTTCATCATAGGTCAGTGTGAGGTGGTGTGTTAATGAATTTCACTATAGATCAGTGTGAGGTGGTGTGTTAATGGATTTCACTGTAGGTCAGTGTGAGGTGGTGTTAAAGAATTTCACTATAGGTCAGTGTGAGGTGGTGTGTTAATGAATGACACGGTAGATCAGTGTGAGGTGGAGTGTTAATGAATTTCACTATAGATCAGTGTGAGGTGGGGTGTTAATGAATTTCACTGTAGATCAGTGTAAGGTGGTGTGTTAATGAATTTAACTGTAGATCAGTGTGAGGTGGTGTGTTAATGAATTTTGCTATAGATCAGTGTGCGGTGGTGTGTAATTGGGAAATGAATTTCACTGTAGATCAGTTTGAGGTGGTGTGTTAATAAATTTCACTATAGATCAGTGTGAGGTGGTTTGTTAATGAATTTCACTATAGATCAGTGTGAGGTGGTGTGTTAATGAATTTCACTGTAGATCAGTCTGAGGGTGTGTGTTAATAAATTTCACTGTAGATCAGTGTGAGGTGGTGTGTGAATGAATTTCACTGTAGATCAGTGTAAGGTGGTGTGTTAATGAATTTCACTATAGATCAGTGTGAGGTGGTGTGTTAATGAATTTCACTTTAGAAAAGTGTGAGGGAGTGTGTTAATGAATTTCACTGTAGATCAGTGTGGGTGTGTTAATGAATTTCGCTGTAGATCAGTGTGAGGTGGTGTGTTAATGAATTTCACTGTAGATCAGTGTGAGGTGGCAGGTTAATGAATTTAACTATGCATCAGTGTCAGGTGGTGTGTTAATGAATTTCACGAGAGATCAGTGTGAGGAGGCGTGTTAATGAATTTCACTGTAGATCAGTGTGAGGTGGTGTGTTAATTAATTTCACTGTAGATCAGTGTGAGGCGGTGTGTTAATGAATTTCATTGTAGATCAGTTTGAGGTGGTGTGTTAATTAATTTCACTTTCGATCAGTGTGAGGTGGTGTGTTAATGAATTTCACTGTAGATCAGTGTGAGGTGGTGTGTTAATGAAATTTACTGTAGATCAGTTTATGGTGGTGTGTTAATGAATTTCACT
This sequence comes from Somniosus microcephalus, assembly GCF_052327205.1. NCBI lineage: Eukaryota > Metazoa > Chordata > Chondrichthyes > Squaliformes > Somniosidae > Somniosus > Somniosus microcephalus. The sequence goes on along the minus strand of NW_028225330.1, from coordinate 415,013 downwards.
ATAGGTCAGTGTGAGGTGGTGTGTTAAGGAATTTCACTATAGATCAGTGTGAGGTGGTGTGTTAATGAATGACACTGTAGATCAGTGTGAGGTGGTGTGTTAATGAATTTCACTGTAGATCAGTGTGAGGTGGTGTGTTAATGAATTTAGCTATAGATCAGTGTGAGGTGGTGTGTAATTGGGAAATGAATTTCACTGTAGATCAGTTTGAGGTGGTGTGTTAATAAATTTCACTATAGATCAGTGTGAGGTGGTTTGTTAATGAATTTCACTATAGATCAGTGTGAGGTGGTGTGTTAATGAATTTCACTGTAGATCAGTGTGAGGGTGTGTGTTAATAAATTTAACTGTAGATCAGTGTGAGGGGGGGTGTTAATGAATTTCACTGTAGATCAGTGTAAGGTGGTGTGTTAATGAATTTCACTATTGATCAGTATGAGGTGGTGTGTTAATGAATTTTACTGTAGATCAGTGTGTGGTGGTGTGTTAATGAATTTCACTTTAGATAAGTGTGAGGGAGTGTGTTAATTAATTTCACAGTCGATCAGTGTGGGTGTGTTAATGAATTTCACTGTAGATCAGTGTGAGGTGGCAGGTTAATGAATTTCACTATGGATCAGTGTGAGGTGGAGTGTTAGTGAATTTCACGAGAGATCAGTGTGAGGAGGTGTGTGAATGAATTTCACTATAGATCAGTGTGAGGTGGTGTGTTAATTAACTTCACTGTAGATCAGTGTGATGGGGTGTGTTAATGAATTTCATTGCAGGTCAGTGTGAGGTGGTGTGTTAATGAAATTTACTGTAGATCAGTTTGTGGTGGTGTGTTAATGAATTTCACTATAGGTCAGTGTGAGGTGGTGTGTTAATGAATTTCACTATAGATCAGTGTGAGGTGGTGTGTTAATGAATTTCACTGTAGATCAGTGTGAGGTGGTGTGTTAATGAATTTCACAGTAGGTCAGTGTGAGGTGGTGTTTTAATGAATTTCACTAAAGATCAGTGTGAGGTGGTGTGTTATAGAATTTCACTGTAGATCAGTGTGAGGTGGTGTGTTAATGAATTTCACTTTCGGTCAGTGTGAGGTGGTTTGTTAATGAATTTCACTATAGTTCAGTGTGAAGTGGTGTGTTAATGAATTTTGCTATAGGTCAGTGTGAGATGGTGTGTTAAAAAATATCACTATAGATCAGTGTGAGCGGGTGTGTTAATGAATTTCACTATAGATCAGTGTGAGGTGGTGTGTTAACGAATTTCATTATAGATCAGTGTGAGTTGGTGTGTTAATGAATTTCACTGTAGGTTAGTGTGAGGTGGTGTGTTAAAGAATTTCACTGTAGATCAGTGTGAGTAGGTGTGTTAATGAATTTCACTATAGATCAGTGTGAGGTGGTGAGTTAATGAATTTCACTATAGGCCAGTGTGAAGTGGTGTGTTAATGAATTTCACTGTAGATCAGTGTGAGGTGGTGTGTTAATGAATTTCACTATAGATCAGTTTGAGGGGGTGTGTTAATGAATTTCAATATAGATCAGTGTGAGGTGGTGTGTTAATGAATTTCACTACAGATCAGGTTGAGGGTGTGTGTTAATGAATTTCACTATAGATCAGTGCGAGGGGTGTGTGTTAATGAATTTCACTGTAGATCAGTGTGAGGTGGTGTGTTAATGAATTTCACTATAGATCAGTGTGAGGTGGTGTGTTAATGAATTTCACTGTAGTTCATTGTGAGGTGGTGTGTCAATGAATTTCACTATAGATCAGTTTGAGGTAGTGTGTTAATGAACTTCACTGTAGATCAGTGTGAGGTGGTGTGTTAATGAATTGCACTCTAGATCAGTGTGAGGTGGTGTGTTAATCAATTTCACTATAGATCAGTGTGAGGCGGTGCATTAATGAATTTCACTTTAAATAAGTGTGAGTGGGGAGTTAATGAATTTCACTGTAGATCAGTGTGAGGTGGTGTGTTAATGAATTTCATTATAGGTCAGTGTGAGGTGGTGTGTTAATGAATTTCACTATAGATCAGTGTGAGGTGGTGTGTTAATGGATTTCACTGTAGGTCAGAGTGAGGTGGTGTTAAAGAATTTCACTATAGGTCAGTGTGAGGTGGTGTGTTAATGAATGACACTGTAGATCAGTGTGAGGTGGTGTGTTAATGAATTTCACTATAGATCAGTGTGAGGTGGTGTGTTAAGGAATTTCACTGTAGATCAGTGTGAGGTGGTGTGTTAATGAATTTTGCTATAGATCAGCGCGAGGTGGCGTGTAATTTGGAAATGAATTTCACTGTAGATCAGTCTGAAGTGGTGTGTTAATAAATTTCACTATAGATCAGTGTGAGTTGGTTTGTTAATGAATTTCACTATAGATCAGTGTGAGGTGTTGTTAATGAATTTCACTGTAGATCAGTCTGAGGGTGTGTGTTAATAAATTTCACTGTAGATCAGTTTGAGGTGGTGTGTTAATGAATTTCACTGTAGATCAGCGTAAGGTGGTGTGTTAATGAATTTCACTATAGATCAGTGTGAGGTAGTGTGTTAATGAATTTTACTGTAGATCAGTGTGAGGTGGTGTGTTAATGAATTTCACTGTAGATCAGTTTGAGGTAGTGAGTTAATGAATTTCACGAGAGATCAGTGTGAGGTGGTGTGTTAATGAATTTCACTGTAGATCAGTGTGAGGTGGTGTGTTAATGAATTTCACTGTAGATCAGTGTGAGGTGGTGTGTTAATGGATTTCACTGTAGGTCAGTGTGAGGTGGTGTGTTAAAGAATTTCACTATAGGTCAGTGTGAGGTGGTGTGTTAATGAATGACACTGTAGATCAGTGTGAGGTGGTGTATTAATGAATTTCACTGTAGATCAGTATAAGGTGGTGTGTTAATGAATTTCACTGTAGATCAGTGTGAGGTGGTGTGTTAATGAATTTTGCTATAGATCAGTGTGAGGTGGTGTGTAATTGGGAAATGAATTTCACTGTAGATCAGTTTGAGGTGGTGTGTTAATAAATTTCACTATAGATCAGTGTGAGGTGGTTTGTTAATGAATTTAACTATAGATCAGTTTGAGGTGGTGTGTTAATGAATTTCACTGTAGATCAGTGTGAGGGTGTGTGTTAATAAATTTCACTGTAGATCAGTGTGAGGTGGTGTGTTAATGAATTTCACTTTAGATAAGTGTGAGGGAGTGTGTTAATGAATTTCACTATAGATCAGTGTGGGTGTGTTAATGAATTTCGCTGTAGATCAGTGTGAGGTGGTGTGTTAATGAATTTCACTGTAGATCAGTGTGAGGTGGCAGGTTAATGAATTTCACTATGGATCAGTGTGAGGTGGTGTGTTAATGAATTTGACGAGAGATCAGTGTGAGGAGGTGTGTTAATGAATTTCACTATAGGTCAGTGTGAGGTGGTGTGTTAATTAATTTCACTGTAGATCAGTGTGAGGCGGTGTGTTAATGAATTTCATTGTAGATCAGTGTGAGGTGGTGTGTTAATTAATTTCACTATAGATCAGTGTGAGGTGGTGTGTTAATGAATTTCACTGTAGATCAGTGTGAGGTGGTGTGTTAATGAAATTTACTGTAGATCAGTTTGTGGTGGTGTGTTAATGAATTTCACTATAGGTCAGTGTGAGGTGGTGTGTTAAGGAATTTCACTATAGATCAGTGTGAGGTGGTGTGTTAATGAATGACACTGTAGATCAGTGTGAGGTGGTGTGTTAATGAATTTCACTGTAGATCAGTGTAAGGTGGTGTGTTAATGAATTTCACTGTAGATCAGTGTGAGGTGGTGTGTTAATGAATTTAGCTATAGATCAGTGTGAGGTGGTGTGTAATTGGGAAATGAATTTCACTGTAGATCAGTTTGAAGTGGTGTGTTAATAAATTTCACTATAGATCAGTGTGAGGTGGTTTGTTAATGAATTTCACTATAGATCAGTGTGAGGTGGTGTGTTAATGAATTTCACTGTAGATCAGTGTGAGGGTGTGTGTTAATAAATTTAACTGTAGATCAGTGTGATGGGGGGTGTTAATGAATTTCACTGTAGGTCAGTGTAAGGTGGTGTGTTAATGAATTTCACTATTGATCAGTATGAGGTGGTGTGTTAATGAATTTTACTGTAGATCAGTGTGTGGTGGTGTGTTCATGAATTTTACTTTAGATAAGTGTGAGGTAGTGTGTTAATGAATTTCACAGTCGATCAGTGTGGGTGTGTTAATGAATTTCACTGTAGATCAGTGTGAGGTGGCAGGTTAATGAATTTCACTGTGGATCAGTGTGAGGTGGAGTGTTAGTGAATTTCACGAGAGATCAGTGTGAGGAGGTGTGTTAATGAATTTCACTATAGATCAGTGTGAGGTGGTGTGTTAATTAATTTCACTGTAGATCAGTGTGATGGGGTGTGTTAATGAATTTCATTGCAGGTCAGTGTGAGGTGGTGTGTTAATGAAATTTACTGTAGATCAGTTTGTGGTGGTGTGTTAATGAATTTCACTATAGGTCAGTGTGAGGTGGTGTGTTAATGAATTTCACTATAGATCAGTGTGAGGTGGTGTGTTAATGAATTTCACTTTCGGTCAGTGTGAGGTGGTTTGTTAATGAATTTCACTATAGTTCGGTGTGAAGTGGTGTGTTAATGAATTTCGCTATAGGTCAGTGTGAGTTGGTGTGTAAAAGAATTTCACTATAGATCAGTGTGAGGGGGTGTGTTAATGAATTTCACTATAGATCAGTGTGAGTTGGTGTGTTAATGAATTTCACTGTAGGTTAGTGTGAGGTGGTGTGTTAATGAATTTCACTGTAGATCAGTGTGAGTTGGTGTGTTAATGAATTTCACTATAGATCAGTGTGAGGTGGTGAGTTAATGAATTTCACTATAGGTCAGTGTGAAGTGGTGTGTTAATGAATTTCACTGTAGATCATTGTGAGGTGGTGTGTTAATGAATTTCACTACAGATCAGCTTGAGGGTGTGTGTTAATGAATTTCACTATAGATCAGTGTGAGGGGTGTGTGTTAATGAATTTCACTGTAGATCAGTGTGAGGTGGTGAGTTAATGAATTTCACTATAGATCAGTGTGAGGTGGTGTGTTAATGAATTTCACTATAGATCAGTGTGAGGTAGTGCGTTAATGAACTTCACTGTAGATCAGTGTGAGGTGGTGTGTTAATGAATTGCACTCTAGATCAGTGTGAGGTGGTGTGTTAATGAATTTCACTATAGATCAGTGTGAGGCGGTGCATTAATGAATTTCACTTTAGATAAGTGTGAGTGGGGTGTTAATGAATTTCACTGTAGATCAGTGTGAGGTGGTGTGTTAATGAATTTCATTATAGGTCAGTGTGATGTGGTGTGTTAATGAATTTCACTATAGATCAGTGTGAGGTGGTGTGTTAATGGATTTCACTGTAGGTCAGTGTGAGGTGGTGTTAAAGAATTTCACTATAGGTCAGTGTGAGGTGGTGTGTTAATGAATGACACTAGATCAGTGTGAGGTGGTGTGTTAATGAATGACACTGTAGATCAGTGTGAGGTGGTGTGTTAATGAATTTCACTGTAGATCAGTGTAAGGTGGTGTGTTAATGAATTTCACTGTAGATCAGTGTGAGGTGGTGTGTTAATGAATTTTGCTATAGATCAGTGTGAGGTGGTGTGTAATTGGGAAATGAATTTCACTGTAGATCAGTTTGAGGTGGTGTGTTAATAAATTTCACTATAGATCAGTGTGAGGTGGTTTGTTAATGAATTTCACTATAGATCAGTGTGAGGTGGTGTGTTAATGAATTTCACTGTAGATAAGTGTGAGGTGGTGTGTTAATGAATTTCACAGTAGATCAGTGTAAGGTGGTGTGTTAATGAATTTCACTATAGATCAGTGTGAGGTGGTGTGTTAATGAATTTTACTGTAGATCAGTGTGAGGTGGTGTGTTAATGAATTTCACTTTAGATAAGTGTGAGGGAGTGTGTTAATGAATTTCGCTGTAGATCAGTGTGAGGTGTTGTGTTAATGAATTTCACTGTAGATCAGTGTGAGGTGGCAGGTTAATGAATTTCACTGTGGATCAGTGTGAGGTGGTGTGTTAATGAATTTCATGAGAGATCAGTGTGAGGAGCCGTGTTAATGAATTTCTCTATAGATCAGTGTGAGGTGGTGTGTTAATGAATTTCACTGTAGATCAGTGTGAGTTGGTGTGTTAATGAATTTCACTATAGGTCAGTGTGAGGTGGTGAGTTAATGAATTTCACTATAGGTCAGTGTGAAGTGGTGTGTTAATGAATTTCACTGTAGATCAGTGTGAGGTGGTGTGTTAATGATTTTCACTGTAGATCAGTGTGAGGTGGTGTGTTAATGAATTTCACTACAGATCAATATGATGTGGTGTGTTAATGAATTTCACTGTAGGTCAGTGTGAGGTGGTGTGTTAATGAATTTCACTGTAGATCAGTGTGACGGGGTGTGTTATTGAATTTCACTATAGGTCAGTGTGAGGTGGTGTGTTTTGGTGGGAAGAATAAGGAGGCAACTCACTACTTGGACATGGGGGTGAAATTGGGTTTCTTTGTGCCTCCCGCGATACTCAGCAGGAGGTTAGCGGCGGAGGTAGTCAGTAGCTCCCCGCGGCACTGCACCGCCGGCAGTGACGTCATCGCCACGCACAGCACCCCGGCTGCAAACTTGGGTGGCAACCCCTGACCTATCGCCGGACGATATGTCCGACAGGGTCAGGGGTCATTTCTGCAGCCGCGGCGACGCCACTTAAAGGGCAGGTGTCGGGCGGCAACCTTTTATTTTGGCTGACAGCCAGCACCTGCCCACTTCCCCTTTCTTCTTCGGGGTGTCGGCCACGATCGCACAGCCCGGTGCTCCTCTTGATCCGACACCCCACTCCTTGGTGGGCCAGCAGGGCCCCGGTGTGCGCAGTGCTAGGCCCCTCCCCTTTAATCAGGGAGGGAGGTCTGCTATGACACGGTGCTATGTGCCGATGGGCGTGGCGCTGTTACACGAAGCGCTGTGAAATTCACTGGTAGTGCCTCAAGAGGGAGGGGAGCGCTTCCAGTAGCACCCTGCCTCCTGCCTGTGGCGCTACCACTGAATTTAATGCGCAGGGGCGCTAACTTTTTCGGGGTGATGAAATTAGCCCCGGCCCCTCTGAATTTCTCCCTAAGAGTCTAAATGGGCTGGAGGAGCAGAGGGATCCAGGGATACAGATGCACAAATCACTAAAAGTAGCAACACAGGTTAATAAGGCCATTAAAAAAAAGCACTGGGGTACACGCCTAAAGGAGCCTCCTGTTCCGTGCCTAGGAGCTCTGAACCATGGCAGAGAGCAGCTGGGACACGTTTCTCACACGCCTCGAGAGTAACCCGCATGGCAACTTTGCTGTCAGTGAAGAGAAACAAGAAAGACCAACGTGCCATTTGCCCCTCTCAGTGTGGCCCTGAAGCACTGTGTCCAGGCTGGAGTTCTGTTCCCGCAGTACGATCCTCCCCCAGATTGTCCTTTCTGAGCTCCAGCCAGGTGATGCTAAACAACTCAGGTGGGAAAGACAAAAATCTACAACAATGTGTTTAAAACAAAGCTGATTTATTTGACCTCTATCCAGAATATTAAACTCCAGCCCAGTTATAGGGGTTATTAACATCAGCAGAAACAAACCCCAACCGTCAGAATGAACATGGTTCAGTCCTGGATGTGATTAACAGCAGCAGTGACAGCAGAATCCAACCCCTGCAGTCACTTGTGAACTCGCTGGTGTGTCAGCAGGTTGGATGACTGAGTGAATCCCTTCCCACACTCAGAGCAGGTGAACGGCCTCTCCCCAGTGTGAACTCGCTGGTGTCTGAGCAGGTCGGATGACTGAGTGAATCCCTTCCCACACACGGAGCAGGAGAACGGCCTCTCCCCAGTGTGAACTCGCTGGTGTGTCAGCAGTTTGGATGCCAGAGTGAATCCCTTCCCACACTCAGAGCAGGTGAACGGCCTCTCCACAGTGTGAACTTGTTGATGTGTCAGCAGTTTGGATGCGAGAGTGAATCCCTTCCCTCACACGGATCAGGTGAACTCCCTCTCCCCAGTGTGAACTCGCTGGTGATTCAGCAGGTTGGATGCCAGAGTGAATCCCTTCCCACAAACGGAGCAGGTGAACGGCCCCTCCCCAGTGTGAGTGCGCTGGTGTACAGTGAGCTCAGATGATCGCCTGAACCTAGTCCCGCAGTGAGAGCACCTGAACGGTCTCTCGTCAGTGTGAACACGTTGATGGCATGTCAGTTCCCTGGAACTATTAAAGCACTTCCCACAGTCTGGGCGATTAAAAGGTCTCTCATCAGTGTGAACTCGCTGGTGATTCAGCAGGTTGGATGAATTAGTGAATCCTTTCCCACACTCTGAGCAGGTGAACGGCCTCTCCCCAGTGTGAACTCGCTGGTGATTCAGCAGCTTGGATGAATTAGTGAATCCCTTCCCACACTCAGAGCAGGTGAATGGCCTCTCCCCAGTGTGAACATGCTGATGACTCAGCAGGTTGGATGACTTAGTGAATCCCTTCCCACACTCAGAGCAGGTGAACGGCCTCTCCCCACTGTGAACTCGCTGATGATTCAGCAGGTCGGATGACTGAGTGATTCCCTTCCCACACTCAGAGCAGGTGAACGGCCTCTCCCCAGTGTGAACTCGCTGGTGTGTCAGTAGGTGGGATGTCCGAGTGAATCCCTTCCCACACTCAGAGCAGGTGAACATGCTCTCTCCAGTGTGAACACGCTGGTGTGTCAGTAGGTGAGATGAATTAGTGAATCCCTTCCCACACTCAGAGCAGGTGAACGGTCTCTCTCCAGTGTGAACTCGCTGGTGATTCAGCAGGTTGGATGAATTAGTGAATCCCTTCCCACACTCAGAGCAGGTGAACGGTCTCTCCCCGGTGTGAACACGCTGGTGTGTCTGAAGTTCAGATGACTGAGTGAATCCCTTCCCACACTCAGAGCAGGTGAACGGTCTCTCCCCAGTGTGAACTCGCTGGTGTGTCAGCAGGTTGGATGACTGAGTGAATCCCTTCCCACACTCAGAGCAGGTGAACGGCCTCTCCCCACTGTGAACACGCTGGTGTATCAGCAGGTTGGATGACTGAGTGAATTCCATCCCACACTCAGAGCAGGTGAACGGCCTCTCCCCAGTGTGAACTCGCTGGTGTGTCAGTAGGTGGGATGACTGAGTGAATCCCTTCCCACACTCAGAGCAGGTGAACGGCCTCTCCCCAGTGTGAATGCGCTTGTGTCTCGATAGGCCAGAGGATCGGCTGAAGCCTCGTCCACACACAGAACACGTGTACGGTTTCTCCCCACTGTGAACGGTGCTTTTTGCTTCCATGTTCAGAGGCCGGTGATATTCAGATCCGATGAGTCGAGTGGCTCTGTCAGATCTTGAAGTGATGTTTGGTTTGAGCTTACCGTCTGTAAATCCTCCCCTTCCAGTGCCCTGTAAATAAAATTAATATAAAACAGGGAGCGTGAGAGACAACCCACAAGAAAACAAAGGCAGGTTGTGAAATTGAGCTCAATGAATCTGGTCAATTGTGGGGCCGGCACTAGAAAAAAGTGACCATGAAAGCTGCTGGATTGTCATAAATACCCAACTGGTTCACTGATGTACTTCAGGGAAGGGAATCCACCACCTGGTCTGGGCCTACACAAGACTCTGGCCTCTATGGGAGGAGAGAGAGAGAGAGAGAGGTGGGAGGGGGAGGGGCGAAGGAAAGTAGCTTTATACATCTGCAACTCGACCAGAACTTTGATAGAACCTCCAAAACCCACAACCTCCACCACCTAGAAGGACAAGGGCAGCTGTTGTATGGGAGCACCATCACCTCCAAGTTCCCCTCCAAGTCACACACCATCCTGACTCAGATATATTCATCGTTGCTGGGTCAAAATCCTGGAACCCCTTACCGAACAACATTGTGGGAATACCTTCACCACACGGACTGCAGTAGTTCAAGAAGGTGACTCACCAGCCCCTTCTCAATGGGAAACTGGGGATTGGCAATATTTGCTGCTCTTGCGAGCTACGCCCACATCCCAAGAATGAATTAAAACAAATCTGTAGATGTAAACTGGATTAAAAGCCTGTACAGAAATACTTGTTCCTAAAACAGTACTCTTTTACATTGTACGGACAGTGTCTGTTTAACAACCTAATCTCCCCCAGAATCCACCTCCCATGATAGAAACATAGAAGATAGGAGCAGGAGTAGGCCATTCGGCCCTTCGAGCCTGCTCCGCCATTCAATGAGATCATGGCTGATCATCCAAATTCAGTACCCTGTCCCTGCCTTCTCCCCATATCCCTTGATCCCTTTAGCCTTAAGAAATATATCCAACTCTTTCTTGAATATACTTAATGAACTGGCCTCCACCGCCCTCTGTGGCAGAGAATTCCACAGGTTCACCACTCTCTGGGTGAAGAAATTCCTCCTCATTTCAGTCCTAAGTGGCTTACCCCTTATCCTTATACTATGACCCCTGGTTCTGGACTCCCCGGCCATCAGAAACATCCTTCCTGCATCTGGTCTGTCCAGGCCTGACAGAATTTTATAGGTTTCGATGAGATCCCCTCTCAATCTTCTAAACTCCAGTGAGTATAAGCCCAATCGACACAATCTCTCCTCATACGTCATTCCTGCCATCCCAGGTATCAGCCTGGTGAATCTTCGCTGCACTCCTTCCATGGCAAGATCATCCTTCCTCAGGTAAGGCGACCAAAACTGCACACAACACTCAAGGTCTGGTCTCACCAAGGCCCTGTACAACTGCAGCAAGACATCCTTGTTCTTGTACTCGAACCCTCTTGCCACGAAGGCCAACATACCATTTGCCTTCTTAACCGCCTGCTGCACCTGCATGCTTACCTTCAGCGACTGGTGCACAAGAACACCCAGGTCTCTTTGCACTTCCCCTTCTCCCAATCTATTGCCATTCAAATAATAATCTGCCTTCCTGCATTTGCCACCAAAGTGGATAACCTCACATTTATTCACATTATAGTGCATTTGCCATGTTTCTGCCCAATCACCCAACCTGTCCAAATCGTACTGGAGTTTCTCGACATCCTCCTCACAGCATACCCTCCGACCCAGCTTTGTGTCGTCTGCAAATTTGGAGATATTACATCCAATTCCCTCGTCCAGATCATTAATATATATTGTGAACAGCTGGGGTCCTAGGACCGATCCTTGCGACAGCCCACTAGTCACTACCTGCCACTCGGAAAACGACCCGTTTATTACAACTCTTTGCTTTCTGTCCGCCAACCAGTTCTCTATCCTGAGATGAGGAGGAATTTCTTCACCCAGAGAGTGGTGAACCTGCGGAATTCTCTACCACAGAAGGCAGTGGAGGCCAATTTATTAAATATATTCAAGAAGGAGTTAGATATATTTCTTTAGGCGAAAGGGATCAAGGGATATGGGGAGAAAGCAGGGACCGGGTACTGAATATGGATGATCAGCCATGATCTCATTGAATGGCGGAGCAGGCTCAAGGGGCCGAATGGCTGACTCCTGCTCCTATCTTCTATATGTTTCTATGTATTCAATCTTTCCTTGCAGCTGAAATTCTCTAGTCCTGGCAACATCCTCGTAAATCTCCCGTCTCGAGCACAGTCACATCTTTCCTGCAATGGGGCGATCAGAACTGCACGCGGTGACCTAACTGGTGTTTTTGTATAGTTCAAGCAGAACCTCCTTGCTCTTACATGATACAGAGAGAGGCACTGCCCCTTTAAATACCTGGGGACACATAGAAACATAGAAGATAGGAACAGCAGTACGCCATTCGGCCCCTCGAGCCTGCTCCGCCATTCAATGAGATCATGGCTGATCATCCAAATTCAGAACCCTGTCCCTGCCTTCTCTCCATATCCCTTGATCCCTTTAGCCTTAAGAAATATATCTAACTCCTTCTTGAATATATTTAATGAATTGGCCTCTACTGCCTTCTGTGGTAGAGAATTCCACAGGTTCAGCACTCTCTGGGTGAAGAAATTCCTCCTCATCTCTGTCCTAAATGGCTTACCCCTTATCCTTAGACTGTGACCCCTGGTTCTGGACACCCCCGCTATCGGGAACATCCTTCCTGCATCTAGTCTGTGTAGTCCTGTTAGAATTTTATAAGTTTCAATGAGATCCCCTCTCATTCTTCTAAACTCCAGCAAGTACAAGCCCAATCGACCCAATCTCTCCTCATACATCATTCCTGCCATCCCAGGTATCAGCCTGGTGAATCTTCGCTGCACTCCTTCCATGGCAAGAAAATCCTTCCTCAGATAAGGCGACCAAAACTGCACACAATACTCAAGATGAGGACTCACCAAGGCCCTGTACAACTGCAGCAAGACATCCTTGTTCCTGTACTCAAACCCTCTCGCTATGAAGGCCAACATACCATTTGCCTTCTTAACTGCCTGCTGCACCTGCATGCTTACCTTCAGCGACTGGTGCACAAGGACACCTCGGTCTTGTTGCACTTCGCCTTCTCCCAATCTATTGCCATTCAGATAATAATCTGCCTTCCTGTTTTTGACACCAAAGTGGGTAACCTCGCATTTATCCACATTATATTGCATCTGCCATGCTTCTGCCCAATCACCCTACCTGTCCAAATCATACTGGAGTTTCTCGGCATCCTCCTCAGAGCACACACGCCCACCCAGCTTTGTGTCGTCTGCAAACTTGGAGATATTACATCTAGTTCCCTTGTCCAGATCATTAATATATATTGTGAATAGCTGGGGTCCAAGGACCGATCCCTGCGGTACCCCACTACTCACTGCCTGCCACTCGGAAAAAGACCCGTTTATTCCAACTCTTGGCTTTCTCTCTGCCAACCAGTTCTCTATCCAAGTCAATACCTTGCCCCCAATCCCATGTGCCTTTAACTTTACACGCTGTCGAACGCCTTTTGGAAATCCATGTACACCTCGTTAACCGCATTGCCCTCATGAACCCCGTTACCTCATCAAAAAACTCAATCAGAATCAGAGTGGCCAGGCCCGGCGGACATGCGGCCAGGGCCCCGGCACCAGGAAACCCAGGGTGCAGCGCCTCCCCCATCCGAGCTGCTGCTTCCCGGTTTCTTCAGCCGGTTCCACCAAGTCTGACTCAGGACAAAGGACAGGAGCCAGGCTCCCAGAATGGCCCTCGGCCCCGGGGAGCATGCGCACTCTCAGCGGGGAAATCAGCGCGTTGCATAGAGCGGTTTCTGGGGCGCAGGGAATTGTGGGTGCTGCTGCCGCCATTCGTCAGCGGCTGTTGGGAAAGTTTTATTGCAGGCTGACGGAAGTCGGTCCCTGGCCACCTGTGTAGGTCTTTTTGTTGCAGCAGTTTGAGCTGGAGTGGAGATGGAGGAGAAGCTGCTGGATTTTCGATGGAATCTGGAACAGTACCCATGGATCGGAGGGTAGCTAATGTTACCCCACTATTCAAAAAAGGTGGTAGAGAGAAAACGGGGAATTACTGACATCGGTAGTGGGGAAAATGCTAGAGTCCATTATAAAAGATGTAATAGCAGAGCACTTGGAAAACAGTGACAGGATCGGACAAAGTCAACATGGATTTACAAAAGGTAAATCGTGCTTAACTAATCTACTGGAATTTTTTGAGGATTTAACTAGTAAAATAGATAAGGGCGAACCAGTGGATGTGGTGTATTTGGACTTTCAGAAGGCTTTCGATAAGGTCCCACATAAGAGATTAGCGTGTAAAGTTAAGGCAAGGTATTGACTTGGATAGTGAACTGGTTGGCAGATAGAAAGCAAAGAGTTGGAATAAACGGGTCTTTTTCCGAGTGGCAGGCAATGACTAATGGGTTACCGCAGGGATCGGTCCTTGGGCCCCAGCTATTCACAATATATATTAATGATCTAGACAAGGGAACTAGATGTAATATCTCCAAATTTGCAGACGACACAAAGTTGGTTGGGCGTGTGTGCTGTGAGGAGGATGCCGAGAAACTACAGGATGATTTGGACAGGTTGGGTGATTGGGCAGAAGCATGGCAGATGCAATATAACGTGGATAAATATGAGGTTATCCACTTTGGTGTCAAAAACAGGAAGGCAGATTATCATCTGAATGGCAATAGATTGGGAGAAGGGGAAGTGCAACGAGATCTGGGTGTCCTTGTGCACCAGTCGCTGAAGGTAAGCATGCAGGTGCAGCAGGCGGTGAAGAAAGCAAATGGTATGTTGGCCTTCGTAGCGAGAGGGTTCAAGTACAGGAACAAGGATGTCTTGCTGCAGTTGTACAGGGCCTTGGTGAGACCACATCTTGAGTATTGTGTGCAGTTTTGGTCACTTTATCTGAGGAAGGATTTTCTTGCCATGGAAGAAGTGCAGCAAAGATTCACCAGGCTGATACCTGGGATGGCAGGAATGATGTATGAGGAGAGATTGGGACGATTGGGCTTGTACTCGCTGGAGTTTAGAAGAATGAGAGGGGATCTCATCGAAACCTATAAAATTCTGACAGGACTGGACAGACTGGATGCAGGAAGGATGTTCCCGATGGTCGGGGAGTCCAGAACCAGGGGTCACAGTCTAAGGATAAGGGATAAGCCTTTTAGGACAGAAATGAGGAGGAATTTCTTCACCCAGAGAGTGGTGAACCTGTGGAATTCTCTACCACAGAAGGAAGTAGAAGCCAATTCATTAAATATATTCAAGAAGGAGTTGGATATATTTCTTAAGGCTAAAGGGATCAAGGGGTATGGGGAGAAAGCAGGGACCGGGTACTGAACTTGGATGATCAGCCATGATCGCATTGAATGGCGGAGCAGGCTTGAGGGGCCGAATGGCCTACTCCTGCTCCTATCTTCTATGTTTCAATCTCTTATGCGGGACCTTATCGAAAGCCTTTTGAAAGTCCAAATATACCAGATCCACTGGTTCTCCCTTATCTATTTTACCAGTTACATCCTCAAAAAATTCCAGCAGATTAGTCAAGCACGATTTACCTTTGTCCAATCCGGTCACTATTTTCCAAATGCTCTGCTATTACGTCTTTTATAATGGACGCTAGCATTTTCCCCACTACCGATGTCAGGCTTACCGGTCTGTAATTCCCCATTTTCTCTCTACCACCTTTTTTGAACAGTGGGGTAACATTAGCTACCCTCCAATCCATGGGTACTGTTCTAGAGTCTATCGAATTTTGGAAGATGACCAGCAATGCATCTACTATTTCTAGGGCCACTTCCTTAAGTACCCTAGGATGTAGGTTATCTTCTATGTTTCTATGTATTCAATCTTTCCTTGTAGCTGAAATTCTCCAGTCCTGGCTACATCCTCGTAAATCTCCCGTCTCGAGCACAGTCACATCTTTCCTGCAATGGGGCGAGCAGAACTGCACGCAGCACTCTAGCCGGTGGCCTAACTGGTGTATTTGTACAGTTCCAGCAGAACCTCCCTGCTCTTACATGATACAGAAATAGGCACTGCCCCTTTAAATACCTGGGGGGGCACCATTCCCTTTTAAATGGCCAAGCAATAATTTTGTGTTGAAAAGGGGCCGCAGTCCCCTTTGACTCACCCCCCCACCCACCACAAATACTCACAAGAGAGAGAGAGAGGAGGAAGAATGCTGGTCTTTGTCCCTTTAAAAGTGGCTGCCCACCAAAATGTTCACAGCATCAGGGCTCTTTCTTCTGGATAAAAGAGAAAAGGTTCACTTATTTTTAATGAATGCAGTTGATGAACAGCCTTGCAATAAAGATAATGTGAAGGAATAAACACTCACAAGCTGGGGTTTTTTCCACCCCCTCCTCCCATTCCCTTTAACAGCTCCTGCAGACAATGAAAGCAGGAAAGCGGCGCGCGCAGCCCACCGAGGTCCCGCCCCCCTCCCTCCCGCGCCGCCATTGGTTGGAGGACCGTCAGCCCGCCCGGTCCTCCCAGCGTTTTCCCCGCTCCTGATTGGCGGGCGCCTCGCGTAAATCACCCCCCTCCGATTACGCGCTGACGCCAGCACGCAACGCCCAGGGGACGGTTGAATCGGCGCGCGCCACCGCAAGGTTAAAAAAAAAGAAACACCCCACACAAATGAGGAAAAACAATAATAATAATAATCGCACTTTAGAGCGGAGGAGGTTGGGGGAATTAATGAGTGTTTTCAATTTGTTTTGGAAAAACATTTTTTTGAAAAGCTACCCAACGGTGCGAGGCGGGCTGCGCATGCGCTTCAGCCAGCCTTTGACTACCCCACGTGGGCCGCGCCCGGACACGCCCACTTGCCTTCCCCTGCACCAATCACAGCGCGGGCAGGCGCTTCTCTCAATCGCCAGCTGTCAATCACCCTCCCTTCCCCTGCACCAATCAGAGCGCGGGCAGGCGCTTCAACAATCGCCACCTGTCAATCACCCTCCCTTCCCCTGCACCAATCACAGCGCGGGCAGGGGCTTCAACAATCACCACCTGTCAATCACCCTCCCTTCCCCTGCACCAATCACAGCGCGGGCAGGCGCTTCTCTCAATCACCACCTGTCAATCACCCTCCCTTCCCCTGCACCAATCACAGCGCGGGCAGGCGCTTCAACAATCACCACCTGTCAATCACCCTCCCTTCCCCTGCACCAATCACAGCGCGGGCAGGCGCTTCTCTCAATCGCCACCTGTCAATCACCCTCCCTTCCCCTGCACCAATCACAGCGCGGGCAGGCGCTTCTCTCAATCACCACCTGTCAATCACCCTCCCTTCCCCTGCACCAATCACAGCGCGGGCAGGCGCTTCTCTCAATCGCCACCTGTCAATCACCCTCCCTTCCCCTGCACCTATCACAGCGCGGGCAGGGGCTTCAACAATCGCCACCTGTCAATCACTCTCCCTTCCCCTGCACCAATCACAGCGCGGGCAGGGGCTTCAACAATCGCCACCTGTCAATCACTCTCCCTTCCCCTGCACCAATCACAGCGCGGGCAGGGGCTTCTCTCAATCACCACCTGTCAATCACCCTCCCTTCCCCTGCACCAATCACAGCGCGGGCAGGGGCTTCAACAATCGCCACCTGTCAATCACCCTCCCTTCCCCTGCACCAATCACAGCGCGGGCAGGCGCATCTCTCAATCGCCGCCTGTCAATCACCCTCCCTTCCCCTGCACCAATCACAGCGCGGGCAGGCGCTTCTCTCAATCGTCACCTGTCAATCACTCTCCCTTCCCCCTCGTGGTGTCGATTGACAGCGGTGTCAGCCAATGAGGTGCAGGAAGGGGCGGGACCAGGGCAAGGACTGACAGCAAGCCTGAACTCACTCAATTAAATACCTGCATGCAGCCAAAAAAACACTTTTATTGAGTCAGCCAAAAAACAGTAAAGCAAATGAGGTTTGCTGAGTCAGCAAAGTCTATTTTAGAAACATAGAAACATAGAAGATAGGAGCAGGAGTAGGCCATTCGGCCCCTTGAGCCTGCTCCGCCATTCAATGAGATCATGGCTGATCATCCAAACTCAGTACCCTGTCCCTGCCTTCTCCCCATATTCCTTGATCCCTTTAGCCTTAAGAAATATATCCAACTCCTTCTTGAATATATTTAATGAATTGGCCTCTCCTGCCCTCTGTGGTAGCGAATTCCACAGGTTCACCACTCTCTGGGTGAAGAAATTCCTCCTCATTTCTGTCCTAAATGGCTTACCCCTTATCCTTAGACTGTGACCCCTGGTTCTGGACTCCCCGACCATCGGGAACAACCTTCCTGCATCTAGTCTGTCTAGTCCTGTTAGAATTTTATAAGTTTCAATGAGATCCCCTCTCAATCTTCTAAACTCCAGCGAGTATAAGTCCAATCGACCCAATCTCTCCTCATACGTCATTCCTGCCATCCCAGGGATCAGCCTGGTGAATCTTCGCTGCACTCCCTCCATGGCAAGAACATCCTTCCTCAGATAAGGCGACCAAAACTGCACACAATACTCAAGATGTGGTCTCACCAAGGCCCTGTACAACTGCAGCAAGACATCCTTGTTCCTGTACTCAAACCCTCTCGTTACGAAGGCCAACATACCATTTGCCTTCTTAACCGTCTGCTTCACCTGCATGCTTACCTTCAGCGACTGGTGCACAAGGACACCCAGGTCTCGTTGCACTTCCCCTTCTCCCAATCTATTGCCATTCAGGTAATAATCTGCCTTCCTGTTTTTGACACCAAAGTGGATAACCTCACATTTATCCACATTATACTGCATCTGCCATGCTTCTGCCCAGTCACCCAACCTGTCCAAATCATATTGGAGTTTCTCGGCATCCTCCTCACAGCACATCACTCTCTGGGTGAAGAAATTCCTTCTCATCTCTGTCCTAAATGGCTTACCCATTATCCTTAGACTGTGACCCCTGGTTCTGGACTTCCCGACCATCGCGATCCCCTCGTGCTGTCGATTGACAGCAGCGTGTCAGCCAATGAGGTGCAGGAAGGGGCGGGATCAGTGCCAGGACTGACAGCAAGCCTGAACTAACTCAATTAAATACCTGCAGCCCAAAAAAACACTTTTATTTCGTCAGCCAAAAAGCAGCAAAGCAAATAAGGTTTGCTGAGTCAGTAAAGCCTATTTTAAAGAATTCTAGATCGATATCGCAGTGATCGGTGCTCGGACCCCCAGCTATTCACAGTATATATTAATGATCTAGACAAGGGAACTAGATGTAATATCTCCAAGTTTGCAGACGACACAAAGCTGGGTGGGCGTGTGTGCTGTGAGGAGGATGCCGAGAAACTCCAGGATGATTTGGACAGGTTGGGTGATTGGGTAGATGTATGGCAGATGCAGTATAATGTGGATAAATGCAAGGTTATCCACTTTGGTGGTAAAAACAGGAAGGCAGATTATTATCTGAACGGCAATAGATTGGGAGAAGGGGAAATGCAATGAGACCTGGGTGTCCTTGTGCACCAGTCGCTGAAGGTAAGCATGCAGGTGCAGCAGGCGGTTAAGAAGGCAAATGGTATGTTGGCCTTCGTAGCAAGAGGGTTTGAGTACAGGAACAAGGATGTCTTGCTGCAGTTGTACAGGGCCTTGGTGAGACCACATCTTGAGTATTGTGTGCAGTTTTGGTCGCCTTATCTGAGGAAGGATGTTCTTGCCATGGAGGGAGTTCAGCGAAGATTCACCAGACTGATACCTGGGATGGCAGGAATGACGTATGAGGAGAGATTGGGTCGATTGGACTTATACTCGCTGAAGTTTAGAAGAATGAGAGGGGATCTCATTGAAACTTATAAAATTCTAACAGGACTAGACAGACTAGATGCAGGAAGGATGTTTCTGATGGCCTGGGAGTCCAGAACCAGGGGTCACAGTCTAAGGATAAGGGGTAAGCCATTTAGGACTGAAATGAGGAGGAATTTCTTCACCCAGAGAGTGGTGAACCTGTGGAATTCTCTGCCACAGAGGGCGGTGGAGGCCAATTCATTAAATATATTCAAGAAGGAGTTAGATATATTTCTTAAGGCTTAAGGGATCAAGGGATCTGGGGAGAAGGCAGGGACAGGGTACTGAGTTTGGATGATCAGCCATGATCTCACTGAATGGCGGAGCAGGCTCGGGGGCTGAATGGCCTACTCCTGCTCCTATCTTCTATGTTTCTATACAGTGCAGGAGGAGGCCATTCTGTCCCTCGAGCCTGTTCCGCCATTCAATGAGATCATGGCTGGTCTGCAGCCTCAATCCATACACCCGCCTTTGGCCCATATCCCTTAATACCTTTGCTTAACAAAAATCTATCAGTCTCCGATTTAAAATGAACGATTGATCGAGCATCAATTGCTGTTTGCGGAAGAGAGTTCGAAACCTCTACCACCCTTTGTGTGTAGAAGTGTTTCCTAATTTCACTCCTGAAAGGTCTGACGCTAACTTTTAGACTCTGCCCCCAGTCCTAGAATCCCCAACCAGCGGAAATAGTTTCTCTCTATCGCCCTATCTGTTCCCCTCAATATCTAGAAAATTTCCATCAGATCGCCCCATAACCTTCTAAATTCTAGGGAATACAACCCTAGTTTGTGTAATCCCTCCTCGTAACTTAACCCTTGGAGTCTTTGAACGAGCTCTCCAATTAATCCCACTCCCCTCATATCCCTGCAAATTTTTCCCCTTAAAGTATCGATCCAATTCTTTTTTGAAAGTTACTATTGAATCTGCTTCCACCGCCCTTTCAGGCAGCGCGTTCCAGATCACAACAACTCACTGTGTAAAAAACTGTTTCCTCATGTCACCTCTGGTTCTTTTACCGATTATCTTCAATCTGTGTCCTCTGGTTACCGACCCTCCTGCCGCTGGAAACAGTTTCTCTTTATTTACTCTATCCAAACCCTTCATGATTTTGAACGCCTCTATTAAATCTCTCCTTAACCTTCTGCTCTAAGGATAACAATCCCAGCTTCTTCAGTTTTTCCACATAACTGAAGTCCCTCATCCCTGGAACCATCCTGGTAAATCTCCTCTGCACCCTCTCCAAGGCGTTGACATCCTTCCTAA
Source organism: Somniosus microcephalus (assembly GCF_052327205.1). Lineage (NCBI taxonomy): Eukaryota > Metazoa > Chordata > Chondrichthyes > Squaliformes > Somniosidae > Somniosus > Somniosus microcephalus. The sequence goes on along the minus strand of NW_028225330.1, from coordinate 394,505 downwards.
AGTGTGGTTCCCAGAATTGGACACAATACTCCAGCTGGGGACGAACCCAGTGATTTATAAGGGTTTAAGAACATAAGAAATAGAAGCAGGAGTCGGCCATTCGGCCCTTCGAGCCTGCTCCGCCATTCAATTAGATCATGGCTGATCTTCTGCCTCAACTCCATTCACCGGCCCTATCGCCATATCCCTTGATGCCCTTACTAGTCAGAAATCTATAGACTTCCGTTTTGAATATACCCAATGACTGAGCCTCCACAGCCCTCTGGGGTAGAGAATTCCAAAGATTCACCACCCTCTGTGTGAAGAAATTTCTTCTCATCTCAGTCCTGAATGGCCGACCCTTTATCCTGAGGCTGTGGCCCCTGGTTCTAGACTCCCCAGCCAAGGGAAACATTCTCCCAGCATCCACCCGATCAAGCCCTGTAATAATTGTGTATGCTTCAATGAGATCCCCTCTCATTCTTCTGAATTCAACAGAATACAGGCCTAGTTTACTCAATTTCTTCTCATACGACAGTCCCGCCATCCCAGGAATCAATCTCGTGAACCTTCGTTGCACTCCCTCTGTGGCAAGTATGTCCTTCCTTAGGTAAGGAGACCAAAATTGTACACAGTACTCCAGGTGTGGTCTCACCAAGGCCCTATATAATTGGAGTAAGACTCCTGTACTCAAATCCTCTTGTAATGAAGGCCAGCATACCATTTCCCTTCCTAATGGCTTGCTGCACCTGCACATTCACTTTCAGTGACTCATGTACAAGGACGCCCAGGTCCCTTCGAGCATCTGCATTCCCCAATCTTTCACCATTTAGGAAATATTCTGCCTTTCTGTTTTTTCTACCAAAGTGAATAACTTCACATTTATCCACATTATATTCCATCTGCCATGTTCTCACCCACTCACTGAGCCTGTCGAGATCTCCTTGAAGCCTCTTCACATTCTCTTCACAACTGACACTGCCACCTAGCTTTGTATCATCAGCAAATTTAGAAATTTTACATTTAGTCCCCTCATCCAAATCATTGATATAGATTGTGAATAGCTGGGGCCCAAGTACCGATCCTTGTGGTACCCCACTAGTCACAGCCTGCCATCCTGAAAAAGATCCGTTTATCCCTACTCTTTGTTTTCTGTCTGTTAACCAGTTCTCAATCCATGCTAGTATATTACCCCCAATTCCATGTGCCCTCATTTTATTCACCAACCTCTTGTGTGGGACCTTATCGAAGGCCTTCTGAAAATCCAGATACACCACATCTACTGGTTCCCCTTTGTCTACTCCACTAGTTACATCCTCAAAGAACTCCAATAGGTTTGTCAAACAGGATTTCCCTTTCATAAATCCAGGTTGACTCTGCCCAATCTTACTATTAGTTTCTAAGTGCCCAGTTATTGCATCCTTTATAATAGATTCCAGCAATTTCCCAACTACTGATGTGAGGCTAACAGGTCTGTCGTTCCCCCTCTCCCTCCTTTCTTAAATAGCGAGGTTACATTTGCTACCCTCCAATCTGCAGGAACCGTTCCAGAATCTATAGAATTTTGGAAGATGACAACCAATGCTCCACTATTCCAATGGCCACCTCTTTCAAAACCCTAGGATGTAGGTCATCCCGTCCTTGGGATTTATCGACTTTTAGTCCCATTAATTTTGCTAGTACTGTTTTATTACTAATAATAATTTCTTTAAGTTCCTCATTCTCGCCACACCCTTGGTTTTCTCGTATTTCTGGGAGGTTTTTTGTGTATTGCTCCGTGAAGACAGAAACAAAGTATTTATTTAATTTCTCTGCCATTTCCTCATTCCCCATTATAAATTCTCCCGTCTCTGACTGTAAAGGACCTACATTTACCTTCGCCAGTCTTTTCCTTTTCACATACCTATAGAAGCTTTTAAATCCGTTTTTATATTTTTCGCTAGTTTGTGCTCATATTCCATTTTACCTTTTATCAATTTCTTGGTCCCCCTTTGCTGATTTCTAAACAGATCCCAATCCTCAGGCTGACCGCTTTTTCTGGCAACTTTATAAGCTTCCTCCTTTGACTTAATACTCAGTTTAATTTCTTTTAGCCATGGTTGGATCACTTTTCCTTTTGGGTTTTTATGCCCCAGAGGAATATATGTTTGTTGCAAATTATGCATTATTTCCTTGCATGTTAGCCATTGTATGTCCACCTTCATACCTTTTAGTGTAGTCTCCCAATCTACCATGGCCAACTTCACAGAATCACACAGAATCTACAGTGCAGATAGAGGCCATTTCGGCCCATCGAGCCTGCACCGACACATATCCCACCCTATCCCCGTAACCCCACGTATTTAATCCCCTAACACTAAGGGTCAATTTATCATCGCCAAATCAACCTAACCCGCACATCTTTGGACTGTGGGAGGAAACCGGAGCACCCGGAGGAAACCCACGCAGACACAGGGAGAATGTCCCTCATACCCTTGTAGTTTCCTCTGTTTAGATTGAAGACCTGAGTTTCAGATTGTACTACATCACTCTCAAACTTAATGTAAAATTACATAGAAACTTAGAAACATAGAAGATAGGAGCAGGAGTAGGCCATTCGGCCCCTCGAGCCTGCTCCGCCATTCAATGAGATCATGGCTGATCATCCAAATTCAGTACCCTGTCCCTGCCTTCTCCCCATATCCCTTGATCCCTTTAGCCTTAAGAAATATATCCAACTCCTTCTTGAATATATTTAATGAACTGGCCTCCACCACCCTCTGTGGCAGAGAATTCCACAGGCTCACCACTCTCTGGGTGAAGAAATTCCTCCTCATCTCAGTCCTAAATGGCTTACCCCTTATCCTTAGACTGTGACCCCTGGTTCTGGACTCCCCGACCATCGGGAACATCCTTCCTGCATCTAGTCTGTCTAGTCCTGTTAGAATTTTATAAGTTTCAATGAGATCCCCTCTCATTCTTCTGAACTCCAGCGAGTGCAAGCCCAATCAACCCAATCTCTCCTCATACGTCATGCCTGCCATCCCAGGTGTCAGCCTGGCGAATCTTCGCTGCACTCCTTCCATGGGAAGAACATCCTTCCTCAGATAAGGTGACCAAAACTGCACACAATACTCAAGGTGCGGTCTCACCAAGGCCCTGTACAACTGCAGCAAGACATCCTTGTTCCTGTACTCAAACCCTCTCGCTATGAAGGCCAACATACCAGTTGCCTTCATAACCGCCTCTAGGGAACCTGCTCATAACATGATAGAATTTCACATTCAGTTTGATTGTGAGAAACTTGGGTCTGAAACTAGTGTCTTAAACTTAAATAAAGGCAATTACAAGGGTTTGAAGACAGAGTTGGCGAAAGTGGACTGGAAAATAGATTGAAAGGTAAGATGGTAGATAAGCAGTGGCAGACTTTTAAGGAGATATTTCATAACTCTCAGCAAAGATATATTCCAGTGAGAAAGACTCTGAGAAGGATGAACAAAGGAAGTTAAGGAGGGGATCAAATTGAAAGAAAAGGCATACAATGTTGTGAAGATTAGTGATAGGCCAGAAGATTGGGAAATTTTTCAGAGACTTGCAAAGGATGACTAAAAAAATAAGAGGGAGAAAATTGATTGAGATGGTAATGGGAGAGCCATTTACACTTCATCGAGAGCCATCTTTTGTTTAACTTGTCCCATTACCATCTCCTTTAGCCTCGCACCATCTCCTAATCTCTCCCGCCTTCCATCCGATCACAGACCTTCCCTTTTGTTCTTTCCTCCCCTCCCCCCTTTCCCTGCCCCAAGGCAACTTTCCCTGGGATCTGGGTGTCGTTGGCAAAGGCCAGCATTTATTGCCCAGCCCCTGCTTAAAAACCTGTTCCATCGCCAGCTTTTTCCAGTTCTGTCAAAGGGTCCCAGACCTGAACCGTTAACTCTGTTTCTCTCTCCACAGACGCTGTCGGACCTGCTGAGTATTTCCAGCATTTACTCTGTATCTAACCCGTGCTGTACCTGCCCTGGGAGTGTTTGATGGGACAGTGTAGAGGGAGCTTTACTCTGTATCTAACCCGTGCTGCACCTGCCCTGGGAGTGTTTGATGGGACACTGTAGAGGGAGCTTTACTCTGTATCTAACCCGTGCTGTACCTGCCCTGGGATTGTTTGATGGGACAGTGTAGAGGGAGCTTTACTCTGTATCTAACCCGTGCTGCACCTGCCCTGGGAGTGTTTGATGGGACAGTGTAGAGGGAGCTTTACTCGGTATCTAACCCGTGCTGTACCTGCCCTGGGAGTGTTTGATGGGACAGTGTAGAGGGAGATTTACTCTGTATCTAACCCGTGCTGTACCTGCCCTGGGAGTGTTTGATGGGACAGTGTAGAAGGAGATTTACTCTGTATCTAACCCGTGCTGTACCTGCCCTGGGAGTGTTTGATGGGGCAGTGTAGAGGGAGCTTTACTCTGTATCTAACCTGTGCTGTACCTGCCCTGGGAGTGTTTGATGGGACAGTGTAGAGGGAGATTTACTCTGTATCTAACCTGTGCTGTACCTGCCCTGGGAGTGTTTGATGGGACAGTGTAGAGGGAGCTTTACTCTGTATCTAACCCGTGCTGTACCTGCCCTGGGAGTGTTTGATGGAACAGTGTAGAGGGAGATTAACTCTGTATCTAACCTGTGCAGTACCTGCCCTGGGAGTGTTTGATGGGACAGTGCAGAGGGAGCTTTACTCTGTATCTAACCCGTGCTGTACCTGCCCTGGGAGTGCTTGATGGGACAGTATAGAGGGAGCTTTACTCTGTATCTAACCCGTGCTGTACCTGCCCTGGGAGTGTTTGATGGGACAGTGTAGAGGGAGCTTTACTCTGTATCTAACTCGTGCTGTACCTGCCCTGGGAGTGTTTGATGGGACAGTGTAGAGGGAGCTTTACTCTGTATCTAACCTGTGCTGTAACTGCCCTGGGAGTGTTTGATGGGACAGTGTAGAGGGAGCTTTACTCTGTATTTAACCCGTGCTGTACCTGCCCTGGGAGTGTTTGATGGGACAGTGTAGAGGGAGCTTTACTCTGTATCTAACCTGTGCTGTACCTGCCCTGGGAGTGTTTGATGGGACAGTGTAGAGGGAGCTTTACTCTGTATCTAACCCGTGCTGTACCTGCCCTGGGAGTGTTTGATGGGACAGTGCAGAGGGAGCTTTACTCTGTATCTAACCCGTGCTGTACCTGCCCTGGGAGTGTTTGATGGGCAAGTGTAGAGGGAGCTTTACTCTGTATCTAACCCGTGCTGTACCTGCCCTGGGAGTGTTTGATGGGTCAGTGTAGAGGGAGCTTTACTCTGTATCTAACCCGTGCTGTACCTGCCCTGGGAGTGTTTGATGGGACAGTGTAGAGGGAGCTTTACTCTGTATCTAACCCGTGCTGTACCTGCCCTGGGAGTGTTTGATGGGACAGTGTAGAGGGAGATTTACTCTGTATCTAACCCGTGTTGTACCTGCCCTGGGAGTGTTTGATGGGACAGTGTAGAGGGATCTTTACTCTGTATCTAACCCGTGCTGTACCTGCCCTGGGAGTGTTTGATGGGACAGTGTAGAGGGAGCTTTACTCTGTATCTAACCCATGCTGTACCTGCCCTCACAAGCAAATTTGGCTAGGGTAAATAAAAGCAGAGAGTTAAATGCGTGGCTCAAAGACTGGTGTGGGAGAAATGGGTTTTGCTTCTTGGGACACTGGCACCAGTACCAGGACAGGAGAGAGCTGTTCCGTTGGGATGGACTTCACTTGGCCAGTGCTGGGACTAGAATCCTGGCGAATCGAATAACTGGGGTTGGAGAGAGGGCTTTAAACTAATTAGTGGGGGGGAGGTTTCAAGAGAGTGAAAAATAAAAATGTCAGCGGAGAAGGCAATAGAGCAAGGTAGCAGTGGGGGAATTAAAAACCAGAGCGTGTCAGGAAGGGACAGAATATATAAAGGTAAAGTAGTAAAGGGGGTAAAAGCAGGAATAAATTGTCGCAAAACATATTTAAAAGTTCTTTATCTGAATGCACGCAGCATTTGTAACAAAATAGACGAGTTGACGGTACAAATAACTGCACATGGGTCTGATCTGGCGGCCATTACGGAGACATGGCTGCAGGGTGACCATGACTGGGAACTAAACATCCAGGGGTATTTGACTATTAGGAAGGACAGACAGGAAGGAAAAGGAGGTGGGGTGGCTGTGTTAATAAAGGATGGAATCACTGCAATAGTGAGAAATGATATTGGGTCAAAGGATCAGGATATTAAAACGGTTTGGGTAGAAATAAGGAATAATAAGGGGAAAAAGTCACTAGTGGGCGTAGTCTATAGGCCTCCTAACAGTTGCAACTCTATTGGTCGGAGTATAAATCAGGAAATAGTTGGGGCTTGTAATAAGGGAACAGCTATAATCATGGGAGATTTTAACATTCATATTGACTGGACAAATCAAATTGGGCAGGGCAGCCTTGAGGAAGAGTTCCTAGAGTGCATTAGGGATGGGTTCCTTGAGCAGTATGTTACTGAACCAACCAGGGGGCAGGCAATCTTAGATCTGGTCCTGTGTAATGAGACAGGATTAATAAAAAATGTCCTAGTAAAGGATCCCCTTGGAATGAGTGACCATAACATGGTTGAATTCCAAATTCAGTTGGAGGGTGAGAGAGCTGGATCTCAAACCAGCGTACTAAGCTTAAATAAAGGAGACTGTGAAGGTATGAGAGCAGAGTTGACTAAAGTGGACTGGGAAAATAGATTAAGGTGTAAGACGGTACATGAGCAGTGGTGTACATTCAAGGAGATATTTCACAACTTTCAAGAAAAATATATTCCACTGAGGAAAAAGGGGCGTAAAAGAAAAGACAGCCATCCGTGGCTAAGTAACGTAATAAAGGATAGTATCCGACCGAAAACAAGGGCATATAAAGTAGCCAAATCTAGTGGGAGGATAGAAGATTGGGAAGCATTTAAAAGCCAGCAAAGAATAACTAAAAGATTAATTAAGAAAGGGAAGATAGATTATGAAAGTAAACTAGCAAAAAATATAAAAACAGATAGCAAGAGTTTCTACAGTTATATAAAAAGAAAAAGGGTGGCTAAAGTGAATGTTGGTCCCTTAGAGGACGAGACCGGGAAATTAGTAGTGGGGAACATGGAGATGGCAAAAACGCTGAACAAATATTTTGTATCAGTCTTTACAGTAGAGGACACTAAAAATATCCCAACACTGGACAAACAGGAGGCTATAAGGGGGGAGGAGCTAAACACAATTAAAATCACTAAGGAGATGGTACTCCGTAAGATAATGGGACTTAAGGCGGATAAATCCCCTGGACCTGATGGCTTACATCCTAGGGTCTTGAGAGAGGTAGCGGTGGGGATTGCGGATGCATTAGTGGTAATTTTCCAAAACTCCCTGGATTCAGGCAAGGTCCCAGCAGATTGGAAAGCTGCTAATGTAACGCCCTTATTTAAAAAGGGAGGTAGACAAAAGGCTGGAAACTATCGACCAGTTAGCCTAACATCTGTGGTTGGTAAAATGTTGGAGTCCATTATTAAGGAAGCAGTAACAGGACATTTGGATAAGCATAATTTAATCAGACAGAGTCAGCATGGTTTTATAAAGGGGAAGTCCTGTTTGACAAATTTGCTCGAATTCTTTGAGGATGTAACAAACAGGGTGGATAAAGGGGAACCAGTGGATGTGGTGTATTTGGACTTCCAAAAGGCATTTGACAAGGTGCCACACAAAAGATTACTGCACAAGATAAAAAATCACGGGATTGGGGGTAATATACTGGCATGGGTGGAAGATTGACTATCTAACAGAAAACAGAGAGTTGGGATAAATGGTTCATTCTCGGGTTGGCAATCAGTAACTAGTGGTTTTCCACAGGGGTCAGTGCTGGGACCCCAACTCTTTACAATCTATATTAACGATTTGGAGGAAGGGACCGAGTGCAACATATCCAAGTTTGCCGACGATACAAAGATGGGAGGGAAAGCAGTGAGTGAGGAGGACATAAAAAACCTGCAAAAGCACATAGACAGGCTAAGTGAGTGGGCAGAAATTTGGCAGATGGAATATAATGTTGGAAAGTGTGAGGTTATGCACTTTGGCAGAAAAAATCAAAGAGCAAGTTATTATCTAAATGGAGAGAAACTGCAAAGTGCTACAGTACAAAGGGATCTGGGGGTCCTGGTGCATGAAACACAGAAGGTTAGTATGCAGGTACAGCAGGTGATCAGGAAGGCCAATGGAATCTTGGCTTTTATTGCAAGGGGGATGGAGTATAAAAGCAGGGAAGTCTTGCTTCAGTTATACAGGGTACTGGTGAGGCCACACCTGGAATATTGCATACAGTTTTGGTTTCCATATTTAAGAAAAGATATACTTGCTCTCGAGGCAGTTCAGAGAAGGTTCACTCAGTTGATTCCGGAGATGACAGGGTTGACGTATGAGGAAAGGTTGAGTAGGTTGGGCCTCTACTCATTGGAATTCAGAAGAATGAGAGGCGATCTTATCGAAACATATAAGATTGTGAGGGGGCTTGATTGGGTGGATGCGGTGAGGATGTTTCCACTGATGGGTGAGACTAGAACTCGGGGGCATAAACTTAGAATAAGGGGCTGCCCTTTCAAAACTGAGATGAGGAGAAACTTCTTCACTCAGAGGGTGGAAAATCTATGGAATTTGCTACCTCAGATAGCTTTGGAAGCTGCGACATTAAATAAATTTAAAACGGAGATAGACAGTTTCCTAGCTGATAAGGGAATTAGGGGTTACGGGGAGCGGGCAGGGAAGTGGACGTGAGTCTAGGTTCGGATCAGCCATGATCCTATTGAACGGCGGAGCAGGCCCGAGGGGCCATATAGCCTACTCCTGCTCCTACTTCTTATGTTCTTTTTCTCTTCACATATCTATAAAAGCTTTTACAGTCAGTTTTTATGTTCCCTGCAAGCTTACTCTCATATTGTATTTTCCCCTTCTTAATTAATCCCTTTGTCCTCCTTTGTTGAATCCTAAACTGCTTCCAATCCTCAGGTTTACTGCTTTTTCTGGCCAATTTATATGTCCTCTCCTTGGATCTTATGCTATCCCGAATTTCCCTTGTTAGCCACGGTTGAGTCACCATTTTTGTTTTATTTTTATGCCAAACTGGGGTGAACAAATTCTGCAGTTCATCCATGCGGTCTTTGAATGTTTGCCATTGCCTATCCACCGTCAACCCTTTGAGAGACATTCCCCAATCAATCCTACCCAACTCGCTCCTCAGACCATCGTAGTTTCCTTTATTTAAATTTAGGACCCTAGTCTCTGAGTCAACAACTTCATTCTCCATCTTAGTGAAGAATTCGATCATATTATGATCACTCGAACCCAAGGGGCCTCGTACAACAAGATTGCTAATTAATCCTTTCTCGTTACATAATACCCAGTCTAAGATGGCCTGATCTCTGGTTGGTTCCTCGACATATTGGTCCAGGAAACCATCCCGTAAACACTCCAGGAATTCCTCCTCCACAGTAGGGGACATGAGAGGGGCGGGGGGGGGGAGGGAGTCCCTTAAAATGTGGAGGGGGTGGATGTCCCTTTACATGTGGAGGTGGTGGGTGTCCCTTTAAATGCGGAGGGGGTGGGTGTCCCTTCAAATGCAGAGGAGGTGGGTGTCCGTTCAAATGTGGAGGTGGTGGGTGTCCCTTTAAATGTGGAGGTGGGTGGGTGTCCCTTTAAATGTGGAGGTGGGTGGGTGTCCCTTTAATTGCGGGGGGGGTGGGTGTCCCTTTAAATGCGGAGGGGGGTGGGTCTCCCTTTAAATGTGGATGGGGTGGGTGTCCCTTTAAATGTGGAGAGGCGGGGCCGCGCATGCTCATTCGGCCCCACCACAACACGAGGCTGCCAGTGCGCCTGCGCGGGGCCTCCGGGGAGCTGACGGAAGGCCGGGCCCGGGGAAGAGGTGGAATCAGCGGCCGGGGTAAAGTCAAGTGTTGGGAAATCGATTTAAATCGAGGTGAGGGGGGAGCGGAGAGCGAGATTATAAAGTAAAATACGGGAAAACCAAACCTGAGAGTCGGGCGGGCGGGCGGGACCTCCGCAGACACCGAACGGAGCGGATTGAGCCACGCGGGGGGGCGGAGTGAGCCGGAGCAACGTGTTTCTGACTGACGGGAGCTCTGACCAATAGGAAGAGGGCTGAGGTGGGAGGACTGAACTGGGGGCCTGGTCCTCCAACCAATGGTGGCGCGGCAAGGGGGCGGGACCTTCCTCCCCGGCGCTGAGGCTGGGGCCGGATTGTGACGTCATCAGAAGAAGAGGCCCAATCAGGTGGATGGAGGCCCGACCCGGCCTGTGAATGACAGGAGCTCTGACCAATAGGACGAGGGCTGAGGTGGGAGGACTAAACTGGGCGTACTGGTCCTCCAACCAATGGCGGCGCGGCAAGGGGGCGGGGCCTCCTCTCCAGCTCAGGTGAGCTGGGGCCGATTGTGACGCGCTGTCCCGAGGTGAGAGCAGCTCAGGCAGCACAGAGCTGGGGCTGGAATCTGAGAGAGGGGCCGCAGTCAGCACAGAGCTGGGGCTGGAATCTGGGAGAGGGGCCGCAGGCAGCACAGAGCTGGGGCTGGAATCTGGGAGAGGGGCCGCAGGCAGCACAGAGCTGGGGCTGGAATCTGGGAGAGGGGCCGCAGGCAGCACAGAGCTGGGGCTGGAATCTGGGAGAGGGGCCGCAGGCAGCACAGAGCTGGGGCTGGAATCTGGGAGAGGGGCCGCAGGCAGCACAGAGCTGGGGCTGGAATCTGGGAGAGGGGCCGCAGGCAGCACAGAGCTGGGGCTGGAATCTGGGAGAGGGGCCGCAGGCAGCACAGAGCTGGGGCTGGAATCTGGGAGAGGGGCCGCAGGCAGCGGGCCTGGCAATGGGGCACAAGCTTTACAGTACAAGCTTCTTTCAAATGTAAAATTATTTCCTACAGACAGCCTGGGTCACTCTGCAAATAAAACTGTTTAACAATTCATCATAACTCCCCTGCTTTAGGAGAGGCGTAGAGTGCAAAAGCAAGGAAGTTATGATGAAACTGTGTAAAAGACTGGAGTCAGCTGTGGCTCAGTGGATAGCAGAGTCAGAAGGTTGTGGGTTCAAGTCCCGCTCCAGGGACTTGAGCATATAAAGCGAGGCAGACACTCCAGTGCGGTGCTGAGGGAGCGCCGCACTGTCGGAGGGGCAGTACTGAGTGAGCGCCGCACTGTCGCAGGGGCAGTACTGAGGGAGTGAGGCACTGTCGGAGGGGCAGTGCTGAGGGAGCGCCGCACTGTCGGAGAGGCAGTACTGAGGGAGTGAGGCACTGTCGGTGGGGCAGTACTGAGGGAGCGCTGCACTGTCGGAGGGGCAGTACTGAGGGAGCGCCGCACTGTCGGAGGGGCAGTACTGAAGGAGTGAGGCACTGTCGGTGGGGCAGTACTGAGGGAGCGCCGCACTGTCGGAGGGGCAGTGCTGAGGGAGCGCCGCACTGTCGGAGGGGCAGTGCTGAGGGAGCGCCGCACTGTCGGAGGGGCAGTGCTGAGGGAGCGCCGCACTGTCGGAAGGGCAGTACTGAGGGAGCGCCGCACTGTCGGAGGGGCAGTACTGAGGGAGCGCCGCACTGTCGGAGGGGCAGTACTGAGGGAGCGCCGCACTGTCGGAGGGGCAGTACTGAGGGAGCGCCGCACTGTCGGAGGGTCAGTACTGAGGGAGCGCCACACTGTCGGAGGGGCAGTACTGAGGGAGCGCCGCACTGTCGGAGGGGCAGTGCTGAGGGAGCGCCGCACTGTCGGAGGGTGTGGTAAACCACTGTTATTGCATATTGTTACCTCTGGTTTGCGCTGTGTACCAATGCATGCCTCAGCTGGCTCCGCCCACATGGCCAGGTATAAAGGTGGGTGTTTCAGCTACCCACTTCCTTCTTGGAACCAGTCGTCCACGAGAGGCATGCTCTGTTCTTTAGTTAATAAAAGCCTTTTCATTACCTTCCTAATTCATCGCCTTTTATGGAGTAATTGATAAGCGTATCAATTTTATTAACTAAAAGTAAAATGGCGACACCTGAGCAGCAACAACAACAGCAGACGTTGCTGCGAGCCGTCAGACCAGCATGCCTGGACCTCGACCCTCAAGCAGCGGGTTCATCGACCAATTTCGAACACTGGATGAGCTGCTTTGAATCCTTCCTAGAAGCCTCCGCCGTGACATCGGAGGAGAACAAACTAAAAGTTTTGACCGCCCAGGTGAGCCCTCAAGTATATACGCTCATCCGGGACGCTACTACGTACACGGCGGCCCTCGAACTACTAAAAGGCCAATACACGCGCCCAGTGAACACGATTTACGCCAGACACCTCTTGGGATCCCGCAGGCAGCAACCGGGGGAATCGGTAGAGGCATTTTTACGGGCGTTACAGACACTCTGCAGGGACTGCGACTGTAAGGAGGTAACGGCTGCGGGGCACGCGGAGGGACTTACCTGTGATGCCTTCGTTAGGGGCCTCCAGTCCGACTACTCCCGGCAGAGACTGCTCGAAAGCAAAGAGCTCGACCTGAAGACGGCCGTCGCCCTTGCGCTCTCATTAGATGCGGCCCACCGAAACCTCGAAGCATACTCACGTAACGGCGCCGCGCCATGGCCATCGCGACCGTGGGACATGGGACCGCCGCCCCCGGCACCAACTGCTGCAGCGATGTCCCGAAATCAACTGGGACCGCCGCCCCCGGTACCAACTGCAGCGATGCCCCGTAACCAGGCCCAAAAATGCTATTTCTGTGGCCAGTTAAAACACCCTAGAGCGCACTGCCCGGCTAAGACCGCTACCTGCTCGGGCTGCGGGAAGAAAGGCCATTACGCCAATGCCTGCAGGGGGAAACCCACGAACGCCAGCAGCGCCGCGTGCAAACCGTGGGGGCAGCCATCTTATCCGCCATTTTGTGCACCTCCGGCCGCATGGCCGCCGCCATTTTGTACGCCGCACTCAACCGCCATTTTGTCTCCGGGCTCGACCACCGTCTCGTCGGACGACCATATCGACTCACTAAGCCATACACTGGCCTCCGTTACGCTGGATCAAGCCCTCCCTCATCATCTGTCCAGCTCCATGATGGACATCACGGTAAACGGCCGCGCCACCACTTGCCTATTTGACAGCGGGAGCACAGAGTTTTATTCACCCCGACACAGTACGTAGCCACTCCCTCACGGTCCTGCCAACGCGCCATCGGATTTCTATGGCGTCTAAGTCCCATTCAATGGACGTCGGCGGCTACTGTGTGGTGACCCTTTCGGTTGGGGGCACAGAATATAAAAATTTTAAACTTCTAGTCCTGCCCCGTCTTTGCACTGCCGTGCTGCTAGGGTTGGATTTTCAGTGCCACCTTAAAAGTGTCACATTAGCATACGATGGACCCCTCCCCCCACTCACAGTCTGCAACCAACACCCTTTAAATCGCCCGCCGCACACCACTTGCAGCCTTTCCACACTCAAAGTCCCCCCCCCCTCCCTTGTTCGCTAACCTCACCCACGACTGTAAACCCATCGCTACCAAGAGCAGGCGGTACAGCGCCGGGGACAGAGCTTTTATTAGCTCTGAGGTGGAGCGGCTCTTGAAGGAGGGCATTATCGAAGGGAGCACCAGCCCCTGGCGAGCCCAGGTTGTAGTCGTTAAAACCACCGATAAACGCCGCCTGGTCATTGACTACAGCCAAACCATAAACCGGTACACTCAGCTGGACGCATACCCCCTTCCTCGCATATCTGATATGGTCAATCAGATTGCGCAATACAAAGTATTCTCCACCATTGACCTTAAGTCAGCATACCACCAACTCCCCATCCGCCATGAGGACCACCAGTATACTGCCTTCGAGGCGAACGGCCGCCTCTACCACTTCCTTAGGGTTCCCTTCGGCATCACCAACGGTGTTTCGGTCTTCCAAAGGGAGATGGACCGGATGGTTGACCAGAATGCGCTGCAGGCCACCTTTCCCTATCTGGATAACGTCACCATCTGTGGCCACGACCAGCAGGACCATGACGCTAATCTAGAAAAATTCCTCCGTACGGCCCAACGGCTGAACCTAACGTACAATAAGGAGAAATGTATGTTTCGCACCAAACGCCTCGCCATTCTCAGCTGCGTAGTGGAGAACGGAGTCATCGGGCCCGACCCCGACAGAATGCGCCCCCTTATGGAGTTCCCCCTCCCCCACTGCCAAAAAGCACTGAAGAGATGCCTGGGGTTCTTCTCTTACTATGCTCAGTGGGTGCCCCACTATGCGGACAAAGCCAGACCCCTCATCAAATCCACCTCCTTCCCCCTGACACCAGAGGCGTGTGCAGCCTTCACTCTTATCAAGAGCGATATTGCGAAGGCCGCAATGCACGCAGTGGATGAGTCCATCCCCTTCCAAGTGGAGAGCGATGCATCCGACTTCGCCCTAGCTGCGACCCTTAACCAGGCGGGGAGACCCGTGGCCTTTTTCTCAAGGACCCTCCAGGGCCCCGAGACTCGACACTCCTCTGTCGAAAAGGAGGCCCAGGCTATTGTGGAAGCGGTGCGTCACTGGAGGCATTACCTGGCCGGAAAACGGTTTACCCTTCTCACTGACCAGCGTTCAGTTGCTTTTATGTTTAATAATAAGCAGAGGGGCAAAATCAAGAACGACAAAATCTTGAGGTGGAGAATTGAACTCTCCACCTACAATTACGATATCTTGTACCGGCCCGGGAAACTCAATGAGCCCCCAGATGCCCTATCACGTGGTACATGCGCCAACGCGCAGGTCGATAGACTGAAGACCCTCCACAATGAGGATGTCAGGAGGCTACAGTGCGATTTGGACAGGTTGGGGGAATGGGCGGATACGTGGCAGATGCACTATAATGTGGATAAATGCGAGGTTATCCACTTTGGGGGTAAAAACAGGAGGGTAGATTATCTAAATGGCAATAGATTGGGAGATGGGGAAGTGCAGAGGGACCTGGGTGTTCTTGTGCACCAGTCACTGAAGGAGAGCATGCAGGTGCAACAGGCGATTAAGAAGGCAAATGATATGTTGGCCTTCATATCAAGGGGGTTCGAGTATAGGAATAGGGATACCTTACTACAGCTGTACAAGGTGCTGGTGAGACCGCATCTGGAGTATTGTGTACAGTTTTGGTCGCCCCATCTGTGGAAGGATGTTCTTGCCATGGAAAGAGTGCAACGGCGATTCACCAGGCTGATACCTGGAATGGCGGGAATGACCTACGAAGAGAGATTAAATAGTTTGGGCTTGTACTCACTGGAGTTTAGAAGATTGAGAGGGGATCTCATCGAAACATATAAAATTATGGCAGGCCTGGACAGGCTGAATTCAGAGAGAATGTTTCCAATGGCCGGGGAGCACAGAACCAGGGGCCACAGTCTAAAAATAGCGGGCAAATCATTTAAAACAGAGATGAGGAAGAATTTCTTCACTCAAAGAGTGGTGAGCCTGTGGAATTCCCTGCCACAGAGGGCTGTGAAGGCTAATTCAATAAATATTTTCAAGAGAGAATTGGATATATTTCTGAAGGCTAAGGGGATTAAGGGTTACGGAGAAAAGGCGGGGATGGGGTACTGAACTGGTAAGATCAGCTATGATCTCAGACGAAGATCAGCCATGATCTCATTGAATGGCGGAGCAGGCTCGAAGGGCCGAATGGCCTACTCCTGTTCCTATCTCTATGTATCTATGTATGACCTCTGCCACCCGGGGGTCACCAGGTTCTTCCATTTCATCAAATCCCGTAACCTGCCCTACTCCATCGAGGAGGTCAGGACCATGACCAGGAACTGCCAAATCTGTGCCGAGTGCAAACCGCATTTTTATAGGCCAGACAGAGCAAGCCTGATCAAGGCCACTCGCCCCTTCGAGCGCCTGAGCATCGATTTTAAAGGGCCCCTCCCCTCCTCTGACCGCAACGTGTACTTCCTCAACGTAATTGATGGGTACTCCCGTTTCCTGTTTGCCATCCCCTGCCCAGACGTGACCAGTACTACGGTCATCAAATGTCTGAATGACCTCTTCGCCTTGTTCGGGTTCCCTAGCTATATACATAGCGACAGGGGCTCATCTTTCATGAGCGACGAACTTCGGCAGTACCTGCTCGCGAGAGGTATTGCTACGAGTAGGACCACCAGCTACAACCCCCGGGGGAACGGCCAGGTGGAAAGAGAGAACGCGACGGTTTGGAAGGCCGTCCTCTTAGCCTTAAAATCTAAGGGCCTTCCGACCTCTCGCTGGCAGGAGGTCCTCCCTGCGGCGCTCCACTCCATCCGGTCACTGCTTTGTACTGCCACTAATGCCACCCCTCATGAGCAAATGTTGGTTTTCCCCAGGAAGTCCACATCGGGAACCTCGCTACCGACATGGCTGACTTCTCCTGGGCCCGTCCTACTGCGGAGGCATGTGAGGACCCATAAAATGGACCCCCTGGTCGAGAGGGTGAACCTCCTACACGCCAACCCCCAGTATGCCTACGTGGCATACCCAGACGGGCGGGAGGACACGGTCTCCATACGAGACCTTGCACCCTCGGGTGCCCCTGAACTACCACCGTTATCCCCCACCACCCCTCCCAACCCAACCCCTGTAGACGGCATGCCGGAGCCCCAGGACCCTTCGTTGACCACCCAGACACCAGATTCGACGTTGGACACTGCACCACCGCCGCCGCCACCACGACGATCAGGACGTCAGACAAGGCCTCCTGATAGACTTACCTACACGAACTTGTAGTACACTTCACCCCGCCGGACTCAATTTTAAACAAGGGGTGAATGTGTTAAACCACTGTTATTGCATATTGTTACCTCTGGTTGGCGCTGTGTACCAATGCATGCCTCAGCTGGCTCCGCCCACATGGCCAGGTATAAAGGTGGGTGTTTCGGCTACCCACTTCCTTCTTGGAACCAGTCGTCCACGAGAGGCATGCTCTGTTCTTTAGTTAATAAAAGCCTTTTCATTACCTTCCTAATTCATCGCCTTTTATGGAGTAATTGATAAGCGTATCAGAGGGGCAGTACTGAGGGAGCGCCGCACTGTCGGAGGGGCAGTACTGAGGGAGCGCCGCACTGTCGGAGGGGCAGTACTGAGGGAGCGCCGCACTGTCGGAGGGGCAGTACTGAGGGAGCGCCGCACTTTCGGAGGGGCAGTACTGAGGGAGCGCCGCACTGTCGGAGGGGCAGTACTGAGGGAGCGCCGCACTGTCGGAGGGGCAGTACTGAGGGAGCGCCGCACTTTCGGAGGGGCAGTACTGAGGGAGCGCCGCACTGTCGGAGGGGCAGTACTGAGGGAGCGCCGCACTGTCGGAGGGGCAGTACTGAGGGAGCGCCGCACTGTCGGATGGGCAGTACTGAGGGAGCGCCGCACTGTCGGAGGGGCAGTACTGAGGGAGCGCCGCACTGTCGGAGGGGCAGTACTGAGGGAGCGCCGCACTGTCGGAGGGTCAGTACTGAGGGAGCGCCGCACTGTCGGAGGGGCAGTACTGAGGGAGCGCCGCACTGTCGGAGGGTCAGTACTGAGGGAGCGCCGCACTGTCGGAGGGGCAGTACTGAGGGAGCGCCGCACTGTCGGAGGGGCAGTACTGAGGGAGCGCCGCAAGGTCGGAGGGGCAGTAGTTGAGGGAGCGCCGCACTGTCGGCGGGGCAGCACTGAGGGAGCGCCGCACTGTCGGCGGGGCAGCACTGAGGGAGCGCCGCACTGTGGGAGGGGCAGTAGTTGAGGGAGCGCCGCACTGTCGGCGGGGCAGCACTGAGGGAGCGCCGCACTGTCAGAGGGGCAGTACTGAGGGAGCGCCGCACTGTCGGAGGGGCAGTACTGAGGGAGCGCCGCACTGTCGGAGGGGCAGTAGTTGAGGGAGCGCCGCACTGTCGGCGGGGCAGCACTGAGGGAGCGCCGCACTGTCGGAGGGGCAGTACTGAGGGAGCGCCGCACTGTTGGAGGGGCAGTAGTTGAGGGAGCGCCGCACTGTCGGCGGGGCAGCACTGAGGGAGCGCCGCACTGTCAGAGGGGCAGTACTGAGTGAGCGCTGCACTGTCGGCGGGGCAGTACTGAGGGAGCGCCGCACTGTCGGCGGGGCAGCACTGAGGGAGCGCCGCACTGTCGGCGGGGCAGTACTGAGGGAGCGCCGCACTGTCGGAGGGACAGTACTGAGGGAGAGCCGCATTGTCGGAGGGACAGTACTGAGGGAGCGCCGCACTGTCGGAGGGGCAGTACTGAGGGAGAGCCGCATTGTCGGAGGGACAGTACTGAGGGAGCGCCGCACTGTCAGAGGGGCAGTACTGAGGGAGCGCCGCATTGTCGGAGGGACAGTGCTGCGTGAGCGCCGCATTGTCGGAGGGGCAGTACTGAGGGAGCGCCGCACTGTCGGAGGGACAGTGCTGCGTGAGCGCCGCATTGTCGGAGGGGCAGTACTGAGTGAGCGCCGCATTGTCGGAGGGACAGTACTGAGGGAGAGCCGCACTGTCGGCGGGGCAGTACTGAGGGAGTGCTGCAGTGTCGGAGGGACAGTACTGAGTGAGCGCCGCATTGTCGGAGGGGCAGTAATGAAGGAGTGCTGCAGTGTCGGAGGGACAGTACTGAGTGAGCGCCGCACTGTCGGCGGGGCAGTACTGAGGGAGCGCCGCATTGTCGGAGGGACAGTACTGAGGGAGCGCCGCACTGTCGGAGGGGCAGTACTGAGGGAGCGCCGCACTGTCGGAGGGGCAGTACTGAGGGAGCGCCGCACTGTCGGCGGGGCAGCACTGAGGGAGAGCCGCATTGTCGGAGGGGCAGTACTGAGGGAGCGCCGCACTGTCGGAGGGGCAGCACTGAGGGAGCGCTGCACTGTCGGCGGGGCAGCACTGAGGGAGCGCCGCACTGTCGGAGGGACAGTACTGAGTGAGCGCTGCACTGTCGGCGGGGCAGCACTGAGGGAGCGCCGCACTGTCGGAGGGGCAGTACTGAGTGAGCGCTGCACTGTCGGAGGGGCAGTACTGAGGGAGCGTCGCACTGTCGGCGGGGCAGTACTGAGGGAGCGCCGCATTGTCGGAGGGACAGTACTGAGGGAGCGCCGCATTGTCGGAGGGACAGTACTGAGGGAGCGCCGCACTGTCAGTGGGGCAGTACTGAGGGAGCGCCGCATTGTCGGAGGGACAGTACTGCGTGAGAGCCGCATTGTCGGAGGGGCAGTAATGAAGGAGCGCTGCAGTGTCGGAAGCGCCGTCCTATGGATGAGACGTTAAACCGAGGCCCCCGCCTGCCCCCTCAGGTCGATGTAAAAGATCCCGTGGTGCTATTTCCAAGAAGTTATCCCCGGTGTTTTGAGCCCAATATTTATCCCTCAATCAACATGACGGAAAAACATTATCTGGCCATTATCACATTGCTGTTTGTGGGAGCTTGCTGTGCGCAAATTGGCTGCAGCGTTTCCCACATTACAACAGTGAATACACTTCAAAAGTACTTCATTGGCTGTAAAGCGCTTTGGGACGTCCGGTGGTCGTGAAAGGCAGTTAAGAAGGCAAATGGTATGCTGGCCTTCATTACAAGAGGATTTGAATACAGGATTGAAGAAGTCTTACTCCAATTATATCTTCTTCTTAGGCAGTCCCTCGGAACCGAGGATGACTTGCTTCCACATTAAAAATGAGTTCTCAGGTGTAAGGGTAAACCGGGAGAGCTTCTTCTCCCCGAGACGGACCCTCTGATATAAAGGGTCGACTGGATCCATGTTTATCTGTAATTTAAACAGAGGTCTGCTCGTCTTCCGAGCTCTTTCCCCTAGAGGAGAGGGTAGAATGGGGGTCTTTAGTGTTAAATGGTTTCACCTGGGTCCATTGCTTCCATCGCATACCCATCGGTTCCTGTAGACAAACACACGTATCACTTGTCATTAATACAGTACATGGCCCCATACAACGGGCCCCATTCCCTTTCTTCCGATAACTTGCGTCATTACCTGTTGACCTATTCTGGGCAACTCGTCTGGTTTAAGTCCAGCATTCTGCCTTTCTAGATCTTTAATCTGTTGTTGGTTCCTTACTTCTTTATTTAGTGCTTGTACCTCCTGATTTAGTTGTACTAAGTATCGCCTTAATCTATCTTGCACTGGTCCTGGTCTTAAACACATACTTTGATTCTGTCTTCACAAAGGAGGACACAAATAACCTCCCAGAGATGTCGGGGAACATAGGGTCTGATGAGAGGGTGGAACTGAAAGAAATCAATATTGTTAGGGAAATTGATGGGATTGAAGGCCGATAAATCCCCAGGGCCTGATAATCTACATCCTAGGGTACTTAAGAAAGTGGCCCTAGAAATCGTAGATGCATTGCTGATCATCCTCCAACATTCGATGGAATCTGGAACAGTTCCCATGGATTGGAGGGTAGCTAATGTTACCCCACTATTCAAAAAAGGTGGTAGAGAGAATATGGGGAATTACAGACCGGTAAGCCTGACGTCGGTAGTGGGGAAAATGCTAGAGTCCATTATAAAGGATGTAATAGCAGAGCACTTGGAAAAAGTGACCGGATTGGACAAAGTCAACATGGATTTACAAAAGGTAAATCATGCTTGACTAATCTACTGGAATTTTTTGAGTCATAGAGTCATAGAGTTTTACAGCACAGAAAGAGGCCCTTCGGCCCATCGTGTCTGCACCGTCCATCAATCCCTGTCCAGTCTAATCCCATTTTCCAGCATTTGGTCCATAGCCTTGTATGCAATGGCATTTCAAGTGCCCATCCAAATGCTTCTTGAATGTTGTGAGGGTTCCTGCCTCTACCACCCTTTCAGGCAGTGAGTTCCAGCTTCCAACCGCCCTCTGGGTGAAAAAGTTCCTCCTCAAATCCCCTCTAAATCTCCTGCCCCTTAACCTGAATCTATGCCCCCTTGTTATTGACCCCCCTACTAAGGGGAAAAGTTCCTCTTTATCTACCCTATCTATGCCCCTCATCATTTTGTACACCTCAATCAGGTCCCCCCTCAGCCTCCTTTGCTCCAAGGAAAACAACCACAGCCTGTTTCGTCTTTCTTCATAGCTGAGGCGCTCCATCCCAGGCAACATCCTGGTGAATCTTCTCTGCACCCTCTCCAAAGCAATCACATCCTTCCTATAGTGAGGCGACCAGAACTGCACACAGTACTCCAGCTGTGGCCTCACCAGCGTTTTGTACAGCTCCATCATAACCTCCCTGCTCTTATATTCTATGCCTCTGCTAATGAAGGCAAGTATCCCATATGCCTTTTTAACCACCTTATCTACCTGTTCCGCTGCCTTCAGGGACCTATGTACATGTAAACCAAGGTCCCTCTGTACTTCCTAGGGCCCTACCACTCATTGTGTATTCCCTTGCCTTATTTGTCCGTCCAAAATGCATCACCTCACACTTTTCAGGGTTAAATTCCATTTGCCACTTTTCCGCCCATCTGACCAACCCGTTAATATCGTCCTGTAGCCTGAGGCTTTCCTCCTCGCAATTTACCACCCCACCAATTTTCGTGTCATCCGCGAACTTACTGATCATACCTTTTACATTCTCATCCAAATCATTAATGTAGATCACAAACAGCAAGGGACCCAGCACCGATCCCTGAGGTACCCCACTGGACACAGGCTTCCAGTCACAAAAGCAACCTTCGACCATCACCCTCTGCCTCCTGCCACTCAGCCAGTTTAGGATCCAACGCGCCAAGGCCCCCTGGATCCCATGGGCTCTTACCTTCTTGACCAGTCTCCCATGCGGGACTTTGTCAAAAGCTTTACTGAAGTCCATGTAAACCACATCCACAGCATTTCCCTCATCCACACACCTAGTCACCCCCTCGAAAAATTCAATCAGATTGGTCAGACATGATTTACCCTTGACAAAGCCATGCTGACTATCCCCGATTAATCCTTGCCTCTCCAAGTGGAGACTAATTTTGTCCCTCAGAATTTTTTCCAATAATTTCCCTACCACAGATGTTAGGCTCACTGGCCTGTAATTCCCTGGTTTATCCCTGCTACCCTTCTTGAATAATGGTACTACGTTAGCTGTTCTCCAGTCCTCTGGTACATCCCCTGTGGCCAGAGAGGTTCTGAAAATTTGTTTCAGAGCCCCTGCAATCTCCTCCTTTGCCTCACACAACAGCCTGGGATACATCTCGTCCGGGCCTGGGGATTTATCCACTTTTTGGCCTGCTAAAACCGCTAGTACCTCCTCCCTCTCGATGCTAATATGTTCAAGTATGTCACAGTCCCCTTGCCCGACTTCTATGTCTACATCGTCTTTCTCCATAGTGAACACAGAGGCAAAAAATTCATTTAAAACCCCACCTACTTCATCTGGCTCTACACACAGCTTGCCACTTTGGTCCCTAATGGGCCCTACCCTTTCCCTGGTTATCCTCTTGCCCTTAATATACTTATAAAACATCTTAGGATTTTCCTTTATTTTGCTCGCCAGTGTTATTTCATGGCCCCTCCTCGCCCTCCTAATTTCCTTTTTAAGTATGCCCCTGCACCTTTTATACGCCTCTAGGGCTTCCTCCGTCTTTTGTCTTTTGTAACTGCCAAAAGCCCCCCTTTTTTTCCTAATGCATTTTTGTATATCCCTTGTCATCCAAGGTTCCCTTTGCTTGTTGGTCCCACCCTTGACCTTTACAGGAACATGTTGGTGTTGTACTCTCTCTATTTCCCTTCTGAAAGCCTCACACTGTTTTGATGTGGATTTTCCTATAAGTAGCTGCTCCCAGTCCACTTTGGCCAGATCCTGCCTTATCTTATTAAAATCCGCCTTCCCCCAATTTAGAACCCTTATTTCCGGGCCGTCTTTGTCTTTTTCTATGACCACCTTAAATCTCACCGAATTATAGTCACTATCGCCAAAATGCTCTCCTACAGACACTTCCACCACCTGCCCGGCTACATTCCCTAGAATTAGGTCCAGTACCGCCCCCTCTCTTGTAGGACTTTCTACATGTTGGCTCAAAAAGCTCTCCTGGATGCACTTTAAGAATTCTGCACCCTCTAAGCCTTTCACACTCTGACTATCCCAATTTATATTGGGGAAGTTGAAATCCCCCACTATTATTACCCTATTATTTTCACACTTTTCTGAGATTTGCCTACATATCTGTTCCTCTATCTCCCCCTGACTGTTTGGGGGCCTATAGTACACTCCCAGCAAAGTGCTTGCCCCCTTTTTGTTTTTAAGTTCTACCCATATGGCCTCATTAGAGGAACCCACTAATATATCATCCCTCCTTACAGCAGTAATTGACTCCTTAATTAATATTGCAACACCCCCTCCCCTTTTACACCCCCCTCTGTCTCGCCTGAAGATTCTATACCCCGGAATATAGGATGTAACTGGTAAAATAGATAAGGGAGAACCAGTGGATGTGGTGTATTTGGACTTTCAAAAGGCTTTCAATAAGGTCCCGCATAAGAGATTAGCGTGTAAAGTTAAGGCACATGGGATTGGGGGCAAGGTATTGACTTAGATAGAGAACTGGTTGGCAGACAGGAAGCAAAGAGTTGGAATAAATGGCTCTTTTTCCGAGTGGCAGGCAGTGACTAGTGGGGTACCGCAGGGATCGGTCCTTGGACCCCAGCTATTCACAATATAAATGATCTGGATGAGGGAACTAGATGTAATATCTCCAAGTTTGCAGACGACACAAAGCTGGGTGGGCGTGTGTGCTGTGAGGATGCCGAGAAACTCCAGGATGATTTGGACAGGTTGGGTGATTGGGCAGAAGCATGGCAGATGCAATATAACGTGGATAAATGCGAGGTTATCCACTTTGGTGTCAAAAACAGGAAGGCAGATTATTATCTGAATGGCAATAGATTGGGAGAGGGGGAAGTGCAATGAGACCTGGGTGTTCTTGTGCACCAGTCGCTGAAGGTAAGCATGCAGGTGCAGCAGGCGGTTAAGAAGGCAAATGGTATGTTGGCCTTCGTAACGAGAGGGTTTGAGTCCAGGAACAAGGATGTCTTGCTGCAGTTGTACAGGGCCTTGGTGAGACCACAGCTTGAGTATTGTGTGCAGTTTTGGTCATCTTATCTGAGGAAGGATGTTCTTGCCATGGAGCGAGTACAGCGAATATTCACCAGACTGATACCTGGGATGGCAGGAATGATGTATGAGGAGAGATTGGGTCGATTGGGCTTATACTCGCTGGAGTTTAGAAGAATGAGAGGCGATCTCATTGAAACTTATAGAATTCTAACAGGACTGGACAGACTGGATGCAGGAAGGATGTTCCCGATGGTCGGGGAGTCCAGAACCAGGGGTCACAGTCTAAAGATAAGGGGTAAGCCATTTAGGACTAAGATGAGGAGGAATTTCTTCACCCAGAGAGTGGTGAACCTGTGGAATTCTCTACCACAGAAGGCAGTGGAGGCCAATTCATTAAATATATTCAAGAAGGAGTTGGATATATTTCTTAAGGCTAAAGGGATCAAGGGATATGGGGAGAAGGCAGGGACAGGGTACTGAATTTGGATGATCAGCCATGATCTCATTGAATGGCGGGGCAGGCTCGAGGGGCCGAATGGCCCACTCCTGCTCCTACCTTCTATGTTTTTATGAACCCCAGGACCAGGCCCCTATGGGGAATAGGTATGCAGATCTAGCCGCAAAACTAGCTGCGGAAGAAATGCAACCAGAGGACGCGTTCAAAAACGAAATAAATATGGTCATGATAGTCAGTGGGGTACAGGAAGTGAATATAATGGAGCTACAAGAAAATACTCGTAAAGAGCAAAAGGAGAAATGGAGACAAGCTGGCGCGCAATTACAAGATGGAATTTGGAAATGGGGCCCACGTAACCAGGTGGTGGCACCGGAATGTTGTAGACAACAACTGATGGCGCTATACCATGGTGTAACACATACTGGCAGAAGTAACATGTTGCACCTACTGACACAGTACTGGTGGTGGCCAAAGATAGGTCGGGAAGTAGTGAAATATTGCCACCGCTGTATAATATGCACAAGAATAATGTAGGACAGAGATGTCGAGTTAGAGTAGCAAACCAACCCAGGCCCCAAGGACCCTGGGAAAACTTACAAATTGACTTCACCGGCCCCTTAGCGCAGGACCGGGGGAAGAAATATTGCCTGGTAATAATTGACCAATTTACCAGCTGGGTGGAAGCCTTTGCCACCCGAGACTGCTCTGCACAAACAGTTGCACTAATATTGGCTACCGAGGTTATACCCCGTTGGGGAGTGCCTCTGCAAATTGACTCAGACAACGGCACTCATTTCACCAGCAAAATAATGAAAGAAATCTGTAAACTGCTACATGTGACACAAAAATATCACGTACTATATCACCCCCAGAGCTCGGGGATGGTAGAAAGAATGAATAGGACACTGAAAAACGCGCTGACAGCAGCCATCCAAGAAACAGGGAAGGGATGGTCAGAAATATTACCCAGCATACTAATGAGACTGTGAGCCACCCCAGGACGAACGACCAGACTGACCCCCTATGAATTAATGACAGGACGAGCTATGAGACTACCAGAGGATTTGGCTGGAGGGGTGGGAAACATAGAAACATAGAAGATAGGATCAGGAGTAGGCCATTCGGCCCCTCGAGCCTGCTCCGCCATTCAATGAGATCATGGCTGATCACATATCAAGGAGCGCAGAGATCGGGGAGGGTTGTGGGGCTGGAGGAGGTTACAGAGATAGGGAGAGACCGAGGGCCATGGAGGGATTTGAGAACAAGGATGAGATCGCTGGACCGAGAGCCAATGTAGGTCAGCGAGCACAGGGTGAACGGGACTTGGTGCGAGTTAGGGTACGAACAGTCGAGTCTGGAGGTAACAAAGGTTTGGATGAGGGTTTCAGGCAGGAAACGTGGCAGTGAATTCACTCACACCAAGCTCACACAGATAGCAGTGTGATAATGACTGGATAAGCTGTATTGGTGATGTTGGGTGAGCGATAAACATTGGCCCCAGGACACAGGGAGAACTCCCCCTGCACTTTTTAGTTTTTTAACTGTCATTCAAGTTTCCCTCCCTCTGTTGTGAAGGGTGGGGATCCGCTGGGATACAGTCACTGGTTGCCTTCTGGTGCCCCTATGAGTGGCCAATGTGTGAGGGTGTGCAGGGATTGTTGGCAGCCTATTCAACCTTGGGGGCATCACAGACAAAATCAAGCCCCCTTTGCAGACTCAGCCTTTGCTGCCGGGGTGACTGGACAGTGATCAGTAGCAGGAGCCCAGGGCACTGAGGCTAACTGCAGTCTCCCCAACTGCATCCCAGGCCGGGATCAGCTGAGCACCCCCACAGTGAGCAGCTGGAATGGGCAACCTATCCTGGGGAGCGGGGGAAAGGGAGGTCAAGGGTCAGCACGGACTGTCAGTCAACCTTGACCCCCAGGCTCCCTCACTCATAGAATCATAGACATTTACAGCACAGAAGGAGGCCATTCGGCCCATCATGTCCATGCCGGCCGACAAAGAGCTCTCCACCCTAATCCCACTTTCCAGCACTCGGTCCGTAGCCCTGTAGGTTTCGGCACTTCAAGTACATATCCAAGTACTTTTTAAATGTGATGAGGGTCTCTGCCTCTACCACCCTGTCAGGCAGTGAGTTCCAGACCCCCACCACCCTCTGGGTGAAAACATTTCTCCTCAAATCCTCTCTAAACCTCCGACCAATTACTTTAAATCGATGCCCCCTGGTTATTGACCCTTCTGCTAAGGGAAATAGGTCCTTCCTACCCACTCTATCTAGGCCTCTCATAATTGTATCCACCTCAGTTAAGTCTCCCCTCAGCCTCCTCTGTTGCAAAGAAAACAACCCCAGCCTATCCAATCTTTCCTCATAGCTAAAATTCCCCAGCCCAGGCAACCTCCTGGTAAATCTCCTCTGCACCCTCTCTAGTGTAATCACATCCTTCCTGTAATGTGGTGACCAGAACTGCACGCAGTACTCTAGCTGTGGCCTAACTAGTGTTTTATACAGTTCAAGCATAACCTCCCTGCTCTTATATTCTATGCCTCGGCTAATAAAGGCAAGTATCCCGTGTGCCGCCTTAACCACCTCATCTACCTGTCCTGCTACCTTCAGGGATCTGTGGACATGCACTCCAAGGTCCCTCTGATCCTCTGCACTTCTCAGTGTCCGACCATTTATTGTGTGTTCCCTTGCCTTGTTAGCCCTCCCCAAATGCATTACCTCACACTTCTCCGGATTGAATTCCATTTGCCACTGTTCTGCCCACCTGACCAGTCCATTGATATCTTCCTGCAGTCTGCAGCTTTCTTCTTCTTTATCAACCACACGGACAACTTTTGCATCATCTGCAAACTTCTTAATCATACTTCCTACATTCCAGTCCAAATCATTGATAGAGACCACTCAGCAGGAACACGTTCTATTGACGTCATGACGTTTCCACCTTTTATGACATCAAGACGTCCAAGTGCACGTCACCCACCACCCGCCCACTGCTCCCGCGATCTCTCTCCCTATTGGTTGGCGGACACGTCAATCTCGCCCGCTGCCCACGGTCACGTGCCCCTGAGGCGCTCTCTGGCTCCGCCTGAGTGAAGTCGCTCCATTCAGTGCCTGCAGAGCCCTCGGACTCTCAGGTTTGGATTCCCCTTTATTCTCTCCCCTCCTCTGATCTCAATCGGATCTGGGGGAAAACTCACTTTCCCTCACTGATTGCGGCTCTTCACCAACACCGACTTTACAAAGAAAGCCCCGCGCGGCAGCCTGGAGCTCAGGGGCCCAGCGTGCAGGCGTGGGGGAGAATGATTGACAGGGGCCCAGGGTGTGTGCTGAGCATGCGCGGTGCGGGCCGGGCGCCTGTGGAGGAGGAGAGGACGGGGCCATGGGGCGCATGTGCGGGGTCAGCCACAACTCAGCGCGGCGGCCGGAGCGCTTTCTGGAGCGTGGGAGCTTGTGGGGATTGCAGCCGCCATTACTGTTGATCCTTTCAACCAGTTAGAGTCCAGATGGCTGTGTTGCCTGCCCGGTGCCAGGGTTCGGGACATCTCTTCCGGGCTGGAGAGGAACTCGCAGTGAGAGGGGGAGGAGCCAGTGGCCACGGTCCATGTTGGTACCAACGACATAGGTAGAACTAGGAAAGAGGTTCTGCTGAGAGAGTGTGAGCTGCTAGGGGCTAAATTAAAAAGTAGAACCTCAAGGATAATAATGTCTGCATTCTTACCTGAGCCACGAGCAAATTGGCATAGGGTAAAAAAAATTAGAGAGATGAATGCGTGGCTCAAAGACTGGTGTGGGAGAAATGGGTTTCGATTCCTGTGGCACTGGCACCACACTGGGGAAAGTGGGATGTGTATCGTTGGGACGGTCTTCACTTGAACCGTGCTGGGACCAATGTTCTGGCAAGTCATATAACTGGGGCGGTAGAGAGGGTTTTAAACTAAATAGTGGGGGCAAGGGATCAAACTTGTTGAGATGTGGTAAATCAAAGAGTGGAGACAAGGCAACAGAGAAAGGTATTAATATGGGAAATGATAAACAGACCGTGACAGGACGGGATAGAGAGGACAAATCTAAGAGTAAATCAACAGATAAGGCTAGAGGTTACAAAAATAATAAAAGGACAAAACTAAAGGCTCTGCATCTGAATGCACGAAGCATTCAAAACAAAACAGATGAACTGATAGAGCAAATAGGAATAAATAAGTACGACCTGATCGCCATTACAGAAACATGGCTGCAGGGTGACATAGATTGGGACCTGAATATTGAAGGGTACATGACATTTAGGAAGGACAGGAAGGTGGGAAAAGGTGAAGGGGTGGCTCTGATAATTAATGATGGTATTAGCACAATAGAGAGGGATGACCCAAGTTCAGGAAACCAGGATGTCAAAGCGGTTTGGGTAGAGATGAGAAATGATAAAGGCAAAATGTCACTTGTGGGAGTGGTGTACAGGCCCTCTAACAGTAGGATGGAGTGTAAAGGAAGAAATAATGAGAGCTTGTCAGAAAGGTACGGCAATAATTGTGGGGGATTTTATTCTACATATAGATGGGAAAAATCAGATGGGCAAAGGTAGCCTAGATGAGGAGTTCATAGAATGTTTTCGGGATAGTTTCTTTGAACAGCACGTTCTGGAGCCAACCAGAGAGCAGGTTATACCAGACCTGGTATTGTGCAACGAGGTAGGATTAATTAATGACCTCATAGTGAAGGCGCCCCTAGGTAGCAGCGATCATAATATGATTGAATTTTACCTTCAGTTTGAGGGAGAGAAGAGTGGGTCCCAGACTAGTATTTTAAACTTAAATAAGGGCAATTCTGAGGGCATGAAAACAGAGCTAGCTAAAGTGAACTGGCAAATTAGGTTAAGGGATCGGTCAATAGAGTTACAGTGGCAGACATTTAAGGGGATATTTCAGAATACAGGAAACTTTCATTTATCCGGAGGTTAAATGTCCAGAAAACTCTATGCCATGGCAAAATTCAGGAGTCAGTTCAGCTAAGTTTTTTTCTTTTCATTGCTTCTTTTCTCCAGTCCTGGCTCTGCAAGCGTCTCTGTAGCTAAGCAACAGCTTCAGCTAGATGCTTGCAAGCTGCTCAGAAGCTCCGTATGTTTTAACATTAGCGCTGGTTTCTCCGGCAGTTTTGATCTAACGGCACCAGCTCGGTCCCATCAGTGCCGGATACCAGAAAGTTTCCTGTACACAGAATAGATACATTCCAACAAGAAAGAAAAATTCCACGGGGAGGACCCACCATCCGTGGTTAACTAAAAAAGTTAAAGATAGTATCAAACTTAAAGAAAAAGCATATAATTGCGCAAAGATGGGTGGCAGGTCAGAAGATTGGACAGAATATAAAAACCAGCAAAGAATGAATATAAGATTAATAAGGAGAGAAAAATGAGAGTACCAGAGAAAGCTAACTAGAAATATAAAAACAGATAGTAAGAGTTTCTATAGATATTTAAAAAAGAGTTAACAAAGTGAGCATTGGTCCTATAGAAAGTGAGTCTGGGGAATTAATAATGGAAAATAAGGAGATGGCAGTTGAATTAAACAGGTATTTTGCATCGGTCTTCATTATAGAGGATTCAAGTAACATCCCAGAAATAGCTGTAAATCAGGAAATGGAAGGGAGGGAGGAATTCAAGAAATTCCTCCCTCCCTGTGTGGAGTTTGCACATTCTCCCCGTGTTTGCGTGGGTTTCCTCCGGGTGCTCCGGTTTCCTCCCACAGTCCAAAGATGTGCGGGTTAGGTTGATTGGCTATGATAAATTGACCCTTAGTGTTAGGGGGATTAAATAAGTGGGGTTACGGGGATCGGGTGGGATATGTGTCGGTGTAGGGGTTACGGGGATAGGGTGGGATATGTGTTGGTGCAGGGGTTACGGGGATCGGGTGGGATATGTGTCGGTGTAGGGGTTACGGGGATCGGGTGGGATATGTGTTGGTGTAGGGGTTACGGGGATCGGGTGGGATATGTGTTGGTGTAGGGGTTACAGGGATCGGGTGGGATATGTGTCGGTGTAGGGGTTACGGGGATCGGGTGGGATATGTGTCGGTGTAGGGGTTACGGGGATCGGGTGGGATATGTGTTGGTGTAGGGGTTACGGGGATCGGGTGGGATATGTGTTGGTGTAGGGGTTACGGGGATCGGGTGGGATATGTGTTGGTGTAGGGGTTACGGGGATCGGGTGGGATATGTGTTGGTGTAGGGGTTACGGGGATCGGGTGGGATATGTGTCGGTGTAGGGGTTACGGGGATCGGGTGGGATATGTGTCGGTGTAGGGGTTACGGGGATCGGGTGGGATATGTGTCGGTGTAGGGGTTACGGGGATAGGGTGGGATATGTGTCGGTGTAGGGGTTACGGGGATCGGGTGGGATATGTGTCGGTGTAGGGGTTACGGGGATCGGGTGGGATATGTGTCGGTGTAGGGGTTACGGGGATCGGGTGGGATATGTGTCGGTGTAGGGGTTACGGGGATCGGGTGGGATATGTGTTGGTGTAGGGGTTACGGGGATCGGGTGGGATATGTGTCGGTGTAGGGGTTACGGGGATCGGGTGGGATATGTGTCGGTGTAGGGGTTACGGGGATCGGGTGGGATATGTGTCGGTGTAGGGGTTACGGGGATCGGGTGGGATATGTGTCGGTGTAGGGGTTACGGGGATCGGGTGGGATATGTGTCGGTGTAGGGGTTACGGGGATCGGGTGGGATATATGTTGGTGTAGGGGTTACGGGGATCGGGTGGGATATGTGTTGGTGTAGGGGTTACGGGGATCGGGTGGGATATGTGTTGGTGTAGGGGTTACGGGGATCGGGTGGGATATGTGTTGGTGTAGGGGTTACGGGGATAGGGTGGGATATGTGTTGGTGTAGGGGTTACGGGGATCGGGTGGGATATGTGTCGGTGTAGGGGTTACGGGGATCGGGTGGGATATGTGTTGGTGTAGGGGTTACGGGGATCGGGTGGGATATGTGTTGGTGTAGGGGTTACGGGGATCGGGTGGGATATGTGTCGGTGTAGGGGTTACGGGGATCGGGTGGGATATGTGTTGGTGTAGGGGTTACGGGGATCGGGTGGGATATGTGTCGGTGTAGGGGTTACGGGGATCGGGTGGGATATGTGTCGGTGTAGGGGTTACGGGGATCGGGTGGGATATGTGTTGGTGTAGGGGTTACGGGGATAGGGTGGGATATGTGTTGGTGTAGGGGTTACGGGGATCGGGTGGGATATGTGTCGGTGTAGGGGTTACGGGGATCGGGTGGGATATGTGTCGGTGCAGGCTCGATGGGCCGAAATGGCCTCTATCTGCACTGTGGGGTTTCTGTGATTTCTGTGATCTGTGAAAATGACAATCACCAGGGAAGTGGTACTGAGCAAATTGTTGGAGCTGCGGCCTGACAAGTCCCCGGGGCCTGATGGCCTTCTTTGGAACTCTCTTCCTCAGAGGGCGGTGGAAGCAGAGGCTTTGAATATTTTTAAGGCAGAGGTAGATAGATTCTTGATAAGCAAGGGGGTGAAAGGTTATCGGGGGTAGGCAGGAATGTGGCGTAATCGGATCAGCCATGATCTTATTGAATGGCGGAGCAGGCTCGAGGGGCCGAGAGGCCGACTCCTGCTCCTAATTTGTATGTTCGTATGTAACCTGTGCAGCAGCTGGGGCCTGAAAATCAGCTTCACTGCCCCTGGGCTGGGAAAGGGGGACATGAGGCAACATTCTCCCTCTTACCCCTTTCTACACTCCTTTTACAGGGTTTTAGAAGTGGAGCATTTACAGACAGGAAGCTCAGACCAAACATCACGTCAAGAACAGACAGAGTCGCTCGATTCATCAGGACCTGATTCAGTCGCTCCTCCAATCTGCTGGCACCCCAGCGAGTTCACAATGATGTGAGACCTTTTAAATGTTCTGAGTGTGGGAAGAGCTTCAAAATCTACAAGTACCTGAAGCGACACCAGTGGCTACACACGGAGGAGAGCCCGTTCACCGGCCCCGTGTGTGGGAAGGGATTCACTCAGTCGTCCGCTCCGATGGCACACCAGCAAGATCACACTAGGGAGAGACCTTTAACCCGCTCCGTGTGTGGGAAGGGATTAATTGCACACTCCGTGCTGTTGAGACACCAGCTTGTCCACACTGATGAGAGACACCAGCAAGTTCACACTGGGGAGAGGCCGTTCACCTGCTCTGAGTGTGGGAAGGGATTCACTCGGTCCTCTAATCTGCTGGCACACCAGCGAGTTCACGCTGGGGACAGGCCGGTAAAACATTCCAACTGTGGGAAAAGCTTTAAAAGGTCCCAGGAGCTGAAGGGCCACCAGCTGGAGACAGCAGGAAAGAGACCGTTCACCTGCTCTGTGTGTGGGAAGGGATTCACTCAGCCATCAAGCCTGGTGAGACACCAGCGAGTTCACTCCGATGAGAGACCATTTAAATGTTCTGACTGTGGGAAGAGCTTTAAAACCTCTGGGGATCTGAAGGGGCACCAGCGAGTTCACACTGGGGAGAGAGCGTTCACCTGTTCTGTGTGTGGGAAGGGATTCACTCAGTCATCCCACCTACTGACACACCAGCGATATCACACTGATGAGAGACCATTTAAATGTTCTGACTGTGGGAAAGACTTTAAAACCTCTAGGGATCTGAAGGGACACCAGCAAGTTCACACCGATGAGAGACCATTTAAATGTTCTGTCTGTGGGAAGAGCTTTAAAAGCTCCAGGAATCTGAACGGACACCAGCGAGTTCACACTGGGGAGAGAATGTTCACCTGCTCCGTGTGGGAAGGGATTCACTCAGTCATCCAACCTGCTGACACACCAGCAAGTTCACACTGATGAGAGACTATTTAAATGTTCTGACTGTGGTAAGAGCTTTAAAAGCTCTGGGGAGCTGAAGAGACACCAGCAAATTCACACTGGGGAGAGACCGTTCACCTGCTCTGTGTGTGGGAAGGGATTCTCTCAGTCCTCGACTCTGCTGACACACCAGCGAGTTCACACTGTTCTGTAGCACAGGGCCCTGTAGACAGCTGGGGTGACATGAACATGGAATGGATGAATGTTTTATAAATTCTTGTACTGCTGTTTAATCTTTAAGACTGTTGTGCTGATGATTACCTTTGATTAACTGTTCATGGTGTTACATAGAATGTACAGCACAGAAACAGGCCATTCGGCCCAACTGGTCCATGCCAGTGTTTATGTCCCACACCCACCCTACCTCAATTAACCCGATCAACATCTCCTCCCATTCCGTTCTCCCTCATGTGGCTTCCCCATAAATCCATCTGTGCTGTTCACCTTAACTACTCCCTGTGGTAGCGAGTTCCCCATTCTCACCACTCTCTAGGTAAAGACATTTCTCCTGAATTCCCTCCTGGCTTTATTAGTGACTATTTTAAGTTTGTGGCCTCATAAATATGATGAGACTCTGTTAATCTGACCAGTATGTTGTTGTACTTTGTCTTTTTCTGATTAATTAAACAGCACTGAGCCCCTGGACGCGTGTTATGGGATGAAGTTTTTTTTATTCATTCATGGGATGTGGGCGTCGCTGGCAAGGCCGGCATTTATTGCCCATCCCTAATTGCCCTTGAGAAGGTGGTGGTGAGCCGCCTTCTTGAACTGCTGCAGTCCGTGTGGTGAAGGTACTCCCGCAGTGCTGTCAGGGAGTTCCAGGATTTTGACCCAGTGACGATGAAGGAATGGCCGATATACTTCAATTCAATTCAATTTTACTTGTCATATATGCAGCAGACATGTGTACTGCACAATGAAATGTTGATTTTTACGAGTCCTCCCAACATTGGAATAAATATGGCATAACAATGATAAAATACTAATAGAAATACTAATAGAAAGACAGTAATAATAAATAAAACAACAGTAATAAATAATAATAAATTATACATTCATGAGTCTTATGGCCTGGGGGTAGAAGCTGTTTCGAAACCTGCTGGTATGAGACCATATGCTTCGGTATCTCTTACCGGATGGGAGCAGGGCGAAGAGGTTGTGCCTGGGGTGTCTTGCATTTTTGATGATTCTCAGGGCCTTCCCCCGGCACCTCTCGGGGTAGATATCCTGCACAGCAGGTAGTTTAATTCCTGTAGTGTGTTGTGCAGCTTTCACCACCATCTGTAGAGCCTTGCGGTCTGTGGCGGTGCAGTTGCCATACCAGGTAGTGATGCAGCCGGACAGGATACTCTCGATGGTGCACCGGTAGAAGTTGGTGAGAATCTCTGGGGGGCCATTCCAAATTTCTTCAGTCTCCTGAGGAAGAACAGGCGTTGGCATGCCTTCTTGGTTACAACATCGATGTGATGGGACCAAGTTAAGTCCTCTGTAATGAATACACCAGGAATTTGAAGCTGCTGACCCTCTCCACCTCAGCCCCTTCGATGTAGATCGGGGTGTGTCCCTCCCCCTGCCACTTCCTGTAATCCACGATCATCTCCTTTGTTTTGCTGATGTTGAGGGAGAGGTTGTTGTACTTGCACCATTCTCCTAGGGCTCTTACCTCCTCCCTGTAGCCTGTCTCGTCACCATCTGTGATCAGGCCTACAACGGTAGTGTCATCAGCAAACTTGATGATGGAGTTGGAGTTGTGCGTGGCCACGCAATCGTGAGTAAACAGGGAGTAGAGAAGGGGGCTGAGCACACAACCCTGGGGAGTTCCCATGTTCAGGATCAGTGTGGAGGAGGTGTTGCTGCCTATTTTCACCACCTGGGGTCTGCCCGTCAGGAAGTCCAGGATCCAGTTGCATAGGGAGGTGTTAAGTCCTAGCTCACTGAGCTTGGAGGGGATAATGGTATTGAATGCTGAACTATAATCAATGAACAACATTCTCACATAGGTGTTCCTCTTATCCAGGTGTGATAAGGCAGTGTGCAGTACAGTGGCGATGGCATCATCCCTAGATCTTTTTGGGCGGTAAGCAAATTGGAGTGGGTCCAGTGTGTCAGTTAGTAAGGAGTCGATGTGGGTTTTGACCAGCTTCTCAAAGCACTTCATCATGACAGAAGTGAGTGCTATGGGGCGGTAGTCGTTTAAACAGGTTACTTTTGTTTTTTTGGGGACTGGAATAACCGATGTCATCTTGAAGCAAGTGGGGATGGTGTTTGACTTGGAGGTGGTGGTCATAGAGTCATAGAGTTATACAGCACAGAAAGAGGCCCTTCGGCCCATCGTCTCCGCGCCGGCCATCAAGCCCTGCCTATTCTAATCCCATTTTCCAGCATTTGGTCCGTAGCCTTGTATGCTATGGCATTTCAAGTGCTCATCTAAATGCTTCTTGAATGTTGTGAGGGTTCCTGCCTCTACCACCCTTTCAGGCAGTGAGTTCCAGATTCCAACCACCCTCTGGGTGAAAAAGTTTTTCCTCAAATCCCCTCTAAACCTCCTGCCCCTTACCTTGAAACTATGCCCCCTGGTTATTGACCCCTCTACTAAGGGGAAAAGTTCCTTTCTATCTACCCTGCCTATGCCCCTCATCATTTTGTACACCTCAATCAGGTCCCCCCTCAGCCTTCTCTGCTCTAAGGAAAACAACCCCAGCCTGTCCAGTCTCTCTTCATAGCTGAAGCGCTCCAGCCCAGGTAACATCCTGCTGAATCTCCGCTGCACCCTCTCCAATGCAATCACATCCTTCCTATAGTGTGGTGACCAGAACTGCACACAGTATTCCAGCTGTGGCCTTACCAGCGTTTTGTACAGCTCCATCATAACCTCCCTGCTCTTATATTCTATGCCACAACTAATGAAGGCAAGTATCCCATATGCCTTTTTAACCAACTTATCTACCTGTCCTGCTGCCTTCAGGGACCTATGTATTCTATCAGTTGTTCCCATGCACCGGCTGCCCTTGTCCTTCTAAGTAGAAGAGGTCGGGGGTTTGGGAGGTGCTGCCAAAGAAGCCTTGGCGAGTTGCTGCAGTGCATCTTGTAGATGGCACACACTGCAGCCACGGTACGCCGGTGGTGCAGGGAGTGAATGTTTAAGGTGATGGATGGGATGCCAATCAAGCGGGCTGCTTTGTCCTGGGTGGTGTCGAGCTTCTTGAGTGTTGCTGGAGCTGCACTCATCCAGGCAAGTGGAGAGTATTCCGTCACACTCTTGATTTGTGCCTTGTAGATGGTGGATAGGCTTTGGGAAGTCAGGAGGTGAGACACTCGCCACAGAATACCCAGCCTCTGACCTGCTCTCGTTGCCACAGTATTTATGTGGCTGGTCCAGTCAAGTTTCTGGTCAATGGTAACCCCAGGATATTGATGGTGGGGGATTCGGCGATGGTAATGCTGGGGCGGTGGTTAGACGCTCGCTTGTCGGTGATAGTCATCACCTGACACTTGTGTGGTGCGAATGTTACCTGCCACTTATCAGCCCAAGCCTGACTGTCGTCCAGGTCTTGTTGCATGTGGGCATGGACGGCTTCATTATCTGAGGAGTTGTGAATGGAACTGAACACTGTGCAGTCATCAGGGAACATCCCCACTTCTGACCTTATGATGGAGGGAAGGTCACTGATGGAGCAGTTGAAGATGGTTGGGCCGAGGACACTGCCCTGAGGAACTCCTGCAGCGATATCCTGGGGCTGTGATGATTGACCTCCAACCACCACAACCATCTTCCTTTGTGCTCGGTCTGACTCCAGCCAGTGGAGAGTTTCCCCCGATTGATTAGCATTGAGACAATAGTGAGAGTAATAAGGGAAGTGAAACAAGACATTAGAAAAAAATGAGAGACAAGGAAAGAAAAACTAAAGATCAAAGTAAGAAGGAGACAAACGAAGGAGATGAGAAGAAAAGAATTTGAGGAGAAAGTGAGTGATGATCAGAAACATTGACATTTCAAAAATGAGACAGGAGAGGAGGTAAGTACGAAGAAAGAAAGATCTTGAATATGTACAGCACCTTTCACAATTTCAGGACATCTCCAAGCGCTGTGCAGCAATTACAGGACTTCTGAGGTGTGGTCATGTAGGAATGTAATGTAGCAGCCAATTAGAGAGAGATGTGGAGAGGAAAGGCAGGAAGAGAAAGAGCAGGAAAGGAAAATATACGGACAAAATCAGGGAGGTCGTATTTATTTTATTCGTTCATGGGATCTGGGCGTCGCTGGTAATGCCAGCAGTTATTGCCCATCCCTAGTTGCCCTTGAGAAGGTGGTAGTGAGCCACCTTCTTGAACCGCTGCAGTCCGTGTGGTGAAGGTGCTCCCGCAGTGCTGTTCGGAGGGAGTTCCAAGATTTTGACCCAGCGACGATGAAGGATCGGCCGATATACTTCCAAGTCAGGATGGTGTGTAACATGGAGGGGAACTTGGAGGTGGTGGTGTTCCCATGCATCTGCTGCCCTTATCCTTCTAGGTGGTAGAGGTCATAGAGTCACAGCGGCAAAAAAAGGAGACCATTTGGCCCATAGAGCCGGTGCCGGCTCTCTGTGGAGCAATCCAGTCAGTCCCATTCCCCCGCTCTATTACCGTAGCCCTGCAAGTTTATTTCCCTCAAGTGCCTACCCAGTCTCCCCTTGAAAACATTGAGTGTCTCCACTTCCACCACTTCCGTCGGCAGCGAGTTCCAGGTCCTCACCACTCGCTGCGTAAAAAAGTTTTTCCTCACATCCCCCCCGTATCTCTTGCCCAAAACCTTAAATCTGTGTCCCCTAGTCCTTGTACCATCAACTAGTGGGAACAGCCTTTCCCCGTCTAGCCTATCCAAACCCATCATAATCTTGTACACCTCGATCAAATCACCCCTCAACCTCCTTTGCTCTAATGAAAACAAATCCAGCTTCTCCAACCTGTCCTTGTAGCTAAGATCCCCCATCCCTGGAACCATTCTGGTAAATCTCCTCTGCACCCTCTCAAGGGCCTTCACATCCTTCCTAAAGTGTGGTGACCAGCACTGGACGCAATACTCCAGTTGTGGCCTAACCAGCGCTTTATAAAAGGTTCAGCATAACTTCTCTACTTTTGTACTCAATACCTCTACTTATTAAGCCCAAGATTGTAGGATTCGCAAAATTGAACATTGTCCTATAAGGGTCTATTGGCAGAAAAGGCCTTAATTTTTTAAAGACTGTTTGAAAAGAAGCCCAGGAAAAAGGGCACACAAAATGGCCACCAGACCCCGTGACCAGCTTTTTGGGACATTTTTAAATGGTTCCTGCAGTCCACAGACAGCTTTTGTGGATTCAGCCCACAGTAAGTTCTGGAATGCAATTTCAGAGAATGCGAAACCAGACAGAACCCCATACATATGGATTGGATGCAGATCCAATCAGATCGGCCTGCAGATAAATGCCATCAAATGTTTACCCAGACAAAGGGAAACAGCTTCAAGTTCAAAGGGGGACATCAAGACCCATTAAAGACAATACAAGGTCATTCCAGACCAGAGATGGCAGTTACCGGCCATCCTGAAGGTACTTCAAACACAATGACTACCCCACTGTGCTACAAGCCCACCAAAAGTTAAACAAAGACTAACCTTGATATGGCGGGAGATAAGGGCCTCGATGAAAAGTATAACTGGAGACCCGGGGTAGGCATCGGGGGCTATTGATTCGAGATCATCGGAGATTGAGGCCATCGGGAAGGATCGGGAGCATCAAGGCCATCAGAGATCATCGGGAGCACTTCTTGAAGGGAGAGCATCCGGGAGATGACCGACAGAGTTGATCGAAAGAGAGCTTTGTAGAGGCATTGGTGGTCCAGGCAGAGTCTGCGTCCAGACCCGGGGTAGCTATCGGGAGATCATCGATAAACCCCGGGCCATTGACGAGACAAAAGACGGCGACCCTCCACAAAGAAACCTATAAGAAAATGGTCAAACAGTTGGTCTCTCTCCACGCCGACGTCCAGGCCTGCTAACATCCAGCCTGGCCGTGTCCATCACCTCGAGGGAGAAAAGAGTGTGTCACTACCCGCTGCATTCCGCTGACCACGTGGAGACAGGACGCCCGAGAGGACCAAAACGCAGACTTCAAAACCTCTACTTTCTAACTGGGACTGGTGAGCATGTTTCTGGCCCCTCATAATCTAACCTAGCTAGGTTTAGGGGGTGGGCATTTTAAGGGATAATTAACAATGAGTTGTTGTCCCTCGATGTTCCGTGTGTTTCCAATATTTCATGTTGAACCTTGTAAAGTATAATATTCCTGCGGATATATTGGTCAGTACTGTATTATGATTTGTTTTCCCCTCCCATGTACCTTATTGGCTTACATCCAATTTTTCTTCATGCAATAAAATTTCACTTTGTTTCATTAAACCTGGCCTACAGAGTATTCTCTGCATTGTAGTTCCTGCCTCAAAGTCCAGTGTACAGAACCTAAGGGGTGAGTGGGTCGAAACTCTCGGTAAATTACTGTGTAAAAGAGAGAGGTCTCACGGGAGAGAGAACCAGGACAAAACCCCTTACAAGATCCCAAATGCTTTGTTAACCACACTCTCAATATGACCCGCCACCTTCAGGGACCTACGCACATTAACTCCCAGGTCCCTCTGTCCCTGCACACTCATTAAAACTGTGCCATTAAGTGTATATTGCCTCTCCCTGTTCCTTCTGCTAAAATGCATCACCTCACACTTCTCTGTACTAAATTCCATCTGCCACTTGTCTGCCCATTCTGCTATTCTTCTATGTCCTGTTGCAGTGGATTGGTATCATCCTCACTGTTTGCCACACCTCCAAGTTTGGTGTCATCAGCAAATTTAGAAATTCTACTCTGTATTCCAATATCCAGGTCATTTATATTTATCAAAAAAAGCAGTGGCCCCAGCACTGCCCCTCGGGGAAGACCACTGTCTACAATCCTCCAGTTTGAAAAACAGCCATTTACCACAACTCGCTGTTTTCAGTCCTTAAGCCAATTCCTTATCCAAGCTGCCACTGACCCACATATTCCATGACCCAACCAGTCTTCTATGTGGTCGGGGGAGGGGCGGGGACAGTCTCGGCCATCAGCACAGGACGGGTCGGGGGAGGGGCGGGGAAAGTCCCGGTCATCAGGATTGGTCGGGTCGGGGGAGGGGCGGGGACAGTCTCGGCCATCAGGACTGGTCGGGTCGGGGGAGGGGCGGGGAAAGTCTCGGCCATCAGGACTGGTCGGGTCGGGGGAGGGGCGGGGAAAGTCTCGGCCATCAGGACTGGTCGGGTCGGGGGAGGGGCGGGGAAAGTCTCGGCCATCAGGACTGGATGGGTCGGTAGAGGGGCGGGGACAGTCTTGGCCATCAGGACTGGTCGGGTCGGGGGAGGGGAGGGGACAGTCTCGGTCATCAGGATTGGTCGGGTCGGGGGAGGGGCGGGGACAGTCTCGGCCATGAGGACTGGTCAGGTCAGGGGAGGGGCAGGGACAGTCTCGGCCATCAGGACTGGTCGGGTCGGGGGATGGGCGGGGACAGCATCGGTCATCAGGACTGGTCGGGTCGGGGGAGAGGCGGGGACAGTCTCGGCCATCAGGACTGGTCGGGTCGGTAGGGTCGGGGGAGGGGGGGACAGTCTTGGCCATCAGGACTGGTCGGGTCGGGGGAGGGGCGGGGACAGTCTTGTCCATCAGGACTGGTCGGGTCGGGGGAGGGGAGGGGACAGTCTCGGTCATCAGGATTGGTCGGGTTGGGGGAGGGGCGGGGACAGTCTCGGACATCAAAACTGGTCGGGTCGGGGGAGGGGCGGGGACGGTCTCGGACATCAGGACTGGTCGGGTCGGGGGAGGGGCGGGGACGGTCTCGGACATCAAAACTGGTCGGGTCGGGGGAGGGGCGGGGAGAGTCTCGGCCATCAGGACTGGTCGGGTCGGGGGAGGGGCGGGGACAGTCTCGGCCATCAGGACTGGTCGGGTCGGGGGAGGGGCGGGGACGGTCTCGGACATCAAAACTGGTCGGGTCGGTAGAGGGGCGGGGACAGTCTCGGCCATCAGGACTGGCCGGGTCGGGGGAGGGGCAGGGACAGTCTCGGCCATCAGGACTGGCCGGGTCGGGGGAGGGGCGGGGAGAGTCTCGGCCATCAGGACTGGTCGGGTCGGGGGAGGGGCGGGGACAGTCTCGGCCATCAGGACTGGTCGGGTCGGGGGAGGGGAGGGGACAGTACAGTCTCGGCCATCAGGACT
Source organism: Somniosus microcephalus (assembly GCF_052327205.1). Taxonomy (NCBI): domain Eukaryota; kingdom Metazoa; phylum Chordata; class Chondrichthyes; order Squaliformes; family Somniosidae; genus Somniosus; species Somniosus microcephalus. The sequence goes on along the minus strand of NW_028225330.1, from coordinate 352,914 downwards.
GGTCGGGTCGGGGGAGGGGCGGGGACAGTCTCGGCCATCAGGACTGGTCGGGTAGGGGGAGGGGCGGGGACAGTCTCGGCCATCAGGACTGGTTGGGTCAGGGGAGGGGCGGGGACAGTCTCGGCCATCAGGTCTGGTCGGGTCGGGGACAGTCTCGGCCATCAGGACTGGTCGGGTAGGGGGAGGGGCAGGGACAGTCTCGGCCATCAGGATTGGTCGGGTCAGGGGAGGGGCGGGGACAGTCTCGGCCATCAGGACTGGTTGGGTCAGGGGAGGGGCGGGGACAGTCTCGGCCATCAGGACTGGTCGGGTCGGTAGGGTCGGGGGAGGGGGGGGACAGTCTTGGCCATCAGGACTGGTCAGGTTGGGGGAGGGACGGGGACAGTCTTGTCCATCAGGACTGGTCGGGTCGGGGGAGGGGAGGGGACAGTCTCGGTCATCAGGATTGGTCGGGTTGGGGGAGGGGCGGGGACTGTCTCGGCCATGAGGACTGGCCAGGTCAGGGGAGGGGCAGGGACAGTCTTGGCCATCAGGACTGGTCGGGTCGGGGGATGGGCGGGGACAGTATCGGTCATCAGGACTGGTCGGGTCGGGGGAGGGGCGGGGACAGTCTCGGCCATCAGGACTGGTCGGGTCGGTAGGGTCGGGGGAGGGGGGGGACAGTCTCGGCCATCAGGACTGGTCGGGTCGGGGGAGGGGCGGGGACAGTCTCGGCCATCAGGACTGGTCGGGTCGGTAGGGTCGGGGGAGGGGGGGGACAGTCTCGGCCATCAGGACTGGTCCGGTTGGGGGAGGGGCGGGGAGAGTCTCAGCCATCAGGACAGGTCAGGTCGGAGGAGGGGCGGGGACAGTCTCGGTCATCAGGACTGGTCGGGTCGGGGCAGGGGCGGGGACAGTCTCAGCCATCAGGACTGATCGGGTCGGGGGAGGGGCTGGGAAAGTCTCGGCCATCAGGACTGGTCGGATAGGGTCGGGGGAGGGGCGGGGACAGTCTCGGCCATCAGGACTGGTCGGGTCGGGGGAGGGGTGGGGACAGTCTCGGCCATCAGGACGGGTCGGGTCGGGGGAGGGGCGGGGACAGTCTCGGCCATCAGGACTGGTCAGGTCGGGTCGGGGTAGGGGCGGGGACAGTCTCGGCCATCAGGACAGGTCGGGTCGGGGACAGTCTCGGCCATCAAGACTGGTCGGGATGGGGGAGGGGCGGGGACAGTCTCGGCCATCAGGACTGGTCGGGTCGGGGGAGGGGCGGGGAAAGTCCCAGCCATCAGGACTGTTCGGCTCGGGTCGGGGAGGGGCGGTGTCAGTCTCGGCCATCAGGACTGGTCGGGTCGGGGGAGGGGCGGGGACAGTCTCGGCCTTCAGGACTGGTCGGGTAGGGGGAGGGTTGGGGACAGTGTCGGCCATCAGGATTGGTCGGGTCGGCGGAGGGGCAGGGACAGTCTCGGCCATCAGGACTGGTCGGGACAGGGGAGGGGCGGGGACAGTCTCGGCCATCAGGACTGGTCGGGTAGGGTCGGGGGAGGGGCGGGACAGTCTCGGCCATCAGGACTGGTCGGGTAGGGTCGGGGGAGGGGCGGGTCAGTCTCGGCCATCAGGACTGGTCGGGTCGGGGGAGGGGCGGGGACAGTCTCGGCCTTCAGGACTGGTCGGGTAGGGGGAGGGTTGGGGACAGTGTCGGCCATCAGGATTGGTCGGGTCGGCGGAGGGGCAGGGACAGTCGTGGCCATCAGGACTGGTCGGGTCGGGGAGGGGCAGGGACAGTCTCGGCCATCAGGACTGGTCGGATCGGGGAGGGTCGGGGCCAGTCTCAGCCATCAGGAATGGTCGGCTCGGGTCGGGGGAGGGGCGGGGACAGTCTCGGCCATCAGGACTGCTCGGATCGGGGGAGGGGTGGGGTCAGTCTCGGCCATCATGACTGGTCGGGTTGGCGGAGGGGCGGGGACAGTCTCGGCCTTCAGGACTGGTCGGGTAGGGGGAGGGGCGGGGACAGTGTCGGCCATCAGGACTGTTCGGGTCGGGGGAGGGGCGGGGACACTCTCGGCCAACAGGACTGGACGGGTCTGGTCGGGGGAGGGGTGGGGACAGTCTCGGCCGTCAGGACTGGTCGGGTCGGGTCGGGGGAGGGGCGGGGACAGTGTCGGCCATCAGGACTGTTCGGGTCGGGGGAGGGGCGGGGACACTCTCGGCCAACAGGACTGGACGGGTCTGGTCGGGGGAGGGGCGGGGACAGTCTCGGCCATCAGGACTGGTCAGGTCGGGTCGGGGGAGGGGTGGGGACAGTCTCGGCCGTCAGGACTGGTCGGGTCGGGTCGGGGGAGGGGCGGGGATAGTCTCGGCCATCAGGACTGGTCGGGTCGGGATGGGGCGGGGACAGTCTCGGCCATCAGGACTGGCCGGGTCGGGTCGGGGGAGGGGCGGGGACAGGCTCGGCCATCAGAACTGTTCGGGTCGGCAGAGGGGCGGGGACAGTCTCGGACATCAGAACTGGTCGGGTCGGTAGAGGGGCGGGGACAGTCTCGGCCATCAGGACTGGCCGGGTCGGGGGAGGGGCAGGGATAGTCTCGGCCATCAGGACTGGCCGGGTCGGGGGAGGGGCGGGGAGAGTCTCGGCCATCAGGACTGGTCGGGTCGGGGGAGGGGCGGGGTCAGTCTCGGCCATCAGGAATGGACTGGTCGGGGACAGTCTCGGGCATCAGGACTGGTCGGGTCAGGTCGGGGACAGTCTCGGCCATCAGGACTGGTCGGGTCGGGTCGGGGGAGGGGCGGGGACAGTCTCGGCTATCAGTACTGGTCGGGTCGGGTCGGGGGAGGGGCAGGGACAGTCTCGGCCACCAGGACTGTTCGGGTCGGGGGAGGGGCGGGGACAGTCTCGGCCATCAGGTCTGGTCGGGTCGGGGGAGGGGCGGGGACAGTGTCGACCATCAGGACTGGTTGGGGCGGGGACAGTCTCGGCCATCAGGACTGGTCGGGTCGGGTCGGGGGAGGGGCGGGGACAGTCTCGGCCATCAGGACTGGTCGGGTCGGGGGAGGGGCGGGGACAGTCTCGGCCATCAGGACTGGTCGGGTCGGGGACAGTCTTGGACATCAGGACTGGTCGGTTTGGGGAAGGGGCGGGGACAGTCTCGGCCATCAGGACTGGTCAGGTCGGGGGAGGGGCGGGGACAGTCTAGGCCATCAGGACTGGTCGGGTCGGGGGAGGGGCGGGGACAGTGTCGGACATCAGGAATGGTCGGGTCTGGGGAAGGGCGGGGACAGTCTCGGCCATCAGGACTGGTCGGGTCGGGGACAGTCTCGACCATCAGGACTGGTCGGGTCGGGGGAGGAGCGGGGACAGTCTAGGCCATCAGGACGGGTCGGGTCGGGGACAGTGTCTGCCATCATGACTGGTTGGGTCGGGGGAGGGGCCCGGACAGTCTCGGCCATCAGGACTGGTCGGGTCGGGGGAGGGGCAGGGACAGTCTCGGCCATCAGGACTGGTCGGGGGAGGGGCGGGCACAGTCTCGGCCATCAGGAGTGGTCGGGTCTGGGGAGGGGCGGGGCCAGTCTCGGTCATCAGGACAGGTCGGGTCGGGGGAGGGGCGGGGACAGTGTCGGCCATCAGGACTGGTCGGGTCAGGGGAGGGGCAGGGACAGTCTCGACCATCAGGACTGGTCGGGTCGGGTCGGGGACAGTCTCGACCATCAGGACTGGTCGGGTCGGGTCGGGGGAGGGGCGGGGAAAGTCTCGGCCATCAGGACTGATCGGGTCGGGTCGGGGACAGTCTCGGCCATCAGGACTGGTCGGGTCGGGGGAGGGGCGGCATCAGTCACGGCCATCAGGACCGGTCGGGTCGGGGGAGGGGCGGGTACAGTCTCGGCCATCAGGACCGGTCGGGTCGGGGGAGGGGCGGGGACAGTCTCGGCCATCAGGACTGGTTGGGTCGGGGGAGGGGCGGGGACAGTCTCGGCCATCAGGACTGGTCGGGTCGGGGGAGGGGTGGGGACAGTCTCGGCCATCAGGACTGGTCGGGTCGGGGGAGGGGAAGGGACAGTCTCGGCCATCAGGACTGGTCGGGTCGGGGGAGGGGCGGGGACAGTATCGGTCATCAGGACTGGTCGGGTCGGGGGAGGGGCGGGGACAGTCTCGGCCATCAGGACTGGTCGGGTCGGGGGAGGGGCGGGGACAGTCTCGGCCATCAGGACTGGTCGGGTCGGGGGAGGGGTGGGGACAGTCTCGGCCATCAGGTGTGATCGGGTCGGGGGAGGGGAAGGGACAGTCTCGGCCATCAGGACTGGTCGGGTCAGGGGAGGGGTGGGGACAGTCTCGGCCATCAGGACTGGACGGGTCGGGAGAGGGGCGGGGACAGTCTCGGTCATCAGGATTGGTCGGGTTGGGGGAGGGGCAGGGAAAGTCTCGGCCATCAGGACTGGTATGGTCGGGGGAGGGGCGGGGACAGTCCTGGCCATCAGGACTGGTCGGGTTGCGGGAAGGGCGGGGACAGTCTCGGCCAACAGGACTGGTCGGGTCGGGGGAGGGGTGGAGCCAGTCTCAGCCATCAGGATTGGTCGGCTCGGGTCGGGGGAGAGGCGGGGACATGCTCGGCCATCAGGACTGGTCGGGTCGGGGGAGGGGCAGGGACAGTCTCGGCCATCAGGACTGGTCGGGTCGGGGGAGGGCGGGGCCAGTGTCGGCCATCAGGACTGGTTGGGTCGGGGGAGGGGCGGGGACAGTCTCGGCCATCAGGACTGGTCGGCTCGGGGGAGGGGCAGGGACAGTCTCGGCCATCAGGACTGGTCGGGGGAGGGGCGGGGACAGTCTCGGCCATCAGGACTGGTCGGGTCTGGGGAGGGGCGGGGCCAGTCTTGGTCATCAGGACTGGTCGGGTCGGGTCGGGTGAGTGGCGGGGACAGTCTCGACCATCAGGACTGGTCGGGTCGGGGGAGGGGCTGGGAAAGTCTCGGCCATCAGGACTGGTCGGATAGGGTCGGGGGAGGGGCGGGGACAGTCTCGGCCATCAGGACTGGTCGGGTCGGGGGAGGGGTGGGGACAGTCTCGGCCATCAGGACGGGTCGGGTCGGGGGAGGGGCGGGGACAGTCTCGGCCATCAGGACTGGTCAGGTCGGGTCGGGGTAGGGGCGGGGACAGTCTCGGCCATCAGGACAGGTCGGGTCGGGGACAGTCTCGGCCATCAAGACTGGTCGGGATGGGGGAGGGGCGGGGACAGTCTCGGCCATCAGGACTGGTCGGGTCGGGGGAGGGGCGGGGAAAGTCCCAGCCATCAGGACTGTTCGGCTCGGGTCGGGGAGGGGGCGGTGTCAGTCTCGGCCATCAGGACTGGTCGGGTCGGGGGAGGGGCGGGGACAGTCTCGGCCTTCAGGACTGGTCGGGTAGGGGGAGGGTTGGGGACAGTGTCGGCCATCAGGATTGGTCGGGTCGGCGGAGGGGCAGGGACAGTCTCGGCCATCAGGACTGGTCGGGACAGGGGAGGGGCGGGGACAGTCTCGGCCATCAGGACTGGTCGGGTAGGGTCGGGGGAGGGGCGGGACAGTCTCGGCCATCAGGACTGGTCGGGTAGGGTCGGGGGAGGGGCGGGTCAGTCTCGGCCATCAGGACTGGTCGGGTCGGGGGAGGGGCGGGGACAGTCTCGGCCTTCAGGACTGGTCGGGTAGGGGGAGGGTTGGGGACAGTGTCGGCCATCAGGATTGGTCGGGTCGGCGGAGGGGCAGGGACAGTCGTGGCCATCAGGACTGGTCGGGTCGGGGAGGGGCAGGGACAGTCTCGGCCATCAGGACTGGTCGGATCGGGGAGGGTCGGGGCCAGTCTCAGCCATCAGGAATGGTCGGCTCGGGTCGGGGGAGGGGCGGGGACAGTCTCGGCCATCAGGACTGCTCGGATCGGGGGAGGGGTGGGGTCAGTCTCGGCCATCATGACTGGTCGGGTTGGCGGAGGGGCGGGGACAGTCTCGGCCTTCAGGACTGGTCGGGTAGGGGGAGGGGCGGGGACAGTGTCGGCCATCAGGACTGTTCGGGTCGGGGGAGGGGCGGGGACACTCTCGGCCAACAGGACTGGACGGGTCTGGTCGGGGGAGGGGTGGGGACAGTCTCGGCCGTCAGGACTGGTCGGGTCGGGTCGGGGGTGGGGCGGGGACAGTGTCGGCCATCAGGACTGTTCGGGTCGGGGGAGGGGCGGGGACACTCTCGGCCAACAGGACTGGACGGGTCTGGTCGGGGGAGGGGCGGGGACAGTCTCGGCCATCAGGACTGGTCAGGTCGGGTCGGGGGAGGGGTGGGGACAGTCTCGGCCGTCAGGACTGGTCGGGTCGGGTCGGGGGAGGGGCGGGGATAGTCTCGGCCATCAGGACTGGTCGGGTCGGGATGGGGCGGGGACAGTCTCGGCCATCAGGACTGGCCGGGTCGGGTCGGGGGAGGGGCGGGGACAGGCTCGGCCATCAGAACTGTTCGGGTCGGCAGAGGGGCGGGGACAGTCTCGGACATCAGAACTGGTCGGGTCGGTAGAGGGGCGGGGACAGTCTCGGCCATCAGGACTGGCCGGGTCGGGGGAGGGGCAGGGATAGTCTCGGCCATCAGGACTGGCCGGGTCGGGGGAGGGGCGGGGAGAGTCTCGGCCATCAGGACTGGTCGGGTCGGGGGAGGGGCGGGGTCAGTCTCGGCCATCAGGAATGGACTGGTCGGGGACAGTCTCGGGCATCAGGACTGGTCGGGTCAGGTCGGGGACAGTCTCGGCCATCAGGACTGGTCGGGTCGGGTCGGGGGAGGGGCGGGGACAGTCTCGGCTATCAGTACTGGTCGGGTCGGGTCGGGGGAGGGGCAGGGACAGTCTCGGCCACCAGGACTGTTCGGGTCGGGGGAGGGGCGGGGACAGTCTCGGCCATCAGGTCTGGTCGGGTCGGGGGAGGGGCGGGGACAGTGTCGACCATCAGGACTGGTTGGGGCGGGGACAGTCTCGGCCATCAGGACTGGTCGGGTCGGGTCGGGGGAGGGGCGGGGACAGTCTCGGCCATCAGGACTGGTCGGGTCGGGGGAGGGGCGGGGACAGTCTCGGCCATCAGGACTGGTCGGGTCGGGGACAGTCTTGGACATCAGGACTGGTCGGTTTGGGGAAGGGGCGGGGACAGTCTCGGCCATCAGGACTGGTCAGGTCGGGGGAGGGGCGGGGACAGTCTAGGCCATCAGGACTGGTCGGGTCGGGGGAGGGGCGGGGACAGTGTCGGACATCAGGAATGGTCGGGTCTGGGGAAGGGCGGGGACAGTCTCGGCCATCAGGACTGGTCGGGTCGGGGACAGTCTCGACCATCAGGACTGGTCGGGTCGGGGGAGGAGCGGGGACAGTCTAGGCCATCAGGACGGGTCGGGTCGGGGACAGTGTCTGCCATCATGACTGGTTGGGTCGGGGGAGGGGCCCGGACAGTCTCGGCCATCAGGACTGGTCGGGTCGGGGGAGGGGCAGGGACAGTCTCGGCCATCAGGACTGGTCGGGGGAGGGGCGGGCACAGTCTCGGCCATCAGGAGTGGTCGGGTCTGGGGAGGGGCGGGGCCAGTCTCGGTCATCAGGACAGGTCGGGTCGGGGGAGGGGCGGGGACAGTCTCGGCCATCAGGACTGATCGGGTCGGGGGAGGGGGGGGGACAGTGTCGGCCATCAGGACTGGTCGGGTCAGGGGAGGGGCAGGGACAGTCTCGACCATCAGGACTGGTCGGGTCGGGTCGGGGACAGTCTCGACCATCAGGACTGGTCGGGTCGGGTCGGGGGAGGGGCGGGGAAAGTCTCGGCCATCAGGACTGATCGGGTCGGGTCGGGGACAGTCTCGGCCATCAGGACTGGTCGGGTCGGGGGAGGGGCGGCATCAGTCACGGCCATCAGGACCGGTCGGGTCGGGGGAGGGGCGGGTACAGTCTCGGCCATCAGGACCGGTCGGGTCGGGGGAGGGGCGGGGACAGTCTCGGCCATCAGGACTGGTCGGGTCGGGGGAGGGGTGGGGACAGTCTCGGCCATCAGGACTGGTCGGGTCGGGGGAGGGGAAGGGACAGTCTCGGCCATCAGGACTGGTCGGGTCGGGGGAGGGGCGGGGACAGTATCGGTCATCAGGACTGGTCGGGTCGGGGGAGGGGCGGGGACAGTCTCGGCCATCAGGACTGGTCGGGTCGGGGGAGGGGCGGGGACAGTCTCGGCCATCAGGACTGGTCGGGTCGGGGGAGGGGTGGGGACAGTCTCGGCCATCAGGTGTGATCGGGTCGGGGGAGGGGAAGGGACAGTCTCGGCCATCAGGACTGGTCGGGTCAGGGGAGGGGTGGGGACAGTCTCGGCCATCAGGACTGGACGGGTCGGGAGAGGGGCGGGGACAGTCTCGGTCATCAGGATTGGTCGGGTTGGGGGAGGGGCAGGGAAAGTCTCGGCCATCAGGACTGGTATGGTCGGGGGAGGGGCGGGGACAGTCCTGGCCATCAGGACTGGTCGGGTTGCGGGAAGGGCGGGGACAGTCTCGGCCAACAGGACTGGTCGGGTCGGGGGAGGGGTGGAGCCAGTCTCAGCCATCAGGATTGGTCGGCTCGGGTCGGGGGAGAGGCGGGGACATGCTCGGCCATCAGGACTGGTCGGGTCGGGGGAGGGGCAGGGACAGTCTCGGCCATCAGGACTGGTCGGGTCGGGGGAGGGCGGGGCCAGTGTCGGCCATCAGGACTGGTTGGGTCGGGGGAGGGGCGGGGACAGTCTCGGCCATCAGGACTGGTCGGCTCGGGGGAGGGGCAGGGACAGTCTCGGCCATCAGGACTGGTCGGGGGAGGGGCGGGGACAGTCTCGGCCATCAGGACTGGTCGGGTCTGGGGAGGGGCGGGGCCAGTCTTGGTCATCAGGACTGGTCGGGTCGGGTCGGGTGAGTGGCGGGGACAGTCTCGACCATCAGGACTGGTCGGGTCGGGGGAGGAGCGGGGACAGTCTCGGCCATCAGGACTGGTCAGGTCGGGGGAAGGGCGGGGACAGTCTCGGCCATCAGGACTGGTCGGTTCGGGGGAGGGGCGGGGACAGTCTAGGCCATCAGGACTGGTCGGGTCGGGGCCAGTCTTGGTCATCAGGACTGGTCGGGTCGGGTCGGGTGAGTGGCGGGGCCAGTCTCGACCATCAGGACTGGTCGGGTCGCGGTCGGGGGAGGGGCGGGGACAGTCTCGGCCATCAGGACTGGTCAGGTCGGGGGAGGGGCGGGGACAGTCTGGGCCATCAGGACTGGTCGGGTCAGGGGAGGGGCGGGGACAGTCTCGGCCATCAGGACTGGTCGGGTCGGGGGAGGGGCGGGGACAGTCTCAGCCATCAGGACTGATCGGGTCGGGTGAGGGGCAGGGACAGTCTCGGCCATCAGGACTGGTCGGGTCGGGGGAGGTGCGGGGACAGTCTCGGCCATCAGGACTGGTCGGGGGAGGGGCGGGGACAGTCTCGGCCATCAGGACTGGTCGGGTCTGGGGAGGGGCGGGGCCAGCCTCGGTCATCAGGACTGGTCGGGTCGGGGACAGTCTCGACCATCAGGACTGTTCGGGTCGGGGGAGGAGCGGGGACAGTCTCGGCCATCAGGACTGGTCGGGTCGGGGGATGGGCGGGGACAGTCTAGGCCATCAGGACTGGTCGGGTCAGGGGAGGGGCGGGGACAGTCTCAGCCATCAGGACTGGTCGGGTTGGGGGAGGGGCGGGGACAGTCTCGGCCATCAGGACTGGTCGGGTCAGGGGAGGGGCGGGGACAGTCTCGGCCATCAGGACAGGTCGGATCAGGGGAGGGGCGGGGCCAGTCTCGGTCATCAGGACTGGTCGGGTCGGGGGAGGGGGAGGGGCGGGGACAGTCTCGGCCATCAGGACTGGTCGGGTCGGGTCGGGGGAGGGCGGGGACAGTCTCGGCCATCAGGACTGGTCGGGTCGGGGGAGGGGCGGGGACAGTCTCGGCCATCAGGACTGGTTGGGTCGGGGGAGGGGCGGGGACAGTCTCGGCCATCAGGACTGGTCGGGTCGGGTCGGGGGAGGGGCGGGGACAGTCTCGGCCATCAGGACTGGTTGGGTCGGGGGAGGGGCGGGGACAGTCTCGGCCATCAGGACTGGTCGGGTCGGGTCGGGGGAGGGGCGGGGACAGTCTCGGCCATCAGGACGGGTCGGGGGAGGGGCGGCTTCAGTCTCGGCCATCAGGACTGGTCGGGTCGGGGGAGGGTTGGGGACAGTCTCTAACCATCAGGACTGGTCGGGTCGGGGGAGGGGCAGGGACTGTCTCGGCCATCAGGACTGGTCGGATCGGGTCGGGGGAGGGGCGGGGACAGTCTCGACCATCAGGACTGGTCGGGTCGGGGGAGGGGCGGGGACAGTCTCGGCCATCAGGACTGGTCGGGTCGGGGGAGGGGCGTTGACAGTGTCTGCCATCAGGACTGGTCGGGTCAGGGGAGGGGCAGGGACAGTCTCGGCCATCAGGACTGGTCGGGTCAGGTCGGGGACAGTCTCGGCCATCAGGACTGGTCGGGTCGGGTCGGGGGAGGGGCGGGGACAGTCTCGGCCATCAGGACTGGTCGGGTCAGGTCGGGGACAGTCTCGGCCATCAGGACTGGTCGGGTCGGGTCGGGGGAGGGGCGGGGACAGTCTCGGCCATCTGGACTGGTCGGGTCGGGTGAGGGGTGGGGACAGTCTCGGACATCATGATTGGTCGGGTCGGGTCAGGTCGGGGGAGGGGCGGGGACAGTCTCGGCCATCAGTACTGGTCGGGTCGGGTCGGGGGAGGGGCAGGGACAGTCTCGGCCACCAGGACAGTTCGGGTCGGGGGAGGGGCAGGGACAGTCTCGGCCATCAGGACTGGTCGGGTCGGGGACAGTCTCGGCCATCAGGACTGGTCGGGTTGGGGGAGGGGCGGGGACAGTCTCGGCAATCAGGACTGGTCGGGTCGGGGGAGGGGCGGCGACAGTGTCGGCCATCATGACTGGTCGGGTCGAGGGAGGGGCGGGGACAGTCTCGTCCATCAGAACTGGTCGGGTCGGGGGAGGAGCGGGGACAGTCTCGGCCATCAGGATTGGTCGGGTCGGGGGAGGGGCGGGGACAGTACAGGCCATCAGGACTGGTAGGGTCGGGGGAGGGGCGGGGACAGTGTCGGCCATCAGGACTGGTTGGGTCGGGGGAGGGGCGGGGACAGTCTCGGCCATCAGGACTGGTCGGGGGAGGGGCGGGGACAGTCTCGGCCATCAGGACTGGTCGGGTCTGGGGAGGGGCGGGGCCAGTCTTGGTCATCAGGACAGGTCGGGTCGGGGGGAGGGGCGGGGACAGTCTCGGCCATCAGGACTGGTCGGGTCGGGTGAGTGGCGGGGACAGTCTCGGCCATCAGGACTGGTCGGGTCGGGGGATGGGCGGGGACAGTCTCGGCCATCAGGACTGGTCAGGTCGTGGGAAGGGCGGGGACAGTCTCGGCCATCAGGACTGGTCGAGTCGGGGGAGGGGCGGGGACAGTCGAGGCCATCAGGACTGGTCAGGTCAGGGGAAGGGCGGGGACAGTCTCGGCCATCAGGACTGGTCGGGTCGGGTCGGGGGAGGGGCGGGGACAGTCTGGGCCATCAGGACTGGTCGGGTCAGGGGAGGGGCGGGGACAGTCTCAGTATTAGGACTGGTCGGGTCGGGGGAGGGGCAGGGACATTCTCGGCCATCAGGACTGGTCGGGTCGGGGGAGGGGCGGGGACAGTCTCGGCCATCAGGACTGGTCGGGGGAGGGGCGGGGACAGTCTCGGCCATCAGGACTGGTTGGGTCGGGGGAGCGGCGGGGCCAGCCTCGGTCATCAGGACGGGTCGGGTCTGGGGAGGGGCGGGGACAGTCTCGGCCATCAGGACTGGTCGGGTCAGGGGTGGGGCGGGGACAGTCTCGGCCATCAGGGCAGGTCGGGTCGGGGGAGGGGCGGGGCCATTCTCGGTCATCAGGACTGGTCGGGTCGGGGTCGGGGGAGGGGCGGGGACAATCTCGGCCATCAGGACTGGTCAGGTCGGGGGAAGGGCGGAGACAGTCTCGGCCATCAGGACTGGTCGGGTCGGGTCGGGGGAGGGGCGGAAACAGTCTCGGCCATCAGGACTGGTTGGGTCGGGGAAGGGGCGGGGACAGTGTCGGCCATCAGGACAGGTCGGGTCGGGGGAGGGGCGGGGACAGTCTCGGCCATCAGAACTGGTCGGGGGAGGGGCGGGGACAGTGTCGGCCCTCAGGACAGGTCGGGTAGGGGGAGGGGTGGGGACAGTCTCGGCCATCAGGACAGGTCGGGTCGGGGGAGGGGCGTGGACAGTGTTGGCCATCAGGACTGGTCGGGTCGGGTCAGGTCGGGGGAGGGGCGGGGACAGTCTCGGCCATCAGGACTGGTCGGGTCAGGTCGGGGGAGGGGCGGGGACAGTCTCGGCCATCAGGACTGGTCGGGTCGGGGGAGGGGCGGGGACAGTCTCGGCCATCAGGACTGGTCGGGTCGGGTCGGGGGAGGGGAGGGGAAAGTCTGGGCCATCAGAACTGGTCGGGTCAGGGGAGGGGCGGGGACAGTCTCGGCCATCAGGACTGGTCGGGTCGGGTCGGGGGAGGGGTGGGGACAGTCTCGGCCATCAGGACTGGTCGGGTCGGGGGAGGGTCGGGGACAGTCTCGGCCATCAGGACTGGTCGGGTCGGGGGAGGGGCGGGGACAGACACGGCCATCAGGACTGGTCGGGTCGGGGGATGGGCGGGGACAGTCTCGGCCATCAGGACTGGTCGGGTCGGGGGAGGGGCAGGGACAGTCTCAGCCATCAGGACTGGTCGGGTCGGGGGATGGGCGGGGCAGTCTCGGCCATCAGGACTGGTCGGGTCGGGGGAGGGGCGGAGACAGTCTCGGTCATCAGGACTGGTCGTGTCGGGGGAGGGGCGGGGACAGACTCGGCCATCAGGACTGGTCGGGTCGGGGGATGGGCGGGGACAGTCTCGGCCATCAGGAGTGGTCGGGTCGGGGGAGGGTCGGGGACAGTCTCGGCCATCAGGACTGGTCGGGCCGGGGGAGGGTCGGGGACAGTCTCGGCCATCAGGACTGGTCGGGTCTGGGGAGGGGCAGGGACAGTCTCGGCCATCAGGACTGGTCGGGTCGGGGGAAGGGCGGGGACAGTCTCGACCATCAGGACTGGTCGGGTCGGGGGAGGGCGGGGCCAGTCTCGGTCATCAGGACTGGTCGGGTCAGGGGAGGGGCGGGGACAGTCTCGGCCATCAGGACTGGTCGGGTCGGGTCGGGGGTGGGGCGGAGACAGTCTCGGCCATCAGGACTGGTCGGGTCGGGGGAGGGGCGGGGACAGTCTCGGCAATCAGGAGTGGTCGGGTCGGGGGAGGGTCGGGGACAGTCTCGGCCATCAGGACTGGTTGGGTCGGGGGAGGGGCAGGGACAGTCTTGGCCGTCAGGACTGGTCGCGTCGGGGGATGGGCGGGGACAGTCTCGGCCATCAGAACTGCTCGGCTCGGGGGAGGGGCAGGGACAGTCTCGGCCATCAGGACTGGTCGGGGGAGGGGCGGGGACAGTTTCGGCCATCAGGACTGGTCGGGTCTGGGGAGGGGCGGGGCCAGACTCGGTCATCAGGACTGGTCGGGTCGGGGTCGGGGGAGGGGCGGGGACAGTCTCGGTCATCAGGACTGGTCGCGTCGGGTGAGTGGCGGGGACAGTGTCGACCATCAGGACTGGTCGGGGCGGGGACAGTCTCGGCCATCAGGACTGGTCGGGTCGGGTCGGGGGAGGGGCGGGGACAGTCTCGGCCATCAGGACTGGTCGGGTCGGGGGAGGGGCGGGGACAGTCTCGGCCATCAGGACTGGTCGGGTCGGGTCGGGGGAGGGGAGGGGAAAGTCTGGGCCATCAGAACTGGTCGGGTCAGGGGAGGGGCGGGGACAGTCTCGGCCATCAGGACTGGTCGGGTCGGGTCGGGGGAGGGGCGGGGACAGTCTCGGCCATCAGGACTGGTCGGGTCGGGGGAGGGTCGGGGACAGTCTCGGCCATCAGGACTGGTCGGGTCGGGGGAGGGGCGGAGACAGTCTCGGTCATCAGGACTGGTCGTGTCGGGGGAGGGGCGGGGACAGACTCGGCCATCAGGACTGGTCGGGTCGGGGGAGGGGCGGAGACAGTCTCGGTCATCAGGACTGGTCGTGTCGGGGGAGGGGCGGGGACAGACACGGCCATCAGGACTGGTCGGGTCGGGGGAGGGGCGGAGACAGTCTCGGACATCAGGACTGGTCAGGTCGGGTCGGGAGAGGGGCGGGGACAGTGTCGGCCATCAGGACTGGTCGGGGCGGGGGAAGGGAGGGGACAGTCTCGGCCATCAGGAGTGGACGGGTCGGGTCGGGTCGGGGGAGGGGCGGGGCCAGTCTCGGCCATCAGGACTGGTCGGGTCGGGGGAGGTGCGGGAAAGTCTCGGCCATCAGGACTGGTTGGGTCGGTAGGGTCGGGGGAGGGGCGGGGACAGTCTCGGCCATCAGGACTGGTCGGGTCGGGGGAGGGGCGGGGACAGTCTCGTCCATCAGGACTGGTCGGGTCGGGGGAGGGGCGGGGACAGTCTCGGCCATCAGGACTGGTCGGCTCGGGGGAGGGGCGGGGACAGTCTCGGCCATCAGGACTGATCGGGTCGGGGGAGGGGCGGGGACAGTCTGGGCCATCAGGACTGGTCGGGGGAGGGGCGGGGATAGTCTCGGCCATCAGGACTGGTCTGGTCGGGGAAGGGGCGGGGACAGTGTCGGCCATCAGGACAGGTCGGGTCGGGGGAGGGGCGGGGACAGTCTCGGCCATCAGAACTGGTCGGGGGAGGGGCGGGGACAGTGTCGGCCCTCAGGACAGGTCGGGTAGGGGGAGGGGTGGGGACAGTCTCGGCCATCAGGACAGTTCGGGTCGGGGGAGGGGCGTGGACAGTGTTGGCCATCAGGACTGGTCGGGTCGGGTCAGGTCGGGGGAGGGGCGGGGACAGTCTCGGCCATCAGGACTGGTCGGGTCAGGTCGGGGGAGGGGCGGGGACAGTCTCGGCCATCAGGACTGGTCGGGTCGGGGGAGGGGCGCGGCAGTCTCAGCCATCAGGACTGTTTGGGTCGGGGGAGGGGTGGGGACAGTCTCGGCCATCAGGAGTGGTCGGGGGAGGGGCGGGGACAATTTCGGCCATTAGGATTGGTTGGGTCGGGGGAGGGGCGGGGACAGCCTCGGCCATCAGGACTGGTCGGTTCGGGGAGGTGTGGGGACAGTCTCGGCCATCAGGACTGGTCGGGTCGGGGAATGGCGGGAACTGTCTCGGCCATCAGGGCTGGTCGGGGCGGGTCGGGGGAGGGTCGGGGACAGTCTCGGCCATCAGGACTGTTCGGGTAGGGTCGGGGGAGGGGCGGGGACAGTCTCGGCCATCATGACTGGTCGGGTCGGGTCGGGGACAGTCTCGGCCACCAGGACTGGTCGGGTCGGGGGAAGGGCAGGGACAGTCTTGGCCATCAGGACTGGTCGGGTCGGGTGAGGGGCGCTGACAGTCACGGCTATCAGGACTGCTCGGGTCGGGTAAGGGGTGGGGACAAACTCGGTCATCAGGACTGGTCGGGTCGGGGGAAGGGCGGGGACAGTCTCGGCCATCAGAACAGGTCGGGTCGGGGACAGTCACACAATGGGAGCAGTGAGGTCATCACTTGGAATGGTCACACAATGGGAGCAGTTAAGGTCATCACTTGGAATGGTCACACAATGGGAGCAGTGACGTCATCACTTGGAATGGTCACACAATGGGAGCAGTGAGGTCATCACTTGTAATGGTCACACAATGGGAGCAGTGACGTCATCACTTGGAATGTTCACACAATGGGAGCAGTGAGGTCATCACTTGGAATGGTCACACAATGGGAGCAGTGAGGTCATCACTTGGACTGGTCACACAATGGGAGCAGTGAGGTCATCACTTGGAATGGTCACACAATGGGAGCAGTGAGGTCATCACTTGGAATGTTCACACAATGGGAGCAGTGAGGTCATCACTTGGAATGTTCACACAATGTGAACAGTGAGGTCATCACTTGGAATGGTCACACAATGGGAGCAGTGAGGTCATCACTTGGAATGGTCACAATGGGAGCAGTGACGTCATCACTTGGAATGGTCACACAATGGGAGCAGTGAGGTCATCACTTGGAATGGTCACACAATGGGAGCAGTGACGTCATCACTTGGAATGGTCACACAATGGGAGCAGTGAGGTCATCACTTGGAATGTTCACACAATGGGAGCAGTGAGGTCATCACTTGGACTGGTCACACAATGGGAGCAGTGACATCACTTGGAATGGTTACACAATGGGAGCAGTGCGGTCATCACTTGGAATGTTCACACAATGGGAGCAGTGAGGTCATCACTTGGAATGTTCACACAATGGGAGCAGTGAGGTCATCACTTGGAATGGTCACACAATGGGAGCAGTGAGGTCATCACTTGGAATGGTCACACAATGGGAGCAGTGAGGTCATCACTTGGAATGGTCACACAATGGGAGCAGTGAGGTCATCACTTGGACTGTTCACACAATGGGAGAAGTGAGGTGATCACTTGGACTGGTCACACAATGGGAGCAGTGAGGTCATCACTTGGAATGCTAACACAATGGGAGCAGTGAGGTCATCACTTGGAATGGTCACACAATGGGGGCAGTGAGGTCATCACTTGGAATGGTCACACAATGGGAGCAGTGAGGTCATCACTTGGAATGGTCACACAATGGGAGCAGTGACATCACTTGGAATGTTCACACAATGGGAGCAGTGAGGTCATCACTTCGACTGTTCACACAATGGGAGCAGTGAGGTCATCAATTGAAATAGTCACACAATGGGAGCAGTGAGAACATCACTTGGAATGGTCACACAATGGGAGCAGTGACGTCATCACTTGGAATGGTCACACAATGGGAGCAGTGAGGTCATCACTTGGACTGTTCACACAATGGGAGCAGTGAGGTCATCACTTGGAATGGTCACACAATGGGAGCAGTGAGGTCATCACTTGGACTGTTCACACAATGGGAGCAGTGAGGCCATCACTTGGAATGGTCACACAATGGGAGCAGTGAGGTCATCACTTGGAATGGTCACACAATGGGAGCAGTGAGGTCATCACTTGGAATGGTCACACAATGGGAGCAGTGAGGTCATCACTTGGAATGGTCACACAATGGGAGCAGTGACAGCATGACTTGGAATGTTCACACAATGGGAGCAGTGAGGTCATCACTTGGAATGGTCACACAATGGGAGCAGTGAGGTCAGCACTTGGAATGGTCACACAATGGGAGCAGTGAGGTCATCACTTGGAATGGTCACACAATGGGAGCAGTGAGGTCATCACTTGGAATGGTCACACAATGGGAGCAGTGACAGCATCACTTGGACTGTTCACAAAATGGGAGCAGTGAGGTCATCACTTGGAATGGTCACACAATGGGAGCAGTGACATCACTCGGACTGTTCACACAATGGGAGCAGTGATGTCATCACTTGGACTGGTCACACAATGGGAGCAGTGAGGTCATTAATGCGCCATCAATTACTCAAAAGACTGAGGTTAAGCGAGTAACAACCAGGCTTTTATTAACTAAAGAATGAAGGTCTTGTCTCGAGTGGTCGACCCGTCCAGAATACTAAGGGACTGGGAGGTAGTCACTTATATACCTGGAATAGTGGGAGGAGTCAGTCGAGGCATGTCCAGACATGTACCTAGTGGAATACACATACACATACAGACAGGTATAACAGTGGTTTACCACAGTCTTCACTTGGAATGTTCACACAATGGGAGCAGTGAGGTCATCACTTCGAATGTTCACACAATGGGAGCAGTGAGGTCATCACTTGGACTGTTCACACAATGGGAGCAGTGAGGTCATTACTTGGAATGGCCACACAATGGGAGCAGTGAGGTCATCACTTGGAATGGTCACACAATGGGATCAGTGAGGTCACCACTTGGAATGGTCACACAATGGGAGCAGTGACATCATCACCTGGAATGGTCACACAATGGGAGCAGTGAGGTCATCACTTGGAATGGTCACACAATGGGAGCAGTGAGGTCATCACTGGGAATTGTCACAATGGGAGCAGTGAGGTCATCACTTGGAATGGTCACACAATGGGAGCAGTGAGGTCATCACTTGGAATGGTCACACAATGGGAGCAGTGAGGTCATCACTTGGAACGGTCACACAATGAGAGCAGTGACATCACTTGGCATGTTCACACAATGGGAGCAGTGATGTCATCACTTCGACTGTTCACACAATCGGAGCAGTGAGGTCATCACTTGGAATGGTCACACAATGGGAGCAGTGAGGTCATCACTTGGAATGGTCACACAATGGGAGCAGTGACAGCATCACTTGGAATGTTCACACAATGGGAGCAGTGAGGTCATCACTTGGAATGGTCACACAATGGGAGCAGTGAGGTCATCACTTGGAATGGTCACGCAATGGGAGCAGTGACGTCATCACTTGGAATGGTCACACAATGGGATCAGTGAGGTCATCACTTGGAATGGTCACACAATGGGATCAGTGAGGTCATCAGTTGGAATGTTCACACAATGGGAGCAGTGACGTCATCACTTGGACTGTTGACACAATGGGAGCAGTGACATCACTCGGACTGTTCACACAATGGGAGCAGTGCGGTCATCACTTGGACTGGTCACACAATGGGAGCAGTGAGGTCATCACTTGGAATGGTCGCACAATGGGAGCAGTGAGGTCATCACTTGGAATGGTCACACAATGGGAGCAGTGAGGTCATCACTTGGAATGGTCACACAATGGGAGCAGTGAGGTCATCACTTGGAATGGTCACACAATGGGGGCAGTGAGGTCATCACTTGGACTGGTCACACAATGGGAGCAGTGACATCACTCGGACTGTTCACACAATGGGAGCAGTGAGGTAATCACTTGGACTGGTCACACAATGGGAGCATTGAGGTCATCACTTGGACTGTTCACACAATGGGAGCAGTGAGGTCATCACTTGGAATGGTCACACAATGTGAGCAGTGAGGTCATCACTTGGAATGGTCACACAATGGGATCAGTGAGGTCATCACTTGGAATGGTCACACAATGGGAGCAGTGACGTCATCACTCGGAATGTTCACACAATGGGAGCAGTGAGGTCATCACTTGGAATGGTCACACAATGGGAGCAGTGACAGCATCACTTGGAATGTTCACACAATGGGAGCAGTGAGGTCATCACTTGGAATGGTCACACAATGGGAGCAGTGAGGTCATCACTTGGAATGGTCACACAATGGGAGCAGTGACAGCATCACTTGGAATGTTCACACAATGGGAGCAGTGAGGTCATCACTTGGAATGGTCACACAATGGGAGCAGTGAGGTCATCACTTGGAATGGTCACACAATGGGAGCAGTGAGGTCAGCACTTGGAATGGTCACACAATGGGAGCAGTGAGGTCATCACTTGGAATGGTCACACAATGGGAGCAGTGAGGTCATCACTTGGAATGGTCACACAATGGGAGCAGTGACAGCATCACTTGGAATGTTCACACAATGGGAGCAGTGAGGTCATCACTTGGAATGGTCACACAATGGGAGCAGTGAGGTCATCACTTGAAATGTTCACACAATGGGAGCAGTGAGGTCATCACTTGGAATGGTAACACAATGGGTGCAGTGAGGTCATCACTTGGAATGGCCTCAATGGGAGCAGTGACGTCATCACTTGGAATGGTCACACAATGGGAGCAGTGAGGTCATCACTTGGAATGGTCACACAATGGGAGCAGTGAGGTCATCACTTGGAATGGTCACACAATGGGAGCAGTGACATCATCACTTGGAATGGTCACACAATGGGAGCAGTGAGGTCATCACTTGGAATGGTCACAGAATGGGAGCAGTGAGGTCATCACTTGGACTGGTCACACAATGGGAGCAGTGAGGTCATCACTTGGAATCGTCACACAATGGGAGCTGTGAGGTCATCACTTGGAATGGTCACACAAATGGAGCAGTGAGGTCATCACTTGGAATGGTCACACAATGGGAGCAGTGAGGTCATCACTTGGAATGGTCACACAATGGGAGCAGTGAGGTCATCACTTGGAATGGTCACACAATGGGAGCAGTGAGGTCATCACTTGGACTGTTCACACAATGGGAGCAGTGAGGTCATCACTTGGAATGGTCACACAATGGGAGCAGTGAGGTCATCACTTGGAATGGTCACACAATGGGATCAGTGAGGTCATCACTCGGAATGGTCACACAATGGGAGCAGTGACGTCATCACTCGGAATGTTCACACAATGGGAGCAGTGAGGTCATCACTTGGAATGGTCACAATGGGAGCAGTGAGGTCATCACTTGGAATGGTCACACAATGGGAGCAGTGAGGTCATCACTTGGAATGGTCACACAATGGGAGCAGTGAGGTCATCACTTGGACTGGTCACACAATGGGAGCAGTGAGGTCATCACTTGGACTGTTCACCCAATGGGAGCAGTGAGGTCATCACTTGGAATGGTCACACAATGGGAGCAGTGAGGTCATCACTTGGAATGGTCACACAATGGGAGCAGTGAGGTCATCACTTGGACTGTTCACAAAATGGGAGCAGTGAGGTCATCACTTGGAATGGTCACACAATGGGAGCAGTGACATCACTCGGACTGTTCACACAATGGGAGCAGTGATGTCATCACTTGGACTGGTCACACAATGGGAGCAGTGAGGTCATTAATGCGCCATCAATTACTCAAAAGACTGAGGTTAAGCGAGTAACAACCAGGCTTTTATTAACTAAAGAATGAAGGTCTTGTCTCGAGTGGTCGACCCGTCCAGAATACTAAGGGACTGGGAGGTAGTCACTTATATACCTGGAATAGTGGGAGGAGTCAGTCGAGGCATGTCCAGACATGTACCTAGTGGAATACACATACACATACAGACAGGTATAACAGTGGTTTACCACAGTCTTCACTTGGAATGTTCACACAATGGGAGCAGTGAGGTCATCACTTCGAATGTTCACACAATGGGAGCAGTGAGGTCATCACTTGGACTGTTCACACAATGGGAGCAGTGAGGTCATTACTTGGAATGGCCACACAATGGGAGCAGTGAGGTCATCACTTGGAATGGTCACACAATGGGATCAGTGAGGTCACCAATTGGAATGGTCACACAATGGGAGCAGTGACATCATCACCTGGAATGGTCACACAATGGGAGCAGTGAGGTCATCACTTGGAATGGTCACACAATGGGAGCAGTGAGGTCATCACTGGGAATTGTCACAATGGGAGCAGTGAGGTCATCACTTGGAATGGTCACACAATGGGAGCAGTGAGGTCATCACTTGGAATGGTCACACAATGGGAGCAGTGAGGTCATCACTTGGAACGGTCACACAATGAGAGCAGTGACATCACTTGGCATGTTCACACAATGGGAGCAGTGATGTCATCACTTCGACTGTTCACACAATCGGAGCAGTGAGGTCATCACTTGGAATGGTCACACAATGGGAGCAGTGAGGTCATCACTTGGAATGGTCACACAATGGGAGCAGTGACAGCATCACTTGGAATGTTCACACAATGGGAGCAGTGAGGTCATCACTTGGAATGGTCACACAATGGGAGCAGTGAGGTCATCACTTGGAATGGTCACGCAATGGGAGCAGTGACGTCATCACTTGGAATGGTCACACAATGGGATCAGTGAGGTCATCACTTGGAATGGTCACACAATGGGATCAGTGAGGTCATCAGTTGGAATGTTCACACAATGGGAGCAGTGACGTCATCACTTGGACTGTTGACACAATGGGAGCAGTGACATCACTCGGACTGTTCACACAATGGGAGCAGTGCGGTCATCACTTGGACTGGTCACACAATGGGAGCAGTGAGGTCATCACTTGGAATGGTCGCACAATGGGAGCAGTGAGGTCATCACTTGGAATGGTCACACAATGGGAGCAGTGAGGTCATCACTTGGAATGGTCACACAATGGGAGCAGTGAGGTCATCACTTGGAATGGTCACACAATGGGGGCAGTGAGGTCATCACTTGGACTGGTCACACAATGGGAGCAGTGACATCACTCGGACTGTTCACACAATGGGAGCAGTGAGGTAATCACTTGGACTGGTCACACAATGGGAGCATTGAGGTCATCACTTGGACTGTTCACACAATGGGAGCAGTGAGGTCATCACTTGGAATGGTCACACAATGTGAGCAGTGAGGTCATCACTTGGAATGGTCACACAATGGGATCAGTGAGGTCATCACTTGGAATGGTCACACAATGGGAGCAGTGACGTCATCACTCGGAATGTTCACACAATGGGAGCAGTGAGGTCATCACTTGGAATGGTCACACAATGGGAGCAGTGACAGCATCACTTGGAATGTTCACACAATGGGAGCAGTGAGGTCATCACTTGGAATGGTCACACAATGGGAGCAGTGAGGTCATCACTTGGAATGGTCACACAATGGGAGCAGTGACAGCATCACTTGGAATGTTCACACAATGGGAGCAGTGAGGTCATCACTTGGAATGGTCACACAATGGGAGCAGTGAGGTCATCACTTGAAATGTTCACACAATGGGAGCAGTGAGGTCATCACTTGGAATGGTCACACAATGGGAGCAGTGAGGTCATCACTTGGAATGGCCTCAATGGGAGCAGTGACGTCATCACTTGGAATGGTCACACAATGGGAGCAGTGAGGCCATCACTTGGAATGGCCTCAATGGGAGCAGTGACGTCATCACTTGGAATGGTCACACAATGGGAGCAGTGAGGTCATCACTTGGAATGGTCACACAATGGGAGCAGTGAGGTCATCACTTGGAATGGTCACAGAATGGGAGCAGTGAGGTCATCACTTGGACTAGTCACACAATGGGAGCAGTGAGGTCATCACTTGGAATGGTCACACAATGGGAGCTGTGAGGTCATCACTTGGAATGGTCACACAATGGGAGCAGTGAGGTCATCACTTGGAATGGTCACACAATGGGCGCAGTGAGGTCATCACTTGGAATGGTCACACAATGGGAGCAGTGAGGACATCACTTGGAATGGTCACACAATGGGAGCAGTGAGGTCATCACTTGGACTGTTCACACAATGGGAGCAGTGAGGTCATCACTTGGAATGGTCACACAATGGGAGCAGTGAGGTCATCACTTGGAATGGTCACACAATGGGAGCAGTGAGGTCATCACTTGGAATTGTCACACAATGGGAGCAGTGAGGTCATCACTTGGAATGGGAGCAGTGAGGTCATCACTTGAAATGTTCACACAATGGGAGCAGTGAGGTCATCACTTGGAATGGTCACAGTGAGGTCATCACTTGGAATGGCCTCAATGGGAGCAGTGACGTCATCACTTGGAATGGTCACACAATGGGAGCAGTGAGGTCATCACTTGGAATGGTCACACAATGGGAGCAGTGAGGTCATCACTTGGAATGGTCACACAATGGGAGCAGTGACATCATCACTTGGAATGGTCACACAATGGGAGCAGTGAGGTCATCACTTGGAATGGTCACAGAATGGGAGCAGTGAGGTCATCACTTGGACTGGTCACACAATGGGAGCAGTGAGGTCATCACTTGGAATGGTCACACAATGGGAGCTGTGAGGTCATCACTTGGAATGGTCACACAATGGGAGCAGTGAGGTCATCACTTGGAATGGTCACACAATGGGAGCAGTGAGGTCATCACTTGGACTGGTCACACAATGGGAGCAGTGAGGTCATCACTTGGAATGGTCACACAATGGGAGCTGTGAGGTCATCACTTGGAATGGTCACACAATGGGAGCAGTGAGGTCATCACTTGGAATGGTCACACAATGGGAGAAGTGAGGTCATCACTTGGAATGGTCACACAATGGGAGCAGTGAGGTCATCACTTGGAATGGTCACACAATGGGAGCAGTGAGGTCATCACTTGGAATGGTCACACAATGGGAGCAGTGAGGTCATCACTTGGAATTGTCACACAATGGGAGCAGTGAGGTCATCACTTGGAATGGTCACACAATGGGAGCAGTGAGGTCATCACTTGAAATGTTCACACAATGGGAGCAGTGAGGTCATCACTTGGAATGGTCACAGTGAGGTCATCACTTGGAATGGCCTCAATGGGAGCAGTGACGTCATCACTTGGAATGGTCACACAATGGGAGCAGTGAGGTCATCACTTGGAATGGTCACACAATGGGAGCAGTGACATCATCACTTGGAATGGTCACACAATGGGAGCAGTGAGGTCATCACTTGGAATGGTCACAGAATGGGAGCAGTGAGGTCATCACTTGGACTGGTCACACAATGGGAGCAGTGAGGTCATCACTTGGAATGGTCACACAATGGGAGCTGTGAGGTCATCACTTGGAATGGTCACACAATGGGAGCAGTGAGGTCATCACTTGGAATGGTCACACAATGGGAGCAGTGAGGTCATCACTTGGAATGGTCACACAATGGGAGCAGTGAGGTCATCACTTGGAATGGTCACACAATGGGAGCAGTGAGGTCATCACTTGGAATGGCCTCAATGGGAGCAGTGACGTCATCACTTGGAATGGTCACACAATGGGAGCAGTGACATCATCACTTGGAATGGTCACACAATGGGAGCAGTGAGGTCATCACTTGGAATGGTCACAGAATGGGAGCAGTGAGGTCATCACTTGGACTGGTCACACAATGGGAGCAGTGAGGTCATCACTTGGAATGGTCACACAATGTGAGCTGTGAGGTCATCACTTGGAATGGTCACACAATGGGAGCAGTGAGGTCATCACTTGGACTGGTCACACAATGGGAGCAGTGAGGTCATCACTTGGAATGGTCACACAATGGGAGCTGTGAGGTCATCACTTGGAATGGTCACACAATGGGAGCAGTGAGGTCATCACTTGGAATGGTCACACAATGGGAGAAGTGAGGTCATCACTTGGAATGGTCACACAATGGGAGCAGTGAGGTCATCACTTGGAATGGTCACACAATGGGAGCAGTGAGGTCATCACTTGGAATGGTCACACAATGGGAGCAGTGAGGTCATCACTTGGAATGGTCACACAATGGGAGCAGTGAGGTCATCACTTGGACTGTTCACACAATGGGAGCAGTGAGGTCATCACTTGGAATGGTCACACAATGGGAGCAGTGAGGTCATCACTTGGAATGGTCACACAATGGGAGCAGTGAGGTCTTCACTTGGAATTGTCACACAATGGGAGCAGTGAGGTCATCACTTGGAATGGTCACACAATGGGAGCAGTGAGGTCATCACTTGAAATGTTCACACAATGGGAGCAGTGAGGTCATCACTTGGAATGGTCACAGTGAGGTCATCACTTGGAATGGCCTCAATGGGAGCAGTGACGTCATCACTTGGAATGGTCACACAATGGGAGCAGTGACATCATCACTTGGAATGGTCACACAATGGGAGCAGTGAGGTCATCACTTGGAATGGTCACAGAATGGGAGCAGTGAGGTCATCACTTGGACTGGTCACACAATGGGAGCAGTGAGGTCATCACTTGGAATGGTCACACAATGGGAGCTGTGAGGTCATCACTTGGAATGGTCACACAATGGGAGCAGTGAGGTCATCACTTGGAATGGTCACACAATGGGAGCAGTGAGGTCATCACTTGGAATGGTCACACAATGGGAGCAGTGAGGTCATCACTTGGAATGGTCACACAATGGGAGCAGTGAGGTCATCACTTGGACTGTTCACACAATGGGAGCAGTGAGGTCATCACTTGGAATGGTCACACAATGGGAGCAGTGAGGTCATCACTTGGAATGGTCACACAATGGGAGCAGTGAGGTAATCACTTGGAATGGTCACACAATGGGAGCAGTGAGGTCATCACTTGGAATGGTCACACAATGGGAGCAGTGACAGCATCACTTGGAATGTTCACACAATGGGAGCAGTGAGGTCATCACTTGGAATGGTCACACAATGGGAGCAGTGAGGTCATCACTTGGAATGGTCACACAATGGGAGCAGTGACAGCATCACTTGGAATGTTCACACAATGGGAGCAGTGAGGTCATCACTTGGAATGGTCACACAATGGGAGCAGTGAGGTCATCACTTGAAATGTTCGCACAATGGGAGCAGTGAGGTCATCACTTGGAATGGTCACACAGTGGGAGCAGTGAGGTCATCACTTGGAATGGCCTCAATGGGAGCAGTGACGTCATCACTTGGAATGGTCACACAATGGGAGCAGTGAGGTCATCACTTGGAATGGTCACACAATGGGAGCAGTGAGGTCATCACTTGGAATGGCCTCAATGGGAGCAGTGACGTCATCACTTGGAATGGTCACACAATGGGAGCAGTGAGGTCATCACTTGGAATGGTCACACAATGGGAGCAGTGAGGTCATCACTTGGAATGGTCACAGAATGGGAGCAGTGAGGTCATCACTTGGACTGGTCACACAATGGGAGCAGTGAGGTCATCACTTGGAATGGTCACACAATGGGAGCTGTGAGGTCATCACTTGGAATGGTCACACAATGGGAGCAGTGAGGTCATCACTTGGAATGGTCACACAATGGGAGCAGTGAGGTCATCACTTGGAATGGTCACACAATGGGAGCAGTGAGGTCATCACTTGGAATTGTCACACAATGGGAGCAGTGAGGTCATCACTTGGAATGGTCACACAATGGGAGCAGTGAGGTCATCACTTGAAATGTTCACACAATGGGAGCAGTGAGGTCATCACTTGGAATGGTCACAGTGAGGTCATCACTTGGAATGGCCTCAATGGGAGCAGTGACGTCATCACTTGGAATGGTCACACAATGGGAGCAGTGAGGTCATCACTTGGAATGGTCACACAATGGGAGCAGTGAGGTCATCACTTGGAATGGTCACACAATGGGAGCAGTGACATCATCACTTGGAATGGTCACACAATGGGAGCAGTGAGGTCATCACTTGGAATGGTCACAGAATGGGAGCAGTGAGGTCATCACTTGGACTGGTCACACAATGGGAGCAGTGAGGTCATCACTTGGAATGGTCACACAATGCGAGCTGTGAGGTCATCACTTGGAATGGTCACACAATGGGAGCAGTGAGGTCATCACTTGGAATGGTCACACAATGGGAGCAGTGAGGTCATCACTTGGACTGGTCACACAATGGGAGCAGTGAGGTCATCACTTGGAATGGTCACACAATGGGAGCTGTGAGGTCATCACTTGGAATGGTCACACAATGGGAGCAGTGAGGTCATCACTTGGAATGGTCCCACAATGGGAGAAGTGAGGTCATCACTTGGAATGGTCACACAATGGGAGCAGTGAGGTCATCACTTGGAATGGTCACACAATGGGAGCAGTGAGGTCATCACTTGGACTGTTCACACAATGGGAGCAGTGAGGTCATCACTTGGAATGGTCACACAATGGGAGCAGTGAGGTCATCACTTGGAATTGTCACACAATGGGAGCAGTGAGGTCATCACTTGGAATGGTCACACAATGGGAGCAGTGAGGTCATCACTTGAAATGTTCACACAATGGGAGCAGTGAGGTCATCACTTGGAATGGTCACAGTGAGGTCATCACTTGGAATGGCCTCAATGGGAGCAGTGACGTCATCACTGGAATGGTCACACAATGGGAGCAGTGAGATCATCACTTGGAATGGTCACACAATGGGAGCAGTGAGGTCATCACTTGGAATGGTCACACAATGGGAGCAGTGACATCATCACTTGGAATGGTCACACAATGGGAGCAGTGAGGTCATCACTTGGAATGGTCACAGAATGGGAGCAGTGAGGTCATCACTTGGACTGGTCACACAATGGGAGCAGTGAGGTCATCACTTGGAATGGTCACACAATGGGAGCAGTGAGGTCATCACTTGGAATGGTCACACAATGGGAGCAGTGAGGTCATCACTTGGAATGGTCACACAATGGGAGCAGTGAGGTCATCACTTGAAATGTTCACACAATGGGAGCAGTGAGGTCATCACTTGGAATGGTCACAGTGAGGTCATCACTTGGAATGGCCTCAATGGGAGCAGTGACGTCATCACTTGGAATGGTCACACAATGGGAGCAGTGTCATCATCACTTGGAATGGTCACACAATGGAAGCAGTGAGGTCATCACTTGGAATGGTCACAGAATGGGAGCAGTGAGGTCATCACTTGGACTGGTCACACAATGGGAGCAGTGAGGTCATCACTTGGAATGGTCACACAATGGGAGCTGTGAGGTCATCACTTGGAATGGTCACACAATGGGAGCAGTGAGGTCATCACTTGGACTGTTCACACAATGGGAGCAGTGAGGTCATCACTTGGAATGGTCACACAATGGGAGCAGTGGGGTCATCACTTGGAATGGTCACACAATGGGAGCAGTGAGGTCATCACTTGGAATGGTCACACAATGGGAGCAGTGAGGTCATCACTTGGAATGGTCACACAATGGGAGCAGTGAGGTCATCACTTGGAATTGTCACACAATGGGAGCAGTGAGGTCATCACTTGGAATGGTCACACAATGGGAGCAGTGAGGTCATCACTTGGAATGGTCACACAATGGGAGCAGTGAGGTCATCACTTGAAATGTTCACACAATGGGAGCAGTGAGGTCATCACTTGGAATGGTCATAGTGAGGTCATCACTTGGAATGGCCTCAATGGGAGCAGTGACGTCATCACTTGGAATGGGCACACAATGGGAGCAGTGAGGTCATCACTTGGAATGGTCACACAATGGGAGCAGTGAGGTCATCACTTGGAATGGTCACACAATGGGAGCAGTGACATCATCACTTGGAATGGTCACACAATGGGAGCAGTGAGGTCATCACTTGGAATGGTCACAGAATGGGAGCAGTGAGGTCATCACTTGGACTGGTCACACAATGGGAGCAGTGAGGTCATCACTTGGAATGGTCACACAATGGGAGCAGTGAGGTCATCACTTGGAATGGTCACACAATGGGAGCAGTGAGGTCATCACTTGGAATGGTCACACAATGGGAGCAGTGAGGTCATCACTTGGACTGTTCACACAATGGGAGCAGTGAGGTCATCACTTGGAATGGTCACACAATGGGAGCAGTGAGGTCATCACTTGGAATGGTCACACAATGGGAGCAGTGAGGTCATCACTTGGAATTGTCACACAATGGGAGCAGTGAGGTCATCACTTGGAATGGTCACACAATGGGAGCAGTGAGGTCATCACTTGGAATGGTCACACAATGGGAGCAGTGACAGCATCACTTGGAATGTTCACACAATGGGAGCAGTGAGGTCATCACTTGGAATGGTCACACAATGGGAGCAGTGAGGTCATCACTTGAAATGTTCACACAATGGGAGCAGTGAGGTCATCACTTGGAATGGTCACAGTGAGGTCATCACTTGGAATGGCCTCAATGGGAGCAGTGACGTCATCACTTGGAATGGTCACACAATGGGAGCAGTGAGGTCATCACTTGGAATGGTCACACAATGGGAGCAGTGACATCATCACTTGGAATGGTCACACAATGGGAGCAGTAAGGTCATCACTTGGAATGGTCACAGAATGGGAGCAGTGAGGTCATCACTTGGACTGGTCACACAATGGGAGCAGTGAGGTCATCACTTGGAATGGTCACACAATGGGAGCTGTGAGGTCATCACTTGGAATGGTCACACAATGGGAGCAGTGAGGTCATCACTTGGAATGGTCACACAATGGGAGCAGTGAGGTCATCACTTGGAATGGTCACACAATGGGAGCAGTGAGGTCATCACTTGGACTGTTCATAAAATGGGAGCAGTGAGGTCATCACTTGGAATGGTCACACAATGGGAGCAGTGAGGTCATCACTTGGAATGGTCACACAATGGGAGCAGTGACGTCATCACTTGGACTGGTCACACAATGGGAGCAGTGAGGTCATTAATGCGCCATCAATTACTCAAAAGACTGAGGTTAAGCGAGCAACAACCAGGCTTTTATTAACTAAAGAATGAAGGTCTTGTCTCGAGTGGTCGACCCGTCCAGAATACTAAGGGACTGGGAGGTAGTCACTTATATACCTGGAATAGTGGGAGGAGTCAGTCGAGGCATGTCCAGACATGTACCTAGTGGAATACACATACACATACAGACAGGTATAACAGTGGTTTACCACAGTCTTCACTTGGAATGTTCACACAATGGGAGCAGTGAGGTCATCACTTCGAATGTTCACACAATGGGAGCAGTGAGGTCATCACTTGGACTGTTCACACAATGGGAGCAGTGAGGTCATCACTTGGAATGGCCACACAATGGGAGCAGTGAGGTCATCACTTGGAATGTTCACACAATGGGATCAGTGAGGTCACCACTTGGAATGGTCACACAATGGGAGCAGTGACGTCATCACCTGGAATGGTCACACAATGGGAGCAGTGAGGTCATCACTTGGAATGGTCACACAATGGGAGCAGTGAGGTCATCACTTGGAATGGTCACACAATGGGAGCAGTGAGGTCATCACTTGGAATTGTCACAATGGGAGCAGTGAGGTCATCACTTGGAATGGTCACACAATGGGAGCAGTGAGGTCATCACTTGGAATGGTCACACAATGGGAGCAGTGAGGTCATCACTTGGAACGGTCACACAATGAGAGCAGTGACATCACTTGGCATGTTCACACAATGGGAGCAGTGATGTCATCACTTCGACTGTTCACACAATCGGAGCAGTGAGGTCATCACTTGGAATGGTCACACAATGGGAGCAGTGAGGTCATCACTTGGAATGGTCACACAATGGGAGCAGTGACAGCATCACTTGGAATGTTCACACAATGGGAGCAGTGAGGTCATCACTTGGAATGGTCACACAATGGGAGCAGTGAGGTCATCACTTGGAATGGTCACGCAATGGGAGCAGTGACGTCATCACTTGGAATGGTCACACAATGGGATCAGTGAGGTCATCACTTGGAATGGTCACACAATGGGATCAGTGAGGTCATCAGTTGGAATGTTCACAATGGGAGCAGTGACGTCATCACTTGGAATGGTCACACAATGGGAGCAGTGACGTCATCACTTGGAATGGTCACACAATGGGAGCAGTGAGGTCATCACTTGGAATGGTCACACAATGGGAGCAGTGAGGTCATCACTTGGAATGGTCACACAATGGGAGCAGTGAGGTCATCACTTGGAATGGTCACACAATGGGAGCAGTGAGGTCATCACTTGGAATGGTCACACAATGGGCGCAGTGAGGTCATCACTTGGAATGGTCACACAATGGGAGCAGTGAGGTCATCACTTGGAATGGTCACACAATGGGAGCAGTGAGGTCATCACTTGGACTGTTCACACAATGGGAGCAGTGAGGTCATCACTTGGAATGGTCACACAATGGGAGCAGTGAGGTCATCACTTGGAATGGTCACACAATGGGAGCAGTGAGGTCATCACTTGGAATTGTCACACAATGGGAGCAGTGAGGTCATCACTTGGAATGTTCACACAATGGGAGCAGTGAGGTCATCACTTGAAATGTTCACACAATGGGAGCAGTGAGGTCATCACTTGGAATGGTCACAGTGAGGTCATCACTTGGAATGGCCTCAATGGGAGCAGTGACGTCATCACTTGGAATGGTCACACAATGGGAGCAGTGAGGTCATCACTTGGAATGGTCACACAATGGGAGCAGTGAGGTCATCACTTGGAATGGTCACACAATGGGAGCAATGACATCATCACTTGGAATGGTCACACAATGGAAGCAGTGAGGTCATCACTTGGAATGGTCACAGAATGGGAGCAGTGAGGTCATCACTTGGACTGGTCACACAATGGGATCAGTGAGGTCATCACTTGGAATGGTCACACAATGGGAGCTGTGAGGTCATCACTTGGAATGGTCACACAATGGGAGCAGTGAGGTCATCACTTGGAATGGTCACACAATGGGAGCAGTGAGGTCATCACTTGGACTGGTCACACAA
Organism: Somniosus microcephalus; assembly: GCF_052327205.1. Lineage (NCBI taxonomy): Eukaryota > Metazoa > Chordata > Chondrichthyes > Squaliformes > Somniosidae > Somniosus > Somniosus microcephalus. The sequence goes on along the minus strand of NW_028225330.1, from coordinate 320,850 downwards.
TGGGAGCAGTGAGGTCATCACTTGGAATGGTCACACAATGGGAGAAGTGAGGTCATCACTTGGAATGGTCACACAATGGGAGCAGTGAGGTCATCACTTGGAATGGTCACACAATGGGAGCAGTGAGGTCATCACTTGGACTGTTCACACAATGGGAGCAGTGAGGTCATCACTTGGAATGGTCACACAATGGGAGCAGTGAGGTCATCACTTGGAATGGTCACACAATGGGAGCAGTGAGGTCATCACTTGGAATTGTCACACAATGGGAGCAGTGAGGTCATCACTTGGAATGGTCACACAATGGGAGCAGTGAGGTCATCACTTGAAATGTTCACACAATGGGAGCAGTGAGGTCATCACTTGGAATGGTCACAGTGAGGTCATCACTTGGAATGGCCTCAATGGGAGCAGTGACGTCATCACTTGGAATGGTCACACAATGGGAGCAGTGAGGTCATCACTTGGAATGGTCACACAATGGGAGCAGTGAGGTCATCACTTGGAATGGTCACACAATGGGAGCAGTGACATCATCACTTGGAATGGTCACACAATGGGAGCAGTGAGGTCATCACTTGGAATGGTCACAGAATGGGAGCAGTGAGGTCATCACTTGGACTGGTCACACAATGGGAGCAGTGAGGTCATCACTTGGAATGGTCACACAATGGGAGCTGTGAGGTCATCACTTGGAATGGTCACACAATGGGAGCAGTGAGGTCATCACTTGGAATGGTCACACAATGGGAGCAGTGAGGTCATCACTTGGAATGGTCACACAATGGGAGCAGTGAGGTCATCACTTGGAATGGTCACACAATGGGAGCAGTGAGGTCATCACTTGGACTGTTCACACAATGGGAGCAGTGAGGTCATCACTTGGAATGGTCACACAATGGGAGCAGTGAGGTCATCACTTGGAATGGTCACACAATGGGAGCAGTGAGGTCATCACTTGGAATTGTCACACAATGGGAGCAGTGAGGTCATCACTTGGAATGGTCACACAATGGGAGCAGTGAGGTCATCACTTGGAATGGTCACACAATGGGAGCAGTGACAGCATCACTTGGAATGTTCACACAATGGGAGCAGTGAGGTCATCACTTGGAATGGTCACACAATGGGAGCAGTGAGGTCATCACTTGAAATGTTCACACAATGGGAGCAGTGAGGTCATCACTTGGAATGGTCACAGTGAGGTCATCACTTGGAATGGCCTCAATGGGAGCAGTGACGTCATCACTTGGAATGGTCACACAATGGGAGCAGTGAGGTCATCACTTGGAATGGTCACACAATGGGAGCAGTGACATCATCACTTGGAATGGTCACACAATGGGAGCAGTGAGGTCATCACTTGGAATGGTCACAGAATGGGAGCAGTGAGGTCATCACTTGGACTGGTCACACAATGGGAGCAGTGAGGTCATCACTTGGAATGGTCACACAATGGGAGCAGTGAGGTCATCACTTGGAATGGTCACACAATGGTAGCAGTGAGGTCATCACTTGGAATGGTCACACAATGGGAGCAGTGAGGTCATCACTTGGACTGTTCATAAAATGGGAGCAGTGAGGTCATCACTTGGAATGGTCACACAATGGGAGCAGTGAGGTCATCACTTGGAATGGTCACACAATGGGATCAGTGAGGTCATCACTTGGAATGGTCACACAATGGGAGCAGTGACGTCATCACTTGGAATGGTCACACAATGGGAGCAGTGAGGTCATTAATGCGCCATCAATTACTCAAAAGACTGAGGTTAAGCGAGCAACAACCAGGCTTTTATTAACTAAAGAATGAAGGTCTTGTCTCGAGTGGTCGACCCGTCCAGAATACTAAGGGACTGGGAGGTAGTCACTTATATACCTGGAATAGTGGGAGGAGTCAGTCGAGGCATGTCCAGACATGTACCTAGTGGAATACACATACACATACAGACAGGTATAACAGTGGTTTACCACAGTCTTCACTTGGAATGTTCACACAATGGGAGCAGTGAGGTCATCACTTCGAATGTTCACACAATGGGAGCAGTGAGGTCATCACTTGGACTGTTCACACAATGGGAGCAGTGAGGTCATCACTTGGAATGGCCACACAATGGGAGCAGTGAGGTCATCACTTGGAATGGTCACACAATGGGATCAGTGAGGTCACCACTTGGAATGGTCACACAATGGGAGCAGTGACGTCATCACCTGGAATGGTCACACAATGGGTGCAGTGAGGTCATCACTTGGAATGGTCACACAATGGGAGCAGTGAGGTCATCACTTGGAATGGTCACACAATGGGAGCAGTGAGGTCATCACTTGGAATGTTCACACAATGGGAGCAGTGAGGTCATCACTTCGAATGTTCACACAATGGGAGCAGTGAGGTCATCACTTGGACTGTTCACACAATGGGAGCAGTGAGGTCATCACTTGGAATGGCCACACAATGGGAGCAGTGAGGTCATCACTTGGAATGGTCACACAATGGGATCAGTGAGGTCACCACTTGGAATGGTCACACAATGGGAGCAGTGACGTCATCACCTGGAATGGTCACACAATGGGTGCAGTGAGGTCATCACTTGGAATGGTCACACAATGGGAGCAGTGAGGTCATCACTTGGAATGGTCACACAATGGGAGCAGTGAGGTCATCACTTGGAATTGTCACAATGGGAGCAGTGAGGTCATCACTTGGAATGGTCACACAATGGGAGCAGTGAGGTCATCACTTGGAATGGTCACACAATGGGAGCAGTGAGGTCATCACTTGGAACGGTCACACAATGAGAGCAGTGACATCACTTGGCATGTTCACACAATGGGAGCAGTGATGTCATCACTTCGACTGTTCACACAATCGGAGCAGTGAGGTCATCACTTGCAATGGTCACACAATGGGAGCAGTGAGGTCATCACTTGGAATGGTCACACAATGGGAGCAGTGACAGCAACACTTGGAATGTTCACACAATGGGAGCAGTGAGGTCAGCACTTGGAATGGTCACACAATGGGAGCAGTGAGGTCATCACTTGGAATGGTCACGCAATGGGAGCAGTGACGTCATCACTTGGAATGGTCACACAATGGGAGCAGTGAGGTCATCACTTGGAATGGTCACACAATGGGATCAGTGAGGTCATCAGTTGGAATGTTCACACAATGGGAGCAGTGACGTCATCACTTGGAATGGTCACACAATGGGAGCAGTGACGTCATCACTTGGAATGGTCACACAATGGGAGCAGTGACGTCATCACTTGGAATGGTCACACAATGGGAGCAGTGACGTCATCACTTGGAATGGTCACAATGGGAGCAGTGACGTCATCACTTGGACTGTTGACACAATGGGAGCAGTGAGGTCATCACTTGGACTATTCACACAATGGGAGCAGTGAGGTCATCACTTGGAATGGTCACACAATGGGAGCAGTGACGTCATCACTTGGACTGTTCACAAAATGGGAGCAGTGAGGTCATCACTTGGACTGTTCACACAATGGGAGCAGTGACATCACTCGGACTGTTCACACAATGGGAGCAGTGAGGTCATCACTTGGACTGGTCACACAATGGGAGCAGTGAGGTCATCACTTGGAATGGTCGCACAATGGGAGCAGTGAGGTCATCACTTGGAATGGTCACACAATGGGAGCAGTGAGGTCATCACTTGGAATGGTCACACAATGGGAGCAGTGAGGTCATCACTTGGACTGGTCACACAATGGGAGCAGTGACATCACTCGGACTGTTCACACAATGGGAGCAGTGAGGTAATCACTTGGACTGGTCACACAATGGGAGCATTGAGGTCATCACTTGGACTGTTCACACAATGGGAGCAGTGAGGTCATCACTTGGAATGGTCACACAATGGGATCAGTGAGGTCATCACTTGGAATGGTCACACAATGGGAGCAGTGACGTCATCACTCGGAATGTTCACACAATGGGAGCAGTGAGGTCATCACTTGGAATGGTCACAATGGGAGCAGTGAGGTCATCACTTGGAATGGTCACACAATGGGAGCAGTGAGGTCATCACTTGGAATGGTCACACAATGGGAGCAGTGAGGTCATCACTTGGAATGGTCACACAATGGGAGCAGTGACATCACTTGGAATGTTCACACAATGGGAGCAGTGAGGTCATCACTTGGACTGTTCACACAATGGGAGCAGTGAGGTCATCACTTGGAATGGTCACACAATGGGAGCAGTGAGGTCATCACTTGGACTGTTCACACAATGGGAGCAGTGAGGTCATCACTTGGAATGGTCACACAATGGGAGCAGTGAGGTCATCACTTGGAATGGTCACACAATGGGAGCAGTGACAGCATCACTTGGAATGTTCACACAATGGGAGCAGTGAGGTCATCACTTGGAATGGTCACACAATGGGAGCAGTGAGGTCATCACTTGGAATGGTCACACAATGGGAGCAGTGAGGTCATCACTTGGAATGGTCACAGAATGGGAGCAGTGAGGTCATCACTTGGACTGGTCACACAATGGGAGCGAGCAGTGACGTCATCACTTGGAATGTTCACACAATGGGAGCAGTGACATCATCACTTGGAATGGTCACACAATGAGAGCAGTGAGGTCATCACTTGGAATGGTCACACAATGGGAGCAGTGAGGTCATCACTTGGAATGGTCACACAATGGGAGCAGTGAGGTAATCACTTGGACTGTTCACCCAATGGGAGCAGTGAGCTCATCACTTTGAATGGTCACACAATGGGAGCATTGAGATCATCACTTGGAATGGTCACACAATGGGAGCAGTGACGTCATCACTTGGACTGGTCACACAATGGGAGCAGTGAGGTCATCACATGGAATGGTCACACAATGGGAGCAGTGACGTCATCACTTGGAATGGTCACACAATGGGAGCAGTGAGGTCATCACTTGGAGTGGTCACACAATGGGAACAGTGAGGTCATCACTTGGAATGGTCACACAATGGGAGCAGTGAGGTCATCACTTGGAATGGTCACACAATGGGAGCAGTGACGTCATCATTTGGACTGTTCGCACAATGGGAGCAGTGAGGTCATCACTTGGAATGGTCACACAATGGGAGCACTGAGGTCATCACTTGGAATGGTCACACAATGGGAGCAGTGAGGTCATCACTTGGAATGTTCACACAATGGAAGCAGTGAGGTCATCACTTGGAATGGTCACACAATGGGAGCAGTGAGGTCATCACTTGGAATGTTCACACAATGGGAGCAGTGAGGTCATCACTTGGAATCGTCACACATTGGGAGCAGTGAGGTCATCACTTGGAATGGTCACACAATGGGAGCAGTGACATCATCACTTGGAATGGTCACACAATGGGAGCAGTGAGGTCATCACTTGGAATGGTCACAGAATGGGAGCAGTGAGGTCATCACTTGGACTGGTCACACAATGGGAGCAGTGAGGTCATCACTTGGAATGGTCACACAATGGGAGCTGTGAGGTCATCACTTGGAATGGTCACACAATGGGAGCAGTGTGGTCATCACTTGGAATGGTCACACAATGGGAGCAGTGAGGTCATCACTTGGAATGGTCACACAATGGGAGCAGTGAGGTCATCACTTGGACTGTTCATAAAATGGGAGCAGTGAGGTCATCACTTGGAATGGTCACACAATGGGAGCAGTGAGGTCATCACTTGGAATGGTCACACAATGGGATCAGTGAGGTCATCACTTGGAATGGTCACACAATGGGAGCAGTGACGTCATCACTTGGAATGGTCACACAATGGGAGCAGTGAGGTCATTAATGCGCCATCAATTACTCAAAAGACTGAGGTTAAGCGAGCAACAACCAGGCTTTTATTAACTAAAGAATGAAGGTCTTGTCTCGAGTGGTCGACCCGTCCAGAATACTAAGGGACTGGGAGGTAGTCACTTATATACCTGGAATAGTGGGAGGAGTCAGTCGAGGCATGTCCAGACATGTACCTAGTGGAATACACATACACATACAGACAGGTATAACAGTGGTTTACCACAGTCTTCACTTGGAATGTTCACACAATGGGAGCAGTGAGGTCATCACTTGGAATGGTCACACAATGGGATCAGTGAGGTCATCAGTTGGAATGTTCACAATGGGAGCAGTGACGTCATCACTTGGAATGGTCACACAATGGGAGCAGTGACGTCATCACTTGGAATGGTCACACAATGGGAGCAGTGAGGTCATCACTTGGAATGGTCACACAATGGGAGCAGTGAGGTCATCACTTGGAATGGTCACACAATGGGAGCAGTGAGGTCATCACTTGGAATGGTCACACAATGGGAGCAGTGAGGTCATCACTTGGAATGGTCACACAATGGGCGCAGTGAGGTCATCACTTGGAATGGTCACACAATGGGAGCAGTGAGGTCATCACTTGGAATGGTCACACAATGGGAGCAGTGAGGTCATCACTTGGAATGGTCACACAATGGGAGCAGTGAGGTCATCACTTGGAATTGTCACACAATGGGAGCAGTGAGGTCATCACTTGGAATGGTCACACAATGGGAGCAGTGAGGTCATCACTTGAAATGTTCACACAATGGGAGCAGTGAGGTCATCACTTGGAATGGTCACAGTGAGGTCATCACTTGGAATGGCCTCAATGGGAGCAGTGACGTCATCACTTGGAATGGTCACACAATGGGAGCAGTGAGGTCATCACTTGGAATGGTCACACAATGGGAGCAGTGAGGTCATCACTTGGAATGGTCACACAATGGGAGCAGTGACATCATCACTTGGAATGGTCACACAATGGAAGCAGTGAGGTCATCACTTGGAATGGTCACAGAATGGGAGCAGTGAGGTCATCACTTGGACTGGTCACACAATGGGAGCAGTGAGGTCATCACTTGGAATGGTCACACAATGGGAGCTGTGAGGTCATCACTTGGAATGGTCACACAATGGGAGCAGTGAGGTCATCACTTGGAATGGTCACACAATGGGAGCAGTGAGGTCATCACTTGGACTGGTCACACAATGGGAGCAGTGAGGTCATCACTTGGAATAGTCACACAATGGGAGAAGTGAGGTCATCACTTGGAATGGTCACACAATGGGAGCAGTGAGGTCATCACTTGGAATGGTCACACAATGGGAGCAGTGAGCTCATCACTTGGACTGTTCACACAATGGGAGCAGTGAGGTCATCACTTGGAATGGTCACACAATGGGAGCAGTGAGGTCATCACTTGGAATGGTCACACAATGGGAGCAGTGAGGTCATCACTTGAAATGTTCACACAATGGGAGCAGTGAGGTCATCACTTGGAATGGTCACAGTGAGGTCATCACTTGGAATGGCCTCAATGGGAGCAGTGACGTCATCACTTGGAATGGTCACACAATGGGAGCAGTGAGGTCATCACTTGGAATGGTCACACAATGGGAGCAGTGAGGTCATCACTTGGAATGGTCACACAATGGGATCAGTGAGGTCACCACTTGGAATGGTCACACAATGGGAGCAGTGACGTCATCACCTGGAATGGTCACACAATGGGTGCAGTGAGGTCATCACTTGGAATGGTCACACAATGGGAGCAGTGAGGTCATCACTTGGAATGGTCACACAATGGGAGCAGTGAGGTCATCACTTGGAATTGTCACAATGGGAGCAGTGAGGTCATCACTTGGAATGGTCACACAATGGGAGCAGTGAGGTCATCACTTGGAATGGTCACACAATGGGAGCAGTGAGGTCATCACTTGGAACGGTCACACAATGAGAGCAGTGACATCACTTGGCATGTTCACACAATGGGAGCAGTGATGTCATCACTTCGACTGTTCACACAATGGGAGCAGTGAGGTCATCACTTGGAATGGTCACACAATGGGAGCAGTGAGGTCATCACTTGGAATGGTCACACAATGGGAGCAGTGACAGCATCACTTGGAATGTTCACACAATGGGAGCAGTGAGGTCATCACTTGGAATGGTCACACAATGGGAGCAGTGAGGTCATCACTTGGAATGGTCACGCAATGGGAGCAGTGACGTCATCACTTGGAATGGTCACACAATGGGATCAGTGAGGTCATCACTTGGAATGGTCACACAATGGGATCAGTGAGGTCATCACTTGGAATGGTCACACAATGGGAGCAGTGAGGTCATCACTTGGAACGGTCACACAATGAGAGCAGTGACATCACTTGGCATGTTCACACAATGGGAGCAGTGATGTCATCACTTCGACTGTTCACACAATCGGAGCAGTGAGGTCATCACTTGGAATGGTCACACAATGGGAGCAGTGAGGTCATCACTTGGAATGGTCACACAATGGGAGCAGTGACAGCATCACTTGGAATGTTCACACAATGGGAGCAGTGAGGTCATCACTTGGAATGGTCACACAATGGGAGCAGTGAGGTCATCACTTGGAATGGTCACGCAATGGGAGCAGTGACGTCATCACTTGGAATGGTCACACAATGGGATCAGTGAGGTCATCAGTTGGAATGTTCACACAATGGGAGCAGTGACGTCATCACTTGGAATGGTCACACAATGGGAGCAGTGACGTCATCACTTGGAATGGTCACACAATGGGAGCAGTGACGTCATCACTTGGAATGGTCACAATGGGAGCAGTGACGTCATCACTTGGACTGTTGACACAATGGGAACAGTGAGGTCATCACTTGGACTATTCACACAATGGGAGCAGTGAGGTCATCACTTGGAATGGTCACACAATGGGAGCAGTGACGTCATCACTTGGACTGTTCACAAAATGGGAGCAGTGAGGTCATCACTTGGACTGTTCACACAATGGGAGCAGTGACATCACTCGGACTGTTCACACAATGGGAGCAGTGAGGTCATCACTTGGACTGGTCACACAATGGGAGCAGTGAGGTCATCACTTGGAATGGTCGCACAATGGGAGCAGTGAGGTCATCACTTGGAATGGTCACACAATGGGAGCAGTGAGGTCATCACTTGGAATGGTCGCACAATGGGAGCAGTGAGGTCATCACTTGGAATGGTCACACAATGGGAGCAGTGAGGTCATCACTTGGACTGGTCACACAATGGGAGCAGTGACATCACTCGGACTGTTCACACAATGGGAGCAGTGAGGTAATCACTTGGACTGGTCACACAATGGGAGCATTGAGGTCATCACTTGGACTGTTCACACAATGGGAGCAGTGAGGTCATCACTTGGAATGGTCACACAATGGGATCAGTGAGGTCATCACTTGGAATGGTCACACAATGGGAGCAGTGACGTCATCACTCGGAATGTTCACACAATGGGAGCAGTGAGGTCATCACTTGGAATGGTCACAATGGGAGCAGTGAGGTCATCACTTGGAATGGTCACACAATGGGAGCACTGAGGTCATCACTTGGAATGGTCACACAATGGGAGCAGTGAGGTCATCACTTGGAATGGTCACACAATGGGAGCAGTGAGGTCATCACTTGGAATGGTCACACAATGGGAGCAGTGACATCACTTGGAATGTTCACACAATGGGAGCAGTGAGGTCATCACTTGGACTGTTCACACAATGGGAGCAGTGAGGTCATCACTTGGAATGGTCACACAATGGGAGCAGTGACAGCATCACTTGGAATGTTCACACAATGGGAGCAGTGAGGTCATCACTTGGAATGGTCACACAATGGGAGCAGTGAGGTCATCACTTGGAATGGTCACACAATGGGAGCAGTGACAGCATCACTTGGAATGTTCACACAATGGGAGCAGTGAGGTCATCACTTGGAATGGTCACACAATGGGAGCAGTGAGGTCATCACTTGAAATGTTCACACAATGGGAGCAGTGAGGTCATCACTTGGAATGGTCACACAATGGGAGCAGTGAGGTCATCACTTGGAATGGCCTCAATGGGAGCAGTGACGTCATCACTTGGAATGGTCACACAATGGGAGCAGTGAGGTCATCACTTGGAATGGTCACACAATGGGAGCAGTGAGGTCATCACTTGGAATGGTCACAGAATGGGAGCAGTGAGGTCATCACTTGGACTGGTCACACAATGGGAGCGAGCAGTGACGTCATCACTTGGAATGTTCACACAATGGGAGCAGTGAGTTCATCACTTGGAATGGTCACACAATGGGAGCAGTGAGGTCATCACTTGGAATGGTCACACAATGGGAGCAGTGACGTCATCACTTGGAATGGTCACACAATGGGAGCAGTGAGGTCATCACTTGGAATGGTCACAGAATGGGAGCAGTGACATCATCACTTGGAATGGTCACACAATGAGAGCAGTGAGGTCATCACTTGGAATGGTCACACAATGGGAGCAGTGAGGTCATCACTTGGAATGGTCACACAATGGGAGCAGTGAGGTCATCACTTGGACTGTTCACACAATGGGAGCAGTGAGGTCATCACTTGGACTGTTCACACAATGGGAGCAGTGAGCTCATCACTTTGAATGGTCACACAATGGGAGCATTGAGATCATCACTTGGAATGGTCACACAATGGGAGCAGTGAGGTCATCACTTGGACTGTTCACACAATGGGAGCAGTGACGTCATCACTTGGACTGGTCACACAATGGGAGCAGTGAGGTCATCACATGGAATGGTCACACAATGGGAGCAGTGACGTCATCACTTGGAATGGTCACACAATGGGAGCAGTGAGGTCATCACTTGGAATGGTCACACAATGGGAACAGTGAGGTCATCACTTGGAATGGTCACACAATGGGAGCAGTGAGGTCATCACTTGGAATGGTCACACAATGGGAGCAGTGACGTCATCATTTGGACTGTTCGCACAATGGGAGCAGTGAGGTCATCACTTGGAATGGTCACACAATGGGAGCACTGAGGTCATCACTTGGAATGGTCACACAATGGGAGCAGTGAGGTCATCACTTGGAATGTTCACACAATGGAAGCAGTGAGGTCATCACTTGGAATGGTCACACAATGGGAGCAGTGAGGTCATCACTTGGAATGTTCACACAATGGGAGCAGTGAGGTCATCACTTGGAATGGTCACACAATGCGAGCAGTGAGGTCATCACTTGGAATCGTCACACAATGGGAGCAGTGAGGTCATCACTTGGAATGGTCACACAATGGGAGCAGTGAGGTCATCACTTCGAATGTTCACACAATGGGAGCAGTGAGGTCATCACTTCGAATGGTCACACAATGGGAGCAGTGAGGTCATCACTTGGAATGGTCACACAATGGGAGCAGTGAGGTCATCACTTGGAATGGTCACACAATGGGAGCAGTGACATCATCACTTGGAATGGTCACACAATGGGAGCAGTGAGGTCAGCACTTGGAATGGTCACACAATGGGAGCAGTGAGGTCATCACTTGGAATGGTCACACAATGGGAGCAGTGAGGTCATCACTTCGAATGTTCACACAATGGGAGCAGTGAGGTCATCACTTCGAATGGTCACACAATGGGAGCAGTGAGGTCAGCACTTGGAATGGTCACACAATGGGAGCAGTGACATCATCACTTGGAATGGTCACACAATGGGAGCAGTGAGGTCATTACTTGGAATGTTCACACAATGGGAGCAGTGAGGACATCACTTGGAATGGTCACACAATGGGAGCAGTGAGGTCATCACTTGGAATGGTCACACAATGGGAGCAGTGACATCATCACTTGGAATGGTCACACAATGGGAGCAGTGAGGTCATCACTTGGACTGTTCACACAATGGGAGCAGTGAGGTCATCACTTGGACTGTTCACACAATGGCAGCAGTGAGCTCATCACTTGGAATGGTCACACAATGGGAGCAGTGAGGTCATCCCTTGGAATGGTCACACAATGGGAGCAGTGAGGTCATCACTTGGAATGTTCACACAATGGGAGCAGTGAGGTCATCACTTGGAATGGTCACACAATGGGAGCAGTGAGGTCATCACTTGGACTGTTCACACAATGGGAGCAGTGAGGTCATCACTTGGACTGTTCACACAATGGGAGCAGTGAGGTCATCACTTGGAATGGTCACACAATGGGAGCAGTGAGGTCATCACTTGGAATGGTCACACAATGGGAGCAGTGAGGTCATCACTTGGAATGGTCACACAATGGGAGCAGTGATGTCATCACTTGGAATGTTCACACAATGGGAGCAGTGAGGTCATCACTTGGAATGGTCACACAATGGGAGCAGTGACGTCATCACTTGGAATGGTCACACAATGGGAGCAGTGAGGTCATCACTTGGAATGTTCACAAAATGGGAGCAGTGAGGTCATCACTTGGAATGTTCACACAATGGGAGCAGTGAGGTCATCACTTGGAATGGTCACACAATGGGAGCAGTGAGGTCATCACTTGGAATGGTCACACAATGGGAGCAGTGAGGTCATCACTTGCACTGGTCACACAATGGGAGCAGTGAGGTCATCACTTGGAATGGTCACACAATGGGAGCAGTGAGGTCATCACTTGGAATGTTCACACAATGGGAGCAGTGAGGTCATCACTTGGAATGGTCACAATGGGGGCAGTGAGGTCATCACTTGGAATGGTCACACAATGGGAGCAGTGAGGTCATCACTTGGAATGGTCACACAATGGGAGCAGTGAGGTCATCACTTGGAATGGTCACACAATGGGAGCAGTGAGGTCATCACTTGGAATGTTCACACAATGGGAGCAGTGAGGTCATCACTTGGACTGTTCACACAATGGGAGCAGTGAGGTCATCACTTGGAATGGTCACACAATGGGAGCAGTGAGGTCATCACTTGGAATGGTCACAAAATGGGAGCAGTGAGGTCATCACTTGGAATGGTCACACAATGGGAGCAGTGAGGTCATCACTTGGAATGGTCACACAATGAGAGCAGTGAGGTCATCACTTGGAATGGTCACACAATGGGAGCAGTGAGGTCATCACTTGGAATGGTCACACAATGGGAGCAGTGAGGTCATCACTTGGAATGTTCACACAATGGGAGCAGTGACATCACTCGGACTGTTCACACAATGGGAGCAGTGAGGTCATCACTCGGACTGTTCACACATTGGGAGCAGTGAGGTCATCACTTGGACTGGTCACACAATGGGAGCAGTGAGGTCATCACTTGGAATGGTCACACAATGGGAGCAGTGAGGTCATCACTTGGAATGGTCACACAATGGGAGCAGTGACGTCATCACTTGGAATGGTCACACAATGGGAGCAGTGAGGTCATCACTTGGAATGGCCACAGAATGGGAGCAGTGACATCATCACTTGGAATGGTCACACAATGGGAGCAGTGAGGTCATCACTTGGAATGCTAGCACAATGGGAGCAGTGAGGTCATCACTTGGAATTGTCACAAAATGGGAGCAGTGACGTCATCACTTGGAATAGTCACACAATGGGAGCAGTGAGGTCATCACTTGGAATGGTCACACAATGGGAGCAGTGACGTCATCACTTGGAATGGTCACACAATGGGAGCAGTGAGGTCATCACTTGGAATGTTCACAAAATGGGAGCAGTGAGGTCATCACTTGGAATGTTCACACAATGGGAGCAGTGAGGTCATCACTTGGAATGGTCACACAATGGGAGCAGTGAGGTCATCACTTGGAATGGTCACACAATGGGAGCAGTGAGGTCATCACTTGCACTGGTCACACAATGGGAGCAGTGAGGTCATCACTTGGAATGGTCACACAATGGGAGCAGTGAGGTCATCACTTGGAATGTTCACACAATGGGAGCAGTGAGGTCATCACTTGGAATGGTCACAATGGGGGCAGTGAGGTCATCACTTGGAATGGTCACACAATGGGAGCAGTGAGGTCATCACTTGGAATGGTCACACAATGGGAGCAGTGAGGTCATCACTTGGAATGGTCACACAATGGGAGCAGTGAGGTCATCACTTGGAATGTTCACACAATGGGAGCAGTGAGGTCATCACTTGGACTGTTCACACAATGGGAGCAGTGAGGTCATCACTTGGAATGGTCACACAATGGGAGCAGTGAGGTCATCACTTGGAATGGTCACAAAATGGGAGCAGTGAGGTCATCACTTGGAATGGTCACACAATGGGAGCAGTGAGGTCATCACTTGGAATGGTCACACAATGAGAGCAGTGAGGTCATCACTTGGAATGGTCACACAATGGGAGCAGTGAGGTCATCACTTGGAATGGTCACACAATGGGAGCAGTGAGGTCATCACTTGGAATGTTCACACAATGGGAGCAGTGACATCACTCGGACTGTTCACACAATGGGAGCAGTGAGGTCATCACTCGGACTGTTCACACATTGGGAGCAGTGAGGTCATCACTTGGACTGGTCACACAATGGGAGCAGTGAGGTCATCACTTGGAATGGTCACACAATGGGAGCAGTGAGGTCATCACTTGGAATGGTCACACAATGGGAGCAGTGACGTCATCACTTGGAATGGTCACACAATGGGAGCAGTGAGGTCATCACTTGGAATGGCCACAGAATGGGAGCAGTGACATCATCACTTGGAATGGTCACACAATGGGAGCAGTGAGGTCATCACTTGGAATGCTAGCACAATGGGAGCAGTGAGGTCATCACTTGGAATTGTCACAAAATGGGAGCAGTGACGTCATCACTTGGAATAGTCACACAATGGGAGCAGTGAGGTCATCACTTGGAATGGTCACACAATGGGAGCAGTGAGGTCATCACTTCGAATGGTCACACAATGGGAGCAGTGAGGTCATCACTTGGACTGTTCACACAATGGGAGCAGTGAGGTCATCACTTGGACTGTTCACACAATGGGAGCAGTGAGGTCATCACTTGGAATGGTCACACAATGGGAGCAGTGAGGTCATCACTTGGAATGGTCACAGAATGGGAGCAGTGAGGTCATCACTTGGAATGGTCACACAATGGGAGCAGTGAGGTCATCACTTGGAATGGTCACACAATGGGAGCAGTGAGGTCATCACTTGGAATGGTCACACAATGGGAGCAGTGAGGTCATCACTTGGAATGGTCACACAATGGGAGCAGTGAGGTCATCACTTGGAATGGTCACACAATGGGAGCAGTGAGGTCATCACTTGGAATGTTCACACAATGGGAGCAGTGAGGTCATCACTTGGAATGGTCACACAATGGGAGCAGTGAGGTCATCACTTGGAATGTTCACACAATGGGAGCAGTGAGGTCATCACTTGGAATGGTCACACAATGGGAGCAGTGAGGTCATCACTTGGAATGGTCACACAATGGGAGCAGTGAGGTCATCACTTGGAATGTTCACACAATGGGAGCAGTGAGGTCATCACTTGGAATGGTCACACAATGGGAGCAGTGAGGTCATCACTTGGATTGGTCACACAATGGGAGCTGTGAGGTCATCACTTGGACTGTTCACACTTCCACACTCAGTCCGCGTCTTGTTCCCCGAAGTAACTGCAGCTGTTTTTCTCCGGATGAACTGAACTGATTCCCCCACAGCCTGAAACAGATTAAAGATTAAACAGGAAATAAACAGATTGAACAACAGTGTAAATAACCGCGAGACTGGGGGTAATATTTCAATAATAATTACTGACAAATATTACCCAAAAAAGTGACTGAATCCCATTGATAGTTTATTTATTACATTAAACATTTACACAAACACTCACGTGATCTGCTCCAGACTCCGGCAGGTCAGTATGAGGCAGCGGATAGCGGGGACAGATCGGTCTGTGAAGTCGTTTCTTGCCAGGTTCAGATCCCTCAGTGAGCGGTTTGTACTGAGAGCGGAGGCGAGATCCTCAGTACAAGAATCTGTGAGTCCGACATCCCATAGCCTGGGGATCAGAGAGAGAAATAACAGGAATCAGAGTCAATCCCCAGAGTTTATTAATAACACTATTACTGATACTAATAATAATGTCCAGTGTCAGACATCCAGTTATTATAAACACAATCTCACACAGTCTGGTACTTACCGCAGTGTCTGTATTTTACAGTCCGGGTTCCTCAGAGCCGCAGACAGTCGTTTCACTCCTGAATCTCCCAGTTTATTATCACTCAGGTCCAGATCCGTCAGTGAGCGGTTTGTACTGAGAGCGGAGGCGAGATCCTCGGCACAAGAATCTGTGAGACCGACATCACCCAGCCTGGGGATCAGAGAGAGAAATAACAGGAATCAGAGTCAATCCCCAGAGTTTATTAATAACACTATTACTGATACTAATAATAATGTTCAGTGTCAGACATCCAGTTATTATAAACACAATCTCACACAGTCTGGTACTTACTGCAGAGTCTGTATTTTACAGTCCGGGTTCCTCAGAGCCACAGACAGTAGTTTCACTCCTGAATCTCCCAGTTTATTATCACTCAGGTCCAGATCCGTCAGTGAGCGGTTTGTACTGAGAGCGGAGGTGAGATCCTCGGCACAAGAATCTGTGAGACGGACATTAACCAGCCTGGGGATCAGAGAGAGAAATAACAGGAATCAGAGTCAATCCCCAGAGTTTATTAATAACACTATTACTGATACTAATAATAATATTCAGTGTCAGACATCCAGTTATTATAAACACAATCTCACACAGTCTGGTACTTACCCCAGTCTCTGTATTTTACAGTCCGGGTTCCTCAGAGCCGCAGACAGTAGTTTCACTCCTGAATCTCCCAGTTTATTATGACTCAGGTTCAGATCCGTCAGTGAGCGGTTTGTACTGAGAGCGGAGGCGAGATCATCGGCACAAGAATCTGTGAGACCGACAGACCATAGACTGGGGATCAGAGAGAGAAATAACAGGAATCAGAGTAAATCCCCAGAGTTTATTAATAACACTATTACTGATACTAATAATAATGTTCAGTGTCAGACATCCAGTTATTATAAACACAATCTCACACAGTCTGGTACTTACTCCAGTGTCTGTATTTTACAGTCCGGGTTCCTCAGAGCCGCAGACAGTAGTTTCACTCCTGAATCTCCCAATTGAATGCCATTCAGCCTAAAAACAAACAGAGAGAGAGAAACAAACAGAATCAAAGCCCGGATCTGATATATTTTTCTCTCTGGGATATTACAGCAATCACTGAAAGTACTTCAGGAAATTAATCACCCGGTTTTCCCCATCGGCGACAGTCGGGCGGGGGCGGGGAGGGTCGGCCGGGGCCGGGGTCGGGTGGGGCCGGGGTCGGGAGAGGGTCGGGCGGGGCCGGGGTCGGGAGAGGGTCGGGCGGGGCCGGGAGAGGGTCGGGCGGTGCCGGGGTCGGGAGAGGGTCGGGCGGGGCCGGGGTCGGTAGGGTCGGGCGGGGCCGGGGTCGGGAGGGGGTCGGGCGGGTCCGGGAGAGGGAGAGGGTCGGGCGGGGCCGGGGTCGGGAGAGGGTCGGGGCGAGGCCGGCGGCCGGAGGCGGCGGTCGGGCGGGGCCGGCGGAGGGGCGGCCGGAGTGTCGGGAGGGGCCGGGGGGGGCGGCAGAGGGTCGGGCGGGGCCGGGAGAGGGTCGGGCGAGGGTCGGCGGCCGGAGGGTCGGCCGGGCGGCGGAGTGTCGGGCGGGGCCGGGGACGGCGGAGGGTCGGGCGGGGCCGGTGGAGGGTCGGGCGGGGCCGGGGACGGCCGGGCGGCGGAGGGTCGGGCGGGGCCGGGCGGGGCCGGAGGCGGCGGAGGGTCGGGCGGGGCCGGGGACGGCGGAGGGTCGGGCGGGGCCGGGGGCGGCGGAGGGTCGGGCGGGGCCGGAGGCGGCGGGGGGCCGGGCGGGGCCGGCGGAGGGTCGGGCGGGGCCGGGGACGGCGGAGGGTCGGGTGGGGCCGGGGACGACGGAGGGTCGGGCGGGGCCGGGGAACGGCGGAGGGTCGGGCGGGGCCGGGGACGACGGAGGGTCGGGCGGGGCCGGGGACGGCGGAGGGTCGGGCGGCGGCGGAGGGTCGGGCGGGGCCGGGGACGACGGAGGGTCGGGCGGGGCCGGGGATGACGGAGGGTCGGGCGGGGCTGGGCGAGGGTCGGGCGGGGCCGGGGACGGCAGAGGGTCGGGCGGGGCTGGGCGAGGGTCGGGCAGGGCCGGGGACGGCGGAGGGTCGGGCGGGGCCGGGGTCGGGTGTCGCGGCCTCGCTCTGGGGAATTGGGGGAAGCGGGTTTGATGACACACATTGACTTTGCCCATTGTGCTCTGTGTTCTACAGTATTGAGGTTCTACAAACACTGACAACATCAGCACAGAGGAGCTCGGCTGCACCCAGGCTCTCCCAGAACTCCCTCTCGATGATTATGGAGGGAGCCACAGCCCGCAGGGAGGTTCTCGTCACTTTCAAGGGGCGGAAGAGACCAACACAGCCTGGGTGCACATTGCACAGTGGGGCTCAAGCAGGGATGTGGTCGGGAGGAGCAGCCTGCAGTGACACAAACCTTTCAATGATCTCAGTAGATCACAAAACGTTACTGCAAAGCCTCACTTAACCTCATCAGGCTGTGCCTCTCATCACATCCCCATCACTCTGCCTTCCCCACCCTAGTCCTGAACATCCTTACTCTCACCAACTTACCCTGCACCTCCACCCATCTCTCTCTATATTATTACATCCCCATCACTCTGCCTTCCCCACCCTACTCCTGAACATCCTTACTCTCACCAACTTACCCTGCACCTCCACCCATCTCTCTCTATATTATCACATCCCCATCACTCTGCCTTCCTCACCCTACTCCTGAACATCCTTACTCTCACCAACTTACCCTGCACCTCCACCCATCTCTCTCTATATTATCACATCCCCATCTCACGAGCCACCCCTCACACTCACCCTCATCCTAGTCCAATCATACCAACTAACAACACACAAGGATAGGCAATTGTGTGTTTTAGCCAATGTTCATGTGAAGTTTCGGTTAATGTGGTGTCAAACATTGAAATCTTTATTTTCAACACTTTCCGTTCTTCGAAAGATTTGTGTACATGTTTGGAAGTGGCTTAGTGAGTTGCAGTGAATGGTGAGACATAACGGTAGCCCCCGCAATGCTGATGAGTGTGACAGGAATGGTTTGGGCATTGTAGGGATGCTTTGTGTTGTTGGTGTGGGCTGGTGTTAACCTGGCACATCATGTGTCATCCAGGGCGAGCAGCACCAAGTGAAGAAATTCTGGCCATGGTGAGGCCATCTCTGGTGACCCGGTCAGCAATGTGGCCGGGTGTTGATGCCCTCTGTGCGGTGCAGCATCAGGAGTTGTGGAGAAGGTTGGTGTTGTTGTTGGTGTGCCTGGTGCTGCTGGTGTTGGGGCTGATCGTGGTGAGACTCTGAGGCCCAAGGTGAGACAGTATAAACCAGACCCATGCTGGTGTAATAGATGGCAGGTGAACTTGAGATATCAGAAGCTATCTGTTAACGGTGAGAGAGGTTGTTCCAATGAGGTGACACTGGATAGAGAGTTTGCTCCAAACACTTGCAACCTGCATAAAGCTCAATCTGTCTTCCAAATGCAGTAAGCAACAGCTTCTGAGCTTGGAAAGTGAACAGCTGTGAGATGGGAGCTTTTATAGCACATTTCCAGCTGTCAAGTAATGAAATGATTCCATGGCCTTTCAAATCCCGCCCTGGTTACCTGACGTGATCCCCGAGCAGCGTGGACCACAGGAACATAGGGTCTGATGAAAGGGAGGAACTGAAAGAAATCAGTATTTGTAGGGAAATGGTGTTAGGGAAATTGATGGGATTGAAGGCCGATAAATCCCCAGGGCCTGATAATCTACATCCTAGGGTACTTAAGGAAGTGGCCCTAGAAATAGTAGATGCATTGCTGATCATCTGCCAACATTTGATGGAATCTGGAACAGTACCCATGGATTGGAGGGTAGCTAATGTTACCCCACTGTTCAAAAAAGGTGGTAGAGAGAAAACAGGGAATTACAGACCGGTTAGCCTGACATCGGTAGTGAGGAAAATGCTAGAGTCCATTATAAAAGATGCAATAGCAGAGCACTTGGAAAACAGTGACAGGATCGGACAAAGTCAACATGGATTTACAAAAGGTAAATCGTGCTTGAATAATCTACTGGAATTTTTTGAGGATGTAACTAGTAAAATAGATAAGGGAGAACCAGTGGATGTGGTGTATTTGGACTTTCAGAAGGCTTTCGATAAGGTCCCACATAAGAGATTAGTGTGTAAAGTTAAGGCACATGGGATTGGGTGCAAGGTATTGACTTGGATAGAGAACTGGTTGGCAGACAGGAAGCAAAGAGTTGGAATAAACAGGTCTTTTTCTGAGAGGCAGGCAGTGACTAGTGGGGTACCGCAGGGATTGGTCCTTGGACCCCGGCTATTCACAATATATATTAATGATCTAGACAAGGGAACTAGATGTAATATCTCCAAATTTGCAGATGACACAAAGCTGGGTGGGCGTGTGTGTTGTGAGGAGGATGCCGAGAAACTACAGGATGATTTGGACAGGTTGGGTGATTGGGCAGAAGCATGGCAGATGCAATACAACGTGGATAAATGTGAGGTTATCCACTTTGGTGTCAAAAACAGGAAGGCAGATTATTATCTGAATGGCAATAGATTGGGAGAAGGGGAAGTGCAATGAGACCTGGGTGTCCTTGTGCACCAGTCGCTGAAGGTAAGCATGCAGGTGCAGCAGGCGGTTAAGGCGGCAAATGGTATGTTGGCCTTCGTAGCGAGAGGATTTGAGTACAGGAACAAGGATGTCTTGCTGCAGTTGTACAGGGCCTTGGTGAGACCACATCTTGAGTATTGTGTGCAGTTTTGGTCACCTCATCTGAGGAAGGATATTCCTGCCATGGAAGGAGTTCAGCGAAGATTCACCAGGCTGATACCTGGGATGGCAGGAATGACGTATGAAGAGAGATTGGGTCGATTGGGCTTGTACTCGCTGGAGTTTAGAAGAATGAGAGGGGATCTCATTGAAACTTATAAAATTCTAACCGGACTAGACAGACTAGATGCAGGAAGGATGTTCCCGATGGCGGGGGAGTCCAGAACCAGGGGTCACAGTCTAAAGAATAAGGGGTAGGCCTTCTAGGACAGAAATGAGGAGGAATTTCTTCACCCAGAGAGTGGTGAACCTGTGGAATTCTCTACCACAGAAGGCAGCAGAGGCCAATTCATTAAATATATTCAAGGAGGAGTTGGATATATTTCTTAAGGCTAAAGGGATCAAGGGATATGGGGAGAAAGCAGGGACAGGGTACTGAATTTGGATGATCAGCCATGATCGCATTGAATGGCGGAGCAGGCTCGAGGGGCCGATTGGCCTACTCCTGCTCCTATCTTCTATGTTTCTATGTAAACTCTGAAGGCGAGCTGAAAATAGTTGTTACTGTAATCCTCTGTTAACAAGGTTATAATGACCTGAATTGCCTCCCCCGCCGCTACGTGTCGGGTCTGCTCTGCTCTGACAGACCCGACATTTGGGAAAGGCACGTGGTGGCGGGTTGACATCGGGGTCCCGAACCACTGGGGAAAAATCCATTTTCCCACCCGACCCGCCACTGATCGCACCCGCTGACCCCTGCGAAATTCCCCCCTCACAGGGAATGTATCTCACTCTGTCCAACTGCCCATATATTCAGGGACTGTCCGTTAATGTATTTATTAAATAAAGTGCTGTCTGTGTGGAGCCTTTAAATGTCCCTCAGTCCGGTCTCATTCCCTGATGATCAGAATTACCCTCCTGGAGCTCAGTGACCGGCCTCGTCATGTTTGGAGAAACTTGTCTCAGTTCTGCTGCTCCTTAAATCCCGGATTTTATGGGAATCGGTCGATTTTTTCAGAATTAAATGATAAAGCGGTGATTCCCTGTGCTTTCTACTCTGTGCATTATATTAATCTGTACAATAACTCTGGGTGAGTTATATTGTGAAACGCTCACTGCTGCTGTAAAATCCGCCCCCCAGGATTTTATATAACAAGGAGAATTAATTCTGAAATAAAAACAGGAAATGCTGGAAATACCCAGCAGGTCAGGCAGCATCTACAGAGAGAGAAACAGAGTTAATGTTTCAGGACAAGGACCCCTCGTCAGAACTGGAACAAGTTACAGATGTAACAGATGTTTAAGCAAGTGTCGGGGCCGGGAAAGGTGGGGGGAGCGGAGGACACAACAAAAGGGAAGGTCTGTGATAGGGTGGAAGACAGGAGAGATTAAATGTGGAGGCTGGTGGGGTGAAAGGTGAAGACAAGGGGAACCTATCGTGGTTCTGGGAGGGAGGGGCAGGGGTGAGAGCAGAAGTGTGGGAAACAGAACAGACACGGTCAAGAGCCGCGTCAACCACGGTAGAGGGGAATCCTCGGTTGAGGGAAAAGGAAGACATGTCGGAAGCACTGGATGGAACGTGGCATCATCAGAAAAACTGGGAGAATGGGCCAGCGTCCTTACAGGAAGCGAGGTGGGAGGAAGTGTATTCCAGGTAGCTGTGGGAGTCAGAGGGCTTATAGTGAATGTTTGTCAATAGCAGCAATAGAGTTTATTCTGTCCCGTTACAAGTTTTAAATGTCCCTGTGCTCCTAGTTTATAGGGGAGGGGAGTCTTTTGCTTTATTCCCATTATTGAACTGGCTCTACATTTATTTCAGGTGTAACTGGCCCGACAGTTTTTGGGGAATTTTCGGAAGTTCCCTCCCCGAGCGGGGCCTCAAACACAGGGGGTGGATTATGGGGTATTCTCGGGTTCACTGCCCCTGGTTTACCCAGGAGCCGCCCGCTGTGTGCGAGGCCCCACCGCTGGCCGGTGTGTGTCTGTACTCCGGTTAGATTGGAACCTTTTCACCGGCAGGTTTAAGATCCTGAATATCAATCTTTACTCAATGTTCAGGACTGTGAATAATTGTAAACATTTACAGCTGAAAGAATTCCCAATTCCCCAATATTCCCAATCCAGGAAACTACCCCCTCGACAGGACACACCCTGCACGGTATTGGAGTAAATATCGAACTGTTAGTGATTTAAACTCGGGTTTCTCTCCTGTTTCTAGTTGAAATGGTGGATGTGGAAAATATTTTAAATTAATGTTATCTTTACTGCCGGATTATATTTTATATGTTTACCTGTCCAGCCTTATTAAATATGATTTATTGTAATTAAATTATCAGACTCTCAGTGACCTGTATCTGCTGATCCGATAAAGACTGTAAAATCCCTACTTGGTCACAAGGATCCATTTTAGATTCTCCAGTCCTTAGGGAATTACTGACCGATCATATTATTGGTCATATTTGTGTTGAATCCGCTTCTCCCTGGTTTAACTGAACTGTTTGTTTCCCTACATTACGGAGCAACAACACAATCCGTGACTGTTCTACAATTCACCCAACAGTTAGAGACAAATAAACAGTTACCTCAAAACCCAGCATTTGTGCAGTACGGGTCCCAGCCGCTGGAGTCCTTCACACTGAATGGAGCAGCCTCCTAGATCGAGGTCCTTTATTGTATCACAGAGTCCAATGACGTGAGACAGGACCGCACAGTCAATCGGGGTCAATGTCAATCCAGTAAATCTAAGTGTTTCCACAGATCCCACTGTGGTCTGAGCCAGTGCTTTATTCTGAGACTCAAACAGGCAGTGGAATGTGTTCAGGAGGTTCCTTTTACCAGATTCACTCCATGTGTTTCCAATCTGTCCTTCAATCTTCTCCTTCACCCAGTCAATCACTCGGCAGGTGGTTTGATGAAGAAATCGACCCAGAAACTCCTCCAGGGGCCGAGCTGCCCGTGGGGAGGAGAGACCAGCAACAAAACGGAGAAATATCTCAAATCGCCCATCTTCCTTGCTGTGGGATTCATTGAGGAATTTCAGGATGTCCCCGGGATCTGGAGTCAGGAATTGTGCGAGTGCGGCTACAAACTCTTGGATGGTGAGGTGCGGGAATGTGTACACCACGCTCTGGGCAGAATCATCTCTCTCCAAAAGTTCCATCATGAACCCAGACAGGAACTGGGAAGGTTGCAGATTGTACTTGACCAAATCTCCATTTCCAAACACAATCTTCTTCTCGGAGACTCCTGTGAAGGCCATCTCACCAAGCTTCAGTAACACATCACGGGGGCTTTCAATCTCTCGGCCATGGTTTTTCAGAATGTTGTAAATATAGTAGGAATATAGTTGGGTGATGGTCTTGGGAACTCGCTGCTGATTCCTGTCTCTTTGTGTAAAGAAGGGGCCCAGTGACAGACCGAGGATCCAGCAGTAGGAAGGGTTGTAGCACATTGTGTACAGGATCTCGTTCTCCTCCACGTGTTTGAAAACAGCTGCTGCCACCGTCTGATCTTTAAAAAACTTGTTGAAATATTCCTTCCGTTCTTCACCAACAAATCCCAGGATTTCAGCCCAGACACTGATCTCAGCCTTTTCCAATAAATGTAATGCAGTGGGGCGGCTGGTCACTAGCACTGAACATCCTGGGAGCAGCTTGTGCTGTATTAAACTGTACACAATGTCAGACACTTCACACCAGTCTTCAGGATCTGTGCACCTGTGCTGAGGTTCAGTATTTCTCCGATTGTCAGCAAAATCGATCCTGTCCTTGAATTCATCCAAACCATCGAATATAAACAGCAATCCCTCTGGGTTCTTCCAGAGCTCCCGAAGAATATTCCCAAAGTAAGGATACTGATCCAGTATCAGATTCCTCAGGTTTATTCTACAGTTAAATGCGTTCAAATCCCGGAATTTAAAACTGAAAACAAATTGAAAGTTTGGGTATATTTTCCCAGTGGCCCAGTCATGAACAATCTTTTGTACCATTGTTGTTTTTCCAATCCCCGGGACTCCGCTCACTGCTCCTGAACTCCCAGATTTGGATCGCCGGAAGATACCCATGATTTTCTGAAACAAACCCCCTCTCTGAGAAAAACAGCTGTGGAACAATTGATCAGTTCGGATTTTTTCCAGCTCTCCCCGGAGATGTTCCTCTCTCCACTCTTCATGGTCTCGGCCTCTTGCCAGCAGTTCATGTTCTACAAGAGTCCGATCTCGAACAGGAGAAATGACCGTTAGCTCAGCGTATCGATCAACCAGCTGGAAAATCTTAACCTTCTCCTTTATTAGGATAGTGTTCACTCTCAGTGTTTCAGTTTGTTCCCGGAGTGTTTCCTTGTGTTTCTGTTGAAGATCTTTAAAGAGAACAGACAGAAAGTGGTTCTCAGTATTTGCACTGACATAAAAACAACTTCTCAATGCCATTTCACTATTCAGTAAAATAACGCAAGATTAAACTGGCAATTTCGATAGAGATGTGTGTAGAAATTAAAACTCAGTTAGTAGCTGAGAACTGCTTCAAATCCTCACGTGATTCTAATATTTACTGGGAAATAGGGCAGAGGATATCAGTGGGATATGGACAGAGTGCGAATGGTCAAATGTACCAGTGCTTATGTATCAGACCTTGGGCAGGTTATCTGGGGCATTGTGTGAATTGGGACTGGGACAGACTGTGAATGGACGGATGTCCCACTGTTACTGTATCAGACCGTGGGCAGGTTATCTGGGGCATTGTGTGAATTGGGAGTGGGACAGACTGTGAATGGACGGATGTCCCACTGTTACTGTATCAGACCGTGGGCAGGTTATCTGGGGCAGTGTGTGAATTGGGAGTGGGACAGACTGTGAATGGACGGATGTCCCACTGTTACTGTATCAGACCGTGGGCAGGTTATCTGGAGCATTGTGTGAATTGGGAGTGGGACAGACTGTGAATGGTCAAGTGTCCCACTGTTACTGTATCAGACCTTGGGCAGGTTATCTGGGGCATTGTGTGAATTGGGAGTGGGACAGACTGTGAATGGTCAAGTGTCCCACTGTTACTGTATCAGACCTTGGGCAGGTTATCTGGGGCATTGTGTGAATTGGGAGTGGGACAGACTGTGAATGGTCAAGTGTCCCACTGTTATTGTATCAGACCTTGGGCAGGTTATCTGGGGCACTGTGTGAATTGGGAGTGGGACAGACTGTGAATGGTCAAGTGTCCCACTGTTACTGTATCAGACCATGGGCAGGTTATCTGGGGCAGTGTGAATTGGGAGTGGGACAGACTGTGAATGGTCGTGTCCCACTGTTACTGTATCAGACCTTGGGCAGGTTATCTGGGGCATTGTGTGAATTGGGAGTGGGACAGACTGTGAATGGTCAAGTGTCCCACTGTTACTGTATCAGACCTTGGGCAGGTTATCTGGGGCATTGTGTGAATTGGGAGTGGGACAGACTGTGAATGGTCAAATGTCCCACTGTTACTGTATGAGACCTTGGGCAGGTTATCTGGGGCATTGTGTGAATTGGGAGTGGGACAGACTGTGAATGGTCAAGTGTCCCACTGTTACTGTATCAGACCATGGGCAGGTTATCTGGGGCATTGTGTGAATTGGGAGTGGGACAGACTGTGAATGGTCAAGTGTCCCACTGTTACTGTATCAGACCATGGGCAGGTTATCTGGGGCATTGTGTGAATTGGGAGTGGGACAGACTGTGAATGGTCAAGTGTCCCACTGTTATTGTATCAGACCTTGGGCAGGTTTTTAATTTTTTTTTATTCATTGATGGGATGTGGGCGTCGCTGGCTAGGCCTGCATTTAGTGCCCATCCCTAATTGCCCTTGAGAAGATGGTGGTGAGCCGCCTTCTTGAACTGCTGCAGTCCATACGGTGTAGGTACACCCACAATGCTGTTAGGAAGGGAGTTCCAGGATTTTGGCCCAGCGACAGTGAAGGAACGGCGATACAGGTCCAAGTCAGGATGGTGTGTGGCTTGGAGGGGAACTTGTAGGTGGTGATGTTCCCATGCGTCTGCTGCCCTTGTCCTTCTAAGTGGTAGAGGTCGGGGGTTTGGAAGGTGTTGTTGAAGGAGCTTTGGCGAGTTGCTGCAGTGCATCTTGTAGATGGTACACACTGCAGCCACAGTGCGCCGGTGGTGGAGGGAGTGAATGTTGAAGGTGGTGGATGGAGTGCCAATCAAGCGGGCTGCTTTATCCTGAATGGTGTCGAGCTTCTTGAGTGTTGTTGGAGCTGCACTCATCCAGGCAAGTGGAGAGTATTCCATCACACTCCTGACTTGTACCTTGTAGATGGTGGAAAGGCTTTGGGGAGTCAGGAGGTGAGACACTCACCGCAGAATTCCCAGCCTCTGGCCTGCTCTTGTAGCCACAGTATTTATATGGCTGGTCCAGTTCAGTTTCTGATCAATGGTAACCCCCAGGATGTTGATAGTGGGGGATTCAGCAATGGTAATGCCATTGAATGTCAAGGGGAGATGGTTAGAGTCTCGCTTGTTGGAGATGGTCATTGCCTGGCACTTGTGTGGTGCAAATGTTACTTGCCAGTTGTCAGCCCAAGTCTGAATGTTGTCCAGGTCTTGCTGCATATGGACACGGACTGCGTCAGTATCTGACGAGTCTCGAATGGTGCTGGACAGTGTGCAATCATCAGCGAACATCCCCACTTCTGACCTTATGATTGAGGGAAGGTCATTGATGAAACAGCTGAAGATGGTTGGGCCTAGGACACTGCCCTGAGGAACTCCTGCAGTGATGTCATGTGATTGAGATGAATGACCTCCAACAACCACAGCCAACTTCCTTTGTGCTAGGTATGATTCCAACCAATGGAGAGTTTTCCCCTTGATTCCCATTGACTTCAGTTTTGCTAGGGCTCCTTGATGCCACACTCGATCAAATGCTGCCTTGATGTCAAGGGCAGTCACTCTCACCTCACCTCTTGAGTTCAGCTCTTTTGTCCATGTTTGGACCAAGGCTGTAATGAGGTCAGGAGCTGAGTGGCCCTGGCGGAACCCAAACTGGGCGTCAGTTAGCAGGTTATTGCTGAGTAAGTGCTGCTTGATAGCACTGTCGACGACACCTTCCATCACTTTGCTGATGATTGAGAGTAGACTGATGGGACGGTAATTGGCCGGGTCGGATTTGTCCTGCTTTTTGTAGACAGGACATACTTGGGCAATTTTCCACATTGCCGGGTAGATGCCAGTGTTGTAGCTGTACTGGAACAGCTTGGCTCGGGGCGCAGCTAGTTCTGGAGCACAAGTCTTCAGTACTATTGCCGGAATGTTGTCAGGGCCCATAGCCTTTGCAGTATCCAGTGTCTTCAGCCGTTTCTTGACATCACGTGGAGTGAATTGAATGGGCTGAAGACTGGCATCTGTGATGCTGGGGACCTCAGGAGGAGGCCGAGATGGATCATCCACTCGGCACTTCTGGCTGAAGATAGTTGCAAATGCTTCAGCCTTGTCTTTTGCACTCACATGCTGGGCTCCACCATCATTGAGGATGGCGATATTTTTGGAGCCTCCTCCTGTTAACTGTTTAATTGTCCACCACCACTCACGACTGGATAGAGTCATAGAGTTTTACAGCACAGAAAGAGGCCCTTCGGCCCATCGTGTCTGCGCCGCCCATCCATCCCTGTCCAGTCTAATCCCATTTTCCAGCATTTGGTCCATAGCCTTGTATGCAATGGCATTTCAAGTGCTCATCCAAATGCTTCTTGAATGTTGTGAGGGTTCCTGCCTCTACCACCCTTTTAGGCATTGAGTTCCACATTCCAACCACCCTCTGGGTGAAAAAGTTCCTCCTCAAATCCCCTCTAAATCTCCTGCCCCTTACCCTGAATCTATGCCCCCTTGTTATTGACCCCCCTACTAAGGGGAAAAGTTCCTCTTTGTCTACCCTATCTATGCCCCTCATCATTTTGTACACCTCAATCAGGTCCCCCCTCAGCCTTCTTTGCTCCAAGGAAAACAACCCCAGCCTGTTTAGTCTTTCTTCATAGCTGAGGCGCTCCATCCCAGGTAACATCCTGGTGAATCTTCTCTGCACCCTCTCCAAAGCAATCACATCCTTCCTATAGTGAGGCGACCAGAACTGCACACAGTACTCCAGCTGTGGCCTCACCAGCGTTTTGTACAGCTCCATCATAACCTCCCTGCTCTTATATTCTATGCCTCGGCTAATGAAGGCAAGTATCCCATATGCCTTTTTAACCACCTTATCTACCTGTTCCGCTGCCTTCAGGGATCTATGTACATATACACCAAGGTCCCTCTGACCCTCTGTACTTCCTAGGGTCCTACCACTCATTGTGTATTCCCTTGCCTTATTTGTCCGTCCAAAATGCATCACCTCGCACTTTTCAGGGTTAAATTCCATTTGCCACTTTTCCGCCCATCTGACCAACCCGTTTATATCATCCTGTAGCCTGAGGCTTTCCTCCTCGCAATTTACCACCCCACCAATTTTTGTGTCATCTGCGAACTTACTGATCATACCTTTCACATTCTCATCCAAATCATTTATGTAGATCACAAACAACAAGGGATGTGGCAGGACTGCAGAGCTTTGATTTAATCCAATGGTTGTGAGATCGCTTAGCTCTGTCTATCGCATGTTGCTTCCGTTGTTTGGCATGCAAGTAGTCCTGTGTTGTAGCCTCACCAGGTTGACACCTCATATTTCGGTATGCCTGGTGCTGTTCACGGCATGCTCTCCTGCACTCTTCGTTAAACCAGGGTTGATCTCCCGGCTTAATGGTAATGGTAGAGTGAGGGATATGCCGGGCCATGAGGTTAGATTGTGGTTGAATACAATTCTGCTGCTGCTGATGGCCCACAGCACCTCATGGATGCCCAGTTTTCAGTTGCCAGATCTGTTCGAAATGTGTCCCATTTAGCACGGTGGTAGTGTCACACAACATGGTGGAGGGTATCCTCAACATGAAGACGGGACTTCGTCTCCACAAGGACTGTGCGGTTGTCTGGGATATTGTGTGAAATGGGAGTGGGACAGACTGTGAATGGACGGATGTTCTACTCTTACTGTATCAGACCTTGGGCAGGTTATCTGGGGCAGTGTGTGAATTGGGAGTGGGACAGACTGTGATTGGTCAAGTGTCCCACTGTTACTGTATCAGACCTTGGGCAGATTATCTGGGGCACTGTGTGAATTGGGAGTGGGACAGACTGTGATTGGTCAAGTGTCCCACTGTTACTGTATCAGACCTTGGGCAGGTTATCTGGGGCACTGTGTGAATTGGGAGTGGGACAGATTGTGAATGGTCAAGTGTCCCACTGTTACTGTATCAGACCTTGGGCAGGTTATCTGGGGCACTGTGTGAATTGGGAGTGGGACAGATTGTGAATGGTCAAGTGTCCCACTGTTACTGTATCAGACCTTGGGCAGGTTATCTGGGGCACTGTGTGAATTGGGAGTGGGACAGATTGTGAATGGTCAAGTGTCCCACTGTTACTGTATCAGACCTTGGGCAGGTTATCTGGGGCATTGTGTGAATTGGGAGTGGGACAGATTGTGAATGGTCAAGTGTCCCACTGTTACTGTATCAGACCTTGGGCAGGTTATCTGGGGCACTGTGTGAATTGGGAGTGGGACAGACTGTGAATGGTCAAGTGTCCCACTGTTACTGTATCAGACCTTGGGCAGGTTATCTGGGGCATTGTGTGAATTGGGAGTGGGACAGATTGTGAATGGACAGATGTTCCACTTGGCGTTCTATTTAACCATTAACTGAGCTTCCGACCCCATATCCTCTCCATCACAAAGTTTGCCTACTTCCACTTCTGCCATATTCTCAGTCTCCACCCATTCCTCAGCTCAGCTGCTGCTGTAACCCTCATCCGTACTCCTCGTTACTTCCGGACTCGACTATTCCAATGGTCTCCTGGCTGACCTCCCACCTTATACCCTCCATAAACAAGCTCATTTAACACTCTGCTGCCCATATCCGAATTCGCATCAATCCTGTTTACCCATTACCCATGGGCTAAATTGGCTCCCGGTCAGGCAACATCTGGACATAAACATTCTCATTCTTATTTTCGAATTGCTCCATGTCCAAGCCCCCTCGTTATCTCTGTAACCTCCTGCAGCCACACAATCCTCCAAGCTAACTGTGCTCCTCCAATTCACGCCCCTTGCACATACCAGGTTTACATCGTTCCATCATTGGCGAATGTGCTTCAGCTGCCAGGACGCTGAGTGCAGGAATTAGCACCCTTATCCTTTCCCTCCCTTAACAAAAGGTTCACTGAGAATGTCTCAGGGTTTGGGCAGCTTATCCAGTGTATTGTGTGCACTGAGAGGGACAGACTGTGAATAGACAGGAGGTTGATTGCTATTGTTTCATGAATTGCGCAGGTTATCTGGGGTATTGTGTGCACTGAGAGAGGGACAGACTGTGAATAGACAGGAGGTAGATTGCTGTTGTTTCATGTATTGTGCAGGTTATCTGGGGTATCGTGTGCACTGAGAGAGACAGACTGTGAATAGACAGGAGGCAGATTGCTATTGTTTCATGAATTGTGCATGTTATCTGGGGTATTTTGTGCACTGAGAGAGGGACAGACTGAATAGACAGGAGGTAGATTGCTATTGTTTCATGAATTGTGCAGCTTATCCAGTGTATTGTGTGCACTGAGAGAGGGACAGACTGTGAATAGACAGGAGGTAGATTGCTATTGTTTCATGAATTGTGCAGGTTATCTGGGGTATTGTGTGCACTGAGAGGGATAGACTGTGAATAGACAGGAGGTAGATTGCGATTGTTTCATGAATTGTGCAGGTTATCTGGGGTATTGTGTGCACTGAGAGGGACAGACTGAATAGACAGGAGGTAGATTGCTGTTGTTTCATGTATTGTGCAGGTTATCTGGGGTATTGTGTGCACTGAGAGAGGGACAGACTGTGAATAGACAGGAGGTAGATTGCTATTGTTTCATGTATTGTGCAGGTTATCTGGGGTATTGTGTGCACTGAGGGTGGGACAGACTGTGAATAGACAGGAGGTAGATTGCTTTTGTTTCATGTATTGTGCAGGTTATCTGGGGTATTGTGTGCACTGAGAGGGACAGACTGTGAGTAGACAGGAGGAAGATTGCTATTGTTTCATGAATTGTGCAGGTTATCTGGGGTACTGTGTGCACTGAGAGAGGGACAGACTGTGAATAGACAGGAGGTAGATTGCTATTGTTTCATGAATTGTGCAGGTTATCTGGGGTATTGTGTGCACTGAGAGGGACAGACTGTGAATAGACAGGAGGTAGATTGCTATTGTTTCATGAATTGTGCAGGTTATCTGGGGTATTGTGTGCACTGAGAGAGGGACAGACTGTGAATAGACAGGAGGTAGATTGCTATTGTTTCATGAATTGTGCAGGTTATCTGGGGTATTGTGTGCACTGAGAGGGACAGACTGTGAATAGACAGGAGGTAGATTGCTATAGTTTCATGAATTGTGCAGGTTATCTGGGGTATTGTGTGCACTGAGAGGGACAGACTGTGAATAGACAGGAGGTAGATTGCTGTTGTTTCATGAATTGTGCAGGTTATCTGGGGTATTGTGTGCACTGAGAGAGGGACAGACTGTGAATAGACAGGAGGTAGATTGCTATTGTTTCATGAATTGTGCAGGTTATCTGGGGTATTGTGTGCACTGAGAGGGACAGACTGTGAATAGACAGGAGGTAGATTGTTATTGTTTCATGTATTGTGCAGGTTATCTGGGGTATTGTGTGCACAGAGAGGGACAGACTGTGAATAGACAGGAGGTAGATTGCAATTGTTTCATGAATTGTGCAGGTTATCTGGGGTATTGTGTGCACTGAGAGAGGGACAGACTGTGAATAGACAGGAGGTAGATTGCTATTGTTTCATGAATTGTGCAGGTTATCTGGGATATTGTGTGCACTGAGAGAGGGACAGACTGTGAATAGACAGGAGGCAGATTGCTATTGTTTCATGTATTGTGCAGGTTATCTGGGGTATTGTGTGCACTGAGAAAGGGACAGACTGTGAATGGACAGGAGGTAGATTGCTATTGTTTCATGAATTGTGCAGGTTATCTGGGGTATTGTGTGCACTGAGAGAGGGACAGACTGTGAATAGACAGGAGGTAGATTGCTATTGTTTCATGAATTGTGCAGGTTATCTGGGGTATTGTGTGCACTGAGAGAGGGACAGACTGTGAATAGACAGGAGGTAGATTGCTATTGTTTCATGTATTTTGCAGGTTATCTGGGGTATTGTGTGCACTGAGAGAGACAGACTGTGAATAGACAGGAGGTAGATTGTTATTGTTTCATGAATTGTGCAGGTTATCTGGGGTATTGTGTGCACTGAGAGAGGGATGGACTGAATAGACAGGAGGTAGATTGCTATTGTTTCATGAATTGTGCAGGTTATCTGGGGTATTGTGTGCACTGAGAGAGGGACAGACTGTGAATAGACAGGAGGTAGATTGCTATTGTTTCATGTATTGTGCAGGTTATCTGGGGTATTGTGTGCACTGAGAGAGGGACAGACTGTGAATAGACAGGAGGTAGAATGCTATTGTTTCATGTATTGTGCAGGTTATCTGGGGTATTGTGTGCACCGAAAGAGGGACAGACTGTGAATAGACAGGAGGTAGATTGCTATTGTTTCATGTATTGTGCAGGTTATCTGGGGTATTGTGTAGGTTATCTGGGGTATTGTGTGCACTGAGAGCGGGACAGACTGTGAATAGACAGGAGGTAGATTGCTATTTCATGAATTGTGCAGGTTATCTGGGGTATTGTGTGCACTGAGAGGGACAGACTGTGAATAGGCAGGAGGTAGATTGCTATTGTTTCATGAATTGTGCAGGTTATCTGGGGTATTGTGTGCACTGAGAGAGGGACAGACTGTGAATAGACAGGAGGTAGATTGCTATTGTTTCATGTATTGTGCAGGTTATCTGGGGTATTGTGTGCACTGAGAGAGGGACAGACTGTGAATAGACAGGAGGAAGATTGCAAGTGTTTCATGAATTGTGCAGGTTATCTGGGGTATTGTGTGCACTGAGAGGGACAGACTGTGAATAGACAGGAGGTAGATTGCTATTGTTCCATGAATTGTGCAGGTTATCTGGGGTATTGTGTGCACTGAGAGGGACAGACTGTGAATAGACAGGAGGTAGATTGCTATTGTTTCATGAATTGTGCAGGTTATCTGGGATATTGTGTGCACTGAGAGAGGGACAGACTGTGAATAGACAGGAGGTAGATTGCTATAGTTTCATGAATTGTGCAGGTTATCTGGGGTATTGTGTGCACTGAGAGGGACAGACTGTGAATAGACAGGAGGTAGATTGCTATAGTTTCATGAATTGTGCAGGTTATCTGGGGTATTGTGTGCACTGAGAGAGGGACAGACTGTGAATAGACAGGAGGTAGATTGCTATTGTTTCATGAATTGTGCAGGTTATCTGTGGTATTGTGTGCACTGAGGGACAGACTGTGAATAGACAGGAGGTAGATTGCTATTGTTTCATGAATTGTGCAGGTTATCTGGGGTATTGTGTGCACTGAGAGGGACAGACTGTGAATAGACAGGAGGTAGATTGCTATTTCATGAATTGTGCATGTTATCTGGGGTATTGTGTGCACTGAGAGAGGGACAGACTGTGAATAGACAGGAGGTAGATTGCTATTGTTTCATGAATTGTGCAGGTTATCTGGGGTATTGTGTGCACTGAGAGGGACAGACTGTGAATAGACAGGAGGTAGATTGCTATTGTTTCATGAATTGTGCAGCTTATCTGGGGTATTGTGTGCACTGAGAGAGGGAAAGACTGTGAATAGACAGGAGGTAGATTGCTTCTGTTTCATGAATTGTGCAGGTTTTCTGGGGTATTGTGTGCACTGAGAGAGGGACAGACTGTGAATAGACAGGCGGTAGATTGCTATTGTTTCATGAATTGTGCAGGTTATCTGGGGTATTGTGTGCACTGAGAGGGACAGACTGTGAATAGACAGGAGGTAGATTGCTATTGTTGCAAGAATTGTGCAGGTTACCTGGGGTATTGTGTGTACTGAGAGGGGCAGACTGTGAATAGACAGGAGGTAGATTGCTATTGTTTCATGAATTGTGCAGGTCATCTGGGGTATTGTGTGCACTGAGAGCGACAGACTGTGAATAGACAGGAGGTAGATTGCTATTGTTTCATGTATTGTGCAGGTTTTCTGGGGTATTGTTTGCACTGAGAGGGACAGACTGTGAATAGACAGGAGGTAGATTGCTATTGTTTCATGAATTGTGCAGGTTATCTGGGGTACTGTGTGCACTGAGAGGGACAGACTGTGAATAGACAGGAGGTAGATTGCAAGTGTTTCATGAATTGTGCAGGTTATCTGGGGTATTGTGTGCACTGAGAGGGACAGACTGTGAATAGACAGGAGGTAGATTGCTATTGTTCCATGAATTGTGCAGGTTATCTGGGGTATTGTGTGCACTGAGAGAGGGACAGACTGTGAATAGACAGGAGGTAGATTGCTATTGTTTCATGAATTGTGCAGGTTATCTGGGATATTGTGTGCACTGAGAGAGGGACAGACTGTGAATAGACAGGAGGTAGATTGCTATAGTTTCATGAATTGTGCAGGTTATCTGGGGTATTGTGTGCACTGAGAGGGGGACAGACTGTGAATAGACAGGAGGTAGATTGCTATTGTTTCATGTATTGTGCAGGTTATCTGGGGTATTGTGTAGGTTATCTGGGGTATTGTGTGCACTGAGAGCGGGACAGACTGTGAATAGACAGGAGGTAGATTGCTATTTCATGAATTGTGCAGGTTATCTGGGGTATTGTGTGCACTGAGAGGGACAGACTGTGAATAGGCAGGAGGTAGATTGCTATTGTTTCATGAATTGTGCAGGTTATCTGGGGTATTGTGTGCACTGAGAGAGGGACAGACTGTGAATAGACAGGAGGTAGATTGCTATTGTTTCATGTATTGTGCAGGTTATCTGGGGTATTGTGTGCACTGAGAGAGGGACAGACTGTGAATAGACAGGAGGAAGATTGCAAGTGTTTCATGAATTGTGCAGGTTATCTGGGGTATTGTGTGCAGTGAGAGGGACAGACTGTGAATAGACAGGAGGTAGATTGCTATTGTTCCATGAATTGTGCAGGTTATCTGGGGTATTGTGTGCACTGAGAGGGACAGACTGTGAATAGACAGGAGGTAGATTGCTATTGTTTCATGAATTGTGCAGGTTATCTGGGATATTGTGTGCACTGAGAGAGGGACAGACTGTGAATAGACAGGAGGTAGATTGCTATAGTTTCATGAATTGTGCAGGTTATCTGGGGTATTGTGTGCACTGAGAGGGACAGACTGTGAATAGACAGGAGGTAGATTGCTATAGTTTCATGAATTGTGCAGGTTATCTGGGGTATTGTGTGCACAGAGAGGGACAGACTGTGAATAGACAGGAGGTAGATTGCTATTGTTTCATGAATTGTGCAGGTTATCTGTGGTATTGTGTGCACTGAGGGACAGACTGTGAATAGACAGGAGGTAGATTGCTATTGTTTCATGAATTGTGCAGGTTATCTGGGGTATTGTGTGCACTGAGAGGGACAGACTGTGAATAGACAGGAGGTAGATTGCTATTTCATGAATTGTGCATGTTATCTGGGGTATTGTGTGCACTGAGAGAGGGACAGACTGTGAATAGACAGGAGGTAGATTGCTATTGTTTCATGAATTGTGCAGGTTATCTGGGGTATTGTGTGCACTGAGAGGGACAGACTGTGAATAGACAGGAGGTAGATTGCTATTGTTTCATGAATTGTGCAGCTTATCTGGGGTATTGTGTGCACTGAGAGAGGGAAAGACTGTGAATAGACAGGAGGTAGATTGCTTCTGTTTCATGAATTGTGCAGGTTATCTGGGGTATTGTGTGCACTGAGAGGGACAGACTGTGAATAGACAGGAGGTAGATTGCTATTGTTGCAAGAATTGTGCAGGTTACCTGGGGTATTGTGTGTACTGAGAGGGACAGACTGTGAATAGACAGGAGGTAGATTGCTATTGTTTCATGAATTGTGCAGGTCATCTGGGGTATTGTGTGCACTGAGAGCGACAGACTGTGAATAGACAGGAGGTAGATTGCTATTGTTTCATGTATTGTGCAGGTTTTCTGGGGTATTGTTTGCACTGAGAGGGACAGACTGTGAATAGACAGGAGGTAGATTGCTATTGTTTCATGAATTGTGCAGGTTATCTGGGGTACTGTGTGCACTGAGAGGGACAGACTGTGAATAGACAGGAGGTAGATTGCAAGTGTTTCATGAATTGTGCAGGTTATCTGGGGTATTGTGTGCACTGAGAGGGACAGACTGTGAATAGACAGGAGGTAGATTGCTATTGTTCCATGAATTGTGCAGGTTATCTGGGGTATTGTGTGCACTGAGAGAGGGACAGACTGTGAATAGACAGGAGGTAGATTGCTATTGTTTCATGAATTGTGCAGGTTATCTGGGATATTGTGTGCACTGAGAGAGGGACAGACTGTGAATAGACAGGAGGTAGATTGCTATAGTTTCATGAATTGTGCAGGTTATCTGGGGTATTGTGTGCACTGAGAGGGACAGACTGTGAATAGACAGGAGGTAGATTGCTATAGTTTCATGAATTGTGCAGGTTATCTGGGGTATTGTGTGCACAGAGAGGGACAGACTGTGAATAGACAGGAGGTAGATTGCTATTGTTTCATGAATTGTGCAGGTTATCTGTGGTATTGTGTGCACTGAGGGACAGACTGTGAATAGACAGGAGGTAGATTGTTATTGTTTCATGTATTGTGCAGGCTAGCTGGGGTATTGTGTGCACTGAGAGATGGACAGACTGAATAGACAGGAGGTAGATTGCTATTGTTTCATGAATTGTGCAGGTTATCTGGGGTATTGTGTGCACTGAGAGGGACAGACTGTGAATAGACAGGAGGTAGATTGCTATTTCATGAATTGTGCATGTTATCTGGGGTATTGTGTGCACTGAGAGAGGGACAGACTGTGAATAGACAGGAGGTAGATTGCTATTGTTTCATGAATTGTGCAGGTTATCTGGGGTATTGTGTGCACTGAGAGGGACAGACTGTGAATAGACAGGAGGTAGATTGCTATTGTTTCATGAATTGTGCAGCTTATCTGGGGTATTGTGTGCACTGAGAGGGAAAGACTGTGAATAGACAGGAGGTAGATTGCTTCTGTTTCATGAATTGTGCAGGTTATCTGGGGTATTGTGTGCACTGAGAGAGGGACAGACTGTGAATAGACAGGCGGTAGATTGCTATTGTTTCATGAATTGTGCAGGTTATCTGGGGTATTGTGTGCACTGAGAGGGACAGACTGTGAATAGACAGGAGGTAGATTGCTATAGTTTCATGTATTGTGCAGGTTATCTGGGGTATTGTGTGCACTGAGAGAGGGACAGACTGTGAATAGACAGGAGGTAGATTGCTATTGTTTCATGAATTGTGCAGGTTATCTGGGGTATTGTGTGCACTGAGAGGGACAGACTGTGAATAGACAGGAGGTAGATTGCTATTGTTTCATGAATTGTGCAGGTTATCTGGGGTATTGTGTGCACTGAGAGAGGGACAGACTGTGAATAGACAGGAGGTAGATTGCTATTGTTTCATGTATTGTGCAGGTTATCTGGGGTATTGTGTGCACTGAGAGAGGGACAGACTGTGAATAGACAGGAGGTAGATAGCTATTTCATGTATTGTGCAGGTTATGTGGGGTATTGTGTGCACTGAGAGAGGGACAGACTGTGAATAGATAGGAGGTAGATTGCAATTGTTTCATGAATTGTGCAGGTTATCTGGGGTATTGTGTGCACTGAGAGGGAGAGACTGTGAATAGACAGGAGGTAGATTGCTATTTCATGAATTGTGCAGGTTATCTGGGGTATTGTGTGCACTGAGAGAGGGTCAGACTGTGAATAGACAGGAGGTAGATTGCTATTGTTTCATGTATTGTGCAGGTTATCTGGGCTATTGTGTGCACTGAGAGAGGGTCAGACTGTGAATAGACAGGAGGTAGATTGCTATTGTTTCATGTATTGTGCAGGTTTTCTGGGGTATTGTGTGCACTGAGAGAGGGACAGACTGTGAATAGACAGGAGGTAGATTGCTATTGTTTCATGAATTGTGCAGGTTATCTAGGGTATTGTGTGCACTGAGAGGGACAGACTGTGAATAGACAGGAGGTAGACTGCTATTGTTTCATGTATTGTGCAGGTTATCTGGGGTATTGTTTGCACTGAGAGGGACAGACTGTGAATAGACAGGATGTAGATTGCTATTGTTTCATGAATTGTGCAGGTTATCTGGGGTACTGTGTGCACTGAGAGGGACAGACTGTGAATAGACAGGATGTAGATTGATATTGTTTCATGTATTGTGCAGGTTATCTGGGGTATTGTGTGCACTGAGAGGGACAGACTGTGAATAGGCAGGAGGTAGATTGCTATTGTTTCATGTATTGTGCAGGTTATCTGGGGTATTGTGTGCACTGAGAGAGGGACAGACTGTGAATAGACAGGAGGTAGATTGCTATTGTTTCATGTATTGTGCAGGTTATCTGGGGTATTGTGTGCACTGAGTGAGGGACAGACTGTGAATAGACAGGAGGTAGATTGCTATTGTTTCATGAATTGTGCAGGTTATCTGGGGTATTGTGTGCACTGAGAGAGGGACAGACTGTGAATAGACAGGAGGTAGATTGCTATTGTTTCATGAATTGTGCAGGTTATTTGTGGTATTGTGTGCACTGAGAGAGGGACAGACTGTGAATAGACAGGAGGTAGATTGCTATTGTTTCATGAATTGTGCAGGTTAACTGGGCTATTGTGTGTCTGAGAGGGACAGAGTGTGAATAAACAGGAGGTAGATTGCTATTGTTTCATGAATTGTGCAGGTTATCTGGGGTATTGTGTGCACTGAGAGAGGGACAGACTGTGAATAGACAGGAGGTAGATTGCTATTGTT
Organism: Somniosus microcephalus; assembly: GCF_052327205.1. Taxonomy (NCBI): domain Eukaryota; kingdom Metazoa; phylum Chordata; class Chondrichthyes; order Squaliformes; family Somniosidae; genus Somniosus; species Somniosus microcephalus. The sequence goes on along the minus strand of NW_028225330.1, from coordinate 281,021 downwards.
TCATGAATTGTGCAGATTATCTGGGTATTGTGTGCACTGAGGGACAGACTGTGAATAGACAGGCGGTAGATTGCTATTGTTTCATGAATTGTGCAGGTTATTTGGGGTATTGTGTGCACAGAGAGGGACAGACTGTGAATAGACAGGAGGTAGATTGCTATTGTTGCATGTATTGTGCAGGTTATCTGGGGTATTGTGTGCACTGAGAGAGGGACAGACTGTGAATAGACAGGAGGTAGATTGCTATTGTTTCATGTATTGTGCAGGTTATCTGGGGTATTGTGTGCACTGAGGGACAGACTGTGAATAGACAGGAGGTAGATTGCTATTTCATGTATTGTGCAGGTTATCTGGGGTATTGTGTGCACTGAGAGAGGGACAGACTGTGAATAGACAGGAGGTAGATTGCTATTGTTTCATGAATTGTGCAGGTTATCTGGGGTATTGTGTGCACTGAGAGGGACAGATTGTGAATAGACAGGAGGTAGATTGCTATTGTTTCATGTATTGTGCAGGTTATCTGGGGTATTGTGTGCACTGAGAAGGACAGACTGAATAGACAGGAGGTAGATTGCTATTGTTTCATGAATTGTGCAGGTTATTTGGGGTATTGTGTGCACTGAGAGGGACAGACTGTGAATAGACAGGAGGTAGATTGCTATTGTTTCATGTATTGTGCAGGTTATCTGCGGTATTGTGTGCACTGAGAGAGGGACAGACTGTGAATAGACAGGAGGTAGATTGCTATTGCTTCATGGATTGTGCAGGTTATCTGGGGTATTGTGTGCAGAGAGAGAGGGACAGACTGTGAATAGACAGGAGGCAGATTGCTATTGTTGCAAGAATTGTGCAGGTTACCTGGGGTATTGTGTGTACTGAGAGGGACAGACTGTGAATAGACAGGAGGTAGATTGCTATTGTTTCATGAATTGTGCAGGTCATCTGGGGTATTGTGTGCACTGAGAGAGGGACAGACTGAATAGACAGGAGGTAGATTGCTATTGTTTCATGAATTGTGCAGGTTATCTGGGGTATTGTGTGCACTGAGAGCGACAGACTGTGAATAGACAGGAGGTAGATTGCTATTGTTTCATGTATTGTGCAGATTATCTGGGGTATTGTGTGCACTGAGAGAGGGACAGACTGTGAATAGACAGGAGGTAGATAGCTATTTCATGTATTGTGCAGGTTATGTGGGGTATTGTGTGCACTGAGAGAGGGACAGACTGTGAATAGATAGGAGGTAGATTGCAATTGTTTCATGAATTGTGCAGGTTATCTGGGGTATTGTGTGCACTGAGAGGGAGAGACTGTGAATAGACAGGAGGTAGATTGCTATTTCATGAATTGTGCAGGTTATCTGGGGTATTGTGTGCACTGAGAGAGGGTCAGACTGTGAATAGACAGGAGGTAGATTGCTATTGTTTCATGTATTGTGCAGGTTATCTGGGCTATTGTATGCACTGAGAGAGGGTCAGACTGTGAATAGACAGGAGGTAGATTGCTATTGTTTCATGTATTGTGCAGGTTTTCTGGGGTATTGTGTGCACTGAGAGAGGGACAGACTGTGAATAGACAGGAGGTAGATTGCTATTGTTTCATGAATTGTGCAGGTTATCTAGGGTATTGTGTGCACTGAGAGGGACAGACTGTGAATAGACAGGAGGTAGACTGCTATTGTTTCATGTATTGTGCAGGTTATCTGGGGTATTGTTTGCACTGAGAGGGACAGACTGTGAATAGACAGGATGTAGATTGCTATTGTTTCATGAATTGTGCAGGTTATCTGGGGTACTGTGTGCACTGAGGGACAGACTGTGAATAGACAGGATGTAGATTGATATTGTTTCATGTATTGTGCAGGTTATCTGGGGTATTGTGTGCACTGAGAGGGACAGACTGTGAATAGGCAGGAGGTAGATTGCTATTGTTTCATGTATTGTGCAGGTTATCTGGGGTATTGTGTGCACTGAGAGAGGGACAGACTGTGAATAGACAGGAGGTAGATTGCTATAGTTTCATGAATTGTGCAGGTTATCTGGGGTATTGTGTGCACTGAGAGGGACAGACTGTGAATAGACAGGAGGTAGATTGCTGTTGTTTCATGAATTGTGCAGGTTATCTGGGGTATTGTGTGCACTGAGAGAGGGACAGACTGTGAATAGACAGGAGGTAGATTGCTATTGTTTCATGAATTGTGCAGGTTATCTGGGGTATTGTGTGCACTGAGAGGGACAGACTGTGAATAGACAGGAGGTAGATTGTTATTGTTTCATGTATTGTGCAGGTTATCTGGGGTATTGTGTGCACAGAGAGGGACAGACTGTGAATAGACAGGAGGTAGATTGCAATTGTTTCATGAATTGTGCAGGTTATCTGGGGTATTGTGTGCACTGAGAGAGGGACAGACTGTGAATAGACAGGAGGTAGATTGCTATTGTTTCATGAATTGTGCAGGTTATCTGGGATATTGTGTGCACTGAGAGAGGGACAGACTGTGAATAGACAGGAGGCAGATTGCTATTGTTTCATGTATTGTGCAGGTTATCTGGGGTATTGTGTGCACTGAGAAAGGGACAGACTGTGAATGGACAGGAGGTAGATTGCTATTGTTTCATGAATTGTGCAGGTTATCTGGGGTATTGTGTGCACTGAGAGAGGGACAGACTGTGAATAGACAGGAGGTAGATTGCTATTGTTTCATGAATTGTGCAGGTTATCTGGGGTATTGTGTGCACTGAGAGAGGGACAGACTGTGAATAGACAGGAGGTAGATTGCTATTGTTTCATGTATTTTGCAGGTTATCTGGGGTATTGTGTGCACTGAGAGAGACAGACTGTGAATAGACAGGAGGTAGATTGTTATTGTTTCATGAATTGTGCAGGTTATCTGGGGTATTGTGTGCACTGAGAGAGGGATGGACTGAATAGACAGGAGGTAGATTGCTATTGTTTCATGAATTGTGCAGGTTATCTGGGGTATTGTGTGCACTGAGAGAGGGACAGACTGTGAATAGACAGGAGGTAGATTGCTATTGTTTCATGTATTGTGCAGGTTATCTGGGGTATTGTGTGCACTGAGAGAGGGACAGACTGTGAATAGACAGGAGGTAGAATGCTATTGTTTCATGTATTGTGCAGGTTATCTGGGGTATTGTGTGCACCGAAAGAGGGACAGACTGTGAATAGACAGGAGGTAGATTGCTATTGTTTCATGTATTGTGCAGGTTATCTGGGGTATTGTGTAGGTTATCTGGGGTATTGTGTGCACTGAGAGCGGGACAGACTGTGAATAGACAGGAGGTAGATTGCTATTTCATGAATTGTGCAGGTTATCTGGGGTATTGTGTGCACTGAGAGGGACAGACTGTGAATAGGCAGGAGGTAGATTGCTATTGTTTCATGAATTGTGCAGGTTATCTGGGGTATTGTGTGCACTGAGAGAGGGACAGACTGTGAATAGACAGGAGGTAGATTGCTATTGTTTCATGTATTGTGCAGGTTATCTGGGGTATTGTGTGCACTGAGAGAGGGACAGACTGTGAATAGACAGGAGGAAGATTGCAAGTGTTTCATGAATTGTGCAGGTTATCTGGGGTATTGTGTGCACTGAGAGGGACAGACTGTGAATAGACAGGAGGTAGATTGCTATTGTTCCATGAATTGTGCAGGTTATCTGGGGTATTGTGTGCACTGAGAGGGACAGACTGTGAATAGACAGGAGGTAGATTGCTATTGTTTCATGAATTGTGCAGGTTATCTGGGATATTGTGTGCACTGAGAGAGGGACAGACTGTGAATAGACAGGAGGTAGATTGCTATAGTTTCATGAATTGTGCAGGTTATCTGGGGTATTGTGTGCACTGAGAGGGACAGACTGTGAATAGACAGGAGGTAGATTGCTATAGTTTCATGAATTGTGCAGGTTATCTGGGGTATTGTGTGCACTGAGAGAGGGACAGACTGTGAATAGACAGGAGGTAGATTGCTATTGTTTCATGAATTGTGCAGGTTATCTGTGGTATTGTGTGCACTGAGGGACAGACTGTGAATAGACAGGAGGTAGATTGCTATTGTTTCATGAATTGTGCAGGTTATCTGGGGTATTGTGTGCACTGAGAGGGACAGACTGTGAATAGACAGGAGGTAGATTGCTATTTCATGAATTGTGCATGTTATCTGGGGTATTGTGTGCACTGAGAGAGGGACAGACTGTGAATAGACAGGAGGTAGATTGCTATTGTTTCATGAATTGTGCAGGTTATCTGGGGTATTGTGTGCACTGAGAGGGACAGACTGTGAATAGACAGGAGGTAGATTGCTATTGTTTCATGAATTGTGCAGCTTATCTGGGGTATTGTGTGCACTGAGAGAGGGAAAGACTGTGAATAGACAGGAGGTAGATTGCTTCTGTTTCATGAATTGTGCAGGTTTTCTGGGGTATTGTGTGCACTGAGAGAGGGACAGACTGTGAATAGACAGGCGGTAGATTGCTATTGTTTCATGAATTGTGCAGGTTATCTGGGGTATTGTGTGCACTGAGAGGGACAGACTGTGAATAGACAGGAGGTAGATTGCTATTGTTGCAAGAATTGTGCAGGTTACCTGGGGTATTGTGTGTACTGAGAGGGGCAGACTGTGAATAGACAGGAGGTAGATTGCTATTGTTTCATGAATTGTGCAGGTCATCTGGGGTATTGTGTGCACTGAGAGCGACAGACTGTGAATAGACAGGAGGTAGATTGCTATTGTTTCATGTATTGTGCAGGTTTTCTGGGGTATTGTTTGCACTGAGAGGGACAGACTGTGAATAGACAGGAGGTAGATTGCTATTGTTTCATGAATTGTGCAGGTTATCTGGGGTACTGTGTGCACTGAGAGGGACAGACTGTGAATAGACAGGAGGTAGATTGCAAGTGTTTCATGAATTGTGCAGGTTATCTGGGGTATTGTGTGCACTGAGAGGGACAGACTGTGAATAGACAGGAGGTAGATTGCTATTGTTCCATGAATTGTGCAGGTTATCTGGGGTATTGTGTGCACTGAGAGAGGGACAGACTGTGAATAGACAGGAGGTAGATTGCTATTGTTTCATGAATTGTGCAGGTTATCTGGGATATTGTGTGCACTGAGAGAGGGACAGACTGTGAATAGACAGGAGGTAGATTGCTATAGTTTCATGAATTGTGCAGGTTATCTGGGGTATTGTGTGCACTGAGAGGGGGACAGACTGTGAATAGACAGGAGGTAGATTGCTATTGTTTCATGTATTGTGCAGGTTATCTGGGGTATTGTGTAGGTTATCTGGGGTATTGTGTGCACTGAGAGCGGGACAGACTGTGAATAGACAGGAGGTAGATTGCTATTTCATGAATTGTGCAGGTTATCTGGGGTATTGTGTGCACTGAGAGGGACAGACTGTGAATAGGCAGGAGGTAGATTGCTATTGTTTCATGAATTGTGCAGGTTATCTGGGGTATTGTGTGCACTGAGAGAGGGACAGACTGTGAATAGACAGGAGGTAGATTGCTATTGTTTCATGTATTGTGCAGGTTATCTGGGGTATTGTGTGCACTGAGAGAGGGACAGACTGTGAATAGACAGGAGGAAGATTGCAAGTGTTTCATGAATTGTGCAGGTTATCTGGGGTATTGTGTGCAGTGAGAGGGACAGACTGTGAATAGACAGGAGGTAGATTGCTATTGTTCCATGAATTGTGCAGGTTATCTGGGGTATTGTGTGCACTGAGAGGGACAGACTGTGAATAGACAGGAGGTAGATTGCTATTGTTTCATGAATTGTGCAGGTTATCTGGGATATTGTGTGCACTGAGAGAGGGACAGACTGTGAATAGACAGGAGGTAGATTGCTATAGTTTCATGAATTGTGCAGGTTATCTGGGGTATTGTGTGCACTGAGAGGGACAGACTGTGAATAGACAGGAGGTAGATTGCTATAGTTTCATGAATTGTGCAGGTTATCTGGGGTATTGTGTGCACAGAGAGGGACAGACTGTGAATAGACAGGAGGTAGATTGCTATTGTTTCATGAATTGTGCAGGTTATCTGTGGTATTGTGTGCACTGAGGGACAGACTGTGAATAGACAGGAGGTAGATTGCTATTGTTTCATGAATTGTGCAGGTTATCTGGGGTATTGTGTGCACTGAGAGGGACAGACTGTGAATAGACAGGAGGTAGATTGCTATTTCATGAATTGTGCATGTTATCTGGGGTATTGTGTGCACTGAGAGAGGGACAGACTGTGAATAGACAGGAGGTAGATTGCTATTGTTTCATGAATTGTGCAGGTTATCTGGGGTATTGTGTGCACTGAGAGGGACAGACTGTGAATAGACAGGAGGTAGATTGCTATTGTTTCATGAATTGTGCAGCTTATCTGGGGTATTGTGTGCACTGAGAGAGGGAAAGACTGTGAATAGACAGGAGGTAGATTGCTTCTGTTTCATGAATTGTGCAGGTTATCTGGGGTATTGTGTGCACTGAGAGGGACAGACTGTGAATAGACAGGAGGTAGATTGCTATTGTTGCAAGAATTGTGCAGGTTACCTGGGGTATTGTGTGTACTGAGAGGGACAGACTGTGAATAGACAGGAGGTAGATTGCTATTGTTTCATGAATTGTGCAGGTCATCTGGGGTATTGTGTGCACTGAGAGCGACAGACTGTGAATAGACAGGAGGTAGATTGCTATTGTTTCATGTATTGTGCAGGTTTTCTGGGGTATTGTTTGCACTGAGAGGGACAGACTGTGAATAGACAGGAGGTAGATTGCTATTGTTTCATGAATTGTGCAGGTTATCTGGGGTACTGTGTGCACTGAGAGGGACAGACTGTGAATAGACAGGAGGTAGATTGCAAGTGTTTCATGAATTGTGCAGGTTATCTGGGGTATTGTGTGCACTGAGAGGGACAGACTGTGAATAGACAGGAGGTAGATTGCTATTGTTCCATGAATTGTGCAGGTTATCTGGGGTATTGTGTGCACTGAGAGAGGGACAGACTGTGAATAGACAGGAGGTAGATTGCTATTGTTTCATGAATTGTGCAGGTTATCTGGGATATTGTGTGCACTGAGAGAGGGACAGACTGTGAATAGACAGGAGGTAGATTGCTATAGTTTCATGAATTGTGCAGGTTATCTGGGGTATTGTGTGCACTGAGAGGGACAGACTGTGAATAGACAGGAGGTAGATTGCTATAGTTTCATGAATTGTGCAGGTTATCTGGGGTATTGTGTGCACAGAGAGGGACAGACTGTGAATAGACAGGAGGTAGATTGCTATTGTTTCATGAATTGTGCAGGTTATCTGTGGTATTGTGTGCACTGAGGGACAGACTGTGAATAGACAGGAGGTAGATTGTTATTGTTTCATGTATTGTGCAGGCTAGCTGGGGTATTGTGTGCACTGAGAGATGGACAGACTGAATAGACAGGAGGTAGATTGCTATTGTTTCATGAATTGTGCAGGTTATCTGGGGTATTGTGTGCACTGAGAGGGACAGACTGTGAATAGACAGGAGGTAGATTGCTATTTCATGAATTGTGCATGTTATCTGGGGTATTGTGTGCACTGAGAGAGGGACAGACTGTGAATAGACAGGAGGTAGATTGCTATTGTTTCATGAATTGTGCAGGTTATCTGGGGTATTGTGTGCACTGAGAGGGACAGACTGTGAATAGACAGGAGGTAGATTGCTATTGTTTCATGAATTGTGCAGCTTATCTGGGGTATTGTGTGCACTGAGAGGGAAAGACTGTGAATAGACAGGAGGTAGATTGCTTCTGTTTCATGAATTGTGCAGGTTATCTGGGGTATTGTGTGCACTGAGAGAGGGACAGACTGTGAATAGACAGGCGGTAGATTGCTATTGTTTCATGAATTGTGCAGGTTATCTGGGGTATTGTGTGCACTGAGAGGGACAGACTGTGAATAGACAGGAGGTAGATTGCTATAGTTTCATGTATTGTGCAGGTTATCTGGGGTATTGTGTGCACTGAGAGAGGGACAGACTGTGAATAGACAGGAGGTAGATTGCTATTGTTTCATGAATTGTGCAGGTTATCTGGGGTATTGTGTGCACTGAGAGGGACAGACTGTGAATAGACAGGAGGTAGATTGCTATTGTTTCATGAATTGTGCAGGTTATCTGGGGTATTGTGTGCACTGAGAGAGGGACAGACTGTGAATAGACAGGAGGTAGATTGCTATTGTTTCATGTATTGTGCAGGTTATCTGGGGTATTGTGTGCACTGAGAGAGGGACAGACTGTGAATAGACAGGAGGTAGATAGCTATTTCATGTATTGTGCAGGTTATGTGGGGTATTGTGTGCACTGAGAGAGGGACAGACTGTGAATAGATAGGAGGTAGATTGCAATTGTTTCATGAATTGTGCAGGTTATCTGGGGTATTGTGTGCACTGAGAGGGAGAGACTGTGAATAGACAGGAGGTAGATTGCTATTTCATGAATTGTGCAGGTTATCTGGGGTATTGTGTGCACTGAGAGAGGGTCAGACTGTGAATAGACAGGAGGTAGATTGCTATTGTTTCATGTATTGTGCAGGTTATCTGGGCTATTGTGTGCACTGAGAGAGGGTCAGACTGTGAATAGACAGGAGGTAGATTGCTATTGTTTCATGTATTGTGCAGGTTTTCTGGGGTATTGTGTGCACTGAGAGAGGGACAGACTGTGAATAGACAGGAGGTAGATTGCTATTGTTTCATGAATTGTGCAGGTTATCTAGGGTATTGTGTGCACTGAGAGGGACAGACTGTGAATAGACAGGAGGTAGACTGCTATTGTTTCATGTATTGTGCAGGTTATCTGGGGTATTGTTTGCACTGAGAGGGACAGACTGTGAATAGACAGGATGTAGATTGCTATTGTTTCATGAATTGTGCAGGTTATCTGGGGTACTGTGTGCACTGAGAGGGACAGACTGTGAATAGACAGGATGTAGATTGATATTGTTTCATGTATTGTGCAGGTTATCTGGGGTATTGTGTGCACTGAGAGGGACAGACTGTGAATAGGCAGGAGGTAGATTGCTATTGTTTCATGTATTGTGCAGGTTATCTGGGGTATTGTGTGCACTGAGAGAGGGACAGACTGTGAATAGACAGGAGGTAGATTGCTATTGTTTCATGTATTGTGCAGGTTATCTGGGGTATTGTGTGCACTGAGTGAGGGACAGACTGTGAATAGACAGGAGGTAGATTGCTATTGTTTCATGAATTGTGCAGGTTATCTGGGGTATTGTGTGCACTGAGAGAGGGACAGACTGTGAATAGACAGGAGGTAGATTGCTATTGTTTCATGAATTGTGCAGGTTATTTGTGGTATTGTGTGCACTGAGAGAGGGACAGACTGTGAATAGACAGGAGGTAGATTGCTATTGTTTCATGAATTGTGCAGGTTAACTGGGCTATTGTGTGTCTGAGAGGGACAGAGTGTGAATAAACAGGAGGTAGATTGCTATTGTTTCATGAATTGTGCAGGTTATCTGGGGTATTCTGTGCACTGAGAGAGGGACAGACTGTGAATAGACAGGAGGTAGATTGCTATTGTTTCATGAATTGTGCAGATTATCTGGGGTATTGTGTGCACTGAGGGACAGACTGTGAATAGACAGGCGGTAGATTGCTATTGTTTCATGAATTGTGCAGGTTATTTGGGGTATTGTGTGCACAGAGAGGGACAGACTGTGAATAGACAGGAGGTAGATTGCTATTGTTGCATGTATTGTGCAGGTTATCTGGGGTATTGTGTGCACTGAGAGAGGGACAGACTGTGAATAGACAGGAGGTAGATTGCTATTGTTTCATGTATTGTGCAGGTTATCTGGGGTATTGTGTGCACTGAGGGACAGACTGTGAATAGACAGGAGGTAGATTGCTATTTCATGTATTGTGCAGGTTATCTGGGGTATTGTGTGCACTGAGAGAGGGACAGACTGTGAATAGACAGGAGGTAGATTGCTATTGTTTCATGAATTGTGCAGGTTATCTGGGGTATTGTGTGCACTGAGAGGGACAGATTGTGAATAGACAGGAGGTAGATTGCTATTGTTTCATGTATTGTGCAGGTTATCTGGGGTATTGTGTGCACTGAGAAGGACAGACTGAATAGACAGGAGGTAGATTGCTATTGTTTCATGAATTGTGCAGGTTATTTGGGGTATTGTGTGCACTGAGAGGGACAGACTGTGAATAGACAGGAGGTAGATTGCTATTGTTTCATGTATTGTGCAGGTTATCTGCGGTATTGTGTGCACTGAGAGAGGGACAGACTGTGAATAGACAGGAGGTAGATTGCTATTGCTTCATGGATTGTGCAGGTTATCTGGGGTATTGTGTGCAGAGAGAGAGGGACAGACTGTGAATAGACAGGAGGCAGATTGCTATTGTTGCAAGAATTGTGCAGGTTACCTGGGGTATTGTGTGTACTGAGAGGGACAGACTGTGAATAGACAGGAGGTAGATTGCTATTGTTTCATGAATTGTGCAGGTCATCTGGGGTATTGTGTGCACTGAGAGAGGGACAGACTGAATAGACAGGAGGTAGATTGCTATTGTTTCATGAATTGTGCAGGTTATCTGGGGTATTGTGTGCACTGAGAGCGACAGACTGTGAATAGACAGGAGGTAGATTGCTATTGTTTCATGTATTGTGCAGATTATCTGGGGTATTGTGTGCACTGAGAGAGGGACAGACTGTGAATAGACAGGAGGTAGATAGCTATTTCATGTATTGTGCAGGTTATGTGGGGTATTGTGTGCACTGAGAGAGGGACAGACTGTGAATAGATAGGAGGTAGATTGCAATTGTTTCATGAATTGTGCAGGTTATCTGGGGTATTGTGTGCACTGAGAGGGAGAGACTGTGAATAGACAGGAGGTAGATTGCTATTTCATGAATTGTGGCAGGTTATCTGGGGTATTGTGTGCACTGAGAGAGGGTCAGACTGTGAATAGACAGGAGGTAGATTGCTATTGTTTCATGTATTGTGCAGGTTTTCTGGGGTATTGTGTGCACTGAGAGAGGGACAGACTGTGAATAGACAGGAGGTAGATTGCTATTGTTTCATGAATTGTGCAGGTTATCTAGGGTATTGTGTGCACTGAGAGGGACAGACTGTGAATAGACAGGAGGTAGACTGCTATTGTTTCATGTATTGTGCAGGTTATCTGGGGTATTGTTTGCACTGAGAGGGACAGACTGTGAATAGACAGGATGTAGATTGCTATTGTTTCATGAATTGTGCAGGTTATCTGGGGTACTGTGTGCACTGAGGGACAGACTGTGAATAGACAGGATGTAGATTGATATTGTTTCATGTATTGTGCAGGTTATCTGGGGTATTGTGTGCACTGAGAGGACAGACTGTGAATAGGCAGGAGGTAGATTGCTATTGTTTCATGTATTGTGCAGGTTATCTGGGGTATTGTGTGCACTGAGAGAGGGACAGACTGTGAATAGACAGGAGGTAGATTGCTATTGTTTCATGTATTGTGCAGGTTTTCTGGGGTATTGTGTGCACTGAGAGAGGGACAGACTGTGAATAGACAGGAGGTAGATTGCTATTGTTTCATGAATTGTGCAGGTTATCTAGGGTATTGTGTGCACTGAGAGGGACAGACTGTGAATAGACAGGAGGTAGACTGCTATTGTTTCATGTATTGTGCAGGTTATCTGGGGTATTGTTTGCACTGAGAGGGACAGACTGTGAATAGACAGGAGGTAGATTGCTATTTCATGAATTGTGCAGGTTATCTGGGGTATTGTGTGCACTGAGAGAGGGACAGACTGTGAATAGACAGGAGGTAGATTGCTATTGTTTCATGAATTGTGCAGGTTATCTGGGGTATTGTGTGCACAGAGAGGGACAGACTGAATAGACAGGAGGTAGACTGCTATTGTTTCATGTATTGTGCTGGTTATCTGGGGTATTGTGTGCACTGAGAGAGGGACAGACTGTGAATAGACAGGAGGTAGATTGCTATTGTTTAATGAATTGTGCAGGTTATCTGGGGTATTGTGTGCACTGAGAGAGGGACAGACTGAATAGACAGGAGCTGGATTGCTATTGTTTCATGAATTGTGCAGGTTATCTGGGGTATTGTGTGCACTGAGAGGGGGACAGACTGTGAATAGACAGGAGATAGATAGCTATTGTTTCATGTGTTGTGCAGGTTATCTGGGGTATTGTGTGCACTGAGAGCGGGACAAACTGTGAATAGACAGGAGGTAGATTGCTATTGTTGCATGTATTGTGCAGGTTATCTGGGGTATTGTGTGCACTGAGAGGGGGACAGACTGTGAATAGACAGGAGGTAGATTGCTATTGTTGCATGTATTGTGCAGGTTATCTGGGGTATTGTGTGCACTGAGAGTGGGACAGACTGTGAATAGACAGGAGGTAGATTGCTATTGTTTCATGTATTGTGCAGGTTATCTGGGGTATTGTGTGCACTGAGGGTGGGACAGACTGTGAATAGACAGGAGGTAGATTGCTTTTGTTTCATGTATTGTGCAGGTTATCTGGGGTATTGTGTGCACTGAGAGGGACAGACTGTGAGTAGACAGGAGGAAGATTGCTATTGTTTCATGAATTGTGCAGGTTATCTGGGGTATTGTGTGCACTGAGAGAGGGACAGACTGTGAATAGACAGGAGGTAGATTGCTATTGTTTCATGAATTGTGCAGGTTATCTGGGGTATTGTGTGCACTGAGAGAGGGACAGACTGTGAATAGACAGGAGGTAGATTGCTATTGTTTCATGTATTGTGCAGGTTATCTGGGGTATTGTGTGCACTGAGAGAGGGACAGACTGAATAGACAGGAGGTAGATTGCTATTGTTTCATGTATTGAGTAGGTTATCTGGGGTATTGTGTGCACTGAGAGAGGGACAGACTGTGAATAGACAGGAGGTAGATTGCTATTGTTTCATGTATTGTGCAGGTTATGTGGGGTATTGTGTGCACTGAGAGAGGGACAGACTGTGAATAGATAGGAGGTAGATTGCTATAGTTTCATGAATTGTGCAGGTTATCTGGGGTATTGTGTGCACTGAGAGGGACAGACTGTGAATAGACAGGAGGTAGATTGCTATAGTTTCATGAATTGTGCAGGTTATCTGGGGTATTGTGTGCACAGAGAGGGTCAGACTGTGAATAGACAGGAGGTAGATTGCTATTGTTTCATGTATTCTGCAGGTTATCTGGGCTATTGTGTGCACTGAGAGAGGGTCAGACTGTGAATAGACAGGAGGTAGATTGCTATTGTTTCATGTATTGTGCAGGTTATCTGGGGTATTGTGTGCACTGAGAGAGGGACAGACTGTGAATAGACAGGAGGTAGATTGCTATTGTTTCATGAATTGTGCAGATTATCTGGGGTATTGTGTGCACTGAGGGACAGACTGTGAATAGACAGGAGGTAGATTGCTATTGTTTCATGTATTGTGCAGGTTATCTGGGGTATTGTGTGCGAGAGAGGACAGACTGTGAATAGACAGGAGGTAGATTGCTATTGTTTCATGTATTGTGCAGGTTATCTGGGGTATTGTGTGCACTGAGAAGGACAGACTGTGAATAGGCAGGAGGGAGATTGCTATTGTTTCATGAATTGTGCAGGTTATTTGGGGTATTGTGTGCACTGAGAGGGACAGACTGTGAATAGACAGGAGGGTAGATTGCTTATTGTTTCATGTATTGTGCAGGTTATCTGCGGTATTGTGTTGCACTGAGAGAGGGACAGACTGTGAATAGACAGGAGGTAGATTGCTATTGTTTCCATGAATTGTGCAGGTTATCTGGGGTATTGTGTGCACTGAGAGAGGGACAGACTGTGAATAGACAGGAGGTAGATTGCTATTGTTGCATGAATTGTGCAGGTTACCTGGGGTATTGTGTGTACTGAGAGGGACAGACTGTGAATAGACAGGAGGTAGATTGCTATTGTTTCATGAATTGTGCAGGTCATCTGGGGTATTGTGTGCACTGAGAGAGGGACAGACTGAATAGACAGGAGGTAGATTGCTATAGTTTCATGAATTGTGCAGGTTATCTGGGGTATTGTGTGCACAGAGAGGGTCAGACTGTGAATAGACAGGAGGTAGATTGCTATTGTTTCATGTATTCTGCAGGTTATCTGGGCTATTGTGTGCACTGAGAGAGGGTCAGACTGTGAATAGACAGGAGGTAGATTGCTATTGTTTCATGTATTGTGCAGGTTATCTGGGGTATTGTGTGCACTGAGAGAGGGACAGACTGTGAATAGACAGGAGGTAGATTGCTATTGTTTCATGAATTGTGCAGATTATCTGGGGTATTGTGTGCACTGAGGGACAGACTGTGAATAGACAGGAGGTAGATTGCTATTGTTTCATGTATTGTGCAGGTTATCTGGGGTATTGTGTGCACTGAGAGAGGGACAGACTGTGAATAGACAGGAGGTAGATTGCTATTGTTTCATGAATTGTGCAGGTTATCTGGGGTATTGTGTGCACTGAGAGGGACAGACTGTGAATAGACAGGAGGTAGATTGCTATTGTTTCATGAATTGTGCAGCTTATCTGGGGTATTGTGTGCACTGAGAGAGGGAAAGACTGTGAATAGACAGGAGGTAGATTGCTTCTGTTTCATGAATTGTGCAGGTTATCTGGGGTATTGTGTGCACTGAGAGGGACAGACTGTGAATAGACAGGAGGTAGATTGCTATTGTTGCAAGAATTGTGCAGGTTACCTGGGGTATTGTGTGTACTGAGAGGGACAGACTGTGAATAGACAGGAGGTAGATTGCTATTGTTTCATGAATTGTGCAGGTCATCTGGGGTATTGTGTGCACTGAGAGCGACAGACTGTGAATAGACAGGAGGTAGATTGCTATTGTTTCATGTATTGTGCAGGTTTTCTGGGGTATTGTTTGCACTGAGAGGGACAGACTGTGAATAGACAGGAGGTAGATTGCTATTGTTTCATGAATTGTGCAGGTTATCTGGGGTACTGTGTGCACTGAGAGGGACAGACTGTGAATAGACAGGAGGTAGATTGCAAGTGTTTCATGAATTGTGCAGGTTATCTGGGGTATTGTGTGCACTGAGAGGGACAGACTGTGAATAGACAGGAGGTAGATTGCTATTGTTCCATGAATTGTGCAGGTTATCTGGGGTATTGTGTGCACTGAGAGAGGGACAGACTGTGAATAGACAGGAGGTAGATTGCTATTGTTTCATGAATTGTGCAGGTTATCTGGGATATTGTGTGCACTGAGAGAGGGACAGACTGTGAATAGACAGGAGGTAGATTGCTATAGTTTCATGAATTGTGCAGGTTATCTGGGGTATTGTGTGCACTGAGAGGGACAGACTGTGAATAGACAGGAGGTAGATTGCTATAGTTTCATGAATTGTGCAGGTTATCTGGGGTATTGTGTGCACAGAGAGGGACAGACTGTGAATAGACAGGAGGTAGATTGCTATTGTTTCATGAATTGTGCAGGTTATCTGTGGTATTGTGTGCACTGAGGGACAGACTGTGAATAGACAGGAGGTAGATTGTTATTGTTTCATGTATTGTGCAGGCTAGCTGGGGTATTGTGTGCACTGAGAGATGGACAGACTGAATAGACAGGAGGTAGATTGCTATTGTTTCATGAATTGTGCAGGTTATCTGGGGTATTGTGTGCACTGAGAGGGACAGACTGTGAATAGACAGGAGGTAGATTGCTATTTCATGAATTGTGCATGTTATCTGGGGTATTGTGTGCACTGAGAGAGGGACAGACTGTGAATAGACAGGAGGTAGATTGCTATTGTTTCATGAATTGTGCAGGTTATCTGGGGTATTGTGTGCACTGAGAGGGACAGACTGTGAATAGACAGGAGGTAGATTGCTATTGTTTCATGAATTGTGCAGCTTATCTGGGGTATTGTGTGCACTGAGAGGGAAAGACTGTGAATAGACAGGAGGTAGATTGCTTCTGTTTCATGAATTGTGCAGGTTATCTGGGGTATTGTGTGCACTGAGAGAGGGACAGACTGTGAATAGACAGGCGGTAGATTGCTATTGTTTCATGAATTGTGCAGGTTATCTGGGGTATTGTGTGCACTGAGAGGGACAGACTGTGAATAGACAGGAGGTAGATTGCTATAGTTTCATGTATTGTGCAGGTTATCTGGGGTATTGTGTGCACTGAGAGAGGGACAGACTGTGAATAGACAGGAGGTAGATTGCTATTGTTTCATGAATTGTGCAGGTTATCTGGGGTATTGTGTGCACTGAGAGGGACAGACTGTGAATAGACAGGAGGTAGATTGCTATTGTTTCATGAATTGTGCAGGTTATCTGGGGTATTGTGTGCACTGAGAGAGGGACAGACTGTGAATAGACAGGAGGTAGATTGCTATTGTTTCATGTATTGTGCAGGTTATCTGGGGTATTGTGTGCACTGAGAGAGGGACAGACTGTGAATAGACAGGAGGTAGATAGCTATTTCATGTATTGTGCAGGTTATGTGGGGTATTGTGTGCACTGAGAGAGGGACAGACTGTGAATAGATAGGAGGTAGATTGCAATTGTTTCATGAATTGTGCAGGTTATCTGGGGTATTGTGTGCACTGAGAGGGAGAGACTGTGAATAGACAGGAGGTAGATTGCTATTTCATGAATTGTGCAGGTTATCTGGGGTATTGTGTGCACTGAGAGAGGGTCAGACTGTGAATAGACAGGAGGTAGATTGCTATTGTTTCATGTATTGTGCAGGTTATCTGGGCTATTGTGTGCACTGAGAGAGGGTCAGACTGTGAATAGACAGGAGGTAGATTGCTATTGTTTCATGTATTGTGCAGGTTTTCTGGGGTATTGTGTGCACTGAGAGAGGGACAGACTGTGAATAGACAGGAGGTAGATTGCTATTGTTTCATGAATTGTGCAGGTTATCTAGGGTATTGTGTGCACTGAGAGGGACAGACTGTGAATAGACAGGAGGTAGACTGCTATTGTTTCATGTATTGTGCAGGTTATCTGGGGTATTGTTTGCACTGAGAGGGACAGACTGTGAATAGACAGGATGTAGATTGCTATTGTTTCATGAATTGTGCAGGTTATCTGGGGTACTGTGTGCACTGAGAGGGACAGACTGTGAATAGACAGGATGTAGATTGATATTGTTTCATGTATTGTGCAGGTTATCTGGGGTATTGTGTGCACTGAGAGGGACAGACTGTGAATAGGCAGGAGGTAGATTGCTATTGTTTCATGTATTGTGCAGGTTATCTGGGGTATTGTGTGCACTGAGAGAGGGACAGACTGTGAATAGACAGGAGGTAGATTGCTATTGTTTCATGTATTGTGCAGGTTATCTGGGGTATTGTGTGCACTGAGTGAGGGACAGACTGTGAATAGACAGGAGGTAGATTGCTATTGTTTCATGAATTGTGCAGGTTATCTGGGGTATTGTGTGCACTGAGAGAGGGACAGACTGTGAATAGACAGGAGGTAGATTGCTATTGTTTCATGAATTGTGCAGGTTATTTGTGGTATTGTGTGCACTGAGAGAGGGACAGACTGTGAATAGACAGGAGGTAGATTGCTATTGTTTCATGAATTGTGCAGGTTAACTGGGCTATTGTGTGTCTGAGAGGGACAGAGTGTGAATAAACAGGAGGTAGATTGCTATTGTTTCATGAATTGTGCAGGTTATCTGGGGTATTGTGTGCACTGAGAGAGGGACAGACTGTGAATAGACAGGAGGTAGATTGCTATTGTTTCATGAATTGTGCAGATTATCTGGGGTATTGTGTGCACTGAGGGACAGACTGTGAATAGACAGGCGGTAGATTGCTATTGTTTCATGAATTGTGCAGGTTATTTGGGGTATTGTGTGCACAGAGAGGGACAGACTGTGAATAGACAGGAGGTAGATTGCTATTGTTGCATGTATTGTGCAGGTTATCTGGGGTATTGTGTGCACTGAGAGAGGGACAGACTGTGAATAGACAGGAGGTAGATTGCTATTGTTTCATGTATTGTGCAGGTTATCTGGGGTATTGTGTGCACTGAGGGACAGACTGTGAATAGACAGGAGGTAGATTGCTATTTCATGTATTGTGCAGGTTATCTGGGGTATTGTGTGCACTGAGAGAGGGACAGACTGTGAATAGACAGGAGGTAGATTGCTATTGTTTCATGAATTGTGCAGGTTATCTGGGGTATTGTGTGCACTGAGAGGGACAGATTGTGAATAGACAGGAGGTAGATTGCTATTGTTTCATGTATTGTGCAGGTTATCTGGGGTATTGTGTGCACTGAGAAGGACAGACTGAATAGACAGGAGGTAGATTGCTATTGTTTCATGAATTGTGCAGGTTATTTGGGGTATTGTGTGCACTGAGAGGGACAGACTGTGAAGAGACAGGAGGTAGATTGCTATTGTTTCATGTATTGTGCAGGTTATCTGCGGTATTGTGTGCACTGAGAGAGGGACAGACTGTGAATAGACAGGAGGTAGATTGCTATTGCTTCATGGATTGTGCAGGTTATCTGGGGTATTGTGTGCAGAGAGAGAGGGACAGACTGTGAATAGACAGGAGGCAGATTGCTATTGTTGCAAGAATTGTGCAGGTTACCTGGGGTATTGTGTGTACTGAGAGGGACAGACTGTGAATAGACAGGAGGTAGATTGCTATTGTTTCATGAATTGTGCAGGTCATCTGGGGTATTGTGTGCACTGAGAGAGGGACAGACTGAATAGACAGGAGGTAGATTGCTATTGTTTCATGAATTGTGCAGGTTATCTGGGGTATTGTGTGCACTGAGAGCGACAGACTGTGAATAGACAGGAGGTAGATTGCTATTGTTTCATGTATTGTGCAGATTATCTGGGGTATTGTGTGCACTGAGAGAGGGACAGACTGTGAATAGACAGGAGGTAGATAGCTATTTCATGTATTGTGCAGGTTATGTGGGGTATTGTGTGCACTGAGAGAGGGACAGACTGTGAATAGATAGGAGGTAGATTGCAATTGTTTCATGAATTGTGCAGGTTATCTGGGGTATTGTGTGCACTGAGAGGGAGAGACTGTGAATAGACAGGAGGTAGATTGCTATTTCATGAATTGTGCAGGTTATCTGGGGTATTGTGTGCACTGAGAGAGGGTCAGACTGTGAATAGACAGGAGGTAGATTGCTATTGTTTCATGTATTGTGCAGGTTTTCTGGGGTATTGTGTGCACTGAGAGAGGGACAGACTGTGAATAGACAGGAGGTAGATTGCTATTGTTTCATGAATTGTGCAGGTTATCTAGGGTATTGTGTGCACTGAGAGGGACAGACTGTGAATAGACAGGAGGTAGACTGCTATTGTTTCATGTATTGTGCAGGTTATCTGGGGTATTGTTTGCACTGAGAGGGACAGACTGTGAATAGACAGGATGTAGATTGCTATTGTTTCATGAATTGTGCAGGTTATCTGGGGTACTGTGTGCACTGAGGGACAGACTGTGAATAGACAGGATGTAGATTGATATTGTTTCATGTATTGTGCAGGTTATCTGGGGTATTGTGTGCACTGAGAGGGACAGACTGTGAATAGGCAGGAGGTAGATTGCTATTGTTTCATGTATTGTGCAGGTTATCTGGGGTATTGTGTGCACTGAGAGAGGGACAGACTGTGAATAGACAGGAGGTAGATTGCTATTGTTTCATGTATTGTGCAGGTTTTCTGGGGTATTGTGTGCACTGAGAGAGGGACAGACTGTGAATAGACAGGAGGTAGATTGCTATTGTTTCATGAATTGTGCAGGTTATCTAGGGTATTGTGTGCACTGAGAGGGACAGACTGTGAATAGACAGGAGGTAGACTGCTATTGTTTCATGTATTGTGCAGGTTATCTGGGGTATTGTTTGCACTGAGAGGGACAGACTGTGAATAGACAGGAGGTAGATTGCTATTTCATGAATTGTGCAGGTTATCTGGGGTATTGTGTGCACTGAGAGAGGGACAGACTGTGAATAGACAGGAGGTAGATTGCTATTGTTTCATGAATTGTGCAGGTTATCTGGGGTATTGTGTGCACAGAGAGGGACAGACTGAATAGACAGGAGGTAGACTGCTATTGTTTCATGTATTGTGCTGGTTATCTGGGGTATTGTGTGCACTGAGAGAGGGACAGACTGTGAATAGACAGGAGGTAGATTGCTATTGTTTAATGAATTGTGCAGGTTATCTGGGGTATTGTGTGCACTGAGAGAGGGACAGACTGAATAGACAGGAGCTGGATTGCTATTGTTTCATGAATTGTGCAGGTTATCTGGGGTATTGTGTGCACTGAGAGGGGGACAGACTGTGAATAGACAGGAGATAGATAGCTATTGTTTCATGTGTTGTGCAGGTTATCTGGGGTATTGTGTGCACTGAGAGCGGGACAAACTGTGAATAGACAGGAGGTAGATTGCTATTGTTGCATGTATTGTGCAGGTTATCTGGGGTATTGTGTGCACTGAGAGGGGGACAGACTGTGAATAGACAGGAGGTAGATTGCTATTGTTGCATGTATTGTGCAGGTTATCTG
The DNA here is from genome assembly GCF_052327205.1 of Somniosus microcephalus. Classification (NCBI taxonomy): domain Eukaryota; kingdom Metazoa; phylum Chordata; class Chondrichthyes; order Squaliformes; family Somniosidae; genus Somniosus; species Somniosus microcephalus. The sequence continues at coordinate 260,424 of NW_028225330.1, read as the reverse complement.
GGGTATTGTGTGCACTGAGAGTGGGACAGACTGTGAATAGACAGGAGGTAGATTGCTATTGTTTCATGTATTGTGCAGGTTATCTGGGGTATTGTGTGCACTGAGGGTGGGACAGACTGTGAATAGACAGGAGGTAGATTGCTTTTGTTTCATGTATTGTGCAGGTTATCTGGGGTATTGTGTGCACTGAGAGGGACAGACTGTGAGTAGACAGGAGGAAGATTGCTATTGTTTCATGAATTGTGCAGGTTATCTGGGGTATTGTGTGCACTGAGAGAGGGACAGACTGTGAATAGACAGGAGGTAGATTGCTATTGTTTCATGAATTGTGCAGGTTATCTGGGGTATTGTGTGCACTGAGAGAGGGACAGACTGTGAATAGACAGGAGGTAGATTGCTATTGTTTCATGTATTGTGCAGGTTATCTGGGGTATTGTGTGCACTGAGAGAGGGACAGACTGAATAGACAGGAGGTAGATTGCTATTGTTTCATGTATTGAGTAGGTTATCTGGGGTATTGTGTGCACTGAGAGAGGGACAGACTGTGAATAGACAGGAGGTAGATTGCTATTGTTTCATGTATTGTGCAGGTTATGTGGGGTATTGTGTGCACTGAGAGAGGGACAGACTGTGAATAGATAGGAGGTAGATTGCTATAGTTTCATGAATTGTGCAGGTTATCTGGGGTATTGTGTGCACTGAGAGGGACAGACTGTGAATAGACAGGAGGTAGATTGCTATAGTTTCATGAATTGTGCAGGTTATCTGGGGTATTGTGTGCACAGAGAGGGTCAGACTGTGAATAGACAGGAGGTAGATTGCTATTGTTTCATGTATTCTGCAGGTTATCTGGGCTATTGTGTGCACTGAGAGAGGGTCAGACTGTGAATAGACAGGAGGTAGATTGCTATTGTTTCATGTATTGTGCAGGTTATCTGGGGTATTGTGTGCACTGAGAGAGGGACAGACTGTGAATAGACAGGAGGTAGATTGCTATTGTTTCATGAATTGTGCAGATTATCTGGGGTATTGTGTGCACTGAGGGACAGACTGTGAATAGACAGGAGGTAGATTGCTATTGTTTCATGTATTGTGCAGGTTATCTGGGGTATTGTGTGCACTGAGAGAGGGACAGACTGTGAATAGACAGGAGGTAGATTGCTATTGTTTCATGTATTGTGCAGGTTATCTGGGGTATTGTGTGCACTGAGAAGGACAGACTGTGAATAGGCAGGAGGGAGATTGCTATTGTTTCATGAATTGTGCAGGTTATTTGGGGTATTGTGTGCACTGAGAGGGACAGACTGTGAATAGACAGGAGGTAGATTGCTATTGTTTCATGTATTGTGCAGGTTATCTGCGGTATTGTGTGCACTGAGAGAGGGACAGACTGTGAATAGACAGGAGGTAGATTGCTATTGTTTCATGAATTGTGCAGGTTATCTGGGGTATTGTGTGCACTGAGAGAGGGACAGACTGTGAATAGACAGGAGGTAGATTGCTATTGTTGCATGAATTGTGCAGGTTACCTGGGGTATTGTGTGTACTGAGAGGGACAGACTGTGAATAGACAGGAGGTAGATTGCTATTGTTTCATGAATTGTGCAGGTCATCTGGGGTATTGTGTGCACTGAGAGAGGGACAGACTGAATAGACAGGAGGTAGATTGCTATAGTTTCATGAATTGTGCAGGTTATCTGGGGTATTGTGTGCACAGAGAGGGTCAGACTGTGAATAGACAGGAGGTAGATTGCTATTGTTTCATGTATTCTGCAGGTTATCTGGGCTATTGTGTGCACTGAGAGAGGGTCAGACTGTGAATAGACAGGAGGTAGATTGCTATTGTTTCATGTATTGTGCAGGTTATCTGGGGTATTGTGTGCACTGAGAGAGGGACAGACTGTGAATAGACAGGAGGTAGATTGCTATTGTTTCATGAATTGTGCAGATTATCTGGGGTATTGTGTGCACTGAGGGACAGACTGTGAATAGACAGGAGGTAGATTGCTATTGTTTCATGTATTGTGCAGGTTATCTGGGGTATTGTGTGCACTGAGAGAGGGACAGACTGTGAATAGACAGGAGGTAGATTGCTATTGTTTCATGTATTGTGCAGGTTATCTGGGGTATTGTGTGCACTGAGAAGGACAGACTGTGAATAGGCAGGAGGGAGATTGCTATTGTTTCATGAATTGTGCAGGTTATTTGGGGTATTGTGTGCACTGAGAGGGACAGACTGTGAATAGACAGGAGGTAGATTGCTATTGTTTCATGTATTGTGCAGGTTATCTGCGGTATTGTGTGCACAGAGAGGGACAGACTGTGAATAGACAGGAGGTAGATTGCTATTGTTTCATGAATTGTGCAGGTTATCTGGGGTATTGTGTGCACTGAGAGAGGGACAGACTGTGAATAGACAGGAGGTAGATTGCTATTGTTGCATGAATTGTGCAGGTTACCTGGGGTATTGTGTGTACTGAGAGGGACAGACTGTGAATAGACAGGAGGTAGATTGCTATTGTTTCATGAATTGTGCAGGTCATCTGGGGTATTGTGTGCACTGAGAGAGGGACAGACTGAATAGACAGGAGGTAGATTGCTATTGTTTCATGAATTGTGCAGGTTATCTGGGGTATTGTGTGCACTGAGAGCGACAGACTGTGAATAGACAGGAGGTAGATTGCTATTGTTTCATGTATTGTGCAGGTTATGTGGGGTATTGTGTGCACTGAGAGGGAGAGACTGTGAATAGACAGGAGGTAGATTGCTATTGTTTCATGAATTGTGCAGGTCATCTGGGGTATTGTGTGCACTGAGAGAGGGACAGACTGTGAATAGATAGGAGGTAGATTGCTATTGTTTCATGAATTGTGCAGGTTATCTGGGGTATTGTGTGCACTGAGAGGGAGAGACTGTGAAGAGACAGGAGGTAGATTGCTATTTCATGAATTGTGCAGGTTATCTGGGGTATTGTGTGCACTGAGAGAGGGTCAGACTGTGAATAGACAGGAGGTAGATTGCTATTGTTTCATGTATTCTGCAGGTTATCTGGGCTATTGTGTGCACTGAGAGAGGGACAGACTGTGAATAGACAGGAGGTAGATTGCTATTGTTTCATGAATTGTGCAGATTATCTGGGGTATTGTGTGCACTGAGAGGGACAGACTGTGAATAGGCAGGAGGTAGATTGCTATTTCATGTATTGTGCAGGTTATCTGGGGTATTGTGTGCACTAAGAGTGGGGCAGACTGTGAATAGACAGGAGGTAGATTGATATTGTTTCATGTATTGTGCAGGTTATCTGGGGTATTGTGTGCACTGAGAGGGACAGACTGTGAATAGGCAGGAGGTAGATTGCTATTGTTTCATGTATTGTGCAGGTTATCTGGGGTATTGTGTGCACTGAGAGAGGGACAGACTGTGAATAGACAGGAGGTAGATTGCTATTGTTTCATGAATTGTGCAGGTTATCTGGGGTATTGTGTGCACTGAGAGAGGGACAGACTGTGAATAGACAGGAGGTAGATTGCTATTGTTTCATGAATTGTGCAGGTTATTTGTGGTATTGTGTGCACTGAGAGAGGGACAGACTGTGAATAGACAGGAGGTAGATTGCTATTGTTTCATGAATTGTGCAGGTTATCTGGGGTATTGTGTGACTGAGAGGGACAGAGTGTGAATAAACAGGAGGTAGATTGCTATTGTTTCATGAATTGTGCAGGTTATCTGGGGTATTGTGTGCACTGAGAGAGGGACAGACTGTGAATAGACAGGAGGTAGATTGCTATTGTTTCATGAATTGTGCAGATTATCTGGGGTATTGTGTGCACTGAGGGACAGACTGTGAATAGACAGGCGGTAGATTGCTATTGTTTCATGAATTGTGCAGGTTATTTGGGGTATTGTGTGCACTGAGAGAGGGACAGACTGTGAATAGACAGGAGGTAGATTGCTATTGTTGCATGTATTGTGCAGGTTATCTGGGGTATTGTGTGCACTGAGAGAGGGACAGACTGTGAATAGACAGGAGGTAGATTGCTATTGTTTCATGTATTGTGCAGGTTATCTGGGGTATTGTGTGCACTGAGGGACAGACTGTGAATAGACAGGAGGTAGATTGCTATTTCATGTATTGTGCAGGTTATCTGGGGTATTGTGTGCACTGAGAGAGGGACAGACTGTGAATAGACAGGAGGTAGATTGCTATTGTTTCATGAATTGTGCAGGTTATCTGGGGTATTGTGTGCACTGAGAGAGGGACAGACTGTGAATAGACAGGAGGTAGATTGCTATTGTTTCATGTATTGTGCAGGTTATCTGGGGTATTGTGTGCACTGAGAAGGACAGACTGAATAGACAGGAGGTAGATTGCTATTGTTTCATGAATTGTGCAGGTTATTTGGGGTATTGTGTGCACTGAGAGGGACAGACTGTGAATAGACAGGAGGTAGATTGCTATTGTTTCATGTATTGTGCAGGTTATCTGCGGTATTGTGTGCACTGAGAGAGGGACAGACTGTGAATAGACAGGAGGTAGATTGCTATTGTTTCATGGATTGTGCAGGTTATCTGGGGTATTGTGTGCAGAGAGAGAGGGACAGACTGTGAATAGACAGGAGGCAGATTGCTATTGTTGCAAGAATTGTGCAGGTTACCTGGGGTATTGTGTGTACTGAGAGGGACAGACTGTGAATAGACAGGAGGTAGATTGCTATTGTTTCATGAATTGTGCAGGTCATCTGGGGTATTGTGTGCACTGAGAGAGGGACAGACTGAATAGACAGGAGGTAGATTGCTATTGTTTCATGAATTGTGCAGGTTATCTGGGGTATTGTGTGCACTGAGAGCGACAGACTGTGAATAGACAGGAGGTAGATTGCTATTGTTTCATGTATTGTGCAGGTTTTCTGGGGTATTGTGTGCACTGAGAGAGGGACAGACTGTGAATAGACAGGAGGTAGATTGCTATTGTTTCATGAATTGTGCAGGTTATCTAGGGTATTGTGTGCACTGAGAGGGACAGACTGTGAATAGACAGGAGGTAGACTGCTATTGTTTCATGTATTGTGCAGGTTATCTGGGGTATTGTTTGCACTGAGAGGGACAGACTGTGAATAGACAGGAGGTAGATTGCTATTGTTTCATGTATTGTGCAGGTTATCTGCGGTGTTGTGTGCACTGAGAGAGGGACAGACTGTGAATAGACAGGAGGTAGATTGCTATTGTTGCATGAATTGTGCAGATTACCTGGGGTATTGTGTGTACTGAGAGGGACAGACTGTGAATAGACAGGAGGTAGATTGCTATTGTTTCATGAATTGTGCAGGTCATCTGGGGTATTGTGTGCACTGAGAGAGGGACAGACTGAATAGACAGGAGGTAGATTGCTATTGTTTCATGAATTGTGCAGGTTATCTGGGGTATTGTGTGCACTGAGAGCGACAGACTGTGAATAGACAGGAGGTAGATTGCTATTGTTTCATGTATTGTGCAGGTTATGTGGGGTATTGTGTGCACTGAGAGGGACAGACTGAATAGACAGGAGCTGGATTGCTATTGTTTCATGAATTGTGCAGGTTATCTGGGGTATTGTGTGCACTGAGAGGGGGACAGACTGTGAATAGACAGGAGATAGATAGCTATTGTTTCATGTGTTGTGCAGGTTATCTGGGGTATTGTGTGCACTGAGAGCGGGACAAACTGTGAATAGACAGGAGGTAGATTGCTATTGTTGCATGTATTGTGCAGGTTATCTGGGGTATTGTGTGCACTGAGAGGGGGACAGACTGTGAATAGACAGGAGGTAGATTGCTATTGTTGCATGTATTGTGCAGGTTATCTGGGGTATTGTGTGCACTGAGAGTGGGACAGACTGTGAATAGACAGGAGGTAGATTGCTATTGTTTCATGTATTGTGCAGGTTATCTGGGGTATTGTGTGCACTGAGGGTGGGACAGACTGTGAATAGACAGGAGGTAGATTGCTTTTGTTTCATGTATTGTGCAGGTTATCTGGGGTATTGTGTGCACTGAGAGGGACAGACTGTGAGTAGACAGGAGGAAGATTGCTATTGTTTCATGAATTGTGCAGGTTATCTGGGGTATTGTGTGCACTGAGAGAGACAGACTGTGAATAGACAGGAGGTAGATTGCTATTGTTTCATGAATTGTGCAGGTTATCTGGGGTATTGTGTGCACTGAGAGAGGGACAGACTGTGAATAGACAGGAGGTAGATTGCTATTGTTTCATGAATTGTGCAGGTTATCTGGGGTATTGTGTGCACTGAGAGAGACAGACTGTGAATAGACAGGAGGTAGATTGCTATTGTTTCATGAATTGTGCAGGTTATCTGGGGTATTGTGTGCACTGAGAGAGGGACAGACTGTGAATAGACAGGAGGTAGATTGCTATTGTTTCATGTATTGTGCAGGTTATCTGGGGTATTGTGTGCACTGAGAGAGGGACAGACTGAATAGACAGGAGGTAGATTGCTATTGTTTCATGTATTGAGTAGGTTATCTGGGGTATTGTGTGCACTGAGAGAGGGACAGACTGTGAATAGACAGGAGGTAGATTGCTATTGTTTCATGTATTGTGCAGGTTATGTGGGGTATTGTGTGCACTGAGAGAGGGACAGACTGTGAATAGATAGGAGGTAGATTGCTATAGTTTCATGAATTGTGCAGGTTATCTGGGGTATTGTGTGCACTGAGAGGGACAGACTGTGAATAGACAGGAGGTAGATTGCTATAGTTTCATGAATTGTGCAGGTTATCTGGGGTATTGTGTGCACAGAGAGGGTCAGACTGTGAATAGACAGGAGGTAGATTGCTATTGTTTCATGTATTCTGCAGGTTATCTGGGCTATTGTGTGCACTGAGAGAGGGTCAGACTGTGAATAGACAGGAGGTAGATTGCTATTGTTTCATGTATTGTGCAGGTTATCTGGGGTATTGTGTGCACTGAGAGAGGGACAGACTGTGAATAGACAGGAGGTAGATTGCTATTGTTTCATGAATTGTGCAGATTATCTGGGGTATTGTGTGCACTGAGGGACAGACTGAATAGACAGGAGGTAGATTGCTATTGTTTCATGTATTGTGCAGGTTATCTGGGGTATTGTGTGCACTGAGAGAGGGACAGACTGTGAATAGACAGGAGGTAGATTGCTATTGTTTCATGTATTGTGCAGGTTATCTGGGGTATTGTGTGCACTGAGAAGGACAGACTGTGAATAGGCAGGAGGGAGATTGCTATTGTTTCATGAATTGTGCAGGTTATTTGGGGTATTGTGTGCACTGAGAGGGACAGACTGTGAATAGACAGGAGGTAGATTGCTATTGTTTCATGAATTGTGCAGGTTATCTGGGGTATTGTGTGCACTGAGAGAGGGACAGACTGTGAATAGACAGGAGGTAGATTGCTATTGTTGCATGAATTGTGCAGGTTACCTGGGGTATTGTGTGTACTGAGAGGGACAGACTGTGAATAGACAGGAGGTAGATTGCTATTGTTTCATGAATTGTGCAGGTCATCTGGGGTATTGTGTGCACTGAGAGAGGGACAGACTGAATAGACAGGAGGTAGATTGCTATTGTTTCATGAATTGTGCAGGTTATCTGGGGTATTGTGTGCACTGAGAGCGACAGACTGTGAATAGACAGGAGGTAGATTGCTATTGTTTCATGTATTGTGCAGGTTATGTGGGGTATTGTGTGCACTGAGAGGGAGAGACTGTGAATAGACAGGAGGTAGATTGCTATTGTTTCATGAATTGTGCAGGTCATCTGGGGTATTGTGTGCACTGAGAGAGGGACAGACTGTGAATAGATAGGAGGTAGATTGCTATTGTTTCATGAATTGTGCAGGTTATCTGGGGTATTGTGTGCACTGAGAGGGAGAGACTGTGAAGAGACAGGAGGTAGATTGCTATTTCATGAATTGTGCAGGTTATCTGGGGTATTGTGTGCACTGAGAGAGGGTCAGACTGTGAATAGACAGGAGGTAGATTGCTATTGTTTCATGTATTCTGCAGGTTATCTGGGCTATTGTGTGCACTGAGAGAGGGACAGACTGTGAATAGACAGGAGGTAGATTGCTATTGTTTCATGAATTGTGCAGATTATCTGGGGTATTGTGTGCACTGAGAGGGACAGACTGTGAATAGGCAGGAGGTAGATTGCTATTGTTTCATGTATTGTGCAGGTTATCTGGGGTATTGTGTGCACTAAGAGAGGGGCAGACTGTGAATAGACAGGAGGTAGATTGATATTGTTTCATGTATTGTGCAGGTTATCTGGGGTATTGTGTGCACTGAGAGGGACAGACTGTGAATAGGCAGGAGGTAGATTGCTATTGTTTCATGTATTGCGCAGGTTATCTGGGGTATTGTGTGCACTGAGAGAGGGACAGACTGTGAATAGACAGGAGGTAGATTGCTATTGTTTCATGAATTGTGCAGGTTATCTGGGGTATTGTGTGACTGAGAGGGACAGAGTGTGAATAAACAGGAGGTAGATTGCTATTGTTTCATGAATTGTGCAGGTTATCTGGGGTATTGTGTGCACTGAGAGAGGGACAGACTGTGAATAGACAGGAGGTAGATTGCTATTGTTTCATGTATTGAGCAGGTTATCTGGGGTATTGTGTGTACTGAGAGAGGGACAGACTGTGAATAGACAGGAGGTAGATTGCTATTGTTTCATGAATTGTGCAGGTTATCTGGGGTATTGTGTGCACTGAGAGAGGGACAGACGGTGAATAGACAGGAGGTAGATTGCTATTGTTTCATGAATTGTGCAGGTTATCTGGGGTATTGTGTGCACTGAGAGAGGGACAGACTGAATAGACAGGAGGTAGACTGCTATTGTTTCATGTATTGTGCAGGTTATCTGGGGTATTGTGTGCACTGAGAGGGACAGACTGAATAGACAGGAGGTAGATTGCTATTGTTTCATGAATTGTGGAGGTTATCTGGGGTATTGTGTGCACTGAGAGAGGGACAGACTGTGAATGGACAGGAGGTAGATTGCTATTGTTTCATGAATTGTGCAGGTTATCTGGGGTATTGTGAGCACTGAGAGAGGGACAGACTGTGAATAGACAGGAGGTAGATTGCTATTGTTTCATGAATTGTGCAGGTTATCTGGGGTATTGTGTGCACTGAGGGACAGACTGTGAATAGACAGGAGGTAGATTGCTATTGTTTCATGAATTGTGCAGGTTATCTGGGGTATTGTGTGCACAGAGCGACAGACTGTGAATAGACAGGAGGTAGATTGCTATTGTTTCATGTATTGTGCAGGTTTTCTGGGGTATTGTGTGCACTGAGAGAGGGACAGACTGTGAATAGACAGGAGGTAGATTGCTATTGTTTCATGGATTGTGCAGGTTATCTGGGGTATTGTGTGCACTGAGAGAGGGACAGACTGTGAATAGACAGGAGGTAGATTGCTATTGTTGCATGAATTGTGCAGGTTACCTGGGGCATTGTGTGTACTGAGAGGGACAGACTGTGAATAGACAGGAGGTAGATTGCTATTGTTTCATGAATTGTGCAGGTCATCTGGGGTATTGTGTGCACTGAGAGAGGGACAGACTGAATAGACAGGAGGTAGATTGCTATTGTTGCATGAATTGTGCAGGTTATCTGGGGTATTGTGTGCACTGAGGGACAGACTGTGAATAGACAGGAGGTAGATTGCTATTGTTTCATGTATTGTGCAGGTTATCTGGGGTATTGTGCGCACTGAGAGAGAGACAGACTGTGAATAGACAGGAGGTAGATTGCTATTGTTTCATGAATTGTGCAGGTTATCTGGGGTATTGTGTGCACTGAGGGACAGACTGTGAATAGACAGGAGGTAGATTGCTGTTGTTTCATGAATTGTGCAGGTTATCTGGGGTATTGTGTGCACTGAGAGAGGGACAGACTGTGAATAGACAGGAGGTAGATTGCTATTGTTTCATGTATTGTGCAGGTTATCTGGGGTTGTTGTGTGCACTGAGAGGGACAGACTGTGAATAGACAGGAGGTAGATTGCTATTGTTTCATGAATTGTGCAGGTTATCTGGGGTATTGTGTGCACTGAGAGAGGGACAGACTGAATAGACAGGAGGTAGATTGCTATTGTTTCATGAATTGTGCAGGTTATCTGGGGTATTGTGTGCACTGAGAGAGGGACAGACTGTGAATAGACAGGAGATAGATAGCTATTTTTTCATGTGTTGTGCAGGTTATCTGGGGTATTGTGTGCACTGAGAGCGGGACAGACTGTGAATAGACAGGAGGTAGATTGCTATTGTTTCATGTATTGTGCAGGTTATCTGGGGTATTGTGTGCACTGAGAGGGACAGACTGAATAGACAGGTGGTAGATTGCTGTTGTTTCATGAATTGTGCAGGTTATCTGGGGTATTGTGTGCACTGAGAGCGGGACAGACTGTGAATAGACAGGAGGTAGATTGCTATTGCATGTATTGTGCAGGTTATCTGGGGTATTGTGTGCAATGAGAGTGGGACAGACTGTGAATAGACAGGAGGTAGATTGCTATTGTTTCATGTATTGTGCAGGTTATGTGGGGTATTGTGTGCACTGAGGGTGGGAGAGACTGTGAATAGACAGGAGGTAGATTGCTTTTGTTTCATGTATTGTGCAGGTTATCTGGGGTATTGTGTGCACTGAGAGGGACAGACTGTGAGTAGACAGGAGGAAGATTGCTATTGTTTCATGAATTGTGCAGGTTATCTGGGGTACTGTGTGCACTGAGAGAGGGACAGACTGTGAATAGGCAGGAGGTAGATTGCTATTGTTTCATGAATTGTGCAGGTTATCTGGGGTATTGTGTGCACTGAGAGGGACAGACTGTGAATAGACAGGAGGTAGATTGTTATTGTTTCATGTATTGTGCAGGTTATCTGGGGTATTGTGTGCACAGAGAGGGACAGACTGTGAATAGACAGGAGGTAGATTGCTATTGTTTCATGAATTGTGGAGGTTATCTGGGGTATTGTGTGCACTGAGAGAGGGACAGACTGTGAATGGACAGGAGGTAGATTGCTGTTGTTTCATGAATTGTGCAGGTTATCTGGGGTATTGTGAGCACCGAGAGAGGGACAGACTGTGAATAGACAGGAGGTAGATTGCAATTGTTTCATGAATTGTGCAGGTTATCTGGGGTATTGTGTGCACTGAGGGACAGACTGTGAATAGACAGGAGGTAGATTGCTATTGTTTCATGTATTGTGCAGGTTATCTGGGGTATTGTGCGCACTGAGAGAGAGACAGACTGTGAAGAGACAGGAGGTAGATTGCTATTGTTTCATGAATTGTGCAGGTTATCTGGGGTATTGTGTGCACTGAGGGACAGACTGTGAATAGACAGGAGGTAGATTGCTATTGTTTCATGTATTGTGCAGGTTATCTGGGGTATTGTGCGCACAGAGAGAGACAGACTGTGAATAGACAGGAGGTAGATTGCTATTGTTTCATGAATTGTGCAGGTTATCTGGGGTATTGTGTGCACTGAGGGACAGACTGTGAATAGACAGGAGGTAGATTGCTGTTGTTTCATGAATTGTGCAGGTTATCTGGGTATTGTGTGCACTGAGAGAGGGACAGACTGTGAATAGACAGGAGGTAGATTGCTATTGTTTCATGTATTGTGCAAGGTTATCTGGGGTATTGTGTGCACTGAGAGAGGGACAGACTGTGAATAGACAGGAGGTAGATTGCTATTGTTTCATGAATTGTGCAGGTTATCTGGGGTATTGTGTGCACTGAGAGAGGGACAGACTGAATAGACAGGAGGTAGATTGCTATTGTTTCATGAATTGTGCAGGTTATCTGGGGTATTGTGTGCACTGAGAGAGGGACAGATTGTGAATAGACAGGAGATAGATAGCTATTGTTTCATGTGTTGTGCAGGTTATCTGGGGTATTGTGTGCACTGAGAGTGGGACAGACTGTGAATAGACAGGAGGTAGATTGCTATTGTTTCATGTATTGTGCAGGTTATCTGGGGTATTGTGTGCACTGAGGGTGGGACAGACTGTGAATAGACAGGAGGTAGATTGCTTTTGTTTCATGTATTGTGCAGCTTATCTGGGGTATTGTGTGCACTGAGAGGGACAGACTGTGAGTAGACAGGAGGAAGATTGCTATTGTTTCATGAATTGTGCAGGTTATCTGGGGTACTGTGTGCACTGAGAGAGGGACAGACTGTGAATAGACAGGAGGTAGATTGCTATTGTTTCATGAATTGTGCAGGTTATCTGGGGTATTGTGTGCACTGAGAGGGACAGACTGTGAATAGACAGGAGGTAGATTGCTATTGTTTCATGAATTGTGCAGGTTATCTGGGGTATTGTGTGCACTGAGAGAGGGACAGACTGTGAATAGACAGGAGGTAGATTGCTATTGTTTCATGAATTGTGCAGGTTATCTGGGGTATTGTGTGCACTGAGAGGGACAGACTGTGAATAGACAGGAGGTAGATTGTTATTGTTTCATGTATTGTGCAGGTTATCTGGGGTATTGTGTGCACTGAGGGACAGACTGTGAATAGACAGGAGGTAGATTGCTATTGTTTCATGTATTGTGCAGGTTATCTGGGGTATTGTGCGCACTGAGCGAGAGACAGACTGTGAATAGACAGGAGGTAGATTGCTATTGTTTCATGAATTGTGCAGGTTATCTGGGGTATTGTGTGCACTGAGGGACACACTGTGAATAGACAGGAGGTAGATTGCTGTTGTTTCATGAATTGTGCAGGTTATCTGGGGTATTGTGTGCACTGAGGGACAGACTGTGAATAGACAGGAGGTAGATTGCTATTGTTTCATGTATTGTGCAGGTTATCTGGGGTATTGTGCGCACTGAGAGAGAGACAGACTGTGAATAGACAGGAGGTAGATTGCTATTGTTTCATGAATTGTGCAGGTTATCTGGGGTATTGTGTGCACTGAGGGACAGACTGTGAATAGACAGGTAGATTGCTGTTTCATGAATTGTGCAGGTTATCTGGGGTATTGTGTGCACTGAGGGACAGACTGAGAATAGACAGGAGGTAGATTGCTATTGTTTCATGAATTGTGCAGGTTATCTGGGGTATTGTGTGCACTGAGAGAGGGACAGACTGAATAGACAGGAGGTAGATTGCTTTTGTTTCATGAATTGTGCAGGTTATCTGGGGTATTGTGTGCACTGAGAGAGGGACAGACTGTGAATAGACAGGAGATAGATAGCTATTTTTTCATGTGTTGTGCAGGTTATCTGGGGTATTGTGTGCACTGAGAGCGGGACAGACTGTGAATAGACAGGAGGTAGATTGCTATTGTTTCATGTATTGTGCAGGTTATCTGGGGTATTGTGTGCACTGAGAGGGACAGACTGAATAGACAGGTGGTAGATTGCTGTTGTTTCATGAATTGTGCAGGTTATCTGGGGTATTGTGTGCACTGAGAGCGGGACAGACTGTGAATAGACAGGAGGTAGATTGCTATTGCATGTATTGTGCAGGTTATCTGGGGTATTGTGTGCACTGAGAGTGGGACAGACTGTGAATAGACAGGAGGTAGATTGCTATTGTTTCATGTATTGTGCAGGTTGATGCGCCATCAATTACTCAAAAGACTGAAGTTGAGCGAGTAACAATCAGGCTTTTATTAACTAAAGAATGAAGGTCTTGTCTCGAGTGGTCGACCCGTCCAGAATACTAAGGGACTGGGAGGTAGTCACTTATATACCTGGAATAGTGGGAGGAGTCAGCCGAGGCATGTCCAGACCTGTACCTAGTGGAATACACATACAGACACAGACAGGTATGACAGTGGTTTACCACATTCACCCCTTGTTTAAAAATGAGTCCGGCGGGGTGAAGTGTATTTAAAAGTTCGTGTATTGGAGTCTCTCCGGAGGTCTTGTCTGCCGCTGTGATCGACGTGGCGACGGCAGGGGTGGTGGAGCTTCCGGCGTCGCGTCCCGTGTAGGCTGGGGCCCTGGAGTGTAGTCCTCATGGGTGACGGTCCAAGGCGAGCCGGCTGCTGGGGTTGGATATCGGGTCGTGGGGGGGGGTGGTAATGGGTAGTGGGTTACAGCGGTCCCCGAGGGTGCGAGGTCTCGTATGGAGACTGTGTCCTCCCGCCCGTCCGGGTACGCAATGTAAGCGTACTGGGGGTTGGCGTGGAGGAGGTCGACCCTCTCGACCAGGGGGTCCGTTTTATTGGCCCTCACGTGTCTTCTCAGTAGTACCGGCCCTGGGGACGTCAGCCATGGCGGTAACGATGTCCCCGATGTGGACTTCCTTGGGAAGACAAACATTTTCTCGTGAGGGGTGGCATTGGTGGCAGTGCAGAGAAGTGACCGAATCGAGTGGAGCGCATCGGGGAGCACCTCCTGCCAGCGGGAGGTCGGAAGGCCCCTAGACTTTAAGGCTAGTAGGGCAGCCTTCCAAACAGTTGCATTCTCTCTTTCCACCTGTCCGTTCCCCCGGGGGTTGTAACTGGTGGTCCTGCTTGTGGCTATACCCCTAGCGAGCAGGTACTGGCGGAGTTCGTCGCTCATAAACGATGAGCCCCGGTCGCTATGGATATAGCTGGGGAAACCGAACAGGGTGAAGAGGCTGTTCAGACATTTAATGACCGTGGCACTGGTCATGTCCGGGCAGGGGATAGCGAACGGGAACCGGGAGTACTCGTCAATGATGTTGAGGAAGTACACATTGCGGTCGGAGGAGGGGAGAGGCCCTTTAAAATCGACGCTCAGGCGTTCGAAAGGGCGAGTGGCTTTTATCAGGTGGGCTCTGTCTGGTCTATAAAAGTGCGGTTTGCACTCAGCGCAGACTTGGCAGTTCTTGGTCATGGTCCTGACCTCCTCAATGGAGTAAGGCAGGTTGCGGGCCTTGATGAAGTGGAAGAACCTGGTGACCCCCGGGTGGCAGAGGTCATTGTGGAGGGCCCTCAGCCTATCGATCTGCGCGCTGGCGCAGGTGCCACGCGATAGGGCATCTGGGGGTTCATTGAGCTTCCCAGGCCGGTACAAGATCTCGTAATTGTAGGTGGAAAGTTCGATTCTCCACCTCAAGATCTTGTCATTTTTGATTTTGCCCCTCTGCTTGTTGTTGAACATAAAAGCAACTGAACGCTGGTCAGTGAGCAGGGTAAATCGTTTTCCGGCCAGGTAGTGCCTCCAATGACGCACAGCCTCCACGATAGCCTGGGCCTCCTTCTCGACCGCGGAGTGTCTGGTCTCCGGGCCCTGGAGGGTTCGTGAGAAGAATGCCACAGGTCTCCCCGCCTGATTAAGGGTGGCGGCCAGAGCGAAGTCGGACGCATCGCTTTCCACCTGGAAGGGGATGGATTCGTCCACTGCGTGCATGGTGGCTTTGGCAATGTCTTCCTTGATACGGTGGAAGGCTAAGCGGGCCTCTGCCGTCACGGGAAAAGAGGTGGACTTGATCAGCGGACGGGCTTTGTCTGCATAGTAGGGGACCCACTGAGCGTAGTAGGAAAAAAACCCTAGGCACCTCTTCAGAGCTTTTAGGCAGTGGGGCAGTGGGAGTTCCATAAGGGGACGCATCCGGTCCGGGTCGGGACCGATGACCCCGTGTTCTACAACACAGCCAAGGATGGCGAGGCGGTCTGTGCGGAATATGCACTTCTCCTTGTTATATGTCAGGTTCAGGAGTTGGGCGGTGCGGAGGAATTTCTCGAGGTTTGCGTCATGGTCCTGCAAGTCATGGCCGCAGATGGTCACATTATCTAGGTAAGGGAAAGTGGCCTGCAGCTCGTTTTGATCGACCATCCGGTCCATCTCCCTTTGGAAGACGGAGACCCCGTTGGTAACGCCGAAGGGAACCCTAAGGAAGTGATAGAGGCGGCCGTTTGCCTCAAAAGCAGTATACTGGCGGTCTTCAGGGCTGATGGGGAGCTGGTGGTACGCTGATTTCAGGTCAATGGTCGAAAAGACGCGGTACTGCGCGATCTGGTTGACCATGTCAGCTATGCGGGGGAGTGGGTAGGCGTCCAGCAGGGTGTAGCGGTTTATTGTTTGGCTGTAGTCGATGACCAGGCGTTGTTTCTCGCCGGTCTTAACGACCACAACCTGGGCTCGCCAGGGGCTGGAGCTGCCCTCAATAATCCCCTCCTTCAGGAGCCGTTCCACTTCGGTTTTGATGAAAACCCTGTCCCCGGCACTGTATCGCCTGCTCTTTGTGGCGATGGGCTTACAGTCGGGGGTGAGGTTAGCAAACAGTGGGGGGGGTGGGACTCTGAGTGTGGAGAGGTTGCATCTAGTGCGCGGCGGGCAATTTGGAGGCTGCTGGCTGCGGACTGTGAGTGGGGGGAGGGGGCCACCGTACGCCATCGTAACGCTTTTGAGGTGGCACTGGAAATCCAACCCCAGTAGAACGGCAGCGCAGAGGTCGGGCAGGACCAGGAGTTTAAAATTATTGAACACAGTCCCGTCTACTACTAGTGTCACCATGCAGTAGCCGCCAATGTCCGCTGACTGGGACTCGGAGGCCATAGAAATCCGCTGGTGCGCAGGCAGGACTGGGAGAGAGCAACGCCGCACCGTGTCGGGGTGGATGAAGCTCTCTGTGCTCCCGGAGTCAAAAAGGCAGTTTATTGCATGGCCGTTTACCTTAACGTCCATTTTGGACCGAGCTAGCTGGTGCGGTCTCGTTTGGTCCAGCGTCACAGAGGCCAGCGTAGGGGTCGGTGTGTCGCTGCGAGTATCAGATGGGGGGGGGTTGGCGGTCTGCTGCGTCCCGGCTGGTGTCCAAGATGGCGGCGCCCATGATTCCCATGTGGCTGGAGTCGTCCAAGATGGCTGCTGCTGCGGTGGTTCGCACATGGCTGGGGAGGCC
This sequence comes from Somniosus microcephalus, assembly GCF_052327205.1. NCBI lineage: Eukaryota > Metazoa > Chordata > Chondrichthyes > Squaliformes > Somniosidae > Somniosus > Somniosus microcephalus. The sequence continues at coordinate 243,556 of NW_028225330.1, read as the reverse complement.
CAAGATGGCGGCTCGCACGGCCCACACGCGGCGCTGCTGGCGTTCGGGGTGGCTTTGGCCTTGCAGACGCTGGCGTAGTGTCCCTTTTTCCCGCAGCCCGAGCAGGTTGCATTCTTCGCCGGGCAGCGCGCTCTGGGGTGTTTGGCCTGGCCACAGAAGTAGCATTTCTGGCCTTGGGATACTGCTGTCTGGCTTTGGGACACTGCTGCGGTAGTTGGGCCGTTGTTGGGCTGTGGCTGGGGTGGCACGGTGCTATGGGGCTGTCCTACCGTGTCCCAGGTTGTCGTTCCCCGCGGCGTCCACGGTGCAGAGGAGTAGGCATCCATGCCCCGGAAGGCTGCGTCCAGCGTTAGTGCGATGTCGGAGGCTTTGTCGAGGGTGAGGTCACTCTGCTCCAGCAGTCGCTGTCTGGTGTAGTTGGACCTGTGGCCCGCTACGAAGGCATCCCGGATCAGTTCCTCCGTGTACTTAGTGGGCGTTACCGCCTTACACCCACAGGCCCGGCCAAGCACGGACAGTGCTTGGAGGTATTCCTCAGTCGATTCCCCAGGTTGTTGCTTGCGACTCCCCAGAAGGTGCCTAGCGTATACTTCGTTCACAGGGCGCGTGTACTGGGTCTTGAGGAGCTGGAGGGCGGCTGTGTACGAGGTCGCATCCCGGATGACTGAGTACACTCGGTGGTTCACCTTGGAGAACAGGACAGACAGTTTGTCCGCATCCGTTTCGACCGCAGTGGAGGCAGTCAGGAATGTCTCGAAGCACATGAGCCAGTGAGCAAACTTGGTGGAAGCGTCCGCTTCCCGACTGTCCAGGTCCAGGCATGCTGGTGTGAGGATCTTCTCCATTATAAAAAATTTAGTTAATAAAATTGATGCGCCATCAATTACTCAAAAGACTGAAGTTGAGCGAGTAACAATCAGGCTTTTATTAACTAAAGAATGAAGGTCTTGTCTCGAGTGGTCGACCCGTCCAGAATACTAAGGGACTGGGAGGTAGTCACTTATATACCTGGAATAGTGGGAGGAGTCAGCCGAGGCATGTCCAGACCTGTACCTAGTGGAATACACATACAGACACAGACAGGTATGACAGTGGTTTACCACACAGGTTATGTGGGGTATTGTGTGCACTGAGGGTGGGAGAGACTGTGAATAGACAGGAGGTAGATTGCTTTTGTTTCATGTATTGTGCAGGTTATCTGGGGTATTGTGTGCACTGAGAGGGACAGACTGTGAGTAGACAGGAGGAAGATTGCTATTGTTTCATGAATTGTGCAGGTTATCTGGGGTACTGTGTGCACTGAGAGAGGGACAGACTGTGAATAGGCAGGAGGTAGATTGCTATTGTTTCATGAATTGTGCAGGTTATCTGGGGTATTGTGTGCACTGAGAGGGACAGACTGTGAATAGACAGGAGGTAGATTGTTATTGTTTCATGTATTGTGCAGGTTATCTGGGGTATTGTGTGCACTGAGAGAGGGACAGACTGTGAATAGACAGGAGGTAGATTGCTATTGTTTCATGAATTGTGGAGGTTATCTGGGGTATTGTGTGCACTGAGAGAGGGACAGACTGTGAATGGACAGGAGGTAGATTGCTATTGTTTCATGAATTGTGCAGGTTATCTGGGGTATTGTGAGCACCGAGAGAGGGACAGACTGTGAATAGACAGGAGGTAGATTGCAATTGTTTCATGAATTGTGCAGGTTATCTGGGGTATTGTGTGCACTGAGGGACAGACTGTGAATAGACAGGAGGTAGATTGCTATTGTTTCATGTATTGTGCAGGTTATCTGGGGTATTGTGCGCACTGAGAGAGAGACAGACTGTGAAGAGACAGGAGGTAGATTGCTATTGTTTCATGAATTGTGCAGGTTATCTGGGGTATTGTGTGCACTGAGGGACAGACTGTGAATAGACAGGAGGTAGATTGCTATTGTTTCATGTATTGTGCAGGTTATCTGGGGTATTGTGCGCACAGAGAGAGACAGACTGTGAATAGACAGGAGGTAGATTGCTATTGTTTCATGAATTGTGCAGGTTATCTGGGGTATTGTGTGCACTGAGGGACAGACTGTGAATAGACAGGAGGTAGATTGCTGTTGTTTCATGAATTGTGCAGGTTATCTGGGGTATTGTGTGCACTGAGGGACAGAATGAGAATAGACAGGAGGTAGATTGCTATTGTTTCATGAATTGTGCAGGTTATCTGGGTATTGTGTGCACTGAGAGAGGGACAGACTGTGAATAGACAGGAGGTAGATTGCTATTGTTTCATGTATTGTGCAAGGTTATCTGGGGTATTGTGTGCACTGAGAGAGGGACAGACTGTGAATAGACAGGAGGTAGATTGCTATTGTTTCATGAATTGTGCAGGTTATCTGGGGTATTGTGTGCACTGAGAGAGGGACAGACTGAATAGACAGGAGGTAGATTGCTATTGTTTCATGAATTGTGCAGGTTATCTGGGGTATTGTGTGCACTGAGAGAGGGACAGATTGTGAATAGACAGGAGATAGATAGCTATTGTTTGATGTGTTGTGCAGGTTATCTGGGGTATTGTGTGCACTGAGAGTGGGACAGACTGTGAATAGACAGGAGGTAGATTGCTATTGTTTCATGTATTGTGCAGGTTATCTGGGGTATTGTGTGCACTGAGGGTGGGACAGACTGTGAATAGACAGGAGGTAGATTGCTTTTGTTTCATGTATTGTGCAGCTTATCTGGGGTATTGTGTGCACTGAGAGAGGGACAGACTGTGAATAGACAGGAGGTAGATTGTTATTGTTTCATGAATTGTGCAGGTTATCTGGGGTATTGTGTGCACTGAGAGGGACAGACTGTGAATAGACAGGAGGTAGATTGCTATTGTTTCATGAATTGTGCAGGTTATCTGGGGTATTGTGTGCACTGAGAGAGGGACAGACTGTGAATAGACAGGAGGTAGATTGCTATTGTTTCATGAATTGTGCAGGTTATCTGGGGTATTGTGTGCACTGAGGGACAGACTGTGAATAGACAGGAGGTAGATTGCTATTGTTTCATGTATTGTGCAGGTTATCTGGGGTATTGTGCGCACTGAGAGAGAGACAGACTGTGAATAGACAGGAGGTAGATTGCTATTGTTTCATGAATTGTGCAGGTTATCTGGGGTATTGTGTGCACTGAGGGACACACTGTGAATAGACAGGAGGTAGATTGCTGTTGTTTCATGAATTGTGCAGGTTATCTGGGGTATTGTGTGCACTGAGGGACAGACTGTGAATAGACAGGAGGTAGATTGCTATTGTTTCATGTATTGTGCAGGTTATCTGGGGTATTGTGCGCACTGAGAGAGAGACAGACTGTGAATAGACAGGAGGTAGATTGCTATTGTTTCATGAATTGTGCAGGTTATCTGGGGTATTGTGTGCACTGAGGGACAGACTGTGAATAGACAGGTAGATTGCTGTTTCATGAATTGTGCAGGTTATCTGGGGTATTGTGTGCACTGAGGGACAGACTGAGAATAGACAGGAGGTAGATTGCTATTGTTTCATGAATTGTGCAGGTTATCTGGGTATTGTGTGCACTGAGAGAGGGACAGACTGTGAATAGACAGGAGGTAGATTGCTATTGTTTCATGTATTGTGCAAGGTTATCTGGGGTATTGTGTGCACTGAGAGAGGGACAGACTGTGAATAGACAGGAGGTAGATTGCTATTGTTTCATGAATTGTGCAGGTTATCTGGGGTATTGTGTGCACTGAGAGAGGGACAGACTGAATAGACAGGAGGTAGATTGCTATTGTTTCATGAATTGTGCAGGTTATCTGGGGTATTGTGTGCACTGAGAGGGACAGACTGTGAATAGACAGGAGATAGATAGCTATTGTTTCATGTGTTGTGCAGGTTATCTGGGGTATTGTGTGCACTGAGAGCGGGACAGACTGTGAATAGACAGGAGGTAGATTGCTATTTCATGCATTGTGCAGGTTATCTGGGGTATTGTGTGCACTGAGAGGGACAGACTGAATAGACAGGTGGTAGATTGCTGTTGTTTCATGAATTGTGCAGGTTATCTGGGGTATTGTGTGCACTAAGAGCGGGACAGACTGTGAATAGACAGGAGGTAGATTGCTATTGTTGCATGTATTGTGCAGGTTATCTGGGGTATTGTGTGCACTGAGAGGGGGACAGACTGTGAATAGACAGGAGGTAGATTGCTATTGTTTCATGTATTGTGCAGGTTATCTGGGGTATTGTGTGCACTGAGAGTGGGACAGACTGTGAAAAGACAGGAGGTAGATTGCTATTGTTTCATGTATTGTGCAGGTTATCTGGGGTATTGTGTGCACTGAGGGTGGGACAGACTGTGAATAGACAGGAGGTAGATTGCTTTTGTTTCATGTATTGTGCAGGTTATCTGGGGTATTGTGTGCACTGAGAGGGACAGACTGTGAGTAGACAGGAGGTAGATTGCTATAGTTTCATGAATTGTGCAGGTTATCTGGGGTATTGTGTGCACTGAGAGAGGGACAGACTGTGAATAGACAGGAGGTAGATTGCTATTGTTTCATGAATTGTGCAGGTTATCTGGGGTATTGTGTGCACTGAGAGGGACAGACTGTGAATAAACAGGAGGTAGATTGCTATTGTTTCATGAATTGTGCAGGTTATCTGGGGTAATGTGTGCACTGAGAGATGGACAGACTGTGAATAGACAGGAGGTAGATTGCTATTGTTTCATGTATTGAGCAGGTTATCTGGGGTATTGTGTGCACTGAGAGAGGGACAGACTGTGAATAGACAGGAGGTAGATTGCTATTGTTTCATGAATTGTGCAGGTTATCTGGGGTATTGTGTGCACTGAGAGAGGGACAGACTGTGAATAGACAGGAGGTAGATTGCTATTGTTTCATGAATTGTGCAGGTTATCTGGGGTATTGTGTGCACTGAGAGAGGGACAGACTGAGTAGACAGGAGGTAGACTGCTATTGTTTCTTGTATTGTGCAGGTTATCTGGGGTATTGTGTGCACTGAGAGAGGGACAGACTGTGAATAGACAGGAGGTAGATTGCTATTGTTTCATGAATTGTGGAGGTTATCTGGGGTATTGTGTGCACTGAGAGAGGGACAGACTGTGAATGGACAGGAGGTAGATTGCTATTTCATGAATTGTGCAGGTTATCTGGGGTATTGTGAGCACCGAGAGAGGGACAGACTGTGAATAGACAGGAGGTAGATTGCTATTGTTTCATGAATTGTGCAGGTTATCTGGGGTGTTGTGTGCACTGAGAGAGGGACAGACTGTGAATAGACAGGAGGTAGTTTGCTATTGTTTCATGAATTGTGCAGGTTATCTGGGGTATTGTGTGCACTGAGGGACAGACTGTGAATAGACAGGAGGTAGATTGCTATTGTTTCATGAATTGTGCGGGTTATCTGGGGTATTGTGTGCACTGAGGGACAGACTGTGAATAGACAGGTAGATTGCTGTTTCATGAATTGTGCAGGTTATCTGGGGTATTGTGTGCACTGAGGGACAGACTGAGAATAGACAGGAGGTAGATTGCTATTGTTTCATGAATTGTGCAGGTTATCTGGGGTATTGTGTGCACTGAGAGAGGGACAGACTGAATAGACAGGAGGTAGATTGCTTTTGTTTCATGAATTGTGCAGGTTATCTGGGGTATTGTGTGCACTGAGAGAGGGACAGACTGTGAATAGACAGGAGATAGATAGCTATTTTTTCATGTGTTGTGCAGGTTATCTGGGGTATTGTGTGCACTGAGAGCGGGACAGACTGTGAATAGACAGGAGGTAGATTGCTATTGTTTCATGTATTGTGCAGGTTATCTGGGGTATTGTGTGCACTGAGAGGGACAGACTGAATAGACAGGTGGTAGATTGCTGTTGTTTCATGAATTGTGCAGGTTATCTGGGGTATTGTGTGCACTGAGAGCGGGACAGACTGTGAATAGACAGGAGGTAGATTGCTATTGCATGTATTGTGCAGGTTATCTGGGGTATTGTGTGCACTGAGAGTGGGACAGACTGTGAATAGACAGGAGGTAGATTGCTATTGTTTCATGTATTGTGCAGGTTATGTGGGGTATTGTGTGCACTGAGGGTGGGAGAGACTGTGAATAGACAGGAGGTAGATTGCTTTTGTTTCATGTATTGTGCAGGTTATCTGGGGTATTGTGTGCACTGAGAGGGACAGACTGTGAGTAGACAGGAGGAAGATTGCTATTGTTTCATGAATTGTGCAGGTTATCTGGGGTACTGTGTGCACTGAGAGAGGGACAGACTGTGAATAGGCAGGAGGTAGATTGCTATTGTTTCATGAATTGTGCAGGTTATCTGGGGTATTGTGTGCACTGAGAGGGACAGACTGTGAATAGACAGGAGGTAGATTGTTATTGTTTCATGTATTGTGCAGGTTATCTGGGGTATTGTGTGCACTGAGAGAGGGACAGACTGTGAATAGACAGGAGGTAGATTGCTATTGTTTCATGAATTGTGGAGGTTATCTGGGGTATTGTGTGCACTGAGAGAGGGACAGACTGTGAATGGACAGGAGGTAGATTGCTATTGTTTCATGAATTGTGCAGGTTATCTGGGGTATTGTGAGCACCGAGAGAGGGACAGACTGTGAATAGACAGGAGGTAGATTGCAATTGTTTCATGAATTGTGCAGGTTATCTGGGGTATTGTGTGCACTGAGGGACAGACTGTGAATAGACAGGAGGTAGATTGCTATTGTTTCATGTATTGTGCAGGTTATCTGGGGTATTGTGCGCACTGAGAGAGAGACAGACTGTGAAGAGACAGGAGGTAGATTGCTATTGTTTCATGAATTGTGCAGGTTATCTGGGGTATTGTGTGCACTGAGGGACAGACTGTGAATAGACAGGAGGTAGATTGCTATTGTTTCATGTATTGTGCAGGTTATCTGGGGTATTGTGCGCACAGAGAGAGACAGACTGTGAATAGACAGGAGGTAGATTGCTATTGTTTCATGAATTGTGCAGGTTATCTGGGGTATTGTGTGCACTGAGGGACAGACTGTGAATAGACAGGAGGTAGATTGCTGTTGTTTCATGAATTGTGCAGGTTATCTGGGGTATTGTGTGCACTGAGGGACAGAATGAGAATAGACAGGAGGTAGATTGCTATTGTTTCATGAATTGTGCAGGTTATCTGGGTATTGTGTGCACTGAGAGAGGGACAGACTGTGAATAGACAGGAGGTAGATTGCTATTGTTTCATGTATTGTGCAAGGTTATCTGGGGTATTGTGTGCACTGAGAGAGGGACAGACTGTGAATAGACAGGAGGTAGATTGCTATTGTTTCATGAATTGTGCAGGTTATCTGGGGTATTGTGTGCACTGAGAGAGGGACAGACTGAATAGACAGGAGGTAGATTGCTATTGTTTCATGAATTGTGCAGGTTATCTGGGGTATTGTGTGCACTGAGAGAGGGACAGATTGTGAATAGACAGGAGATAGATAGCTATTGTTTGATGTGTTGTGCAGGTTATCTGGGGTATTGTGTGCACTGAGAGTGGGACAGACTGTGAATAGACAGGAGGTAGATTGCTATTGTTTCATGTATTGTGCAGGTTATCTGGGGTATTGTGTGCACTGAGGGTGGGACAGACTGTGAATAGACAGGAGGTAGATTGCTTTTGTTTCATGTATTGTGCAGCTTATCTGGGGTATTGTGTGCACTGAGAGAGGGACAGACTGTGAATAGACAGGAGGTAGATTGTTATTGTTTCATGAATTGTGCAGGTTATCTGGGGTATTGTGTGCACTGAGAGGGACAGACTGTGAATAGACAGGAGGTAGATTGCTATTGTTTCATGAATTGTGCAGGTTATCTGGGGTATTGTGTGCACTGAGAGAGGGACAGACTGTGAATAGACAGGAGGTAGATTGCTATTGTTTCATGAATTGTGCAGGTTATCTGGGGTATTGTGTGCACTGAGGGACAGACTGTGAATAGACAGGAGGTAGATTGCTATTGTTTCATGTATTGTGCAGGTTATCTGGGGTATTGTGCGCACTGAGAGAGAGACAGACTGTGAATAGACAGGAGGTAGATTGCTATTGTTTCATGAATTGTGCAGGTTATCTGGGGTATTGTGTGCACTGAGGGACACACTGTGAATAGACAGGAGGTAGATTGCTGTTGTTTCATGAATTGTGCAGGTTATCTGGGGTATTGTGTGCACTGAGGGACAGACTGTGAATAGACAGGAGGTAGATTGCTATTGTTTCATGTATTGTGCAGGTTATCTGGGGTATTGTGCGCACTGAGAGAGAGACAGACTGTGAATAGACAGGAGGTAGATTGCTATTGTTTCATGAATTGTGCAGGTTATCTGGGGTATTGTGTGCACTGAGGGACAGACTGTGAATAGACAGGTAGATTGCTGTTTCATGAATTGTGCAGGTTATCTGGGGTATTGTGTGCACTGAGGGACAGACTGAGAATAGACAGGAGGTAGATTGCTATTGTTTCATGAATTGTGCAGGTTATCTGGGTATTGTGTGCACTGAGAGAGGGACAGACTGTGAATAGACAGGAGGTAGATTGCTATTGTTTCATGTATTGTGCAAGGTTATCTGGGGTATTGTGTGCACTGAGAGAGGGACAGACTGTGAATAGACAGGAGGTAGATTGCTATTGTTTCATGAATTGTGCAGGTTATCTGGGGTATTGTGTGCACTGAGAGAGGGACAGACTGAATAGACAGGAGGTAGATTGCTATTGTTTCATGAATTGTGCAGGTTATCTGGGGTATTGTGTGCACTGAGAGGGACAGACTGTGAATAGACAGGAGATAGATAGCTATTGTTTCATGTGTTGTGCAGGTTATCTGGGGTATTGTGTGCACTGAGAGCGGGACAGACTGTGAATAGACAGGAGGTAGATTGCTATTTCATGCATTGTGCAGGTTATCTGGGGTATTGTGTGCACTGAGAGGGACAGACTGAATAGACAGGTGGTAGATTGCTGTTGTTTCATGAATTGTGCAGGTTATCTGGGGTATTGTGTGCACTAAGAGCGGGACAGACTGTGAATAGACAGGAGGTAGATTGCTATTGTTGCATGTATTGTGCAGGTTATCTGGGGTATTGTGTGCACTGAGAGGGGGACAGACTGTGAATAGACAGGAGGTAGATTGCTATTGTTTCATGTATTGTGCAGGTTATCTGGGGTATTGTGTGCACTGAGAGTGGGACAGACTGTGAAAAGACAGGAGGTAGATTGCTATTGTTTCATGTATTGTGCAGGTTATCTGGGGTATTGTGTGCACTGAGGGTGGGACAGACTGTGAATAGACAGGAGGTAGATTGCTTTTGTTTCATGTATTGTGCAGGTTATCTGGGGTATTGTGTGCACTGAGAGGGACAGACTGTGAGTAGACAGGAGGTAGATTGCTATAGTTTCATGAATTGTGCAGGTTATCTGGGGTATTGTGTGCACTGAGAGAGGGACAGACTGTGAATAGACAGGAGGTAGATTGCTATTGTTTCATGAATTGTGCAGGTTATCTGGGGTATTGTGTGCACTGAGAGGGACAGACTGTGAATAAACAGGAGGTAGATTGCTATTGTTTCATGAATTGTGCAGGTTATCTGGGGTAATGTGTGCACTGAGAGATGGACAGACTGTGAATAGACAGGAGGTAGATTGCTATTGTTTCATGTATTGAGCAGGTTATCTGGGGTATTGTGTGCACTGAGAGAGGGACAGACTGTGAATAGACAGGAGGTAGATTGCTATTGTTTCATGAATTGTGCAGGTTATCTGGGGTATTGTGTGCACTGAGAGAGGGACAGACTGTGAATAGACAGGAGGTAGATTGCTATTGTTTCATGAATTGTGCAGGTTATCTGGGGTATTGTGTGCACTGAGAGAGGGACAGACTGAGTAGACAGGAGGTAGACTGCTATTGTTTCTTGTATTGTGCAGGTTATCTGGGGTATTGTGTGCACTGAGAGAGGGACAGACTGTGAATAGACAGGAGGTAGATTGCTATTGTTTCATGAATTGTGGAGGTTATCTGGGGTATTGTGTGCACTGAGAGAGGGACAGACTGTGAATGGACAGGAGGTAGATTGCTATTTCATGAATTGTGCAGGTTATCTGGGGTATTGTGAGCACCGAGAGAGGGACAGACTGTGAATAGACAGGAGGTAGATTGCTATTGTTTCATGAATTGTGCAGGTTATCTGGGGTGTTGTGTGCACTGAGAGAGGGACAGACTGTGAATAGACAGGAGGTAGTTTGCTATTGTTTCATGAATTGTGCAGGTTATCTGGGGTATTGTGTGCACTGAGGGACAGACTGTGAATAGACAGGAGGTAGATTGCTATTGTTTCATGAATTGTGCGGGTTATCTGGGGTATTGTGTGCACTGAGGGACAGACTGTGAATAGACAGGTAGATTGCTGTTTCATGAATTGTGCAGGTTATCTGGGGTATTGTGTGCACTGAGGGACAGACTGAGAATAGACAGGAGGTAGATTGCTATTGTTTCATGAATTGTGCAGGTTATCTGGGGTATTGTGTGCACTGAGAGAGGGACAGACTGAATAGACAGGAGGTAGATTGCTTTTGTTTCATGAATTGTGCAGGTTATCTGGGGTATTGTGTGCACTGAGAGAGGGACAGACTGTGAATAGACAGGAGATAGATAGCTATTTTTTCATGTGTTGTGCAGGTTATCTGGGGTATTGTGTGCACTGAGAGCGGGACAGACTGTGAATAGACAGGAGGTAGATTGCTATTGTTTCATGTATTGTGCAGGTTATCTGGGGTATTGTGTGCACTGAGAGGGACAGACTGAATAGACAGGTGGTAGATTGCTGTTGTTTCATGAATTGTGCAGGTTATCTGGGGTATTGTGTGCACTGAGAGCGGGACAGACTGTGAATAGACAGGAGGTAGATTGCTATTGCATGTATTGTGCAGGTTATCTGGGGTATTGTGTGCACTGAGAGTGGGACAGACTGTGAATAGACAGGAGGTAGATTGCTATTGTTTCATGTATTGTGCAGGTTATGTGGGGTATTGTGTGCACTGAGGGTGGGAGAGACTGTGAATAGACAGGAGGTAGATTGCTTTTGTTTCATGTATTGTGCAGGTTATCTGGGGTATTGTGTGCACTGAGAGGGACAGACTGTGAGTAGACAGGAGGAAGATTGCTATTGTTTCATGTATTGTGCAGGTTATCTGGGGTACTGTGTGCACTGAGAGAGGGACAGACTGTGAATAGGCAGGAGGTAGATTGCTATTGTTTCATGAATTGTGCAGGTTATCTGGGGTATTGTGTGCACTGAGAGGGACAGACTGTGAATGGACAGGAGGTAGATTGCTATTGTTTCATGAATTGTGCAGGTTATCTGGGGTATTGTGAGCACCGAGAGAGGGACAGACTGTGAATAGACAGGAGGTAGATTGCAATTGTTTCATGAATTGTGCAGGTTATCTGGGGTATTGTGTGCACTGAGGGACAGACTGTGAATAGACAGGAGGTAGATTGCTATTGTTTCATGTATTGTGCAGGTTATCTGGGGTATTGTGCGCACTGAGAGAGAGACAGACTGTGAAGAGACAGGAGGTAGATTGCTATTGTTTCATGAATTGTGCAGGTTATCTGGGGTATTGTGTGCACTGAGGGACAGACTGTGAATAGACAGGAGGTAGATTGCTATTGTTTCATGTATTGTGCAGGTTATCTGGGGTATTGTGCGCACAGAGAGAGACAGACTGTGAATAGACAGGAGGTAGATTGCTATTGTTTCATGAATTGTGCAGGTTATCTGGGGTATTGTGTGCACTGAGGGACAGACTGTGAATAGACAGGAGGTAGATTGCTGTTGTTTCATGAATTGTGCAGGTTATCTGGGGTATTGTGTGCACTGAGGGACAGAATGAGAATAGACAGGAGGTAGATTGCTATTGTTTCATGAATTGTGCAGGTTATCTGGGTATTGTGTGCACTGAGAGAGGGACAGACTGTGAATAGACAGGAGGTAGATTGCTATTGTTTCATGTATTGTGCAAGGTTATCTGGGGTATTGTGTGCACTGAGAGAGGGACAGACTGTGAATAGACAGGAGGTAGATTGCTATTGTTTCATGAATTGTGCAGGTTATCTGGGGTATTGTGTGCACTGAGAGAGGGACAGACTGAATAGACAGGAGGTAGATTGCTATTGTTTCATGAATTGTGCAGGTTATCTGGGGTATTGTGTGCACTGAGAGAGGGACAGATTGTGAATAGACAGGAGATAGATAGCTATTGTTTCATGTGTTGTGCAGGTTATCTGGGGTATTGTGTGCACTGAGAGTGGGACAGACTGTGAATAGACAGGAGGTAGATTGCTATTGTTTCATGTATTGTGCAGGTTATCTGGGGTATTGTGTGCACTGAGGGTGGGACAGACTGTGAATAGACAGGAGGTAGATTGCTTTTGTTTCATGTATTGTGCAGCTTATCTGGGGTATTGTGTGCACTGAGAGAGGGACAGACTGTGAATAGACAGGAGGTAGATTGTTATTGTTTCATGAATTGTGCAGGTTATCTGGGGTATTGTGTGCACTGAGAGGGACAGACTGTGAATAGACAGGAGGTAGATTGCTATTGTTTCATGAATTGTGCAGGTTATCTGGGGTATTGTGTGCACTGAGAGAGGGACAGACTGTGAATAGACAGGAGGTAGATTGCTATTGTTTCATGAATTGTGCAGGTTATCTGGGGTATTGTGTGCACTGAGAGGGACAGACTGTGAATAGACAGGAGGTAGATTGTTATTGTTTCATGTATTGTGCAGGTTATCTGGGGTATTGTGTGCACTGAGGGACAGACTGTGAATAGACAGGAGGTAGATTGCTATTGTTTCATGTATTGTGCAGGTTATCTGGGGTATTGTGCGCACTGAGAGAGAGACAGACTGTGAATAGACAGGAGGTAGATTGCTATTGTTTCATGAATTGTGCAGGTTATCTGGGGTATTGTGTGCACTGAGGGACACACTGTGAATAGACAGGAGGTAGATTGCTGTTGTTTCATGAATTGTGCAGGTTATCTGGGGTATTGTGTGCACTGAGGGACAGACTGTGAATAGACAGGAGGTAGATTGCTATTGTTTCATGTATTGTGCAGGTTATCTGGGGTATTGTGCGCACTGAGAGAGAGACAGACTGTGAATAGACAGGAGGTAGATTGCTATTGTTTCATGAATTGTGCAGGTTATCTGGGGTATTGTGTGCACTGAGGGACAGACTGTGAATAGACAGGTAGATTGCTGTTTCATGAATTGTGCAGGTTATCTGGGGTATTGTGTGCACTGAGGGACAGACTGAGAATAGACAGGAGGTAGATTGCTATTGTTTCATGAATTGTGCAGGTTATCTGGGTATTGTGTGCACTGAGAGAGGGACAGACTGTGAATAGACAGGAGGTAGATTGCTATTGTTTCATGTATTGTGCAAGGTTATCTGGGGTATTGTGTGCACTGAGAGAGGGACAGACTGTGAATAGACAGGAGGTAGATTGCTATTGTTTCATGAATTGTGCAGGTTATCTGGGGTATTGTGTGCACTGAGAGAGGGACAGACTGAATAGACAGGAGGTAGATTGCTATTGTTTCATGAATTGTGCAGGTTATCTGGGGTATTGTGTGCACTGAGAGGGACAGACTGTGAATAGACAGGAGATAGATAGCTATTGTTTCATGTGTTGTGCAGGTTATCTGGAGTATTGTGTGCACTGAGAGCGGGACAGACTGTGAATAGACAGGAGGTAGATTGCTATTTCATGCATTGTGCAGGTTATCTGGGGTATTGTGTGCACTGAGAGGGACAGACTGAATAGACAGGTGGTAGATTGCTGTTGTTTCATGAATTGTGCAGGTTATCTGGGGTATTGTGTGCACTAAGAGCGGGACAGACTGTGAATAGACAGGAGGTAGATTGCTATTGTTGCATGTATTGTGCAGGTTATCTGGGGTATTGTGTGCACTGAGAGGGGGACAGACTGTGAATAGACAGGAGGTAGATTGCTATTGTTTCATGTATTGTGCAGGTTATCTGGGGTATTGTGTGCACTGAGAGTGGGACAGACTGTGAAAAGACAGGAGGTAGATTGCTATTGTTTCATGTATTGTGCAGGTTATCTGGGGTATTGTGTGCACTGAGGGTGGGACAGACTGTGAATAGACAGGAGGTAGATTGCTTTTGTTTCATGTATTGTGCAGGTTATCTGGGGTATTGTGTGCACTGAGAGGGACAGACTGTGAGTAGACAGGAGGTAGATTGCTATAGTTTCATGAATTGTGCAGGTTATCTGGGGTATTGTGTGCACTGAGAGAGGGACAGACTGTGAATAGACAGGAGGTAGATTGCTATTGTTTCATGAATTGTGCAGGTTATCTGGGGTATTGTGTGCACTGAGAGGGACAGACTGTGAATAAACAGGAGGTAGATTGCTATTGTTTCATGAATTGTGCAGGTTATCTGGGGTAATGTGTGCACTGAGAGATGGACAGACTGTGAATAGACAGGAGGTAGATTGCTATTGTTTCATGTATTGAGCAGGTTATCTGGGGTATTGTGTGCACTGAGAGAGGGACAGACTGTGAATAGACAGGAGGTAGATTGCTATTGTTTCATGAATTGTGCAGGTTATCTGGGGTATTGTGTGCACTGAGAGAGGGACAGACTGTGAATAGACAGGAGGTGGATTGCTATTGTTTCATGAATTGTGCAGGTTATCTGGGGTATTGTGTGCACTGAGAGAGGGACAGACTGAGTAGACAGGAGGTAGACTGCTATTGTTTCTTGTATTGTGCAGGTTATCTGGGGTATTGTGTGCACTGAGAGAGGGACAGACTGTGAATAGACAGGAGGTAGATTGCTATTGTTTCATGAATTGTGGAGGTTATCTGGGGTATTGTGTGCACTGAGAGAGGGACAGACTGTGAATGGACAGGAGGTAGATTGCTATTTCATGAATTGTGCAGGTTATCTGGGGTATTGTGAGCACCGAGAGAGGGACAGACTGTGAATAGACAGGAGGTAGATTGCTATTGTTTCATGAATTGTGCAGGTTATCTGGGGTGTTGTGTGCACTGAGAGAGGGACAGACTGTGAATAGACAGGAGGTAGTTTGCTATTGTTTCATGAATTGTGCAGGTTATCTGGGGTATTGTGTGCACTGAGGGACAGACTGTGAATAGACAGGAGGTAGATTGCTATTGTTTCATGAATTGTGCGGGTTATCTGGGGTATTGTGTGCACTGAGGGACAGACTGTGAATAGACAGGAGGTAGATTGCTGTTGTTTCAAGAATTGTGCAGGTTATCTGGCGTATTGTGTGCACTGAGGGACAGACTGAGAATAGACAGGAGGTAGATTGCTATTGTTCAATGAATTGTGCAGGTTATCTGGGTATTGTGTGCACTGAGAGAGGGACAGACTGTGAATAGACAGGAGGTAGATTGCTATTGTTTCATGTATTGTGCAAGGTTATCTGGGGTATTGTGTGCACTGAGAGAGGGACAGACTGTGCATAGACAGGAGGTAGATTGCTATTGTTTTATGAATTGTGCAGGTTGTCTGGGGTATTGTGTGCACTGAGAGGGACAGACTGTGAATAGACAGGAGGTAGATTGCTATTGTTTCATGAATTGTGCAGGTTATCTGTGGTATTGTGTGCACTGAGAGAGGGACAGACTGAATAGACAGGAGGTAGATTGCTATTGTTTCATGAATTGTGCAGGTTATCTGGGGTATTGTGTGCACTGAGAGAGGGACAGACTGTGAATAGACAGGAGATAGATAGCTATTGTTTCATGTGTTGTGCAGGTTATCTGGGGTATTGTGTGCACTGAGAGGGACAGACTGTGAGTAGACAGGAGGAAGATTGCTATTGTTTCATGAATTGTGCAGGTTATCTGGGGTACTGTGTGCACTGAGAGAGGGACAGACTGTGAATAGACAGGAGGTAGATTGCTATTGTTTCATGAATTGTGCAGGTTATCTGGGGTATTGTGTGCACTGTGAGGGACAGACCGTGAATAGACAGGAGGTAGATTGCTATAGTTTCATGAATTGTGCAGGTTATCTGGGGTTTTGTGTGCACTGAGAGAGGGACAGACTGTGAATAGACAGGAGGTAGATTGCTATTGTTTCATGTATTGTGCAGGTTATCTGGGGTATTGTGTGCACTGAGAGTGGGACAGACTGTGAATAGACAGGAGGTAGATTGCTATTGTTTCATGAATTGTGCAGGTTATCTGGGGTATTGTGTGCACTGAGAGAGGGACAGACTGTGAATAGACAGGAAGTAGATTGCTATTGTTTCATGAATTGTGCAGGTTATCTGGGGTATTGTGTGCACTGAGAGGGACAGACTGTGAATAGACAGGAGGTAGATTGCTATAGTTTCATGAATTGTGCAGGTTATCTGGGGTATTGTGTGCACAGAGAGGGACAGACTGTGAATAGACAGGAGGTAGATTGTTATTGTTTCATGTATTGTGCAGGTTATCTGGGGTATTGTGTGCACAGAGAGGGACAGACTGTGAATAGACAGGAGGTCGATTGCTATTGTTTCATGAATTGTGCAGGTTATCTGGGGTATTGTGTGCACTGAGAGAGGGACAGACTGTGAATAGACAGGAGGCAGATTGCTATTGTTTCATGTATTGTGCAGGTTATCTGGGGTATTGTGTGCACTGAGACAGGGACAGACTGTGAATGGACAGGAGGTAGATTGCTATTTCATGAATTGTGCAGGTTATCTGGGGTATTGTGTGCACTGAGAGAGGGACAGACTGTGAATAGACAGGAGGTAGATTGCTATTGTTTCATGAATTGTGCAGGTTATCTGGGGTATTGTGTGCACTGAGAGAGGGACAGACTGTGAATAGACAGGAGGTAGATTGCTATTGTTTCATGAATTGTGCAGGTTATCTGGGGTATTGTGTGCACTGAGAGAGGGACAGACTGTGAATAGACAGGAGGTAGATTGCTATTGTTTCATGTATTGTGCAGGTTATCTGGGGTATTGTGTGCACTGAGAGAGACAGACTGCGAATATACAGGAGGTAGATTGTTATTGTTTCATGAATTGTGCAGGTTATCTGGGGTATTGTGTGCACTGAGAGAGGGATGGACTGAATAGACAGGAGGTAGATTGCTATTGTTTCATGAATTGTGCAGGTTATCTGGGGTATTGTGTGCACTGAGAGAGGGACAGACTGTGAATAGACAGGAGGTAGATTGCTATTGTTTCATGTATTGTGCAGGTTATCTGGGGTATTGTGTGCACTGAGAGAAGGACAGACTGTGAATAGACTGGAGGTAGAATGCTATTGTTTCATGTATTGTGCAGGTTATCTGGGGTATTGTGTGCACCGAAAGAGGGACAGACTGTGAATAGACAGGAGGTAGATTGCTATTGTTTCATGTATTGTGCAGGTTATCTGGGGTATTGTGTAGGTTATCTGGGGTATTGTGTGCACTGAGAGCGGGACAGACTGTGAATAGACAGGAGGTAGATTGCTATTGTTTCATGAATTGTGCAGGTTATCTGGGGTATTGTGTGCACTGAGAGAGGGACAGACTGTGAATAGACAGGAGGTAGATTGCTATTGTTTCATGAATTGTGCAGGTTATCTGGGGTATTGTGTGCACTGAGAGGGACAGACTGTGAATAGACAGGAGGTAGATTGTTATTGTTTCATGTATTGTGCAGGTTATCTGGGGTATTGTGTGCACTGAGAGAGGGACAGACTGAATAGACAGGAGGTAGATTGCTATTGTTTCATGAATAGTGCAGGTTATCTGGGGTATTGTGTGCACTGAGAGGGACAGACTGTGAATAGACAGGAGGTAGATTGCTATTGTTTCATGTATTGTGCAGGTTATCTGGGGTATTGTGTGCACTGAGAGAGGGACAGACTGTGAATAGACAGGAGGTAGATTGCTATTGTTTCATGAATTGTGCAGGTTATCTGGGGTATTGTGTGCACTGAGAGAGGGACAGACTGTGAATAGACAGGAGGTAGATTGCTATTGTTTCATGAATTGTGCAGGTTATCTGGGGTATTGTGTGCACTGAGAGGGACAGACTGTGAATAGACAGGACGTAGATTGCTATTGTTTCATGAATTGTGCAGGTTATCTGGGGTATTGTGTGCACTGAGAGAGGGACAGACTGTGAATAGACAGGAGGGAGATTGCTTCTGTTTCATGAATTGTGCAGGTTATCTGGGGTATTGTGTGCACTGAGAGAGACAGACTGTGAATAGACAGGAGGTAGATTGCTATTGTTTCATGAATTGTGCAGGTTATCTGGGGTATTGTGTGCACAGAGAAGGACAGACTGTGAATAGACAGGAGGTAGATTGCTATTGTTTCATGAATTGTGCAGGTTATCTGGAGTATTGTGTGCACTGAGAGAGGGACAGACTGTGAATAGACAGGAGGTAGATTGCTATTTCATGTATTGTGCAGGTTATCTGCGGTATTGTGTGCACTGAGAGAGGGACAGACTGTGAATTGACAGGAGGTAGATTGCTATTGTTTCATGGATTGTGCAGGTTATCTGGGGTAATGTGTGCACTGAGAGAGGGACAGACTGTGAATAGACAGGAGGTAGATTGCTATTGTTGCATGAATTGTGCAGGTTACCTGGGGTATTGTGTGTACTGAGAGGGACAGACTGTGAATAGACAGGAGGTCGATTGCTATTGTTACATGAATTGTGCAGGTCATCTGGGGTATTGTTTGCACTGAGAGGGACAGACTGTGAATAGACAGGAGGTAGATTGCTATTGTTTCATGAATTGTGCAGGTTATCTGGGGTATTGTGTGCACTGAGAGAGGGACAGACTGTGAATAGACAGGAGGTAGATTGCTATTGTTTCATGTATTGTGCAGGTTATCTGGGGTATTGTGTGCACTGAGAGGGACAGACTGTGAATAGACAGGAGGTAGATTGCTATTGTTTCATGAATTGTGCAGGTTATCTGGGGTATTGTGTGCACTGAGAGAGGGACAGACTGTGAATAGACAGGAGGTAGATTGCTATTGTTTCATGTATTGTGCAGGTTATCTGGGGTATTGTGTGCACTGAGAGGGACAGACTGTGAATAGACAGGAGGTAGATTGCTATTTCATGAATTGTGCAGGTTATCTGGGGTATTGTGTGCACTGAGAGGGACAGACTGTGAATAAACAGGAGGTAGATTGCTGTTGTTTCATGAATTGTGCAGGTTATCTGGGGTAATGTGTGCACTGAGAGATGGACAGACTGTGAATAGACAGGAGGTAGATTGCTATTGTTTCATGTATTGAGCAGGTTATCTGGGGTATTGTGTGCACTGAGAGAGGGACAGACTGTGAATAGACAGGAGGTAGATTGCTATTGTTTCATGAATTGTGCAGGTTATCTGGGGTATTGTGTGCACTGAGAGAGGGACAGACTGTGAATAGACAGGAGGTGGATTGCTATTGTTTCATGAATTGTGCAGGTTATCTGGGGTATTGTGTGCACTGAGAGAGGGACAGACTGAGTAGACAGGAGGTAGACTGCTATTGTTTCTTGTATTGTGCAGGTTATCTGGGGTATTGTGTGCACTGAGAGAGGGACAGACTGTGAATAGACAGGAGGTAGATTGCTATTGTTTCATGAATTGTGGAGGTTATCTGGGGTATTGTGTGCACTGAGAGAGGGACAGACTGTGAATGGACAGGAGGTAGATTGCTATTTCATGAATTGTGCAGGTTATCTGGGGTATTGTGAGCACCGAGAGAGGGACAGACTGTGAATAGACAGGAGGTAGATTGCTATTGTTTCATGAATTGTGCAGGTTATCTGGGGTGTTGTGTGCACTGAGAGAGGGACAGACTGTGAATAGACAGGAGGTAGTTTGCTATTGTTTCATGAATTGTGCAGGTTATCTGGGGTATTGTGTGCACTGAGGGACAGACTGTGAATAGACAGGAGGTAGATTGCTATTGTTTCATGAATTGTGCAGGTTATCTGGGGTATTGTGTGCACTGAGAGAGGGACAGACTGAATAGACAGGAGGTAGATTGCTATTGTTTCATGAATAGTGCAGGTTATCTGGGGTATTGTGTGCACTGAGAGGGACAGACTGTGAATAGACAGGAGGTAGATTGCTATTGTTTCATGTATTGTGCAGGTTATCTGGGGTATTGTGTGCACTGAGAGAGGGACAGACTGTGAATAGACAGGAGGTAGATTGCTATTGTTTCATGAATTGTGCAGGTTATCTGGGGTATTGTGTGCACTGAGAGAGGGACAGACTGTGAATAGACAGGAGGTAGATTGCTATTGTTTCATGAATTGTGCAGGTTATCTGGGGTATTGTGTGCACTGAGAGGGACAGACTGTGAATAGACAGGACGTAGATTGCTATTGTTTCATGAATTGTGCAGGTTATCTGGGGTATTGTGTGCACTGAGAGAGGGACAGACTGTGAATAGACAGGAGGGAGATTGCTTCTGTTTCATGAATTGTGCAGGTTATCTGGGGTATTGTGTGCACTGAGAGAGACAGACTGTGAATAGACAGGAGGTAGATTGCTATTGTTTCATGAATTGTGCAGGTTATCTGGGGTATTGTGTGCACAGAGAAGGACAGACTGTGAATAGACAGGAGGTAGATTGCTATTGTTTCATGAATTGTGCAGGTTATCTGGAGTATTGTGTGCACTGAGAGAGGGACAGACTGTGAATAGACAGGAGGTAGATTGCTATTTCATGTATTGTGCAGGTTATCTGCGGTATTGTGTGCACTGAGAGAGGGACAGACTGTGAATTGACAGGAGGTAGATTGCTATTGTTTCATGGATTGTGCAGGTTATCTGGGGTAATGTGTGCACTGAGAGAGGGACAGACTGTGAATAGACAGGAGGTAGATTGCTATTGTTGCATGAATTGTGCAGGTTACCTGGGGTATTGTGTGTACTGAGAGGGACAGACTGTGAATAGACAGGAGGTCGATTGCTATTGTTACATGAATTGTGCAGGTCATCTGGGGTATTGTTTGCACTGAGAGGGACAGACTGTGAATAGACAGGAGGTAGATTGCTATTGTTTCATGAATTGTGCAGGTTATCTGGGGTATTGTGTGCACTGAGAGAGGGACAGACTGTGAATAGACAGGAGGTAGATTGCTATTGTTTCATGTATTGTGCAGGTTATCTGGGGTATTGTGTGCACTGAGAGGGACAGACTGTGAATAGACAGGAGGTAGATTGCTATTGTTTCATGAATTGTGCAGGTTATCTGGGGTATTGTGTGCACTGAGAGAGGGACAGACTGTGAATAGACAGGAGGTAGATTGCTATTGTTTCATGTATTGTGCAGGTTATCTGGGGTATTGTGTGCACTGAGAGGGACAGACTGTGAATAGACAGGAGGTAGATTGCTATTTCATGAATTGTGCAGGTTATCTGGGGTATTGTGTGCACTGAGAGGGACAGACTGTGAATAAACAGGAGGTAGATTGCTGTTGTTTCATGAATTGTGCAGGTTATCTGGGGTAATGTGTGCACTGAGAGATGGACAGACTGTGAATAGACAGGAGGTAGATTGCTATTGTTTCATGTATTGAGCAGGTTATCTGGGGTATTGTGTGCACTGAGAGAGGGACAGACTGTGAATAGACAGGAGGTAGATTGCTATTGTTTCATGAATTGTGCAGGTTATCTGGGGTATTGTGTGCACTGAGAGAGGGACAGACTGTGAATAGACAGGAGGTGGATTGCTATTGTTTCATGAATTGTGCAGGTTATCTGGGGTATTGTGTGCACTGAGAGAGGGACAGACTGAGTAGACAGGAGGTAGACTGCTATTGTTTCTTGTATTGTGCAGGTTATCTGGGGTATTGTGTGCACTGAGAGAGGGACAGACTGTGAATAGACAGGAGGTAGATTGCTATTGTTTCATGAATTGTGGAGGTTATCTGGGGTATTGTGTGCACTGAGAGAGGGACAGACTGTGAATGGACAGGAGGTAGATTGCTATTTCATGAATTGTGCAGGTTATCTGGGGTATTGTGAGCACCGAGAGAGGGACAGACTGTGAATAGACAGGAGGTAGATTGCTATTGTTTCATGAATTGTGCAGGTTATCTGGGGTGTTGTGTGCACTGAGAGAGGGACAGACTGTGAATAGACAGGAGGTAGTTTGCTATTGTTTCATGAATTGTGCAGGTTATCTGGGGTATTGTGTGCACTGAGGGACAGACTGTGAATAGACAGGAGGTAGATTGCTATTGTTTCATGAATTGTGCGGGTTATCTGGGGTATTGTGTGCACTGAGGGACAGACTGTGAATAGACAGGAGGTAGATTGCTGTTGTTTCAAGAATTGTGCAGGTTATCTGGCGTATTGTGTGCACTGAGGGACAGACTGAGAATAGACAGGAGGTAGATTGCTATTGTTCAATGAATTGTGCAGGTTATCTGGGTATTGTGTGCACTGAGAGAGGGACAGACTGTGAATAGACAGGAGGTAGATTGCTATTGTTTCATGTATTGTGCAAGGTTATCTGGGGTATTGTGTGCACTGAGAGAGGGACAGACTGTGCATAGACAGGAGGTAGATTGCTATTGTTTTATGAATTGTGCAGGTTGTCTGGGGTATTGTGTGCACTGAGAGGGACAGACTGTGAATAGACAGGAGGTAGATTGCTATTGTTTCATGAATTGTGCAGGTTATCTGTGGTATTGTGTGCACTGAGAGAGGGACAGACTGAATAGACAGGAGGTAGATTGCTATTGTTTCATGAATTGTGCAGGTTATCTGGGGTATTGTGTGCACTGAGAGAGGGACAGACTGTGAATAGACAGGAGATAGATAGCTATTGTTTCATGTGTTGTGCAGGTTATCTGGGGTATTGTGTGCACTGAGAGGGACAGACTGTGAGTAGACAGGAGGAAGATTGCTATTGTTTCATGAATTGTGCAGGTTATCTGGGGTACTGTGTGCACTGAGAGAGGGACAGACTGTGAATAGACAGGAGGTAGATTGCTATTGTTTCATGAATTGTGCAGGTTATCTGGGGTATTGTGTGCACTGTGAGGGACAGACCGTGAATAGACAGGAGGTAGATTGCTATAGTTTCATGAATTGTGCAGGTTATCTGGGGTTTTGTGTGCACTGAGAGAGGGACAGACTGTGAATAGACAGGAGGTAGATTGCTATTGTTTCATGTATTGTGCAGGTTATCTGGGGTATTGTGTGCACTGAGAGTGGGACAGACTGTGAATAGACAGGAGGTAGATTGCTATTGTTTCATGAATTGTGCAGGTTATCTGGGGTATTGTGTGCACTGAGAGAGGGACAGACTGTGAATAGACAGGAAGTAGATTGCTATTGTTTCATGAATTGTGCAGGTTATCTGGGGTATTGTGTGCACTGAGAGGGACAGACTGTGAATAGACAGGAGGTAGATTGCTATAGTTTCATGAATTGTGCAGGTTATCTGGGGTATTGTGTGCACAGAGAGGGACAGACTGTGAATAGACAGGAGGTAGATTGTTATTGTTTCATGTATTGTGCAGGTTATCTGGGGTATTGTGTGCACAGAGAGGGACAGACTGTGAATAGACAGGAGGTCGATTGCTATTGTTTCATGAATTGTGCAGGTTATCTGGGGTATTGTGTGCACTGAGAGAGGGACAGACTGTGAATAGACAGGAGGCAGATTGCTATTGTTTCATGTATTGTGCAGGTTATCTGGGGTATTGTGTGCACTGAGACAGGGACAGACTGTGAATGGACAGGAGGTAGATTGCTATTTCATGAATTGTGCAGGTTATCTGGGGTATTGTGTGCACTGAGAGAGGGACAGACTGTGAATAGACAGGAGGTAGATTGCTATTGTTTCATGAATTGTGCAGGTTATCTGGGGTATTGTGTGCACTGAGAGAGGGACAGACTGTGAATAGACAGGAGGTAGATTGCTATTGTTTCATGAATTGTGCAGGTTATCTGGGGTATTGTGTGCACTGAGAGAGGGACAGACTGTGAATAGACAGGAGGTAGATTGCTATTGTTTCATGTATTGTGCAGGTTATCTGGGGTATTGTGTGCACTGAGAGAGACAGACTGCGAATATACAGGAGGTAGATTGTTATTGTTTCATGAATTGTGCAGGTTATCTGGGGTATTGTGTGCACTGAGAGAGGGATGGACTGAATAGACAGGAGGTAGATTGCTATTGTTTCATGAATTGTGCAGGTTATCTGGGGTATTGTGTGCACTGAGAGAGGGACAGACTGTGAATAGACAGGAGGTAGATTGCTATTGTTTCATGTATTGTGCAGGTTATCTGGGGTATTGTGTGCACTGAGAGAAGGACAGACTGTGAATAGACTGGAGGTAGAATGCTATTGTTTCATGTATTGTGCAGGTTATCTGGGGTATTGTGTGCACCGAAAGAGGGACAGACTGTGAATAGACAGGAGGTAGATTGCTATTGTTTCATGTATTGTGCAGGTTATCTGGGGTATTGTGTAGGTTATCTGGGGTATTGTGTGCACTGAGAGCGGGACAGACTGTGAATAGACAGGAGGTAGATTGCTATTGTTTCATGAATTGTGCAGGTTATCTGGGGTATTGTGTGCACTGAGAGGGACAGACTGTGAATAGACAGGACGTAGATTGCTATTGTTTCATGAATTGTGCAGGTTATCTGGGGTATTGTGTGCACTGAGAGAGGGACAGACTGTGAATAGACAGGAGGGAGATTGCTTCTGTTTCATGAATTGTGCAGGTTATCTGGGGTATTGTGTGCACTGAGAGAGACAGACTGTGAATAGACAGGAGGTAGATTGCTATTGTTTCATGAATTGTGCAGGTTATCTGGGGTATTGTGTGCACAGAGAAGGACAGACTGTGAATAGACAGGAGGTAGATTGCTATTGTTTCATGAATTGTGCAGGTTATCTGGAGTATTGTGTGCACTGAGAGAGGGACAGACTGTGAATAGACAGGAGGTAGATTGCTATTTCATGTATTGTGCAGGTTATCTGCGGTATTGTGTGCACTGAGAGAGGGACAGACTGTGAATTGACAGGAGGTAGATTGCTATTGTTTCATGGATTGTGCAGGTTATCTGGGGTAATGTGTGCACTGAGAGAGGGACAGACTGTGAATAGACAGGAGGTAGATTGCTATTGTTGCATGAATTGTGCAGGTTACCTGGGGTATTGTGTGTACTGAGAGGGACAGACTGTGAATAGACAGGAGGTCGATTGCTATTGTTACATGAATTGTGCAGGTCATCTGGGGTATTGTTTGCACTGAGAGGGACAGACTGTGAATAGACAGGAGGTAGATTGCTATTGTTTCATGAATTGTGCAGGTTATCTGGGGTATTGTGTGCACTGAGAGAGGGACAGACTGTGAATAGACAGGAGGTAGATTGCTATTGTTTCATGTATTGTGCAGGTTATCTGGGGTATTGTGTGCACTGAGAGGGACAGACTGTGAATAGACAGGAGGTAGATTGCTATTGTTTCATGAATTGTGCAGGTTATCTGGGGTATTGTGTGCACTGAGAGAGGGACAGACTGTGAATAGACAGGAGGTAGATTGCTATTGTTTCATGTATTGTGCAGGTTATCTGGGGTATTGTGTGCACTGAGAGGGACAGACTGTGAATAGACAGGAGGTAGATTGCTATTTCATGAATTGTGCAGGTTATCTGGGGTATTGTGTGCACTGAGAGGGACAGACTGTGAATAGACAGGAGGAAGATTGCTATTTCATGAATTGTGCAGGTTATCTGGGGGATTTTGTGCACTGAGAGGGACAGACTGAATAGACAGGAGGTAGATTGCTATTGTTCCATGAATTGTGCAGGTTATCTGGGGTATTGTGTGCACTGAGAGAGGGACAGACTGTGAATAGACAGGAGGTAGATTGCTATTGTTTCATGAATTGTGCAGGTTATCTGGGGTATTGTGTGCACTGAGAGGGACAGACTGTGAATAGACAGGAGGTAGATTGTTATTGTTTCATGTATTGTGCAGGTTATCTGGGGTATTGTGTGCACTGAGGGACAGACTGTGAATAGACAGGAGGTAGATTGCTATTGTTTCATGTATTGTGCAGGTTATCTGGGGTATTGTGCGCACTGAGAGAGAGACAGACTGTGAATAGACAGGAGGTAGATTGCTATTGTTTCATGAATTGTGCAGGTTATCTGGGGTATTGTGTGCACTGAGGGACACACTGTGAATAGACAGGAGGTAGATTGCTGTTGTTTCATGAATTGTGCAGGTTATCTGGGGTATTGTGTGCACTGAGGGACAGACTGTGAATAGACAGGAGGTAGATTGCTATTGTTTCATGTATTGTGCAGGTTATCTGGGGTATTGTGCGCACTGAGAGAGAGACAGACTGTGAATAGACAGGAGGTAGATTGCTATTGTTTCATGAATTGTGCAGGTTATCTGGGGTATTGTGTGCACTGAGGGACAGACTGTGAATAGACAGGTAGATTGCTGTTTCATGAATTGTGCAGGTTATCTGGGGTATTGTGTGCACTGAGGGACAGACTGAGAATAGACAGGAGGTAGATTGCTATTGTTTCATGAATTGTGCAGGTTATCTGGGTATTGTGTGCACTGAGAGAGGGACAGACTGTGAATAGACAGGAGGTAGATTGCTATTGTTTCATGTATTGTGCAAGGTTATCTGGGGTATTGTGTGCACTGAGAGAGGGACAGACTGTGAATAGACAGGAGGTAGATTGCTATTGTTTCATGAATTGTGCAGGTTATCTGGGGTATTGTGTGCACTGAGAGAGGGACAGACTGAATAGACAGGAGGTAGATTGCTATTGTTTCATGAATTGTGCAGGTTATCTGGGGTATTGTGTGCACTGAGAGGGACAGACTGTGAATAGACAGGAGATAGATAGCTATTGTTTCATGTGTTGTGCAGGTTATCTGGAGTATTGTGTGCACTGAGAGCGGGACAGACTGTGAATAGACAGGAGGTAGATTGCTATTTCATGCATTGTGCAGGTTATCTGGGGTATTGTGTGCACTGAGAGGGACAGACTGTGAATAGACAGGAGGAAGATTGCTATTTCATGAATTGTGCAGGTTATCTGGGGGATTTTGTGCACTGAGAGGGACAGACTGAATAGACAGGAGGTAGATTGCTATTGTTCCATGAATTGTGCAGGTTATCTGGGGTATTGTGTGCACTGAGAGAGGGACAGACTGTGAATAGACAGGAGGTAGATTGCTATTGTTTCATGAATTGTGCAGGTTATCTGGGGTATTGTGTGCACTGAGAGGGACAGACTGTGAATAGACAGGAGGTAGATTGTTATTGTTTCATGTATTGTGCAGGTTATCTGGGGTATTGTGTGCACTGAGGGACAGACTGTGAATAGACAGGAGGTAGATTGCTATTGTTTCATGTATTGTGCAGGTTATCTGGGGTATTGTGCGCACTGAGAGAGAGACAGACTGTGAATAGACAGGAGGTAGATTGCTATTGTTTCATGAATTGTGCAGGTTATCTGGGGTATTGTGTGCACTGAGGGACACACTGTGAATAGACAGGAGGTAGATTGCTGTTGTTTCATGAATTGTGCAGGTTATCTGGGGTATTGTGTGCACTGAGGGACAGACTGTGAATAGACAGGAGGTAGATTGCTATTGTTTCATGTATTGTGCAGGTTATCTGGGGTATTGTGCGCACTGAGAGAGAGACAGACTGTGAATAGACAGGAGGTAGATTGCTATTGTTTCATGAATTGTGCAGGTTATCTGGGGTATTGTGTGCACTGAGGGACAGACTGTGAATAGACAGGTAGATTGCTGTTTCATGAATTGTGCAGGTTATCTGGGGTATTGTGTGCACTGAGGGACAGACTGAGAATAGACAGGAGGTAGATTGCTATTGTTTCATGAATTGTGCAGGTTATCTGGGTATTGTGTGCACTGAGAGAGGGACAGACTGTGAATAGACAGGAGGTAGATTGCTATTGTTTCATGTATTGTGCAAGGTTATCTGGGGTATTGTGTGCACTGAGAGAGGGACAGACTGTGAATAGACAGGAGGTAGATTGCTATTGTTTCATGAATTGTGCAGGTTATCTGGGGTATTGTGTGCACTGAGAGAGGGACAGACTGAATAGACAGGAGGTAGATTGCTATTGTTTCATGAATTGTGCAGGTTATCTGGGGTATTGTGTGCACTGAGAGGGACAGACTGTGAATAGACAGGAGATAGATAGCTATTGTTTCATGTGTTGTGCAGGTTATCTGGAGTATTGTGTGCACTGAGAGCGGGACAGACTGTGAATAGACAGGAGGTAGATTGCTATTTCATGCATTGTGCAGGTTATCTGGGGTATTGTGTGCACTGAGAGGGACAGACTGAATAGACAGGTGGTAGATTGCTGTTGTTTCATGAATTGTGCAGGTTATCTGGGGTATTGTGTGCACTAAGAGCGGGACAGACTGTGAATAGACAGGAGGTAGATTGCTATTGTTGCATGTATTGTGCAGGTTATCTGGGGTATTGTGTGCACTGAGAGGGGGACAGACTGTGAATAGACAGGAGGTAGATTGCTATTGTTTCATGTATTGTGCAGGTTATCTGGGGTATTGTGTGCACTGAGAGTGGGACAGACTGTGAAAAGACAGGAGGTAGATTGCTATTGTTTCATGTATTGTGCAGGTTATCTGGGGTATTGTGTGCACTGAGGGTGGGACAGACTGTGAATAGACAGGAGGTAGATTGCTTTTGTTTCATGTATTGTGCAGGTTATCTGGGGTATTGTGTGCACTGAGAGGGACAGACTGTGAGTAGACAGGAGGTAGATTGCTATAGTTTCATGAATTGTGCAGGTTATCTGGGGTATTGTGTGCACTGAGAGAGGGACAGACTGTGAATAGACAGGAGGTAGATTGCTATTGTTTCATGAATTGTGCAGGTTATCTGGGGTATTGTGTGCACTGAGAGGGACAGACTGTGAATAAACAGGAGGTAGATTGCTATTGTTTCATGAATTGTGCAGGTTATCTGGGGTAATGTGTGCACTGAGAGATGGACAGACTGTGAATAGACAGGAGGTAGATTGCTATTGTTTCATGTATTGAGCAGGTTATCTGGGGTATTGTGTGCACTGAGAGAGGGACAGACTGTGAATAGACAGGAGGTAGATTGCTATTGTTTCATGAATTGTGCAGGTTATCTGGGGTATTGTGTGCACTGAGAGAGGGACAGACTGTGAATAGACAGGAGGTGGATTGCTATTGTTTCATGAATTGTGCAGGTTATCTGGGGTATTGTGTGCACTGAGAGAGGGACAGACTGAGTAGACAGGAGGTAGACTGCTATTGTTTCTTGTATTGTGCAGGTTATCTGGGGTATTGTGTGCACTGAGAGAGGGACAGACTGTGAATAGACAGGAGGTAGATTGCTATTGTTTCATGAATTGTGGAGGTTATCTGGGGTATTGTGTGCACTGAGAGAGGGACAGACTGTGAATGGACAGGAGGTAGATTGCTATTTCATGAATTGTGCAGGTTATCTGGGGTATTGTGAGCACCGAGAGAGGGACAGACTGTGAATAGACAGGAGGTAGATTGCTATTGTTTCATGAATTGTGCAGGTTATCTGGGGTGTTGTGTGCACTGAGAGAGGGACAGACTGTGAATAGACAGGAGGTAGTTTGCTATTGTTTCATGAATTGTGCAGGTTATCTGGGGTATTGTGTGCACTGAGGGACAGACTGTGAATAGACAGGAGGTAGATTGCTATTGTTTCATGAATTGTGCGGGTTATCTGGGGTATTGTGTGCACTGAGGGACAGACTGTGAATAGACAGGAGGTAGATTGCTGTTGTTTCAAGAATTGTGCAGGTTATCTGGCGTATTGTGTGCACTGAGGGACAGACTGAGAATAGACAGGAGGTAGATTGCTATTGTTCAATGAATTGTGCAGGTTATCTGGGTATTGTGTGCACTGAGAGAGGGACAGACTGTGAATAGACAGGAGGTAGATTGCTATTGTTTCATGTATTGTGCAAGGTTATCTGGGGTATTGTGTGCACTGAGAGAGGGACAGACTGTGCATAGACAGGAGGTAGATTGCTATTGTTTTATGAATTGTGCAGGTTGTCTGGGGTATTGTGTGCACTGAGAGGGACAGACTGTGAATAGACAGGAGGTAGATTGCTATTGTTTCATGAATTGTGCAGGTTATCTGTGGTATTGTGTGCACTGAGAGAGGGACAGACTGAATAGACAGGAGGTAGATTGCTATTGTTTCATGAATTGTGCAGGTTATCTGGGGTATTGTGTGCACTGAGAGAGGGACAGACTGTGAATAGACAGGAGATAGATAGCTATTGTTTCATGTGTTGTGCAGGTTATCTGGGGTATTGTGTGCACTGAGAGGGACAGACTGTGAGTAGACAGGAGGAAGATTGCTATTGTTTCATGAATTGTGCAGGTTATCTGGGGTACTGTGTGCACTGAGAGAGGGACAGACTGTGAATAGACAGGAGGTAGATTGCTATTGTTTCATGAATTGTGCAGGTTATCTGGGGTATTGTGTGCACTGTGAGGGACAGACCGTGAATAGACAGGAGGTAGATTGCTATAGTTTCATGAATTGTGCAGGTTATCTGGGGTTTTGTGTGCACTGAGAGAGGGACAGACTGTGAATAGACAGGAGGTAGATTGCTATTGTTTCATGTATTGTGCAGGTTATCTGGGGTATTGTGTGCACTGAGAGTGGGACAGACTGTGAATAGACAGGAGGTAGATTGCTATTGTTTCATGAATTGTGCAGGTTATCTGGGGTATTGTGTGCACTGAGAGAGGGACAGACTGTGAATAGACAGGAAGTAGATTGCTATTGTTTCATGAATTGTGCAGGTTATCTGGGGTATTGTGTGCACTGAGAGGGACAGACTGTGAATAGACAGGAGGTAGATTGCTATAGTTTCATGAATTGTGCAGGTTATCTGGGGTATTGTGTGCACAGAGAGGGACAGACTGTGAATAGACAGGAGGTAGATTGTTATTGTTTCATGTATTGTGCAGGTTATCTGGGGTATTGTGTGCACAGAGAGGGACAGACTGTGAATAGACAGGAGGTCGATTGCTATTGTTTCATGAATTGTGCAGGTTATCTGGGGTATTGTGTGCACTGAGAGAGGGACAGACTGTGAATAGACAGGAGGCAGATTGCTATTGTTTCATGTATTGTGCAGGTTATCTGGGGTATTGTGTGCACTGAGACAGGGACAGACTGTGAATGGACAGGAGGTAGATTGCTATTTCATGAATTGTGCAGGTTATCTGGGGTATTGTGTGCACTGAGAGAGGGACAGACTGTGAATAGACAGGAGGTAGATTGCTATTGTTTCATGAATTGTGCAGGTTATCTGGGGTATTGTGTGCACTGAGAGAGGGACAGACTGTGAATAGACAGGAGGTAGATTGCTATTGTTTCATGAATTGTGCAGGTTATCTGGGGTATTGTGTGCACTGAGAGAGGGACAGACTGTGAATAGACAGGAGGTAGATTGCTATTGTTTCATGTATTGTGCAGGTTATCTGGGGTATTGTGTGCACTGAGAGAGACAGACTGCGAATATACAGGAGGTAGATTGTTATTGTTTCATGAATTGTGCAGGTTATCTGGGGTATTGTGTGCACTGAGAGAGGGATGGACTGAATAGACAGGAGGTAGATTGCTATTGTTTCATGAATTGTGCAGGTTATCTGGGGTATTGTGTGCACTGAGAGAGGGACAGACTGTGAATAGACAGGAGGTAGATTGCTATTGTTTCATGTATTGTGCAGGTTATCTGGGGTATTGTGTGCACTGAGAGAAGGACAGACTGTGAATAGACTGGAGGTAGAATGCTATTGTTTCATGTATTGTGCAGGTTATCTGGGGTATTGTGTGCACCGAAAGAGGGACAGACTGTGAATAGACAGGAGGTAGATTGCTATTGTTTCATGTATTGTGCAGGTTATCTGGGGTATTGTGTAGGTTATCTGGGGTATTGTGTGCACTGAGAGCGGGACAGACTGTGAATAGACAGGAGGTAGATTGCTATTGTTTCATGAATTGTGCAGGTTATCTGGGGTATTGTGTGCACTGAGAGAGGGACAGACTGTGAATAGACAGGAGGTAGATTGCTATTGTTTCATGAATTGTGCAGGTTATCTGGGGTATTGTGTGCACTGAGAGGGACAGACTGTGAATAGACAGGAGGTAGATTGTTATTGTTTCATGTATTGTGCAGGTTATCTGGGGTATTGTGTGCACTGAGAGAGGGACAGACTGAATAGACAGGAGGTAGATTGCTATTGTTTCATGAATAGTGCAGGTTATCTGGGGTATTGTGTGCACTGAGAGGGACAGACTGTGAATAGACAGGAGGTAGATTGCTATTGTTTCATGTATTGTGCAGGTTATCTGGGGTATTGTGTGCACTGAGAGAGGGACAGACTGTGAATAGACAGGAGGTAGATTGCTATTGTTTCATGAATTGTGCAGGTTATCTGGGGTATTGTGTGCACTGAGAGAGGGACAGACTGTGAATAGACAGGAGGTAGAT
Source organism: Somniosus microcephalus (assembly GCF_052327205.1). Taxonomy (NCBI): domain Eukaryota; kingdom Metazoa; phylum Chordata; class Chondrichthyes; order Squaliformes; family Somniosidae; genus Somniosus; species Somniosus microcephalus. The sequence goes on along the minus strand of NW_028225330.1, from coordinate 210,899 downwards.
TGCTATTGTTTCATGAATTGTGCAGGTTATCTGGGGTATTGTGTGCACTGAGAGGGACAGACTGTGAATAGACAGGACGTAGATTGCTATTGTTTCATGAATTGTGCAGGTTATCTGGGGTATTGTGTGCACTGAGAGAGGGACAGACTGTGAATAGACAGGAGGGAGATTGCTTCTGTTTCATGAATTGTGCAGGTTATCTGGGGTATTGTGTGCACTGAGAGAGACAGACTGTGAATAGACAGGAGGTAGATTGCTATTGTTTCATGAATTGTGCAGGTTATCTGGGGTATTGTGTGCACAGAGAAGGACAGACTGTGAATAGACAGGAGGTAGATTGCTATTGTTTCATGAATTGTGCAGGTTATCTGGAGTATTGTGTGCACTGAGAGAGGGACAGACTGTGAATAGACAGGAGGTAGATTGCTATTTCATGTATTGTGCAGGTTATCTGCGGTATTGTGTGCACTGAGAGAGGGACAGACTGTGAATTGACAGGAGGTAGATTGCTATTGTTTCATGGATTGTGCAGGTTATCTGGGGTAATGTGTGCACTGAGAGAGGGACAGACTGTGAATAGACAGGAGGTAGATTGCTATTGTTGCATGAATTGTGCAGGTTACCTGGGGTATTGTGTGTACTGAGAGGGACAGACTGTGAATAGACAGGAGGTCGATTGCTATTGTTACATGAATTGTGCAGGTCATCTGGGGTATTGTGTGCACTGAGAGAGGGACAGACTGTGAATAGACAGGAGGTAGATTGCTATTGTTTCATGTATTGTGCAGGTTATCTGGGGTATTGTGTGCACTGAGAGGGACAGACTGTGAATAGACAGGAGGTAGATTGCTATTGTTTCATGAATTGTGCAGGTTATCTGGGGTATTGTGTGCACTGAGAGAGGGACAGACTGTGAATAGACAGGAGGTAGATTGCTATTGTTTCATGTATTGTGCAGGTTATCTGGGGTATTGTGTGCACTGAGAGGGACAGACTGTGAATAGACAGGAGGTAGATTGCTATTTCATGAATTGTGCAGGTTATCTGGGGTATTGTGTGCACTGAGAGGGACAGACTGTGAATAGACAGGAGGAAGATTGCTATTTCATGAATTGTGCAGGTTATCTGGGGGATTTTGTGCACTGAGAGGGACAGACTGAATAGACAGGAGGTAGATTGCTATTGTTCCATGAATTGTGCAGGTTATCTGGGGTATTGTGTGCACTGAGAGAGGGACAGACTGTGAATAGACAGGAGGTAGATTGCTATTGTTTCATGAATTGTGCAGGTTATCTGGGGTATTGTGTGCACTGAGAGAGGGACAGACTGTGAATAGACAGGAGGTAGATTGCTATTGTTTCATGAATTGTGCAGGTTATCTGGGGTATTGTGTGCACTGAGAGGGACAGACTGAATAGAGAGGAGGTAGATTGGTATCGTTTCATGAATTGTGCAGGTTATCTGGGGTATTGTGTGCACTGAGAGAGGGACAGACTGTGAATAGACAGGAGGTAGATTGCTATTGTTTCATGAATTGTGCAGGTTATCTGGGGTATTGTGTGCACTGAGAGGGACAGACTGTGAATAGACAGGAGGTAGATTGCTATTGTTTCATGTATTGTGCAGGTTATCTGGGGTATTGTGTGCACTGAGAGGGACAGACTGTGAATAGACAGGAGGTAGATTGTTATTGTTTCATGTATTGTGCAGGTTTTCTGGGGTATTGTGTGCACTGAGAGGGACAGACTGTGAATAGACAGGAGGTAGATTGCGATTGTTTCATGTATTGTGCAGGTTATCTGGGGTATTGTGTGCACTGAGAGAGGGACAGTCTGTGAATAGACAGGAGGTAGATTGCTATTGTTTCATGAATTGTGCAGGTTATCTGGGGTATTGTGTGCACTGAGAGAGGGACAGACTGTGAATAGACAGGAGGTAGATTGCTATTGTTTCATGAATTGTGCAGGTTATCTGGGGTATTGTGTGCACTGAGAGGGACAGACTGTGAATAGACAGGAGGTAGATTGCTATTGTTTCATGAATTGTGCTGGTTATCTGGGGTATTGTGTGCACTGAGAGAGGGACAGACTGTGAATAGACAGGAGGTAGATTGCTTCTGTTTCATGAATTGTGCAGGTTATCTGGGGTATTGTGTGCACTGAGAGAGACAGACTGTGAATAGACAGGAGGTAGATTGCTATTGTTTCATGAATCGTGCAGGTTATCTGGGGTATTGTGTGCACTGAGAGAGGGATAGACTGAATAGACAGGAGGTAGATTGCTATTGTTTCATGAATTGTGCAGGTTATCTGGGGTATTGTGTGCACTGAGAGAGGGACAGACTGTGAATAGACAGGAGGTAGATTGCTATTGTTTCATGTATTGTGCAGGTTATCTGGGGTATTGTGTGCACTGAGAGAGGGACAGACTGAATAGACAGGAGGTAGATTGCTATTGTTTCATATATTGAGTAGGTTATCTGGGGTATTGTGTGCACTGAGAGAGGGACAGACTGTGAATAGACAGGAGGTAGATTGCTATTGTTTCATGTATTGTACAGGTTATGTGGGGTATTGTGTGCACTGAGAGAGGGACAGACTGTGAATAGATAGGAGGTAGATTGCTATTGTTTCATGAATTGTGCAGGTTATCTGGGGTATTGTGTGCACTGAGAGGGAGAGACTGTGAATAGACAGGAGGTAGATTGCTATTTCATGAATTGTGCAAGTTATCTGGGGTATTGTGTGCACTGAGAGAGGGTCAGACTGTGAATAGACAGGAGGTAGATTGCTGTTGTTTCATGCATTGTGCAGGTTATCTGGCGTATTGTGTGCACTGAGAGAGGGTCAGACTGTGAATAGACAGGAGGTAGATTGCTATTGTTTCATGTATTGTGCAGGTTATCTGGGGTATTGTGTGCACTGAGAGAGGGACAGACTGTGAATAGACAGGAGGTAGATTGCTATTGTTTCATGAATTGTGCAGATTATCTGGGGTATTGTGTGCACTGAGGGACAGACTGTGAATAGACAGGAGGTAGATTGCTATTGTTTCATGTATTGTGCAGGTTATCTGGGGTATTGTGTGCACTGAGAGAGGGACAGACTGTGAATAGACAGGAGGTAGATTGCTATTGTTTCATGAATTGTGCAGGTTATCTGGGGTATTGTGTGCACTGAGAGAGGGACAGACTGTGAATAGACAGGAGGTAGATTGCAATTGTTTCATGTATTGTGCAGGTTATCTGCGGTATTGTGTGCACTGAGAGAGGGACAGACTGTGAATAGACAGGAGGTAGATTGCTATTGTTTCATGGATTGTGCAGGTTATCTGGGGTAATGTGTGCACTGAGAGAGGGACAGACTGTGAATAGACAGGAGGTAGATTGCTATTGTTGCATGAATTGTGCAGGTTACCTGGGGTATTGTGTGTACTGAGAGGGACAGACTGTGAATAGACAGGAGGTAGATTGCTATTGTTTCATGAATTGTGCAGGTCATCTGGGGTATTGTGTGCACTGAGAGAGGGACAGACTGAATAGACAGGAGGTAGATTGCTATTGTTTCATGAATTGTGCAGGTTATCTGGGGTATTGTGTGCACTGAGAGTGACAGACTGTGAATAGACAGGAGGTAGATTGCTATTGTTTCATGAATTGTGCAGGTTATTTGGGGTATTGTGTGCACTGAGAGGGACAGACTGTGAATAGACAGGAGGTAGATTGCTATTGTTTCATGAATTGTGCTGGTTATCTGGGGTATTGTGTGCACTGAGAGAGAGACAGACTGTGAATAGACAGGAGGTAGATTGCTATTGTTTCATGAATCGTGCAGGTTATCTGGGGTATTGTGTGCACTGAGAGAGGGATAGACTGAATAGACAGGAGGTAGATTGCTATTGTTTCATGAATTGTGCAGGTTATCTGGGGTATTGTGTGCACTGAGAGGGAGAGACTGTGAATAGACAGGAGGTAGATTGCTATTTCATGAATTGTGCAGGTTATCTGGGGTATTGTGTGCACTGAGAGAGGGTCAGACTGTGAATAGACAGGAGGTAGATTGCTATTGTTTCATGCATTGTGCAGGTTATCTGGCGTATTGTGTGCACTGAGAGAGGGTCAGACTGTGAATAGACAGGAGGTAGATTGCTATTGTTTCATGTATTGTGCAGGTTATCTGGGGTATTGTGTGCACTGAGAGAGGGACAGACTGTGAATAGACAGGAGGTAGATTGCTATTGTTTCATGAATTGTGCAGATTATCTGGGGTATTGTGTGCACTGAGGGACAGACTGTGAATAGACAGGAGGTAGATTGCTATTGTTTCATGTATTGTGCAGGTTATCTGGGGTATTGTGTGCACTGAGAGAGGGACAGACTGTGAATAGACAGGAGGTAGATTGCTATTGTTTCATGAATTGTGCAGGTTATCTGGGGTATTGTGTGCACTGAGAGAGGGACAGACTGTGAATAGACAGGAGGTGGATTGCTATTGTTTCATGTATTGTGCAGGTTATCTGGGGTAATGTGTGCACTGAGAGAGGGACAGACTGTGAATAGACAGGAGGTAGATTGCTATTGTTGCATGAATTGTGCAGGTTACCTGGGGTATTGTGTGTACTGAGAGGGACAGACTGTGAATAGACAGGAGGTAGATTGCTATTGTTTCATGAATTGTGCAGGTCATCTGGGGTATTGTGTGCACTGAGAGCGACAGACTGTGAATAGACAGGAGGTAGATTGCTATTGTTTCATGTATTGTGCAGGTTATCTGGGGTATTGTGTGCACTGAGAGAGGGACAGACTGTGAATAGACAGGAGGTAGACTGCTATTGTTTCATGTATTGTGCAGGTTATCTGGGGTATTGTTTGCACTGAGAGGGACAGACTGAATAGACAGGAGGTAGATTGCTATTGTTTCATGAATTGTGCAGGTTATCTGGGGTACTGTGTGCACTGAGAGGGACAGACTGTGAATAGACAGGAGGTAGATTGCTATTGTTTCATGTATTGTGCAGGTTATCTGGGGTATTGTGTGCACTAAGAGAGGGGCAGACTGTGAATAGACAGGAGGTAAATTGATATTGTTTCATGTATTGTGCAGGTTATCTGGGGTATTGTGTGCACTGAGAGGGACAGACTGTGAATAGGCAGGAGGTAGATTGCTATTGTTTCATGTATTGTGCAGGTTATCTGGGGTATTGTGTGCACTGAGTGAGGGACAGACTGTGAATAGACAGGAGGTAGATTGCTATTGTTTCATGAATTGTGCAGGTTATTTGGGGTATTGTGTGCACTGAGAGAGGGACAGACTGTGAATAGACAGGAGGTAGATTGCTATTGTTTCATGAATTGTGCAGGTTATCTGGGGTATTGTGTGACTGAGAGGGACAGACTGTGAATAGACAGGAGGTAGACTGCTATTGTTTCATGAATTGTGCAGGTTATCTGGGGTATTGTGTGCACTGAGAGGGACAGACTGTGAATAGACAGGAGGTAGATTGCTATTGTTTCATGAATTGTGCAGGTTATCTGGGGTATTGTGTGCACTGAGAGGGACAGACTGTGAATAGACAGGAGGTAGATTGCTATTGTTTCATGAATTGTGCAGGTTATCTGGGGTATTGTGTGCACTGAGAGAGGGACAGACTGTGAATAGACAGGAGGTAGATTGCTATTGTTTCATGTATTGAGCAGGTTATCTGGGCTATTGTGTGCACTGAGAGGGACAGACTGAATAGACAGGAGGTAGATTGCTATTGTTTCATGAATTGTGCAGGTTATCTGGGGTATTGTGTGCACTGAGAGGGACAGACTTTGAATAGACAGGAGGTAGTTTGCTATTGTTTCATGTATTGTGCAGGTTATCTGGGGTATTGTGTGCACTGAGAGAGGGACAGACTGTGAATAGACAGGAGGTAGATTGCTATTGTTTCATGAATTGTGCAGGTTATCTGGGGTACTGTGTGCACTGAGAGAGGGACAGACTGTGAATAGACAGGAGGTAGATTGCTATTGTTTCATGAATTGTGCAGGTTATCTGGGGTATTGTGTGCACTGAGAGAGGGACAGACTGAGAATAGACAGGAGGTAAATTGCTATTGTTTCATGAATTGTGCAGGTTATCTGGGGTATTGTGTGCACTGAGAGGGACAGACTGAATAGACAGGAGGTAGATTGCTATTGTTTCATGAATTGTGCAGCTTATCTGGGGTATTGTGTGCACTGAGAGAGGGACAGACTGTGAATAGACAGGAGGTAGATTGCTATTGTTTCATGTATTGTGCAGGTTATCTGGGGTATTGTGTGCACTGAGAGAGGGACAGACTGTGAATAGACAGGAGGTAGATTGCTATTGTTTCATGAATTGTGCAGGTTATCTGGGGTATTGTGTGCACTGAGAGAGGGACAGACTGTGACTCGACAGGAGGTAGATTGCTATTGTTTCATGAATTGTGCAGGTTATCTGGGGTATTGTGTGCACTGAGAGAGGGACAGACTGTGACTAGACAGGAGGTAGATTGCTATTGTTTCATGAATTGTGCAGGTTATCTGGGGTATTGTGTGCACTGAGAGAGGGACAGACTGTGAATAGACAGGAGGTAGATTGCTATTGTTTCATGAATTGTGCAGGTTATCTGGGATATTGTGTGCACTGAGAGTGGGACACATAGTGAGTAGACAGGAGGTAGATTGCTATTGTTTCATGAATTGTGCAGGTTATCTGGGGTATTGTGTGCACTGAGAGGGACAGACTGTGAATAGACAGGAGGTAGATTGCTATTGTTTCATGTATTGTGCAGGTTATCTGGGGTATTGTTTGCACTGAGAGAGGGACAGACTGTGAATAGACAGGAGGTAGATTGCTATTGTTTCATGTATTGTGCAGGTTATCTGGGATATTGTGTGCACTGAGAGGGACAGACTGTGAATAGACAGGAGGTAGATTGCTATTGTTTCATGTATTGTGCTGGTTATCTGGGGTATTGTGTGCACTGAGAGGGACAGACTGTGAATAGACAGGAGGTAGATTGCTATTGTTTCATGAATTGTGCAGGTTATCTGGGGTATAGTATGCACTGAGAGAGGGACAGACTGTGAATAGACAGGAGGTAGATTGCTATTGTTTCATGAATTGTGCAGGTTATCCGGTGTATTGTGTGCACGGAGAAAGATGGTTGAAGGTATTCAGAGGTTAGGCTGTAAGAAGGCTTACTGGGTTTGATGAGTTTTGTTTGATCAGGAGACTTCGGTATTGAAATGTTTTAATGGATTTCACAAAATTAATGCAGAGATCAGGCTCACAATTAGCAAAATAATTACTAATGGAGTGAATTGAAAGTAAGAGGGTAACTCAGGGTATTTTTGTTGCCCGTAACATAATTTATTGGGTGGACCAGTTACCAAGGAAACACAGTGATGGGGCCTTGTTAGGCGGGGTAGAGACAATTGAACGAGTTTGTGTCAATACACGGAGAGGGGTAAGTGGGTCATCTCTCTAACAGGGACAGGCTTATCTTGGGTCAAATACACATTTTCTGCACCTAATCATTCTCCTGTTATAAGGGGCTGGATTTTCCAACCCCCATGGGTGCGTACTAGGTGTGTATGCACCCATTGGCGTCTCGCAAGTGTCAGTTTCAGGCAATGGAAGCGCATGTGCTGAAAACCGGCACTGGCGATCTGTCAAGGTCCGCCAGCCCAGGAAAATTGCCTCTGCGGGTGGAGAGATGCGCTTTTTGCACAACTTCCGCCCGCTGAAAGGCCATGGAATTCCTACGCCTGGTTAAAGCAGGCGAAAGGCCGGATTTTATCTGCTTAAGAATGTTGAAAAATAGAAATATTACATTTGACAACGCCATAGCATACAAGGCTACGGACCAAGTGCTGGGAAATGGGATTAGAATAGACAGGGCTTGAAGGCCGGTGCGGACACGATGGGCCGAAGGGCTTCTTTCTGTGCTGTATAACTCTATGACTCAATTCTGTGTGTACAGACCTGTCAAAAGTATGAAGGGGGATCCCATTCTTTGATTGGTTCACCTAGCCTACATGATCCCAATGGCGCGCGAACTGCATCTGCCCCTGGGATACGTGGGCTTCTCCCAGCAGAGATGCGGAGAGACCCCGGCGCGGACCCGGACAGGCCCCGGCGCGGACCCGGACAGGCCCCGGCGCGGACACGGACAGGCCCCGGCGCGGACACGGACAGGCCCCGGCGCAGACCGGAGAGGATGTGGACCCGGAGATGCCCGGCGTAGACCCAGAGAGGGCGCGGACCCGGAGTGGGCCCGGCGCAGAACCGGAGAGGCCCCAGCGCAGACCCGGCACGGACCCGGAGAGGCCTGGCGCAGACCCGGAGAGGCCCAGCCTTGGGATTTATGGAACCAGCAGGTAGGTTCAAAGATTTGTTCCGATCGGAGGCATCAGGATCCTGCCAGGTGTGTATGGGGATTCACAGTGTATCAGGATTCTGTCAGGTGTGTATGGGGTTTCACAGTGTATCAGGATCCTGCCAGGTGTGTATGAGGTTTCACAGTGTATCAGGATTCTGTCAGGTGTGTGCAATTTTTCATCGCCTTGTGAGGAAGGATGTTCTTGCCATGGAGGGAGTTCAGCTAAGATTCACCAGGCTGATACCTGGGATGGCAGGAATGACGTATGAGGAGAGATTGGGTCGATTGGGCTTGTACTCGCTGGAGTTTAGAAGAATGATAGGGGATCTCATTGAAACTTATAAAATACTGGCAGGACTGGACAGACTCGATGCAGGGAGGATGTTCCCGATGGTCGGAGAATCCAGAACCAGGGGTCACAGTCTAAGGATAAGGGTAGGCCCTTCAGGACAGAAATGAGGAGGAATTTATTCACCCAGAGAGTGGTGAACCTGTGGAATTCTCTAACACAGAAGGCAGTAGAGGCCAATTCATTAAATATATTCAAGAAGGAGTTGGATATATTTCTTAAGGCTAAAGGGATCAAGGGGTATGGGGAGAAAGCAGGGACTGGGTACTGAATTCGGATGATCAGCCATGATCGGATTGAATGGCAGAGCAGACTCGAGGGGCCTAATGGCCTACTCCTGCTCCTATATTCGAAGTTTCTATGCCAGGTGTGTATGGGGTTTCAGTGTATCAGGATCCTGCCAGGTGTGTATGGGGTTTCAGTGTATCAGGACCCTGCCAGGTGTGTATGGGGTTTCACAGTGTATCAGGATCCTGCCAGGTGTGTATGGGGTTTCACAGTGTATCAGGATCCTGCCAGGTGTGTCTGGGGTTTCACAGTGTATCAGGATCCTGCCAGGTGTGTATGGGGTTTCACAGTGTATCAGGATCCTGCCAGGTGTGTATGGGGTTTCACAGTGTATCAGGATCCTGCCAGGTGTGTATGGGGTTTCACAGTGTATCAGGATCCTGCCAGGTGTGTATGGGGTTTCACAGTGTATCAGGATCCTGCCAGGTGTGTATGGGGTTTCACAGTGTATCGGGATCCTGCCAGGTGTGTATGGGGTTTCGCAGTGTATCAGGATCCTGCCAGGTGTGTATGGGGTTTCACAGTGTATCAGGATCCTGCCAGGTGTGTATGGGGTTTCACAGTGTATCAGGATCCTGCCAGGTGTGTATGGGGTTTCACAGTGTATCAGGATCCTGCCAGGTGTGTATGGGGTTTCAGTGTATCAGGACCCTGCCAGGTGTGTATGGGGTTTCACAGTGTATCAGGATCCTGCCAGGTGTGTATGGGGTTTCACAGTGTATCAGGATCCTGCCAGGTGTGTGTGGGGTTTCAGTGTATCAGGACCCTGCCAGGTGTGTATGGGGTTTCACAGTGTATCAGGATCCTGCCAGGTGTGTATGGGGTTTCAGTGTATCAGGATCCTGCCAGGTGTGTATGGGGTTTCACATTGTATCAGGATCCTGCCAGGTGTGTATGGGGTTTCACAGTGTATCAGGACCCTGCCAGGTGTGTGTGGGGTTTCAGTGTATCAGGATCCTGCCAGGTGTGTATGGGGTTTCACAGTGTATCAGGATCCTGCCAGGTGTGTATGGGGTTTCCCAGTGTATCAGGATCCTGCCAGGTGTGTATGGGGTTTCAGTGTATCAGGATCCTGCCAGGTGTGTATGGGGTTTCAGAGTGTATCAGGACCCTGCCAGGTGTGTGTGGGGTTTCACAGTGTATCAGGATCCTCCCAGGTGTGTATGGGGTTTCACAGTGTATCAGGATCCTGCCAGGTGTGTATGGGGTTTCACAGTGTATCAGGCTCCTGCCAGGTGTGTATGGGGTTTCACAGTGTATCAGGATCCTGCCAGGTGTGTATGGGGTTTCACAGTGTATCAGGATCCTGCCAGGTGTGTATGGGGTTTCACAGTGTATCGGGATCCTGCCAGGTGTGTATGGGGTTTCAGTGTATCAGGATCCTGCCAGGTGTGTGTGGGGTTTCACAGTGTATCAGGATCCTGCCAGGTGTGTATGGGGTTTCACAGTGTATCAGGATCCTGCCAGGTGTGTATGGGGTTTCAGTGTATCAGGATCCTGCCAGGTGTGTATGGGGTTTCACAGTGTATCGGGATCCTGCCAGGTGTGTATGGGGTTTCACAGTGTATCAGGATCCTGCCAGGTGTGTATGGGGTTTCACAGTGTATCAGGATCCTGCCAGGTGTGTATGGGGTTTCACAGTGTATCAGGATCCTGCCAGGTATGTATGGGGTTTCACAGTGTATCAGGATCCTGCCAGGCGTGTATGGGGTTTCACAGTGTATCAGGATCCTGCCAGGCGTGTATGGGGTTTCACAGTGTATCAGGATCCTGCCAGGCGTGTATGGGGTTTCACAGTGTATCGGGATCCTGCCAGGTGTGTATGGGGTTTCACAGTGTATCGGGATCCTGCCAGGTGTGTATGGGGTTTCACAGTGTATCAGGATCCTGCCAGGTGTGTATGGGGTTTCACAGTATATCAGGATCCTGCCAGGTGTGTCTGGGTTTTCAGTGTGTCAGGGCCCTGCCAGGTGTGTATGGGGTTTCACAGTGTATCAGGATCCTGCCAGGTGTGTATGGGGTTTCACAGTGTATCGGGATCCTGCCAGGTGTGTATGGGGTTTCACAGTGTATCAGGATCCTGCCAGGTGTGTATGGGGTTTAACAGTGTATCAGGATCCTGCCAGGTGTGTCTGGGGTTTCACAGTGTATCAGGATCCTGCCAGGTGTGCATGGGGTTTCACAGTGTATCAGGATTCTGCCAGGTGTGTATGGGGTTTCAGTGTATCAGGACCCTGCCAGGTGTGTCTGGGGTTTCACAGTGTATCAGGACCCTGCCAGGTATGTATGGGGTTTCACAGTGTATCAGGATCCTGCCAGGTGTGTATGCGGTTTCAGTGTATCAGGACCCTGCCAGGTGTGTATGGGGTTTCAGTGTATCAGGATCCTGCCAGGTGTGTATGGGGTTTCACAGTGTATCAGGCTCCTGCCAGGTGTGTATGGGGTTTCACCATGTATCAGGATCCTGCCAGGTGTGTGTGGGGTTTCACAGTGTATCAGGATCCTGCCAGGTGTGTGTGGGGTTTCACAGTGTATCAGGATCCTGCTAGGTGTGTATGGGGTTTCACAGTGTATCAGGATCCTGCCAGGTGTGTATGGGGTTTCACAGTGTATCAGGATCCTGCCAGGTGTGTATGGGGTTTCACAGTGTATCAGGATCCTGCCAGGTGTGTATGGGGTTTCACAGTGTATCAGGATCCTGCCAGGTGTGTATGGGGTTTCACAGTGTATCAGGATGGATCCTGCCAGGTGTGTATGGGGTTTCACAGTGTATCAGGATCCTGCCAGGTGTGTATGGGGTTTCACAGTGTATCAGGATCCTGCCAGGTGTGTATGGGGTTTCAGCGTATCAGGATCCTGCCAGGTGTGTATGGGGTTTCACAGTGTATCAGGATCCTGCCAGGTGTGTATGGGGTTTCACAGTGTATCAGGATCCTGCCAGGTGTGTATGGGCTTTCAGTGTATCAGGATCCTGCCAGGTGTGTATGGGGTTTCACAGTGTATCAGGATCCTGCCAGGTGTGTATGGGGTTTCACAGTGTATCGGGATCCTGCCAGGTGTAGGCAATGTGCAGTTGGATTAACTGCAGCATACAAGACCTGCAAATTTACCAATAATTCAAAAATCGGCTTTATTTGTAAATTGAATCTATGCAGAACATTTGTGGATTAATCACGAATCCAAATAATGTTCAATCCTATTCCCTGAGACTTGGACCTTCTCATTCACAGATTCTGACAACATTTAAACAAATCAGCTCCAGTCAAATATTTGGATTCTATCGTGAGATAAACGGTTTGAAATCTCCATTTCATCACTTACCTCTCAGGTGTCTGGGTACTTCGGATAAATCTTGTGCGATGTTCATGTAATCAAATGGATCAGAACCTGTTTAAATCAATTAGCGTTCATGAAATCAGATCTGTGTAATATTATAGTGAAATCCTGTTTGAATGTGAAATTGAATTCAGTGTGATTTTACCGTACCAAGTTCCTGTATTTCTTTCAGTATTTTGTTCAGCTTTGGTACCCCATGGCGCATTTTCACAAAGGATTCCCACATCACCCTTCGGGCCCGAGAGCCTTTCTCCGTCACCAGAGTTAGGAGAAGTTTGGAACTGTCCGCCCGGTTTCCCTTCTCCGCGAGCTCAGTGACTTTCTGTAAAGAATAGAAATGAATATATTGAGGAGCTGAGTGAAATATAAACACCGAGAATGAGAAGGAAAGGATCTGCTCAGTGATGGGATCTCCCAGTTGTTGAGCACAGGAAGCAGTCACTGTGCCAGGTTCTGATCCATTCTGAACATGGGCTGAATATTCTGTAAATACCTTGATTCAGTCATTAACGGCAAAGAAATTTGATGAATTATAGTTCTCAGAGAGTGAGGAATCGCTGAGAATCTGCAGCAGTTTTAACGTGATTATTTGTCTCTGTCCTTCAGTGTCCAACATGACATCAGATTACTGACTGACAATATGATAGACTCCTTTCTCTCAGTTTTTCCTGCTGCTGCACTTTGCGATTTCCCGAGAAATAAAAAAGCAGCGAGTCAGAACTCTAGTGGCAGGGAAGGAACGAATCTGAAGTGAGAGAAACAGCTAGAAAACTGCCTGAGAAATTACACTGACTAATCGAAACAATCACTGTTGGTGTAGGGCTGGAAAATCGACCAATAAAAATAATGAAAAATCTAATCGCTTTCCCCCCCGGTAATTGAAATGTCCGACACCCGTTATTTTACACATCCGCTGCCGGTATGAAACCTCGGTAACTGGGAACAGATATCCAGCAATGGGGTTGGTGTAGTCAGGACTTTCATCATCAAAGATTACATTTATATAACACCTTTAATGCAGAAAAGAAAGCGTCGAAAGGCACTTCAGAGGTGCAATCAGACAACGGACAGAGAGATGATGAGACGTCGAGAACGATAGCCTGTTGGTTATGTTACTGGACGGGTAATGATATAGAGAGGGCGAGGTGTGGAGAACGATAGCCTGTTGGTTATGTTACTGGTCGGGTAACGATATGGAGAGGGCGAGGTGTGGAGAACGATAGCCTGTTGGTTATGTTACTGGACGAGTAATGATACAGAGAGGGCGAGGTGTGGAGAATGATAGCCTGTTGGTTATGTTACTGGACGGGTAATGATATAGAGAGGGCGAGGTGTGGAGAACGATAGCCTGTTGGTTATGTTACTGGACAAGTAATCCTGAGATAACGGTCCAAATATCATCGTGGACGTTTCATGAAATTCAAATTTGAAACATTTCAAAACAAAAAGCTGATATTAGTAAAGATCGTCGTAAAACCCAATGCCCTTTACGCCTGGTCGATACGCGACTCCAGTCCTTCACCAATGTGATGGCCTCTGAAATGGCCTAGAAAGCCTCTCGAAAGAAGGATACAGAAGAATAAAACCAGGCGGACCGCTCAGCTTCGGCATTGGATTCGGACACGGTGAAGGAACACCCAGCCCAGTCAACCCTGCCAATCCCTCCTCATTAACTCCTGGGGACTGGTGCCAAAGTAGGGAGAAGTGGACCACACATTAGTCAAGCAACTGTGTGACGTAGTGATACATTTAAAATCATAGTTATTAGGCAAAGTCCCAGGTACCGCCATCAGCAGTCATCGGACAGGACAGACCCACCAGTGGTGGGGCGCAGTGATGTACCCTCAGATGCAAGTGTCCTTCGTGTCATCAACATTGACTCCAGAGCCAAGGAAATCTCATGCCTTCAGGTCAAACATGGGCAAGGAAACCTCCTGCTGATTACCACCTACCGCCCTCCCTCAGCCGATGAATCAGTGCTCCTCCATTTTGAACACAACTTGGAGGAAGCACTAAAGGTGACAAAAGTTCCAGAATGTACAGTAGGTGAGAGATTTAGTGCAGAGTTCCCCCGCATTTCAGTATCAAGAAACAAATGAATGAACTGGGCACAGCAAATGCTAAAGGTCCCGTCAATATTCTGGCTGTGGTGTTGAAGATCTGTGCTTTGGAACTAACTGCACATCTAGTGAAGTTGTTCCAGTATATCCACATCACTGGAATCTGCCCGACAATGTAGAGAATTGTCCAGGTATGTCCAGTCCACAAAGAGCAGGACAAATCCAACCCGATCAATTACCGCCCTATCAGCCTGCTCGCAATCATCATCAAAGTGTTGGAAGGAGTTAACACTGCGATCAAGCAGCACTTCGTCACAAATAAGCTGCTCACCGAGGCTCAATTTGAGTTCCACCAGGACCAATCGACTCCAAACAAGGACCAAAGAACTGAATTCCAGCTGTGAGGTGACAGTGACTGTGCCTGACATCAAGGCAGTGTTCGACGTGTGTGGCACCATGGAGTGTGGTTATTGGAGAATCGTCTCAGCACCAGGACATCACTGCAGGAGATCCTCGGGACAGTGTTCGACGTGTGTGACACCATGGAGTGTGGTTATTGGAGGAGAATCGTCTCAGCACCAGGACATCACTGCAGGAGATCCTCGGGACAGTGTTCGACGTGTGTGACACCATGGAGTGTGGTTATTGGAGAATCGTCTCAGCACCAGGACATCACTGCAGGAGATCCTCGGGACAGTGTTCGACGTGTGTGACACCATGGAGTGTGGTTATTGGAGGAGAATCGTCTCAGCACCAGGACATCACTGCAGGAGATCCTCGGGACAGTGTTCGACGTGTGTGACACCATGGAGTGTGGTTATTGGAGAATCGTCTCAGCACCAGGACATCACTGCAGGAGATCCTCGGGACAGTGTTCGACGTGTGTGGCACCATGGAGTGTGGTTATTGGAGAATCGTCTCAGCACCAGGACATCACTGCAGGAGTTCCTCGGGACAGTGTTCGACGTGTGTGGCACCATGGAGTGTGGTTATTGGAGAATCGTCTCAGCACCAGGACATCACTGCAGGAGATCCTCGGGGCAGTGTTCGACGTGTGTGGCACCATGGAGTGTGGTTATTGGAGAATCGTCTCAGCACCAGGACATCACTGCAGGAGATCCTCGGGACAGTGTTCGACGTGTGTGACACCACGGAGTGTGGTTATTGGAGAATCGTCTCAGCACCAGGACATCACTGCAGGAGTTCCTCGGGACAGTGTTCGACGTGTGTGACACCACGGAGTGTGGTTATTGGAGAATCGTCTCAGCACCAGGACATCACTGCAGGAGATCCTCGGGACAGTGTTCGATGTGTGTGACACCACGGAGTGTGGTTATTGGAGAATCGTCTCAGCACCAGGACATCACTGCAGGAGATCCTCGGGACAGTGTTCGACGTGTGTGACACCATGGAGTGTGGTTATTGGAGAATCGTCTCAGCACCAGGACATCACTGCAGGAGATCCTCGGGACAGTGTTCGACGTGTGTGGCACCATGGAGTGTGGTTATTGGAGAATCGTCTCAGCACCAGGACATCACTGCAGGAGTTCCTCGGGGCAGTGTTCGACGTGTGTGGCACCATGGCGTCTGGTTATTGGAGGCGAATCGTCTCAGCACCAGGTCATCACTGCAGGAGATCCTCGGGACAGTGTTCGACGTGTGTGACACCATGGAGTGTGGTTATTGGAGGCGAATCATCTCAGCACCCGGACATCACTGCAGGAGATCCTCGGGAGTGTTCGACGTGTGTGACACCATGGAGTGTGGTTATTGGAGAATCGTCTCAGCACCAGGACATCACTGCAGGCGATCCTCGGGACAGTGTTCGACGTGTGTGACACCATGGAGTGTGGTTATTGGAGGAGAATCGTCTCAGCACCAGGACATCACTGCAGGAGATCCTCGGGACAGTGTTCGACGTGTGTGACACCATGGAGTGTGGTTATTGGAGGAGAATCGTCTCAGCACCAGGACATCACTGCAGGAGATCCTCGGGACAGTGTTCGACGTGTGTGGCACCATGGAGTGTGGTTATTGGAGGCGAATTGTCTCAGCACCAGGACATCACTGCAGGAGATCCTCGGGACAGTGTTCGACGTGTGTGACACCATGGAGTGTGGTTATTGGAGGAGAATCGTCTCAGCACCAGGACATCACTGCAGGAGTTCCTCGGGACAGTGTTCGACGTGTGTGACACCATGGAGTGTGGTTATTGGAGGAGAATCGTCTCAGCACCAGGACATCACTGCAGGAGATCCTCGGGACAGTGTTCGACGTGTGTGGCACCATGGAGTGTGGTTATTGGAGAATCGTCTCAGCACCAGGACATCACTGCAGGAGATCCTCGGGACAGTGTTCGACGTGTGTGGCACCATGGAGTGTGGTTATTGGAGGAGAATCGTCTCAGCACCAGGACATCACTGCAGGAGATCCTCGGGACAGTGTTCGACGTGTGTGACACCATGGAGTGTGGTTATTGGAGAATCGTCTCAGCACCAGGACATCACTGCCGGAGATCCTCGGGGCAGTGTTCGACGTGTGTGACACCATGGAGTGTGGTTATTGGAGAATCGTCTCAGCACCAGGACATCACTGCAGGAGATCCTCGGGACAATGTTCGGCGTGTGTGACACCATGGAGTGTGGTTATTGGAGAATCGTCTCAGCACCAGGACATCACTGCAGGAGATCCTCGGGACAGTGTTCGACGTGTGTGACACTATGGAGTGTGGTTATTGGAGAATCGTCTCAGCACCAGGACATCACTGCAGGAGATCCTCGGGACAGTGTTCGACGTGTGTGACACCATGGAGTGTGGTTATTGGAGGTGGATCATCTCAGCACCAGGACATCACTGCAGGAGATCCTCGGGACAGTGTTCGACGTGTGTGACACCATGGAGTGTGGTTATTGGAGGAGAATCGTCTCAGCACCAGGACATCACTGCAGGAGATCCTCGGGACAGTGTTCGACGTGTGTGGCACCATGGAGTGTGGTTATTGGAGAATCGTCTCAGCACCAGGACATCACTGCAGGAGATCCTCGGGACAGTGTTCGACGTGTGTGACACCATGGAGTGTGGTTATTGGAGAATCGTCTCAGCACCAGGACATCACTGCAGGAGATCCTCGGGACAGTGTTCGACGTGTGTGACACCATGGAGTGTGGTTATTGGAGAATCGTCTCAGCACCAGGACATCACTGCAGGAGATCCTCGGGACAGTGTTCGTCGTGTGTGGCACCATGGAGTGTGGTTATTGGAGAATCGTCTCAGCACCAGGACATCACTGCAGGAGATCCTCGGGACAGTGTTCGACGTGTGTGGCACCATGGAGTGTGGTTATTGGAGAATCGTCTCAGCACCAGGACATCACTGCAGGAGATCCTCGGGACAGTGTTCGACGTGTGTGACACCATGGAGTGTGGTTATTGGAGGAGAATCGTCTCAGCACCAGGACATCACTGCAGGAGATCCTCGGGACAGTGTTCGACGTGTGTGACACCATGGAGTGTGGTTATTGGAGAATCGTCTCAGCACCAGGACATCACTGCAGGAGATCCTCGGGACAGTGTTCGACGTGTGTGGCACCATGGAGTGTGGTTATTGGAGGAGAATCGTCTCAGCACCAGGACATCACTGCAGGAGTTCTTCGGGACAGTGTTCGACGTGTGTGGCACCATGGAGTGTGGTTATTGCAGAATCGTCTCAGCACCAGGACATGACTGCAGGAGATCCTCGGGACAGTGTTCGACATGTGTGACACCATGGAGTGTGGTTATTGGAGAATCGTCTCAGCACCAGGACATCACTGCAGGAGTTCCTCGGGACAGTGTTCGACGTGTGTGGCACCATGGAGTGTGGTTATTGGAGGTGAATCATCTCAGCACCAGGACATCACTGCAGGAGTTCCTCGGGACAGTGTTCGACGTGTGTGGCACCATGGAGTGTGGTTATTGGAGAATCGTCTCAGCACCAGGACATCAGTGCAGGAGATCCTCGGGACAGTGTTCGACGTGTGTGACACCATGGAGTGTGGTTATTGGAGGAGAATCGTCTCAGCACCAGGACATCACTGCAGGAGATCCTCGGGACAGTGTTCGACGTGTGTGGCACCACGGAGTGTGGTTATTGGAGAATCGTCTCAGCACCAGGACATCACTGCAGGAGATCCTCGGGACAGTGTTCGACGTGTGTGACACCATGGAGTGTGGTTATTGGAGAATCGTCTCAGCACCAGGACATCACTGCAGGAGATCCTCGGGACAGTGTTCGACGTGTGTGACACCATGGAGTGTGGTTATTGGAGAATCGTCTCAGCACCAGGACATCACTGCAGGAGATCCTCGGGACAGTGTTCGACGTGTGTGACACCATGGAGTGTGGTTATTGGAGAATCGTCTCAGCACCAGGACATCACTGCAGGAGATCCTCGGGACAGTGTTCGACGTGTGTGGCACCATGGAGTGTGGTTATTGGAGGAGAATCGTCTCAGCACCAGGACATCACTGCAGGAGATCCTCGGGACAGTGTTTGACGTGTGTGGCACCATGGAGTGTGGTTATTGGAGGAGAATCGTCTCAGCACCAGGACATCACTGCAGGAGATCCTCGGGACAGTGTTTGACGTGTGTGGCACCATGGAGTGTGGTTATTGGAGAATCGTCTCAGCACCAGGACATCACTGCAGGAGTTCCTCGGGACAGTGTTCGACGTGTGTGGCACCATGGAGTGTGGTTATTGGAGAATCGTCTCAGCACCAGGACATCACTGCAGGAGATCCTCGGGACTGTGTTCGACGTGTGTGGCACCATGGGGTGTGGTTATTGGAGGAGAATCGTCTCAGCACCAGGACATCACTGCAGGAGATCCTCGGGACAGTGTTCGACGTGTGTGACACCATGGAGTGTGGTTATTGGAGAATCGCCTCAGCACCAGGACATCACTGCAGGAGTTCCTCGGGGCAGTGTTCGTCGTGTGTGGCACCATGGAGTGTGGTTATTGGAGGAGAATCGTCTCAGCACCAGGACATCACTGCAGGAGATCCTCGGGACAGTGTTCGACGTGTGTGACACCATGGAGTGTGGTTATTGGAGAACCGTCTCAGCACCAGGACATCACTGCAGGAGTTCCTCGGGACAGTGTTCGACGTGTGTGACACCATGGAGTGTGGTTATTGGAGAATCGTCTCAGCACCAGGACATTACTGCAGGAGATCCTCGGGACAGTGTTCGACGTGTGTGACACCATGGAGTGTGGTTATTGGAGAATCGTCTCAGCACCAGGACATCACTGCAGGAGATCCTCGGGACAGTGTTCGACATGTGTGACACCATGGAGTGTGGTTATTGGAGAATCGTCTCAGCACCAGGACATCACTGCAGGAGATCCTCGGGACAGTGTTCGACGTGTGTGGCACCATGGAGTGTGGTTATTGGAGGAGAATCGTCTCAGCACCAGGACATCACTGCAGGGGATCCTCGGGACAGTGTTCGACGTGTGGGACACCATGGAGTGTGGTTATTGGAGGAGAATCGTCTCAGCACCAGGACATCACTGCAGGAGATCCTCGGGACAGTGTTCGACGTGTGTGACACCATGGAGTGTGGTTATTGGTGAATCGTCTCAGCACCAGGACATCACTGCAGGAGATCCTCGGGACAGTGTTCGACGTGTGTGGCACCATGGAGTGTGGTTATTGGAGGAGAATCGTCTCAGCACCAGGACATCACTGCAGGAGATCCTCGGGACAGTGTTCGACGTGTGTGACACCATGGAGTGTGGTTATTGGAGGAGAATCGTCTCAGCACCAGGACATCACTGCAGGAGTTCCTCGGGACAGTGTTCGACGTGTGTGACACCATGGAGTGTGGTTATTGGAGGAGAATCGTCTCAGCACCAGGACATCACTGCAGGAGATCCTCGGGACAGTGTTCGACGTGTGTGGCACCATGGAGTGTGGTTATTGGAGAATCGTCTCAGCACCAGGACATCACTGCAGGAGTTCCTCGGGGCAGAGTCTTCGGACTAACCACTTCAGCTGCTTCGCCAATGACCTTCCCTCCATCATAAAGCCAGGAGTGGGGATGTTCTCTGATGATTGCAGTGTTCAGCTCCATTTTCAATTAGTCAGATAATGAAGCAGCCCGTGCTCGAATGCAGCAATTCCTGGACAAAATCTAGACTTGGGCAGACAAGTGGCAAGTAACATTCGCACCCCACAAGTGTCAGGCAATGCCCATCTCTCACAGGAGAGTCCAACCATGTCCCTTTGTCATTCACTGGCATTGCCATCGTCAAATCCCTACCATTGACTAGCCACAAAAAAAACTCGTGGCTGCTAGAGCAGGTAAGAGGCTGTGTATTCTGTGGTGAGTGGCTCAACTCCCGGCCACCCAGGAGCCTCTCCTGCACCTATAGGTACAACTGCGGTGTGATGGAAAACTCTCCACTTGCCTGGATAGGTGCAGCTGCAACAACACTCAAGAAGCTCCCTGCAATCCAGGACTGAGAAATACGCTTCATCAGTCCACCCACCCACCACCTTAAACATCCAATCCCTCCACCAACAGTGCACCATCACTGCAGTGTGTGCTGTTTACAGAAAGAACTGCAGCAGTTGACCAAGACTTCTTTGACAGTACCTCTCAAACCCGCGCCCTCTGCCACCTAGAAGGACAAGAGCATCATCCGCATGGAAACACCGCCACCTCCAAGTTCCACTTCAAGTAACATACGATCCTGACTTGAACATGTATCGCCGTTCCTTCATCGTCAGTGTAAATTAGAGCCAAAACACCCAGCGCCCTCTACAGGGGGAACAGGAGAAGCGACTGTATGTTTCCTTAACCAATCAGCTTGAAGAATCCTTACACAAAGTCTGAACCAGGAAGTCTTAGTTAGAATATAGAATGCAATGTCAAATCACATTCAGAAAGTGAAATAGAGAGAGGGAAAGAATGATTGGATTCAGAATGCTTCTCACTGAAACATACAACATTCTTACAGGGCTTGACAGTGTAGATGCAGGGAGGATGTTTCCCCGGGCTGGGGAGTCCGTAACCAGGGGCACAGTCTTAGAAACAGGGGTCGGCCATTTAGGGCTGAGAAGGAGAAATTTCTTCACTCACAGGGTGGTGAATCTTTGGAATTCTCTACCCCAGAGGGCTGTGGAGACTCAGTCATTGGGTATATTCAGGACAGAGATCGACAGAGATCAACAATCCTGTTGTGCGAGGCCCCTTGGGGAGGAGCGATCATAATATGATCGAAATCTTCATTAAGATTGAGAGTGAAGTAGTTGACTCAGAGACTACGGTCCTGAATGTAAATAAAGGAAACTACGATGGTATGAGGAGTCAGTTGGCTAGGATGGATTGGGGAACGTTACTTAAAGGGTTGATGGTGGATAGGCAATAGCAAACATTTAAAGATCACATGGATCAACTACAGAATTTGTTCATCCCTTTTTGGCATAAAAATAAAACAAAAAAGGTGACTCAACCGTGGCTAACAAGGGAAATTAGGGATACCATAAGATCCAAGGAGAGGACATATAAATTGGCCAGAAAGAGCTGCAAACCTGACGATTGGGAGCAGTTTAGGATTCAGCAAAGGAGGACAAAGGGATTAATTAAGAGGGGGAAGATAGAATATGAAAGTAAGCTTGCAGGGAACATAAAAACTGACTGTAAAAGCATCTATAGATATGTGAAGAGAAAACGATTGGTGAAGTCAAGCGTAGGTCCCTTGCAGTCCGAATCAGGGGAATTTATAATGGGGAACAAAGAAATGGCGGATCAATTAAATACATACTTTGGTTCTGTCTTCACAAAGGAGGACACAAATAAACTCCCAGATATGTTGGGGAACATAGGGTCTAATGAGAGGGAGGAATTGAATTAAAATCAGTATTTGTAGGGAAATGGTGTTAGGGAAATTGATGGGATTGAAGGCCGATAAATCTACATCCTAGGGTACTTAAGTGGCCCTAGAAATAGTAGATGCATTGCTGGTCATCTTCCAAAATTCTATAGGCTCTGGAACAGTTCCCATGGATTGGAGGGTAGCAAATGTAACCCCACTATTCAAAAAAGGTGGTAGAGAGAAAATGGGGACTTATAGACCGGTAAGCCTGACATCGGTAGTGGGGAAAATGCTAGAGTCCATTATAAAAGATGTAATAGCAGAGCACTTAGAAAACAGTGACGGGATCGGACAAAGTCAACATGGATTTACAAACGGTAAATCATGCTTGACTAATCTACTGGAATTTTTTGAGGATGTAACTGGTAGAATAGATAAGGGAGAACCAGTGGATGCAGTATATTTGGACTTTCAGAAGGTTTTCGATAAGGTCCCGCATAAGAGATTAGCGTGCAAAGTTAAGGCACTTGGGATTGGGGGTAAGGTACTGACTTGTATAGAGAACTGGTTGGCAGACAGGAACAAAGTGTTGGAATAAATTAGTCTTTTTCCGAGTGGCAGGCAGTGACTAGTGGGGTACCACAGGGATCAGTGCTAGGATCTCAGCTATTCACAATATATGTTAATGATCTGGACGAGGGAACTAGATGTAATATCTCCAAGTTTGCAGATGACACAAAGCTGGGTGGGCGTGTGTGCTGTGAGGAAGATGCAGATTATCTGAACGGCAATAGATTGAGAAAAGGGGAAGTGCAACATGATCTGGGTGTCCTCGTGCACCAGTCGCAGAAGGTAAGCATGCAGGTGCAGCCAGTGTTTAAGAAGGCAAGTGGTATGTTGGCCTTCGTAGGGAGAGGATTAGAGTACAGGGGCAAGAATGTCTTGCAGCATTTGTACAGGGCCTTGGTGAGACCACATCTTGAGTATTGTGTGCAGTTTTGGTCGCCTTATCTGAGGAAGGATGTTCTTGTCATGGAGGGAGTGCAGCGAAGATTCACCAGACTGATACCTGGGATGGCAGGAATGACATATGAGGAGAGATTGGTTCAATTAGACTTATACTCGCTGGAGTTTAGAAGAATGAGAGGGGATCTCATTGAAACTTATAAAATTCTGACAGGACTGGACAGACTAGATGCAGGAAGGATGTTCCCGATGGCCGGGGAGTCCAGAACCAGGGGTCACAGTCTAAGGATAAGGGGTAAGCCATTTAGGACAGAGATGAGGAGGAATTTCTTCACCCAGAGAGTGGTGAACCTGTGGAATTCTCTGCCACAGAATGCAGTTGAGGCCAATTCATTAAATATATTTAAGAAGGAGTTGGATATATTTCTTAAGGCTAAAGGGATCAAGGGATATGGGGAGAAGGCAGGGACAGGGTACTGAATTTGGATGATCAGCCATGATCTCATCGAATGGCAGAGCAGACTCGAAGGGATAAATGGGCTCCTGCTATTATTTCTTATGTTCAGAGGGAACGAAAAAAGTGATAAAGAAAAGGTACCAACATTATTGAATTTTTGTTTGTACAGCTCCAACAATGATTAAAATCTGAAGGAATGAGACTCCACAGGTGTAAAGGTTAATTTTCAGTGCAAGAGAGGATGTCTGGCATCAGTTAAGACTGATCACGCCGCTAAACAAATAATTACACTGGAATAGGCAAGTCCTGACGTTTCCTGGCGAGTTTCCTGTGTATCTATCAGGTAAGTACAGTAATTTTACGCCATTCCATGCATTTCAATGGCGAGTCTCTCGGCGAGACACCATTCTCGCGCAGCTTTGGGAGCAGCAGGGCAACTCGGACAGGACATTCCCGATTTTCCTGTTTAACTCCACATGTGCGGTCACTGGAAGTTACTGTCCAATTTACACTTTAATAACAGTGAGCGCTGCTAGCCCCACCGTTAATTCTACCGCAAACTCTGGCCTATTACGAAAATATGAACCTGTGGGGGGACTACGGTCTCCCGCGTAAAGAAATAGGCAACACAGCGAGCTACAAGAAATAGGTCTTTACTCCAACTCTCACAATACAGTACTGAATTCGTGAAGCCTGCGAGCCTGTGATGACTCACGGATTGGTCACCTGCTGGAACCTGATTGGTTTTCCTTCTCTCAGCAGCAGGCAAGTCTGAACGTGCCTTATTCCTCTCAGCTTGCAACTGTCTTGCGGGGGGAGGGGAATACAGCAGTTAAAAGGGGATTATACAGGTTTATCTACATAGTGTTTCCCCAATGTGGCAACGCCACATACGCCCCCCCAGAATCCTCGTTAACTGTAAAAGTCAGTCTCTGCGGAGGTTTGACCAAGCGGCCGTAGCGGCTGTAGTAGCCATCTGGCGTGTGAGGAGGGCTGTCTGGGAGGTCGGCCGGTTGGTTAGTCGGCTGGTCTGCCGGTGGGCTGGCTGGACGGGCTGCCGGCGAAGGTGGGGCGGCGGCCGGGAAGGAAGGTTCTGGCGTGTCTTGGTCCTCTTGTGGGGCCGCCGCCAACGCGGGAGGTCTGCCCCGCCGTGGGGGAAGAGCCGGCCGAAACGGGAAGCTGAGGTCCAGGTGCGCCGGTTTGAGGCGGCCTACTGAAATAAGGTCCGGCTTCCCGCCGACGTTGATAAGAACAGCTTTGTCCCCTGTCTCCAATACTGGGAAGGGGCCGGTGTATGGTGCCTGCAGCGGGCCTCTGTGCGCGTCCCGGCGCATGAAGACAAACTCCGCATGTCGTAAGTCTCGAGGCACGTAGGACGGCTGCGGGCCGTGTTGCGAAGTGGGCACTGGACGGAATTGCTGGGCCGCGTCCTGGTGCAGGGAAAACTGTCTGGCGGCCGACCACGGCTCCGTTGTCAGGGGGAGGAAGTCGCCTGGTACTCTGAGCGGTTGGCCGTAGACCATCTCGGCCGTGGAGGCGCGGAGGTCCTCTTTGGGCGCGGTGCGCAATCCCAGGAGAACCCAGGGTAGTTTGTCGATCCAGCTGGTGTCGGCCAGGCTGGCGCGGAGAGAGGCTTTCAAAGAACAATGAAAGCGCTCGCAGAGCCCGTTGGCCTGCGGGTGGTAGGTTGTTGTCCTGTGCAACTTGGTGCCGAGGCCGGCGGTGATGGCATTCCACAAGTGGGAGGTGAACTGGGGGCCTCTGTCCGAGGATATATCGGTCGGCACGCTGAACCGGGCCACCAATGTCGAGGCGAATGCTCGTGGGGGTGGAGGCGAGGGGAACCGCCTCGGGCCATCTGGTGGTGTGGTCGACGATCGTGAGGTGTGTAAAACCGTGCGACGGCGGCAAGGGGCCTACCAGATCGACGTGGATGTGGTCGAAACGCCTCTCGGGCACCGGGAAACACTCCAATGGCGCCTTGGTGTGCTGCTGGACCTTAGCGCGCTGACACGCCACGCATGTGTTGGTCCAGTCTCACATCCTTGTGGAGTCCAGGCCAGACGAACTTGGCGGACATAAGTTTCTGAGACGCACGCATCCCTGGATGTGAGAGGCCGTGGATGATGTCGAAAACTCGCTTGCGCCAGGCGGATGGGACGACCGGCCTAGGCAAGGGGACTGAGACGTCGCACAGGAGGGTTGTGCCGGCTGCGTGGAAGTGGATGTCGGCCAGGGTGAGGCTGGTAGTTGACGTCCTGAGGGCCTGGATCTCCGCGTCGGCGGCCTGGTCTCTCGCCATGCTGGCATAGTCGACGCCCAGGTGCACTGCGTGGAGTGAGGGTCTTGATAGGCAGTCGGCCACCAAATTGTCCTTGCCGGTGACGTGGCGGATGTCCATGGTGAACTCCGAGATGAAGTTGAGTTGGCGCGCGGACCAGGGTTCGGTTACTTTGGCCATGGCGAAAGCGAGCGGCTTGTGGTCCACGAATGCGGTGAACGGCCGGCCTTCCAGAAGGAAACGGAAGTGCTGGATTGCCAGGAACAGGGGCTCTCTGTCGAACGTGCTGTAGGCCTGCTCGTTCTTGCGCAGCTGTCGGCTGAAAAATGCCAGTGGCTGCCACGCGCCTTCGACCCACTGTTGCTGGACGGCGCAATCCGAGGCATCCGTGGTGAGGGCGGTCTTGGCGCCCGGGATGGGGTGGGCCAGTAGTGTGGCGTTGGCCAAGGCGCTTTTGGTCTGGTGGAAGGCTGTCGCCATCTCGCTGGACCAGGTGAGTTGCTCTTTGCCCGTTTTGCCCCTGGTGGCTTCGTAGAGGGGGCGCATGAGTGCGGCGGCCTTGGGCACGAACCGGTGATAGAAATTGACCATCCCCAAAAATTCCTGCAGCGCCTTGACCGAGGTGGGCTGGGGAAAGTCCGCCACCACTTGCACCTTGGAAGGTAGGGGAATGGCTCCCCTTGGCGAGATTCTGTGGCCGAGAAAGTCAATTTGGGCTGCTCCGAACTGGCATTTGGCTGGGTTGACGATTAGCCCGTGTTGGCTGAGGCGCTGGAAAAGGGAGCGCAAATGCGCGATGTGCTCGGCCTTGCTGGTGCTGGCCACGAGGATATCGTCCAGATAGACGAACAGGAAGCTCAGGTCCCGTAGGACGGAGTCCATGAGCCATTGGAAGGCCTGTGCGGCGTTCTTGAGCCCGAAGGGCATGCGCAGGAACTCGACCAGTCCGAAGGGGGTGATGACCGCCGTCTTCTGGACGTCTGCGTGGTGGACGGGGACCTGATGGTAGCCACGAATCAGGTCGACCTTGGAAAAGACGGACTTTCCTGCTAGGTGTGCCGAGAAGTCTTGGATGTGCGGAATGGGGTATCTATCGGGCGTGGTGGCGTCGTTGAGCCGTCTGTAGTCGCCGCAGGGGCGCCAGCCACTGCCCGGCTTGGGCACAATGTGGAGGGGGGGGGACCAAGGGCTGTTCGAGCGGCGGATGATGCCCAGTTTTTCCATCGTGGCAAATTCTTCCTTGGCCACCATCTTGGCTGGGTCCAGGCGTCTGGCTCGAGCGAACACTGGTGGTCCTGTAGTGGCGATGTGGTGCTCGACCCCACGCTTGGCTGCCGCGGCTGAGGTCGGTCGGTTGTGTGAGCCTCGGGAAATCTGCAAGTAGGCGGGCGTAGACGTCATGCGCCGGGGCGGAGCAGGACCCGACAAGGGCCGGGCTGTTGCTCTGCTGGCAGGCCAGTGAAGCGAAAGTTGCTGCGTCGATCAGGCGCCTGTCGCGGACGTCGACCAGGAGTCCGTGGGCGCAAAGAAAATTGGCGCCCAGCAAGGGATGTGCCACCGAGGCCGTCACGAAATCCCACGTAAATCGCTGGCCGTTGAAACAAACCTCGGCCAGTCGCTTTCCGAAAGTAGCGATGGCTGCGCCATTTGCCGCCACGAGGGGTGGGCCGCTGCGGCCTGCCTGGATGTCGAGCTGGGAGGCAGGAATTATGCTGCATTGGGCTCCGATGTCGCAAAGGAATCTGCGCCCTGAAAGAGAGTCGGTTATGTACAGCAGTTTACCTGCGGTGCCGATGGCCATCGTGGCGGCGGGGGTGCGGTCGAGCGGGCCTAGGCGGCGGCGCGGGACTGGTGCGTTGGGCCGGGCGGCCATCTTGGTTTGATCGAAAGAGCAGGGTGCTCTGCAGCGTTGGGCCTTGTGGCCGAAACGCGCATGGTAATAGCATAGTTCTGCGGCCTGGCGTGGCGGCACGCGCTCGGTGGTGTCGGGGAGCCTCGTGGCTGCACAGCCGAGTTGGGCGATGGCGAAGACTTTGTCCGCGGCAGCTGCCAGTTGTACGCAGTCCGTGATCGGGAACCCCGTGAGGGCAGTCTGTACCTGCTGAGGAAGCAGGCTGAGGAAAAGGGCCCAAAAGAAGAAGCACGGCGGTTCAGAGCCCAGGAGCGCAAGCATCCGGCTCATCAACTGGGTCGGGGTAGAATCGCCGAGGCCTGGTAGTGAGAGAAGCCTGCGGGCTCTCTCCTCCCTGGACAGGCCGTAAGCCTGCAGCAAGCAGCCCTTAATGGTTGAGTACTTGCCGGTCTGTGGTGGGTTCCCCAGCAGGTCGAGAACTTCGGCGGCGGCAGAGCTTGCTAGTGCTGAGACTACGTGGAGGTACCTTTCTTCATCGTCTTGAACCCTGCGAAGGGTGAATTGGGCCTCCGAGTGCGCGAACCAAGCTGATGCTTGGTGTTCCCAGAAGGTGGGGAGCTTCAAGGACGCGGCGCCGGCCGACATCGGGCTGCTGCTGGTTGCCATCGGGTCGTTGCTGGCCTCTGTAGGGCTGTGTGAGTCGGGGGCTTCGGACGCCGACATTCGGGGTCACCAATGTGGGGGACTACGGTCTCCCGCGTAAAGAAATAGGTAACACAGCGAGCTACAAGAAATTGGTCTTTACTCCAACTCTCACAATACAGTACTGAATTCGTAAAGCCCGCGAACCTGTGATGACTCACGGATTGGTCACCTGCTGGAACCTGATTGGTTTTCCTTCTCTCAGCAGCAGGCAAGTCTGAACGTGCCTTATTCCTCTCAGCTTGCAACTGTCTTGCGGGGGGAGGGGAATACAGCAGTTAAAAGGGGATTATTCAGGTTTATCTACATACACAGTGTTTCCCCAATGTGGCAACGCCACAAAACTATCACTAATTTATCCCCCAGTCACTCAGTCCGTGAACAAAATGGTGCAGAAACCAAACCATTAAAGTGAGCGGATAGAAAATCCCGACGAGGAAATTGAGATTTCTCAATGTTCCCCCTTGGGGAGTGACATCCCACACCAAGAGCACAGGGGCAGGTAATTAGACTGAGAAATCTCAATTTCCTCATGTTCCCCCCTGGGGAGTGACGTCCCACACCAAGAGCACAGGGGCAGGTAATTAGACTGAGAAATCTCAATTTCCTCATGTTCCCCCCTGGGGAGTGACGTCCCACACCAAGAGCACAGGGGCAGGTAATTAGACTGAGAAATCTCAATTTCCTCATGTTCCCCCCTGGGAAATGACGTCCCACACCAAGAGCACAGGGGCAGGTAATTAGACTGAGAAATCTCAATTTCCTCATGTTCCCCCCTGGGGAGTGACGTCCCACACCAAGAGCACAGGGGCAGGTAATTACAGACTGAGAAATCTCAATTTCCTCATGTTCCCCCTGGGGAGTGACGTCCCACACCAAGAGCACAGGGGCAGGTAATTACAGACTGAGAAATCTCAATTTCCTCATGTTCCCCCCTGGGGAGTGACGTCCCACACCAAGAGCACAGGGGCAGGTAATTACAGACTGAGAAATCTCAATTTCCTCATGTTCCCCCCTGGGGAGTGACGTCCCACACCAGGAGCACAGGGGCAGGTAATTACAGACTGAGAAATCTCAATTTCCTCATGTTCCCCCCTGGGGAGTGACGTCCCACACCAAGAGCACAGGGGCAGGTAATTACAGACTGAGAAATCTCAATTTCCTCATGTTCACCCTGGGGAGTGACGTCCCACACCGAGGGCACAGGGGCAGGTAATTACAGACTGAGAAATCTCAATTTCCTCATGTTCCCCCCTGGGGAGTGACGTCCCACACCAAGAGCACAGGGGCAGGTAATTACAGACTGAGTAATCTCAATTTCCCCATGTTCCC
The DNA here is from genome assembly GCF_052327205.1 of Somniosus microcephalus. Classification (NCBI taxonomy): domain Eukaryota; kingdom Metazoa; phylum Chordata; class Chondrichthyes; order Squaliformes; family Somniosidae; genus Somniosus; species Somniosus microcephalus. The sequence goes on along the minus strand of NW_028225330.1, from coordinate 181,020 downwards.
CCTGGGGAGTGACGTCCCACACCAAGAGCACAGGGGCAGGTAATTACAGACTGAGTAATCTCAATTTCCTCATGTTCCCTCTGGGGAGTGACGTCCCACACCAAGAGCACAGGGGCCGGTAATTACAGACTGAGTAATCTCAATTTCCTCATGTTCCCCCTTGGGAGTGACGTCCCACACCAAGAGCACAGGGGCCGGTAATTACAGACTGAGAAATCTCAATTTCCTCATGTTCCCCCTGGGGAGTGACGTCCCACACCAAGAGCACAGGGGCAGGTAATTAGACTGAGAAATCTCAATTTCCCCATGTTCCCCCCTGGGGAGTGACGTCCCACACCAAGAGCACAGGGGCAGGTAATTACAGACTGAGAAATCTCAATTTCCCCATGTTCCCCCTGGGGAGTGACGTCCCACACCAAGAGCACAGGGGCAGGTAATTACAGACTGAGAAATCTCAATTTCCTCATGTTCCCCCCTGGGGAGTGACGTCCCACACCAAGAGCACAGGGGCAGGTAATTACAGACTGAGAAATCTCAATTTCCCCATGTTCCCCCTGGGGAGTGACGTCCCACACCAAGAGCACAGGGGCAGGTAATTACAGACTGAGAAATCTCAATTTCCTCATGTTCCCCCCTGGGGAGTGACGTCCCACACCAAGAGCACAGGGGCTGGTAATTACAGACTGAGTAATCTCAATTTCCTCATGTTCCCCCCTGGGGAGTGACGTCCCACACCAAGAGCACAGGGGCAGGTAATTACAGACTGAGAAATCTCTATTTCCCCATGTTCCCCCTGGGGAGTGACGTCCCACACCAAGAGCACAGGGGCAGGTAATTACAGACTGAGTAATCTCAATTTCCCCATGTTCCCCCTGGGGAGTGACGTCCCACACCAAGAGCACAGGGGCAGGTAATTACAGACTGAGTAATCTCAATTTCCCCATGTTCCCCCTGGGGAGTGACGTCCCACACCAAGAGCACAGGGGCAGGTAATTACAGACTGAGAAATCTCAATTTCCTCATGTTCCCCCCTGGGGAGTGACGTCCCACACCACGAGCACAGGGGCAGGTAATTACAGACTGAGTAATCTCAATTTCCCCATGTTCCCCCTGGGGAGTGACGTCCCACACCATGAGCACAGGGGCAGGTAATTACAGATTGAGAAATCTCAATTTCCTCATGTTCACCCTGGGGAGTGACGTCCCACACCAAGAGCACAGGGGCCGGTAATTACAGACTGAGAAATCTCAATTTCCTCATGGTCCCCCCTGGGGAGTGACGTCCCACACCAAGAGCACAGGGGCTGGTAATTACAGACTGAGAAATCTCAATTTCCTCATGTTCCTCCCTGGGGAGTGACGTCCCACACCAAGAGCACAGGGGCAGGTAATTACAGACTGAGTAATCTCAATTTCTTCCTGTTCCCCCCCTGGGGAGTGACGTCCCACACCAAGAGCACAGGGGCAGGTAATTACAGACTGAGTAATCTCAATTTCATGTTCCCCCTGGGGAGTGACATCCCACACCAAGAGCACAGGGGCAGGTAATTACAGACTAAGAAATCTCAATTTCCTCATGTTCCCCCCTGGGGAGTGACGTCCCACACCGAGAGCACAGGGGCAGGTAATTACAGACTGAGTAATCTCAATTTCCTCATGTTCACCCTGGGGAGTGACGTCCCACACCAAGAGCACAGGGGCTGGTAATTACAGACTGAGAAATCTCAATTTCCTCATGTTCCCCCTGGGGAGTGACGTCCCACACCAAGAGCACAGGGGCAGGTAATTACAGACTGAGAAATCTCAATTTCCCCATGTTCCCCCTGGGGAGTGACGTCCCACACCAAGAGCACAGGGGCAGGTAATTACAGACTGAGAAATCCCAATTTCCTCATGTTCCCCCCTGGGGAGTGACGTCCCACACCGAGGGCACAGGGGCCGGTAATTACAGACTGAGAAATCTCAATTTCCTCATGTTCACCCTGGGGAGTGACGTCCCACACCAAGAGCACAGGGGCAGGTAATTAGACTGAGAAATCTCAATTTCCTCATGTTCCCCCCTGGGGAGTGACGTCCCACACCAAGAGCACAGGGGCAGGTAATTACAGACTGAGAAATCTCAATTTCCTCATGTTCCCCCCTGGGGAGTGACGTCCCACACCACGAGCACAGGGGCAGGTAATTACAGACTGAGTAATCTCAATTTCCCCATGTTCCCCCTGGGGAGTGACGTCCCACACCATGAGCACAGGGGCAGGTAATTACAGACTGAGAAATCTCAATTTCCCCATGTTCCCCCTGGGGAGTGACGTCACACACCAAGAGCACAGGGGCAGGTAATTACAGACTGAGAAATCTCAATTTCCTCATGTTCCCCCTGGGGAGTGACGTCCCACACCAAGAGCACAGGGGCTGGTAATTACAGACTGAGAAATCTCAATTTCCTCATGTTCCCCCCTGGGGAGTGACGTCCCACACCAGGAGCACAGGGGCAGGTAATTACAGACTGAGTAATCTCAATTTCCTCATGTTCCCCCTGGGGAGTGACGTCCCACACCAAGAGCACAGGGGCAGGTAATTACAGACTGAGTAATCTCAATTTCCTCATGTTCCCCCCCTGGGGAGTGACATCCCACACCAAGAGCACAGGGGCAGGTAATTACAGACTGAGAAATCTCAATTTCCTCATGTTCCCCCCTGGGGAGTGATGTCCCACACCAAGAGCACAGGGGCAGGTAATTACAGACTGAGCAATCTCAATTTCCTCATGTTCCCCCTGGGGAGTGACGTCCCACACCGAGAGCACAGGGGCCGGTAATTACAGACTGAGTAATCTCAATTTCCTCATGTTCCCCCTGGGGAGTGACGTCCCACACCACGAGCACAGGGGCAGGTAATTACAGACTGAGTAATCTCAATTTCCCCATGTTCCCCCTGGGGAGTGACGTCCCACACCATGAGCACAGGGGCAGGTAATTACAGACTGAGAAATCTCAATTTCCCCATGTTCCCCCTGGGGAGTGACGTCACACACCAAGAGCACAGGGGCAGGTAATTACAGACTGAGAAATCTCAATTTCCTCATGTTCCCCCTGGGGAGTGACGTCCCACACCAAGAGCACAGGGGCTGGTAATTACAGACTGAGAAATCTCAATTTCCTCATGTTCCCCCCTGGGGAGTGACGTCCCACACCAGGAGCACAGGGGCAGGTAATTACAGACTGAGTAATCTCAATTTCCTCATGTTCCCCCTGGGGAGTGACGTCCCACACCAAGAGCACAGGGGCAGGTAATTACAGACTGAGTAATCTCAATTTCCTCATGTTCCCCCCCTGGGGAGTGACATCCCACACCAAGAGCACAGGGGCAGGTAATTACAGACTGAGAAATCTCAATTTCCTCATGTTCCCCCCTGGGGAGTGATGTCCCACACCAAGAGCACAGGGGCAGGTAATTACAGACTGAGCAATCTCAATTTCCTCATGTTCCCCCTGGGGAGTGACGTCCCACACCGAGAGCACAGGGGCCGGTAATTACAGACTGAGTAATCTCAATTTCCTCATGTTCCCCCTGGGGAGTGACGACCCACACCAAGTGCACAGGGGCAGGTAATTACAGACTGAGAAATCTCAATTTCCTCATGTTCCCCCTGGGGAGTGACGTCCCACACCAAGAGCACAGGGGCAGGTAATTAGACTGAGAAATCTCAATTTCCTCATGTTCCCCCCTGGGGAGTGACGTCCCACACCAAGAGCACAGGGGCAGGTAATTACAGACTGAGAAATCTCAATTTCCTCATGTTCCCCCTGGGGAGTGACGTCCCACACCAAGAGCACAGGGGCAGGTAATTACAGACTGAGAAATCTCAATTTCCTCATGTTCCCCCCTGGGGAGTGACGTCCCACACCAAGAGCACAGGGGCAGGTAATTACAGACTGAGAAATCTCAATTTCCTCATGTTCCCCCCTGGGGAGTGACGTCCCACACCAGGAGCACAGGGGCAGGTAATTACAGACTGAGAAATCTCAATTTCCTCATGTTCCCCCCTGGGGAGTGACGTCCCACACCAAGAGCACAGGGGCAGGTAATTACAGACTGAGAAATCTCAATTTCCTCATGTTCACCCTGGGGAGTGGCGTCCCACACCGAGGGCACAGGGGCAGGTAATTACAGACTGAGAAATCTCAATTTCCTCATGTTCCCCCCTGGGGAGTGACGTCCCACACCAAGAGCACAGGGGCAGGTAATTACAGACTGAGTAATCTCAATTTCCCCATGTTCCCCCTGGGGAGTGACGTCCCACACCAAGAGCACAGGGGCAGGTAATTACAGACTGAGTAATCTCAATTTCCTCATGTTCCCTCTGGGGAGTGACGTCCCACACCAAGAGCACAGGGGCCGGTAATTACAGACTGAGTAATCTCAATTTCCTCATGTTCCCCCTTGGGAGTGACGTCCCACACCAAGAGCACAGGGGCCGGTAATTACAGACTGAGAAATCTCAATTTCCTCATGTTCCCCCTGGGGAGTGACGTCCCACACCAAGAGCACAGGGGCAGGTAATTAGACTGAGAAATCTCAATTTCCCCATGTTCCCCCCTGGGGAGTGACGTCCCACACCAAGAGCACAGGGGCAGGTAATTACAGACTGAGAAATCTCAATTTCCCCATGTTCCCCCTGGGGAGTGACGTCCCACACCAAGAGCACAGGGGCAGGTAATTACAGACTGAGAAATCTCAATTTCCTCATGTTCCCCCCTGGGGAGTGACGTCCCACACCAAGAGCACAGGGGCAGGTAATTACAGACTGAGAAATCTCAATTTCCCCATGTTCCCCCTGGGGAGTGACGTCCCACACCAAGAGCACAGGGGCAGGTAATTACAGACTGAGAAATCTCAATTTCCTCATGTTCCCCCCTGGGGAGTGACGTCCCACACCAAGAGCACAGGGGCTGGTAATTACAGACTGAGTAATCTCAATTTCCTCATGTTCCCCCCTGGGGAGTGACGTCCCACACCAAGAGCACAGGGGCAGGTAATTACAGACTGAGAAATCTCTATTTCCCCATGTTCCCCCTGGGGAGTGACGTCCCACACCAAGAGCACAGGGGCAGGTAATTACAGACTGAGTAATCTCAATTTCCCCATGTTCCCCCTGGGGAGTGACGTCCCACACCAAGAGCACAGGGGCAGGTAATTACAGACTGAGTAATCTCAATTTCCCCATGTTCCCCCTGGGGAGTGACGTCCCACACCAAGAGCACAGGGGCAGGTAATTACAGACTGAGAAATCTCAATTTCCTCATGTTCCCCCCTGGGGAGTGACGTCCCACACCACGAGCACAGGGGCAGGTAATTACAGACTGAGTAATCTCAATTTCCCCATGTTCCCCCTGGGGAGTGACGTCCCACACCATGAGCACAGGGGCAGGTAATTACAGATTGAGAAATCTCAATTTCCTCATGTTCACCCTGGGGAGTGACGTCCCACACCAAGAGCACAGGGGCCGGTAATTACAGACTGAGAAATCTCAATTTCCTCATGGTCCCCCCTGGGGAGTGACGTCCCACACCAAGAGCACAGGGGCTGGTAATTACAGACTGAGAAATCTCAATTTCCTCATGTTCCTCCCTGGGGAGTGACGTCCCACACCAAGAGCACAGGGGCAGGTAATTACAGACTGAGTAATCTCAATTTCTTCCTGTTCCCCCCCTGGGGAGTGACGTCCCACACCAAGAGCACAGGGGCAGGTAATTACAGACTGAGTAATCTCAATTTCATGTTCCCCCTGGGGAGTGACATCCCACACCAAGAGCACAGGGGCAGGTAATTACAGACTAAGAAATCTCAATTTCCTCATGTTCCCCCCTGGGGAGTGACGTCCCACACCGAGAGCACAGGGGCAGGTAATTACAGACTGAGTAATCTCAATTTCCTCATGTTCACCCTGGGGAGTGACGTCCCACACCAAGAGCACAGGGGCTGGTAATTACAGACTGAGAAATCTCAATTTCCTCATGTTCCCCCTGGGGAGTGACGTCCCACACCAAGAGCACAGGGGCAGGTAATTACAGACTGAGAAATCTCAATTTCCCCATGTTCCCCCTGGGGAGTGACGTCCCACACCAAGAGCACAGGGGCAGGTAATTACAGACTGAGAAATCCCAATTTCCTCATGTTCCCCCCTGGGGAGTGACGTCCCACACCGAGGGCACAGGGGCCGGTAATTACAGACTGAGAAATCTCAATTTCCTCATGTTCACCCTGGGGAGTGACGTCCCACACCAAGAGCACAGGGGCAGGTAATTAGACTGAGAAATCTCAATTTCCTCATGTTCCCCCCTGGGGAGTGACGTCCCACACCAAGAGCACAGGGGCAGGTAATTACAGACTGAGAAATCTCAATTTCCTCATGTTCCCCCCTGGGGAGTGACGTCCCACACCACGAGCACAGGGGCAGGTAATTACAGACTGAGTAATCTCAATTTCCCCATGTTCCCCCTGGGGAGTGACGTCCCACACCATGAGCACAGGGGCAGGTAATTACAGACTGAGAAATCTCAATTTCCCCATGTTCCCCCTGGGGAGTGACGTCACACACCAAGAGCACAGGGGCAGGTAATTACAGACTGAGAAATCTCAATTTCCTCATGTTCCCCCTGGGGAGTGACGTCCCACACCAAGAGCACAGGGGCTGGTAATTACAGACTGAGAAATCTCAATTTCCTCATGTTCCCCCCTGGGGAGTGACGTCCCACACCAGGAGCACAGGGGCAGGTAATTACAGACTGAGTAATCTCAATTTCCTCATGTTCCCCCTGGGGAGTGACGTCCCACACCAAGAGCACAGGGGCAGGTAATTACAGACTGAGTAATCTCAATTTCCTCATGTTCCCCCCCTGGGGAGTGACATCCCACACCAAGAGCACAGGGGCAGGTAATTACAGACTGAGAAATCTCAATTTCCTCATGTTCCCCCCTGAGGAGTGATGTCCCACACCAAGAGCACAGGGGCAGGTAATTACAGACTGAGCAATCTCAATTTCCTCATGTTCCCCCTGGGGAGTGACGTCCCACACCGAGAGCACAGGGGCCGGTAATTACAGACTGAGTAATCTCAATTTCCTCATGTTCCCCCTGGGGAGTGACGACCCACACCAAGTGCACAGGGGCAGGTAATTACAGACTGAGAAATCTCAATTTCCTCATGTTCCCCCTGGGGAGTGACGTCCCACACCGAGAGCACAGGGGCTGGTAATTACAGACTGAGTAATCTCAATTTCCTCATGTTCCCCCTGAGGAGTGACGTCCCACACCAAGAGCACAGGGGCAGGTAATTACAGACTGAGAAATCTCTATTTCCCCATGTTCCCCCCTGGGGAGTGACGTCCCACACCAAGAGCACAGGGGCAGGTAATTACAGGCTAAGAAATCTCAATTTCCTCATGTTCCCCCCCGGGGAGTGACGTCCCACACCAAGAGCACAGGGGCTGGTAATTACAGACTGAGAAATCTCAATTTCCTCATGTTCCCCCTGGGGAGTGACGTCCCACACCGAGAGCACAGGGGCTGGTAATTACAGACTGAGAAATCTCAATTTCCTCATGTTCCCCCTGGGGAGTGACGTCCCACACCAAGAGCACAGGGGCAGGTAATTACAGACTGAGAAATCTCAATTTCCTCATGTTCCCCCTGGGGAGTGACGTCCCACACCAAGAGCCCAGGGGCTGGTAATTACAGACTGAGAAATCTCAATTTCCTCATGTTCCCCCTGGGGAGTAACGTCCCACACTGAGAGCACAGGGGAAGGTAATTACAGACTGAGTAATCTCAATTTCCTCATGTTCCCCCCTGGGGAGTGACGTCCCACACCAAGAGCACAGGGGCAGGTAATTACAGACTGAGAAATCTCAATTTCCTCATGTTCCCCCCTGGGGAGTGACGTCCCACACCAAGAGCACAGGGGCAGGTAATTACAGACTGAGTAATCTCAATTTCCTCATGTTCCCCCTGGGGAGTGACGTCCCACACCTAGAGCACAGGGGCTGGTAATTACAGACTGAGTAACCTCAATTTCCTCATGTTCCCCCCTGGGGAGTGACGTCCCACACCAAGAGCACAGGGGCAGGTAATTACAGACTGAGAAATCTCAATTTCCTCATGTTCCCCCTGGGGAGTGACGTCCAACACCAAGAGCACAGGGGCAGGTAATTACAGACTGAGTAATCTCAATTTCCTCATGTTCCCCCTGGGGAGTGACGTCACACACCAAGAGCACAGGGGCTGGTAATTACAGACTGAGTAATCTCAATTTCCTCATGTTCCCCCTGGGGAGTGACGTCCCACACCAAGAGCACAGGAGCAGGTAATTACAGACTGAGAAATCTCAATTTCCTCATGTTCCCCCCTGGGGAGTGACGTCCCACACCGAGAGCACAGGGGCAGGTAATTACAGACTGAGTAATCTCAATTGCCTCATGTTCCCCCCTGGGGAGTGACGTCCCACACCAAGAGCACAGGGGCAGGTAATTACAGACTGAGAAATCTCAATTTCCTCATGTTCCCCCTGGGGAGTGACGTCCCACACCAAGAGCACAGGGGCAGGTAATTACAGACTGAGTAATCTCAATTTCCTCATGTTCCCCCCTGGGGAGTGACGTCCCACACCAAGAGCACAGGGGCAGGTAATTACAGACTGAGTAATCTCAATTTCCTCATGTTCCCCCCTGGGGAGTGACGTCCCACACCAAGAGCACAGCGGCAGGTAATTACAGACCGAGTAATCTCAATTTCCTCATGTTCCCCCCTGGGGAGTGACGTCCCACACCAAGAGCACAGGGGCAGGTAATTACAGACTGAGAAATCTCTATTTCCTCATGTTCCCCCTGGGGAGTGACGTCCCACACCGAGAGCACAGGGGCCGGTAATTACAGACTGAGTAATCTCAATTTCCTCATGTTCCCCCTGGGGAGTGACGTCCCACACCAAGAGCACAGGGGCAGGTAATTACAGACTGAGAAATCTCTATTTCCTCATGTTCCCCCTGGGGAGTGACGTCCCACACCAAGAGCACAGGGGCCGGTAATTACAGACTGAGAAATCTCAATATCCTCATGTTCCCCCCTGGGGAGTGACATCCCACACCAAGAGCACAGGGGCAGGTAATTACAGACTGAGAAATCTCAATTTCCTCATGTTCCCCCTGGGGAGTGACGTCCCACACCAAGAGCACAGGGGCAGGTAATTACAGACTGAGTAATCTCAATTTCCTCATGTTCCCCCCAGGGGAGTGACGTCCCACACCAAGAGCGCAGGGGCAGGTAATTACAGACTGAGTAATCTCAATTTCCTCATGTTCCCCCCAGGGGAGTGACGTCCCACACCAAGAGCGCAGGGGCAGGTAATTACAGACTGAGTAATCTCAATTTCCTCATGTTCCCCCCAGGGGAGTGACGTCCCACACCAAGAGCACAGGGGCAGGTAATTACAGACTGAGTAATCTCAATTTCCCCATGTTCCCCCTGGGGAGTGACGTCCCACACCAAGAGCACAGGGGCAGGTAATTACAGACTGAGTAATCTCAATTTCCCCATGTTCCCCCTGGGGAGTGACGTCCCACACCAAGAGCACAGGGGCAGGTAATTACAGACTGAGAAATCTCAATTTCCTCATGTTCCCCCTGGGGAGTGACGTCCCACACCGAGGGCACAGGGGCCGGTAATTACAGACTGAGTAATCTCAATTTCCTCATGTTCCCCCTGGGGAGTGACGTCCCACACCAAGAGCACAGGGGCCGGTAATTACAGACTCAGAAATCTCAATTTCCCCATGTTCCCCCTGGGGAGTGACGCTCCACACCAAGAGCACAGGGGCAGGTAATTACAGACTGAGAAATCTCAATTTCCCCATGTTCCCCCCTGGGGAGTGACGTCCCACACCAAGAGCACAGGGGCAGGTAATTACAGACTGAGAAATCTCAATTTCCTCATGTTCCCCCTGGGGAGTGACGTCCCACACCGAGGGTACAGGGGCAGGTAATTACAGACTGAGAAATCTCAATTTCCTCATGTTCCCCCTGGGGAGTGACGTCCCACACCAAGAGCACAGGGGCAGGTAATTACAGACTGAGTAATCTCAATTTCCTCATGTTCCCCCTGGGGAGTGACGTCCCACACCAAGAGCACAGGGGCAGGTAATTACAGACTGAGTAATCTCAATTTCCCCATGTTCCCCCTGGGGAGTGACGTCCCACACCAAGAGCACAGGGGCAGGTAATTACAGACTGAGAAATCTCAAATTCCTCATGTTCCCCCTGGGGAGTGACGTCCCACACCAAGAGCACAGGGGCCGGTAATTACAGACTGAGAAATCTCAATTTCCTCATGTTCCCCCTGGGGAGTGACGTCCCACACCGAGGGCACAGGGGCCGGTAATTACAGACTGAGAAATCTCAATTTCCTCATGTTCCCCCCTGGGGAGTGACGTCCCACACCAAGAGCACAGGGGCAGGTAATTACAGACTGAGAAATCTCAATTTCCTCATGTTCCCCCTGGGGAGTGACGTCCCACACCAAGAGTACAGGGGCAGGTAATTACAGACTGAGAAATCTCAATTTCCTCATGTTCCCCCCTGGGGAGTGACGTCCCACACCAGGAGCACAGGGGCAGGTAATTTACCCAGTTGTGCACAGGTTTGTGCACTCCATGTTTAGGATGTAAAAGCAGTGGAAAAGCAGCGTGCAATTACACTAAGATGTTAGCAGGGATGTGGAGTTACCATGAGAGAGTGCGATTTGAGAACGTTGGACTCAATCCACTAGAGGTGAGCAGATTAAGTGAGGGTTTGCTGCAACTCTTCAGATTCTGTAGAGTTATGATCCAATAAATAGTTACTGATAGTTTCCACTGATTGCCCAGAGGGCACATATTTAGGCTATTTAGAAGAATTCGGTGTGAAGGTTAATAAACTGAATTACACATGAGGTGGTTACAAAGCAGAATTCAATCCCACAAGCTATGTTAGAAGCAAGTGGAACTTTTTAAAAAAATAAAATCTATTTCATTTGCTGCATGGATAGAAATTAATGCTGGAGAATGGGGAGTGAACAGAAGATTGCACCTGGACTAATTGGGATGCTAACCTAATGCGGTCAACAGGAGGTTGGGATTAGACTAGGTGGGATATTAACAGTAATGGGTAGTGAGCAGGAGGTTGGGATTAGACTAGGTGGGATATTAACAGTAATGGGCAGTGAGCAGGAGGTTGGGATTAGACTAGGTGGGATATTAACAGTAATGGGCAGTGAGCAGGAGGTTGGGATTAGACTAGGTGGGATATTAACAGTAATGGTAGTGAGCAGGAGGTTGGGATTAGACTAGGTGGGATATTAACAGTAATGGGCAGTGAGCAGGAGGTTGGGATTAGACTCGGTGGGATATTAACGGTAATGGGTAGTGAGCAGGAGGTTGGGATTAGACTAGGTGGGATATTAACGGTAATGGGCAGTGAGCAGGAGGTTGGGATTAGACTAGGTGGGATATTAACAGTAATGGGTAGTGAGCAGGAGGTTGGGATTAGACTAGGTGGGATATTAACAGTAATGGGCAGTGAGCAGGAGGTTGGGATTAGACTAGGTGGGATATTAACAGTAATGGGTAGTGAGCAGGAGGTTGGGATTAGACTAGGTGGGATATTAACTGTAATGGGCAGTGAGCAGGAGGTTGGGATTAGACTAGGTGGGATATTAACAGTAATCGGCAGTGAGCAGGAGGTTGGGATTAGACTAGGTGGGATATTAACGGTAATGGGCAGTGAGCAGGAGGTTGGGATTAGACCTGGTGGGATATTAACAGTAATGGGTAGTGAGCAGGAGGTTGGGATTAGACTAGGTGAGATATTAACAGTAATGGGCAGTGAGCAGGAGGTTGGGATTAGACTCGGTGGGATATTAACGGTAATGGGTAGTGAGCAGGAGGTTGGGATTAGACTAGGTGGGATATTAACGGTAATGGGCAGTGAGCAGGAGGTTGGGATTAGACTAGGTGGGATATTAACAGTAATGGGTAGTGAGCAGGAGGTTGGGATGAGACTAGGTGGGATATTAACAGTAATGGGCAGTGAGCAGGGGGTTGGGATTAGACTAGGTGGGATATTAACAGTAATGGGTAGTGAGCAGGAGGTTGGGATTAGACTAGGTGGGATATTAACAGTAATGGGTAGTGAGCAGGAGGTTGGGATTAGACTAGGTGGGATATTAACAGTAATGGGGAGTGAGCAGGAGGTTGGGATTAGACTAGGTGGGATATTAACAGTAATGGGCAGTGAGCAGGGGGTTGGGATTAGACTAGGTGGGATATTAACAGTAATGGGGAGTGAGCAGGAGGTTGGGATTCGCCTAGGTGGGATATTAACAGTAATGGGCAGTGAGCAGGAGGTTGGGATTAGACTAGGTGGGATATTAACGGTAATGGGTAGTGAGCAGGAGGTTGGGATTAGACTAGGTGGGATATTAACAGTAATGGGTAGTGAGCAGGAGGTTGGGATTAGACTAGGTGGGATATTAACAGTAATTGGCATTGAGCAGGAGGTTGGGATTAGACGAGGTGGGATATTAACAGTAATTGGCATTGAGCAGGAGGTTGGGATTAGACTAGGTGGGATATTAACGGTAATGGGCAGTGAGCAGGAGGTTGGGATTAGACTAGGTGGGATATTAACAGTAATGGGCAGTGAGCAGGAGGTTGGGATTAGACTAGGTGGGATATTAACAGTACTGGGCAGTGAGCAGGAGGTTGGGATTAGACTAGGTGGGATATTAACAGTAATGGGCAGTGAGCAGGAGGTTGGGATTAGACTAGGTGGGATATTAACAGTAATGGGCAGTGAGCAGGAGGTTGGGATTAGACTAGGTGGGATATTAACAGTACTGGGCAGTGAGCAGGAGGTTGGGATTAGACTAGGTGGGATATTAACAGTAATGGGTAGTGAGCAGGAGGTTGGGATTAGACTAGGTGAGATATTAACAGTAATGGGCAGTGAGCAGGAGGTTGGGATTAGACTAGGTGGGATATTAACAGTACTGGGCAGTGAGCAGGAGGTTGGGATTAGACTAGGTGGGATATTAACAGTAATGGGTAGTGAGCAGGAGGTTGGGATTAGACTAGGTGGGATATTAACAGTAATTGGCATTGAGCAGGAGGTTGGGATTAGACTAGGTGGGATATTAACAGTACTGGGCAGTGAGCAGGAGGTTGGGATTCGACTCGGTGGGATATTAACAGTAATGGGCAGTGAGCAGGAGGTTGGGATTAGACTAGGTGGGATATTAACAGTAATGGGCAGGGAGCAGGAGGTTGGGATTAGACTAGGTGGGATATTAACAGTAATGGGCAGTGAGCAGGAGGTTGGGATTAGACTAGGTGGGATATTAACAGTAATGGGCAGTGAGCAGGAGCTTGGGATTAGACTACGTGGGATATTAACAGTAATGGGCAGTGAGCAGGAGGTTGGGATTAGACTACGTGGGATATTAACAGTAATGGGCAGTGAGCAGGAGGTTGGGATTAGACTCGGTGGGATATTAACAGTAATGGGCAGTGAGCAGGAGGTTGGGATTAGACTAGGTGGGATATTAACAGTAATGGGCAGTGAGCAGGAGGTTGGGATTAGACTAGGTGGGATATTAACAGTAATGGGCAGTGAGCAGGAGGTTGGGATTAGACTAGGTGGGATATTAACAGTAATGGGCAGTGAGCAGGAGGTTGGGATTAGACTAGGTGGGATATTAACAGTAATGGGCAGTGAGCAGGAGGTTGGGATTAGACTAGGTGGGATATTAACAGTAATGGGCAGTGAGCAGGAGGTTGGGATTAGACTAGGGGGGATATTAACAGTAATGGGCAGTGAGCAGGAGGTTGGGATTAGACTAGGTGGGATATTAACGGTAATGGGCAGTGTGCAGGAGGTTGGGATTAGATTGGTGGGATATTAACAGTAATGGGCAGTGAGCAGGAGGTTGGGATTAGACTAGGTGGGATATTAACAGTAATGGGCAGTGAGCAGGAGGTTGGGATTAGACTAGGTGGGATATTAACAGTAATGGGCAGTGAGCAGGAGGTTGGGATTAGACTAGGTGGGATATTAACAGTAATGGGCAGTGAGCAGGAGGTTGGGATTAGACTAGGTGGGATATTAACAGTAATGGGCAGTGAGCAGGAGGTTGGGATTAGACTAGGTGGGATATTAACAGTAATGGGCAGTGAGCAGGAGGTTGGGATTAGACTAGGTGGGATATTAACAGTAATGGGCAGTGAGCAGGAGGTTGGGATTATACCAGGTGGGATATTAACGGTAATGGGCAGTGAGCAGGAGGTTGGGATTAGACTAGGGGGGATATTAACAGTAATGGGCAGTGAGCAGGAGGTTGGGATTAGACTAGGTGGGATATTAACAGTAATGGGCAGTGAGCAGGAGGTTGGGATTAGACTAGGTGGGATATTAACAGTAATGGGCAGTGAGCAGGAGGTTGGGATTAGACTAGGTGGGATGTTAACGGTAATGGGCAGTGAGCAGGAGGTTGGGATTAGACTAGGGGGGATATTAACAGTAATGGGCAGTGAGCAGGAGGTTGGGATTAGACTAGGTGGGATATTAACAGTAATGGGCAGTGAGCAGGAGGTTGGGATTAGACTAGGTGGGATATTAACAGTAATGGGCAGTGAGCAGGAGGTTGGGATTAGACTAGGTGGGATATTAACAGTAATGGGCAGTGAGCAGGAGGTTGGGATTAGACTAGGTGGGATATTAACAGTAATGGGCAGTGAGCAGGAGGTTGGGATTAGACTAGGGGGGATATTAACAGTAATGGGCAGTGAGCAGGAGGTTGGGATTAGACTAGGTGGGATATTAACGGTAATGGGCAGTGAGCAGGAGGTTGGGATTAGACTAGGTGGGATATTAACGGTAATGGGCAGTGAGCAGGAGGTTGGGATTAGATTGGTGGGATATTAACAGTAATGGGCAGTGAGCAGGAGGTTGGGATTAGACTAGGTGGATATTAACAGTAATGGGCAGTGAGCAGGAGGTTGGGATTAGATTGGTGGGATATTAACAGTAATGGGCAGTGAGCAGGAGGTTGGGATTAGACTAGGTGGGATATTAACGGTAATGGGCAGTGAGCAGGAGGTTGGGATTAGACTAGGTGGGATATTAACAGTAATGGGCAGTGAGCAGGAGGTTGGGATTAGACTCGGTGGGATATTAACAGTAATGGGTAGTGAGCAGGAGGTTGGGATTAGACTAGGTGGGATATTAACAGTAATGGGCAGTGAGCAGGAGGTTGGGATTAGACTACGTGGGATATTAACGGTAATGGGCAGTGAGCAGGAGGTTGGGATTAGACTAGGTGGGATATTAACAGTAATGGGCAGTGAGCAGGAGGTTGGGATTAGACTAGGTGGGATATTAATAGTAATGGGCAGTGAGCAGGAGGTTGGGATTAGACTAGGTGGGATATTAACGGTAATGGGCAGTGAGCAGGAGGTTGGGATTAGACTAGGTGGGATATTAACAGTAATGGGTAGTGAGCAGGAGGTTGGGATTAGACTAGGTGGGATATTAACAGTAATGGGCAGTGAGCAGGAGGTTGGGATTAGACTAGGTGGGATATTAACAGTAATGGGCAGTGAGCAGGAGATTGGGATTAGATTGGTGGGATATTAACAGTAATGGGCAGTGAGCAGGAGGTTGGGATTTGACTAGGTGGGATATTAACGGTAATTGGCACTGAGCAGGAGGTTGGGATTAGACTAGGTGGGATATTAACAGTACTGGGCAGTGAGCAGGAGGTTGGGATTAGACTAGGTGGGATATTAACACTAATGGGCAGTGAGCAGGAGGTTGGGATTAGACTAGGTGGGATATTAACGGTAATGGGTAGTGAGCAGGAGGTTTGGATTAGACTAGGTGGGATATTAACAGTAATGGGCAGTGAGCAGGAGGTTGGGATTCGCCTAGGTGGGGTATTAACAGTAATGGGCAGTGAGCAGGAGGTTGGGATTAGACTAGGTGGGATATTAACACTAATGGGCAGTGAGCAGGAGGTTGGGATTAGACTAGGTGGGATATTAACGGTAATGGGTAGTGAGCAGGAGGTTTGGATTAGACTAGGTGGGATATTAACAGTAATGGGCAGTGAGCAGGAGGTTGGGATTCGCCTAGGTGGGGTATTAACAGTAATGGGCAGTGAGCAGGAGGTTGGGATTAGACTAGGTGGGATATTAACACTAATGGGCAGTGAGCAGGAGGTTGGGATTAGACTAGGTGGGATATTAACGGTAATGGGTAGTGAGCAGGAGGTTTGGATTGGACTAGGTGGGATATTAACAGTAATGGGCAGTGAGCAGGAGGTTGGGATTCGCCTAGGTGGGGTATTAACGGTAATGGGCAGTGAGCAGGAGGTTGGGATTAGACTAGGTGGGATATTAACAGTAATGGGCAGTGAGCAGGAGGTTGGGATTAGATTGGTGGGATATTAACAGTAATGGGTAGTGAGCAGGAGGTTGGGATTAGACTAGGTGGGATATTAACAGTAATGGGCAGTGAGCAGGAGGTTGGGATTAGACTAGGTGGTATATTAACAGTAATGGGCAGTGAGCAGGAGGTTGGGATTAGACTAGGTGGGATATTAACAGTAATGGGCAGTGAGCAGGAGGTTGGGATTAGACTAGGTGGGATATTAACAGTAATGGGCAGTGAGCAGGAGGTTGGGATTAGACTAGGTGGGATATTAACAGTAATGGGCAGTGAGCAGGAGGTTGGGATTAGACTAGGTGGGATATTAACAGTAATGGGCAGTGAGCAGGAGGTTGGGATTAGACTAGGTGGGATATTAACAGTAATGGGCAGTGAGCAGGAGGTTGGGATTAGACTAGGTGAGATATTAACAGTAATGGGCAGTGAGCAGGAGGTTGGGATTAGACTAGGTGGGATATTAACAGTAATGGGCAGTGAGCAGGAGGTTGGGATTAGACTAGGTGGGATATTAACAGTAATGGGTAGTGAGCAGGAGGTTGGGATTAGACTAGGTGGGATATTAACAGTAATGGGGAGTGAGCAGGAGGTTGGGATTAGACTCGGTGGGATATTAACAGTAATGGGCAGTGAGCAGGAGGTTGGGATTAGACTAGGTGGGTTATTAACAGTAATGGGCAGTGAGCAGGGGGTTGGGATTAGACTAGGTGAGATATTAACAGTAATGGGCAGTGAGTAGGAGGTTGGGATTCGACTAGGTGGGATATTAACAGTAATGGGCAGTGAGCAGGAGGTTGGGATTAGACTAGGTGGGATATTAACAGTAATGGGCAGTGAGCAGGAGGTTGGGATTAGACTAGGTGGGATATTAACGGTAATGGGTAGTGAGCAGGAGGTTGGGATTAGACTAGGTGGGATATTAACAGTAATGGGCAGTGAGCAGGAGGTTGGGATTAGACTAGGTGGGATATTAACAGTAATGGGAAGTGAGCAGGAGGTTGGGATTAGACTAGGTGGGATATTAACAGTAATGGGCAGTGAGCAGGAGGTTGGGATTAGACTAGGTGGGATATTAACAGTAATGGGAAGTGAGCAGGAGGTTGGGATTAGACTAGGTGGGATATTAACAGTAATGGGCAGTGAGCAGGAGGTTGGGATTAGACTAGGTGGGATATTAACAGTAATGGGCAGTGAGCAGGAGGTTGGGATTAGACTAGGTGGGATATTAACAGTAATGGGTAGTGAGCAGGAGGTTGGGATTAGACTAGGTGGGATATTAACAGTAATGGGCAGTGAGCAGGAGGTTGGGATTAGACTAGGTGGGATATTAACAGTAATGGGAAGTGAGCAGGAGGTTGGGATTAGACTAGGTGGGATATTAACAGTAATGGGCAGTGAGCAGGAGGTTGGGATTAGACTAGGTGGGATATTAACAGTAATGGGAAGTGAGCAGGAGGTTGGGATTAGACTAGGTGGGATATTAACAGTAATGGGCAGTGAGCAGGAGGTTGGGATTAGACTAGGTGGGATATTAACAGTAATGGGTAGTGAGCAGGAGGTTGGGATTAGACTAGGTGGGATATTAACAGTAATGGGCAGTGAGCAGGAGGTTGGGATTAGACTAGGTGGGATATTAACAGTAATGGGCAGTGAGCAGGAGGTTGGGATTAGACTAGGTGGGATATTAACAGTAATGGGCAGTGAGCAGGAGGTTGGGATTAGACTAGGTGGGATATTAACAGTAATGGGCAGTGAGTAGGAGGTTGGGATTAGACTAGGTGGGATATTAACAGTAATGGGCAGTGAGCAGGAGGTTGGGATTAGACTAGGTGGGATATTAACAGTAATGGGCAGTGAGTAGGAGGTTGGGATTAGACTAGGTGGGATATTAACAGTAATGGGCAGTGAGCAGGAGGTTGGGATTAGACTAGGTCAGATATTAACAGTAATTGGTAATGAGCAGGAGGTTGGGATTAGACTAGGTGGGATATTAACAGTAATGGGCAGTGAGCAGGAGGTTGGGATGAGAGTAAATGTCCTAGATTATCGACTGGGAAAGTTGGTAGCAGGTCGACCGTCCATTATACACCCTGCCCGATTATCATTTCCATTTAGTTCTGTTCCATTACAGGTAACTGACAGAACAGTACAGGCTGCTTGCTGTAATTTCCTGAAGTGCTGTCCCGGGGAGTGACGCTCCAGGACAGGTTCTACCGCCAGTATTGAGTCTCTGTCAAAGTTCGAATTGACTCCCGGTGATGCAGGGGGAGGAAAAACCTGCACAGCGTCGGGTTTTCAATCCTCATTCTTTGGGGGGTTAGTTTTCCTGTTCGTGTCTCAGACATTTTAACCATTGTGTTTTTGTTCTTGAAAAGCCTCTCATTTACTCCACAGATGATTTTTGTCATGTCTCATTTCCTTCATTTACTTTAAGTAGTTTCCAGGTCAGTAAACTCACGACGTTCCCTGTAATTCCTGTCTGTTGCCTCTGGCCTCTCCTTTTCCCAGTCCCACTAAAACTGTTCCCTTTGTTTTCAGTCCACAATGAATTATACCCGAACCGTTCCCCGGTCCTTTGTACAGATACTGACGGATCCGCTGGGTATTTTCACCTCTTCATATCATTGTTTCAGATTCACAATATTTTCAGTTTTATCTATTTAGTTCCTATTTGACAAGTTTCTCTTCGGTAACATTCTGTGATTCTAAGATCTGATATCCTGTCAGTTCTGTGATGTTTGGATAATCCAGACTCATTCTGTGTCCCTCCCACTTACCCGATGTTCTTGTCCACTGAAATGCCTCTCGTATGTTAACAACAAGCTGACTCCGTCCACCCCTCCTTCAATCGCCTGTTCCAGTCTGACCCGGTAGAATTTCGTGAACCGGAACAGCTGGTAATCGTCACACTTTGTCAAGAACTCAGTGATTGTAGAGTTCGGATCTGTGAACACAAATGGAGAAAACTAAACACATTATCCACTTTCTACCCAGGCGGCTACATGTCATCGTATACCAAACGGCTACAGCTTCCTGTGAGCCACATTATCAAACACCTGGTGAGCCACATTATCAAACACCTGGTGAGCCACATTATCAAACACCTTCTGATAACCCACATACACCACATGTACAACATTCCATCAACCTGTATAGTCACGGCTCCACAAAACTACATCTTAATGTGTTGGGAGATTGGGCACATGACTGGCAAATGGTGTTTAGCTTGGATAAGTGCCGTGTTATGCCTGTGGGCAGTGCGAGTGCTCAACATTCATACACCCTTCATGGCATTAAATAAGGGGGAGAAAGGAAGATCCAGGCATTCTGGTGTATACATCTCTAAAGGTACAGGAGCAATGCCGTGAAGTGATAGCTAGAACAAAGGGGATATTGGGGTGCATTCATATGACAGTAGGGTATAAGACGACCTATTCTGTCCTAGTACAAGACCTTGGTAAAGGCTTCACTTGGAATACTGTGTCCAGTTATGGTCCCCACATAAGGTGGGTGGTATTGAGGCTTTGAAACTGATGCAGAGGGACATTACACTAATTCCCAGTATAAAGCAGCTTAGTTATCAAGATAGGCTAAGAATGTGGACTCTACACTTTAGAGAAGCAAAGACTAAGCGGTGATCTGATTGAGGTTTATAAGATGATGAAGGGAATCGATTGTGTTCCATTTAACAGTTTGTTCCAATGAGATAGCTTACGGAGAGGTCACCACTTTAAGTTGTGAAAGGCCAAATTTAAGTTAGATGTCAGGAGGTGGTTCTTTTCCCAGAGAATAGTCGACCTCTGGAACAGGATACCTTCTCTGGCGGTGGACACTGACTCGGTGAATTCCTTCAGGTGAGAGCTGGACCGGTTCCTGTTTGGTGCGGACATCACCTCTTACAACAGGAAGGCACTTCCGGGAATTCAGTGCAAGATTGATCTGCTGGACTAGTTTCAATCGCCTAGATGGGTCGGAGAGGAATTTCCCCTATTTAAATCCCCCAAATTGACCTGTGTTTTTACCTGTTTTTTTTCACCTCACCCATGGTTTGGTTTGGGATAACTACAACAAAGTATGACAAAGTATCGCAATTGCCTGGGAAAGTCTGGATGGACCAAAGGGTCTTTACCTGTCCGTCATTGTTTGTAAAATTGTCATATATGACTTTTCTGCAGCTAATCCGTTCCATCCTCCCCTCATCATCCTCTTTCTCGCTAAATGCTCGCTAATTCAACCTGGATTAACAGATTTGGTGGGGTTTCTACACAATGGTCTCTGGTTACCAGGTTAATCCTCTCTCCACATTAGAACAGAAACATCTCTTGGGCTCCTTCAGTCCACCTGTATATTTTTGATATTAAACCTGGGTTGAAATGCTGTGCTCAGTCCCTCCTATCACCTCTCTGACTTCCTCTAACAGTCTGATATTAAACCTGGGTTGAAATGCTGTGCTCAGTCCCTCCTATCACCTCTCTGACTCCCTCTAACAGTCTGATATTAAACCTGGGTTGAAATGCTGTGCTCAGTCCCTCCTATCTCCTCTCTGACTTCCTCTAACAGTCTGATATTAAACCTGGGTTGAAATGCTGTGCTCAGTCCCTCCTATCACCTCTCTGACTTCCTCTAACAGTCTGATATTAAACCTGGGTTGAAATGCTGTGCTCAGTCCCTCCTATCTCCTCTCTGACTTCCTCTAACAGTCTGATATTAAACCTGGGTTGAAATGCTGTGCTCAGTCCCTCCTATCACCTCTCTGACTTCCTCTAACAGTCTGATATTAAACCTGGGTTGAAATGCTGTGCTCAGTCCCTCCTATCTCCTCTCTGACTTCCTCTAACAGTCTGATATTAAACCTGGGTTGAAATGCTGTGCTCAGTCCCTCCTATCACCTCTCTGACTTCCTCTAACAGTCTGATATTAAACCTGGGTTGAAATGCTGTGGTCAGTCCCTCCTATCTCCTCTCTGACTTCCTCTAACAGTCTGATATTAAACCTGGGTTGAAATGCTGTGGTCAGTCCCTCCTATCTCCTCTCTGACTTCCTCTAACAGTCTGATATTAAACCTGGGTTGAAATGCTGTGCTCAGTCCCCTCCTATCTCCTCTCTGACTTCCTCTAACAGTCTGATATTAAACCTGGGTTGAAATGCTGTGCTCAGTCCCTCCTATCACCTCTCTGACTTCCTCTAACAGTCTGATATTAAACCTGGGTTGAAATGCTGTGCTCAGTCCCTCCTATCACCTCTCTGACTTCCTCTAACAATCTGATATTAAACCTGGGTTGAAATGCTGTGCTCAGTCCCTCCTATCACCTCTCTGACTTCCCTCTAACAGTCTGATATTAAACCTGGGTTGAAACGCTGTGCTCAGTCCCTCCTATCACCTCTCTGACTCCCTCTAACAGTCTGATATTAAACCTGGGTTGAAATGCTGTGCTCAGTCCCTCCTATCACCTCTCTGACTCCCTCTAACAGTCTGATATTAAACCTGGGTTGAAATGCTGTGCTCAGTCCCTCCTATCTCCTCTCTGACTTCCTCTAACAGTCTGATATTAAACCTGGGTTGAAATGCTGTGCTCAGTCCCTGCTATCTCCTCTCTGACTTCCTCTAACAATCTGATATTAAACCTGGGTTGAAATGCTGTGCTCAGTCCCTCCTATCTCCTCTCTGACTTCCTCTAACAGTCTGATATTAAACCTGGGTTGAAATGCTGTGCTCAGTCCCTCCTATCTCCTCTCTGACTTCCTCTAACAGTCTGATATTAAACCTGGGTTGAAATGCTGTGCTCAGTCCCTCCTATCTCCTCTCTGACTTCCTCTAACAGTCTGATATTAAACCTGGGTTGAAATGCTGTGCTCAGTCCCTCCTATCTCCTCTCTGACTTCCTCTAACAGTCTGATATTAAACCTGGGTTGAAATGCTGTGCTCAGTCCCTCCTATCACCTCTCTGACTTCCTCTAACAGTCTGATATTAAACCTGGGTTGAAATGCTGTGCTCAGTCCCTCCTATCACCTCTCTGACTCCCTCTAACAGTCTGATATTAAACCTGGGTTGAAATGCTGTGCTCAGTCCCTCCTATCTCCTCTCTGACTTCCTCTAACAGTCTGATATTAAACCTGGGTTGAAATGCTGTGCTCAGTCCCTCCTATCTCCTCTCTGACTTCCTCTAACAGTCTGATATTAAACCTGGGTTGAAATGCTGTGCTCAGTCCCTCCTATCACCTCTCTGACTTCCTCTAACAGTCTGATATTAAACCTGGGTTGAAATGCTGTGCTCAGTCCCTCCTATCACCGCTCTGACTTCCTCTAACAGTCTGATATTAAACCTGGGTTGAAATGCTGTGGTCAGTCCCTCCTATCTCCTCTCTGACTTCCTCTAACAGTCTGATATTAAACCTGGGTTGAAATGCTGTGCTCAGTCCCTCCTATCTCCTCTCTGACTTCCTCTAACAGTCTGATATTAAACCTGGGTTGAAATGCTGTGCTCAGTCCCTCCTATCTCCTCTCTGACTTCCTCTAACAGTCTGATATTAAACCTGGGTTGAAATGCTGTGCTCAGTCCCTCCTATCACCTCTCTGACTTCCTCTAACAGTCTGATATTAAACCTGGGTTGAAATGCTGTGCTCAGTCCCTCCTATCACCTCTCTGACTTCTTCTAACAGTCTGATATTAAACCTGGGTTGAAATGCTGTGCTCAGTCCCTCCTATCACCTCTCTGACTTCCTCTAACAGTCTGATATTAAACCTGGGTTGAAATGCTGTGCTCAGTCCCTCCTATCACCTCTCTGATTTCCTCTAACAGTCTGATATTAAACCTGGGTTGAAATGCTGTGCTCAGTCCCTCCTATCACCTCTCTGACTCCCTCTAACAGTCTGATATTAAACCTGGGTTGAAATGCTGTGCTCAGTCCCTCCTATCACCTCTCTGACTTCCTCTAACAGTCTGATATTAAACCTGGGTTGAAATGCTGTGCTCAGTCCCTCCTATCACCTCTCTGACTTCCTCTAACAGTCTGATATTAAACCTGGGTTGAAATGCTGTGCTCAGTCCCTCCTATCACCTCTCTGACTCCCTCTAACAGTCTGATATTAAACCTGGGTTGAAATGCTGTGCTCAGTCCCTCCTATCACCTCTCTGACTTCCTCTAACAGTCTGATATTAAACCTGGGTTGAAATGCTGTGCTCAGTCCCTCCGATCACCTCTCTGACTCCCTCTAACAGTCTGATATTAAACCTGGGTTGAAATGCTGTGCTCAGTCCCTCCTATCACCTCTCTGACTTCCTCTAACAGTCTGATATTAAACCTGGGTTGAAATGCTGTGCTCAGTCCCTCCTATCACCTCTCTGACTTCCTCTAACAGTCTGATATTAAACCTGGGTTGAAATGCTGTGCTCAGTCCCTCCTATCACCTCTCTGACTTCCTCTAACAGTCTGATATTAAACCTGGGTTGAAATGCTGTGCTCAGTCCCTCCTATCACCTCTCTGACTCCCTCTAACAGTCTGATATTAAACCTGGGTTGAAATGCTGTGCTCAGTCCCTCCTATCACCTCTCTGACTTCCTCTAACACTCTGATATTAAACCTGGGTTGAAATGCTGTGCTCAGTCCCTCCTATCACCTCTCTGACTTCCTCTAACAGTCTGATATTAAACCTGGGTTGAAATGCTGTGCTCAGTCCCTCCTATCACCTCTCTGACTCCCTCTAACAGTCTGATATTAAACCTGGGTTGAAATGCTGTGCTCAGTCCCTCCTATCACCTCTCTGACTCCCGCTAACAGTCTGATATTAAACCTGGGTTGAAATGCTGTGGTCAGTCCCTCCTATCTCCTCTCTGACTTCCTCTCACAGTCTGATATTAAACCTGGGTTGAAATGCTGTGGTCAGTCCCTCCTATCTCCGCTCTGACTTCCTCTAACAGTCTGATATTAAACCTGGGTTGAAATGCTGTGCTCAGTCCCTCCTATCTCCTCTCTGACTTCCTCTAACAGTCTGATATTAAACCTGGGTTGAAATGCTGTGCTCAGTCCCTCCTATCACCTCTCTGACTTCCTCTAACAATCTGATATTAAACCTGGGTTGAAATGCTGTGCTCAGTCCCTCCTATCACCTCTCTGACTCCCTCTAACAGTCTGATATTAAACCTGGGTTGAAATGCTGTGCTCAGTCCCTCCTATCACCTCTCTGACTTCCTCTAACAGTCTGATATTAAACCTGGGTTGAAATGCTGTGCTCAGTCCCCTCCTATCACCTCTCTGACTCCCTCTAACAGTCTGATATTAAACCTGGGTTGAAATGCTGTGCTCAGTCCCTCCTATCACCTCTCTGACTTCCTCTAACAGTCTGATATTAAACCTGGGTTGAAATGCTGTGCTCAGTCCCTCCTATCACCTCTCTGACTTCCTCTAACAGTCTGATATTAAACCTGGGTTGAAATGCTGTGCTCAGTCCCTCCTATCACCTCTCTGACTCCCTCTAACAGTCTGATATTAAACCTGGGTTGAAATGCTGTGCTCAGTCCCTCCTATCTCCTCTCTGACTTCCTCTAACAGTCTGATATTAAACCTGGGTTGAAATGCTGTGCTCAGTCCCTCCTATCACCGCTCTGACTTCCTCTAACAGTCTGATATTAAACCTGGGTTGAAATGCTGTGCTCAGTCCCTCCTATCTCCTCTTTGACTTCCTCTAACAGTCTGATATTAAACCTGGGTTGAAATGCTGTGCTCAGTCCCTCCTATCACCTCTCTGACTTCCTCTAACAGTCTGATATTAAACCTGGGTTGAAATGCTGTGCTCAGTCCCTCCTATCACCTCTCTGACTTCCTCTAACAGTCTGATATTAAACCTGGGTTGAAATGCTGTGCTCAGTCCCTCCCATCTCCTCTCTGACTTCCTCTAACAGTCTGATATTAAACCTGGGTTGAAATGCTGTGCTCAGTCCCTCCTATCTCCTCTCTGACTTCCTCTAACAGTCTGATATTAAACCTGGGTTGAAATGCTGTGCTCAGTCCCTCCTATCACCTCTCTGACTCCCTCTAACAGTCTGATATTAAACCTGGGTTGAAATGCTGTGCTCAGTCCCTCCTATCTCCTCTCTGACTTCCTCTAACAGTCTGATATTAAACCTGGGTTGAAATGCTGTGCTCAGTCCCTCCTATCTCCTCTCTGACTTCCTCTAACAATCTGATATTAAACCTGGGTTGAAATGCTGTGCTCAGTCCCTCCTCTCACCTCTCTGACTTCCTCTAACAGTCTGATATTAAACCTGGGTTGAAATGCTGTGCTCAGTCCCTCCTATCACCTCTCTGACTTCCTCTAACAATCTGATATTAAACCTGGGTTGAAATGCTGTGCTCAGTCCCTCCTATCACCTCTCTGACTTCCTCTAACAGTCTGATATTAAACCTGGGTTGAAATGCTGTGCTCAGTCCCTCCTATCTCCTCTCTGAATTCCTCTAACAGTCTGATATTAAACCTGGGTTGAAATGCTGTGCTCAGTCCCTCCTATCTCCTCTCTGACTTCCTCTAACAGTCTGATATTAAACCTGGGTTGAAATGCTGTGCTCAGTCCCTCCTATCTCCTCTCTGACTTCCTCGAACAGTCTGATATTAAACCTGGGTTGAAATGCTGTGCTCAGTCCCTCCTATCACCTCTCTGACTTCCTCTAACAGTCTGATATTAAACCTGGGTTGAAATGCTGTGCTCAGTCCCTCCTATCTCCTCTCTGACTTCCTCGAACAGTCTGATATTAAACCTGGGTTGAAATGCTGTGCTCAGTCCCTCCTATCACCTCTCTGACTTCCTCTAACAGTCTGATATTAAACCTGGGTTGAAATGCTGTGCTCAGTCCCTCCTATCTCCTCTCTGACTTCCTCTAACAGTCTGATATTAAACCTGGGTTGAAATGCTGTGCTCAGTCCCTCCTATCACCTCTCTGACTTCCTCTAACAGTCTGATATTAAACCTGCGTTGAAATGCTGTGCTCAGTCCCTCCTATCACCTCTCTGACTTCCTCTAACAGTCTGATATTAAACCTGGGTTGAAATGCTGTGCTCAGTCCCTCCTATCACAATTCACAATTCAAATCGCTTTATTGGCATGATAAGTTACATCTTATGTTGCCAAAGCATCAAAATACATTTATGGTTTCGCACATAAACGCAGTTCTATTCATACAGTGTATAAACAGGTATATCCCTGAGTGTATAAATATACATTCGCATTGTTTATATATATTCTTTTCTTAGTTTACTGGTTGTCCCTCTGTTCATGGCAAGCTGTAACATAGTGTGCCGCCAGTGTTATACAGCTTCTCTCCTCTCCCAGTAGGAATGGGAGTTTTTGGTTGTCATTCAGATTTCTGAAATCAGGGCATATTTGTGAGAATTTTTGGTAGAAATTCTCCCTGATGCCCTGATATTTTCCACAAGCTGTGAGGAAGTGCATCTCTGTCTCCACTACTCCCTGACTGCAGTGAGAGCATATCCTGTCCTCTCTTGGCAGCCTGGTCTGCCTGTGTCTGCCTTTTTCGATCGCTAGGCTATGTTCGCTAAGTCTGTACCTTGTCAAGGTTCTTCTCAGTTTGTTATCCTTTACCATGGTCAGGTAATCAGCTATGTTGTATTGTCTGTTTAGGGCCAAGTAGCAATTGAGTTTGCTTTGGGTTTTTGTTGTTTCTGCCCAATATGTCAGATATTTTTCCTTTTGCTTAGCGACGATTGTGTTGGGTCGAATTCTTTGTGTTACCCTGTCACTGTCCTGGGGCTGGTTATTGTTAGTAGTTACTTCACTGAGTCCCAGGACTAGTTGACTGAGGGTATTCTTCTTTATGGTCAGCTCTTGGCATTTCAGGGCGTCGTAGTGATAGCATTGGGGATTGCTCATTTGTAGGTGATTCCAAAATTTGGTGGCTCTTTTTTGGATAGTGATTATTAATGGATATTGGCCTAGTTCCGCCCTGCATGCATTGTTTACTGTTTTCCTTTGAGTCCGGAGGATACTTTTACAGAATTCTGCATGTAGGATCTCAATTGGGTGTTTGTCCCATTTTGCAAATTCTTGTTGAGTTAGCGGTCCCCATACCTCACTGCCATAGAGTGCAATTGGTTCAATTACTGATTTGAAAATTTTGAGCCAAATGCTAATTGGGATTTCTATTTGGATTGATTTTTTGATGGCATAGAAAGCCCTTCTTGCTTTCTCTTTCAGTTCATTCACAGCCAGTTTGAAGTTTCCCGTAGAACTGATTTTTAAGCCCAAGTATGTGTAGTTAGTGGTTTGTTCAATTTTGGTTGTTCCTACTGTGAAATTTATTTTGGGTCCCTGATGTTTGGATCTTTGCTGGAACACAAGGACTTTGGTTTTTTGGGGATTTATTGTCAGGGCCCAAGTCTGGCAGTACGACTCCAGCAGGTCCAGGTTTTGCTGTAGCCCCTCTTTAGTAGGTGACAGCAGAACCAGGTCGTCTGCATAGAGGAGGAATTTAACCTTGGATTCATATAGGGTGAGGCCGGGTGCTGTAGATTGTTCAAGTAGTTTTGCCAATCCATTTATGTAAATATTAAAGAGTGTCGGTGAGATTGGCGAGCCCTGCGTCACCCCCCGCCCCTGTGGGAAGTATTTTGTTTGTTTGTCTCCAATTTTAACTGCACATTTGTTGTTTGTATACCTTGATTTAATTACATCATATGTTTTCCCTCCTACCCCACTTTCGATAAGTTTCAGGAATAAACCGTCATGCCAGATGGAGTCGAAAGCCTTCTGGAAATCTACAAAGCATGCGTAGATTTTGCTTTTGTTATGGTGAACGTGTTTGTCAATTAGGGTCTGTAGGGTGAAGATATGATCGGATGTTCTATAGTTTGGCAGGAATCCAATTTGGCTTTTACTCAAGACATTGTGCTCCTCAAGGAAGTTTATAAGTCTTTTGTTTATGATGCTACAGAATACCTTCCCCAGGTTACTGTTTACACAGATGCCTCGATAGTTGTTTGGGTCGATTTTGTCCCCACTTTTGTATATGGGCGTTATGAGTCCTTTGTTCCAGATATCAGGGAAATAACCGACACTCAGAACCAAGTTGAAGAGTTTTAGGATAGCCAGTTTCATTTTGTCGTCTGTGTGTTTAATCATCTCGTTTAGTATGCCGTCTGTCCCGCAGGCTTTTCCTGGTCGCAGGTCCTTGAGTTTTTCAAGAAGTTCTTTTTCTGTTATTATGGCGTCCAGCGGGTTTTGGTTATCTTTTATGGCCATTTCTAGCTTTTCCAGTTTTTTGCATATTTGGTGTTGCTCTGGTCTTAGTGTGTTTTTCTGGTATAATTTTTCAAAGTGGTTTACCCATGTGTCCCCATTTTGAATGGCCAAATCGTCGTGTTGTTTTTTGTGTAGTGTTTTCAAGTTTTCCCAGAAACAATTGGAATCAATGGATTCCTCCATGGAGCTGAGTGTATTCTTAATATATTGCTCTTTTTTGGTTCTGAGTGTGTTTCTGTATTGTGTTAGTGTCTGACAATAAGTAAGGCGTAGTTCCTCGTTTTCTGGATGTCTGTGTTTTTGGTTTGATATTTTTCTAAGTTTTTTCCTCATGTTATGGCAATCTCGGTCAAACCATTTTTCATAGTTTTTTGTTTTGTGTTTGTTCTTGCGAGCTTTCAAGTTTGCATTTGTTGCCAAATTATCAAAAATATTGTTTAGTTTACTAACTGCCCGGTTTACGCCTTCTTTATTGTGAGTGTATATGTTATCCAGAAAGGTGTCTAAGAGAGCTTGAGTTGATGCATTGCTAATTGTTTTCTGGTATTTTTCCGTGTCGTTTTTGGCCCATCTGTACGATTTTTTGGTGTTGTACAGTTTACTGGGTTGTGTTTCTATGTTGTTTGTTTCTGTCTTTTTGAGGAACATAGTAATTTGACTGTGATCTGACAGTGTTGTTTGTGGTTTGACTGTGAATGCTCTGAAAGAGGATGGGTCTAAGTCTGTAATCATATAGTCTACTGTGCTGCAGCCAAGAGGTGAGCAATAGGTCGATCTTCCTAGGAGGTCTCCTATGAACCTACCATTGACAATGTACAGACCCAGGTTTCGACAGAGCTGTAGTAGCTGTTTTCCGTTGGTATTTGACTGCTTGTCGCAGTTATGCCTGTATGGAAGGGAAGGGATGTCAAAGTGGTTATTCCCGAAAACGTAATTGTTTCCCTGATTATTGGTGAAGTCTGGTTCTTCGCCCGTTCTTGAATTGAGGTCCCCACAGATCAACACGTTCCCCTGGGCCTGGTATTGGATAATTTCCCCCTCCATGTTGGAGAAGGTGTCCTCTTTAAAGTACGGGGAATCGATTGGAGGGATATAAAGTGCGCAAATGTAAACATCTTGGGTGTTTGAGATAATCTCCCTCTCAAGTTTGAGCCACATATGGTTTTCGCCCTTTTTTATAAATTTGATGTAATTCTTAAGTTCTGTTTTAAACCAGATCAGTATGCCTCCGGAGTCTCTGCCTTGGGTTACACTTGGTAATTTATTGGAGGGGACCATCAGCTCAGTGTACCCTTGGGGACAGCCAGTGTGTCCTTTTCCTTTATACCAAGTTTCCTGTAAAATGATAATATCTAGGTCTTTAGTTTCATCTATGAACTCTGGGGTCCTACTTTTCACTTCTCGCAGTGAAGAGCGTAGACCTTGGATATTCCAGGTCGAAATATATAAGGATTTCATGTTAAGTTTGATCTTTTTCTATGATAGGTTAAAGAGTGGTACGTGTTTGTCGTGTCTAAGTGTGGGAAAAAAAAGATCACATCAGTTATCTACAAAAGTTAATACAATTTGGTTACAGTTCTTTCTATTAATTAGTCCTTGATCCATAAGGCGGAAGTAGATGCTGCTGCACATCTGCTTATTGTCTCTTAATGGATTGTTTCTGTCTGAGGTATTGCGTACGTCCTGTGCATCTCTCCCTCTCTCTGGCTGGGAGCAGTCCTGTTCCCCTGTGGGACAGGAGTGGTGCAGGTCTGATATTGTTGTTTTGCATGGGGATCCTCTCTGGTCTCGGTTGGTGTGTTGGTGGTCCTTGTAGTGTTCCTGATATGTACCCCGCTGATCTCTGGTGGTCGGGGGGGGGGTCCTCTTGGAGTCTGGGTATGGACCCGGTTAAAAGCGACGTCCTTCAGGGCTTTAGCAAAGATCGATATTCTTTGCCTTTGGATGTGGACGTGGTCGTAAAGACATTCCTCATCGAGGGTGGGGTGTTGGGCCAGGTGTACGTTGTGGTTTGATTCGCAGTCTCTTGCTATGCTGGCATTTATCTCATGAATTGTGTTGTTGTTGAAGTCTGTTCTCGGCAATATTGTGGAAACAGTGATTCTAGTGTTTGGAAATGTACTGCTTGCTTTCCTAATCATTGCTCTGAGCGATGTTGCTACTTCTTTCTGTTGGGTCTTTAGGTCATTTGTGCCCGTGTGTATTATTATGTGTTGGGGGGAGCCTAATCTGGCTTTGGTCAGCCATCCCATGGCTCTGTTTGTTGTTGGGCACC
The DNA here is from genome assembly GCF_052327205.1 of Somniosus microcephalus. Lineage (NCBI taxonomy): Eukaryota > Metazoa > Chordata > Chondrichthyes > Squaliformes > Somniosidae > Somniosus > Somniosus microcephalus. The sequence continues at coordinate 149,959 of NW_028225330.1, read as the reverse complement.
AGATCTTTTCTACTTTACTTCTAGGGAATAGCTTTTTCTCCCATAGAAATTTCCCATTTGAGTCTATGAGTATTACGACGTCAGCCTTGTTTGTGTTTACTGTCTGGTGGCTTTCGCTTGGACTCATAGTGTGTGTGCTGGGCTGGGGTGTCTGGTGTGTGCGTACCTCTTGTGAGCGGCCCGCTTGTGGTTCCACGGTGGTGGGGGAAGATTGCGAATCAGTATGCTGGTCGGTCTGTGTGGCACCCCTTGTATTGTGTGTCTGTTGCTTTTGTTCCGTGTGGGAGTGCAGCCGTTCCGTCCGGCTCTGTCTTGTCTTATCTCTAGCCTCTGGTTGCTGGTCTAATGGTGTTATCTCTCCTCTATGGCTCTCTTCTTTTTCCTGCAGCTCTTTCACCTGATTCCTAAGTAGATTCACCTGGTTCTCAAGTAGCTTCAGCTCTCTCTTGTGTCTCTCCCTCTCCTGATTTTGATCGTCATTCATTTTGAGGAAGTCCTCTCTAAGTTTAACCATCTCTATCTCTAATTGATTAAATTTATCTTTTGGTTGTATCTGGCTGTGTGATCCCGGGGTATGTGTCTGGTCGGCCCTGGAAGGCTCACTCACTTCCTGGCTAGGCTGGTCGGCCCTGGAGGGCTCACTCACTTCCTGGCTATGCTGCTCTTCTCTTGGTGGGCTGGGAATGGTAGGGGGACTATGTGTGGCTTCCTCCCTGGTAGTTATGCTGGGGTTTGTCAGTTGTATCGTGTGGCTGTGGTTCCCCGGGGTTAGTGTCTGGTTTGAACTGTGTGGCTCGTTCACCTCCTGACCAGGCAGATTTTCTCCTGGTAAGTTGTCAATGTTGGGGGGAGTGCGGGCCACTCTGGGGCTGTTCCTTCCCCCCTTAGTTAATTTTTTCAGTGTCCTGAAGGCCGTTGCAAATTTGTCGAGGTTGCCTTGCACTAATATTGTTCCGGTATTGTACGCGTTGACCGTCGTAGTTGAACTGTCTCCTGGTGTGTTAATTTTCATTAAGGACCCATTTGCGGTATTTTCTAGCTTAACATTGATATAGTGTGATTTTATTGCTGTGATCCAAGCCACTGGCTGATCTGAGTAGAAAATGAGGTTACTTTTTGTCCCATTGTTGTAACAGTCAGCAAAAAGTGTTTCTGGTTTTTCTCTCATCTGCTCATGCTTGATCGCTTTTATAGCTTTTTTTGCGGTGTTGGGGGGAATCTGGAAGCGGGGCTGTTGTGGATCTTCTGATTCGCTCATTTTTGGCTCTCTGACTTCCTCTAACAGTCTGATATTAAACCTGGGTTGAAATGCTGTGCTCAGTCCCTCCTATCACCTCTCTGACTTCCTCTAACAATCTGATATTAAACCTGGGTTGAAATGCTGTGCTCAGTCCCTCCTATCTCCTCTCTGACTTCCTCTAACAGTCTGATATTAAACCTGGGTTGAAATGCTGTGGTCAGTCCCTCCTATCACCTCTCTGACTTCCTCTAACAGTCTGATATTAAACCTGGGTTGAAATGCTGTGCTCAGTCCCTCCTATCTCCTCTCTGACTTCCTCTAACAGTCTGATATTAAACCTGGGTTGAAATGCTGTGGTCAGTCCCTCCTATCACCTCTCTGACTTCCTCTAACAGTCTGATATTAAACCTGGGTTGAAATGCTGTGCTCAGTCCCTCCTATCACCTCTCTGACTTCCTCTAACAGTCTGATATTAAACCTGGGTTGAAATGCTGTGCTCAGTCCCTCCTATCACCTCTCTGACTTCCTCTAACAGTCTGATATTAAACCTGGGTTGAAATGCTGTGGTCAGTCCCTCCTATCACCTCTCTGACTTCCTCTAACAGACTGATATTAAACCTGGGTTGAAATGCTGTGCTCAGTCCCTCCTATCACCTCTCTGACTTCCTCTAACAGTCTGATATTAAACCTGGGTTGAAATGCTGTGCTCAGTCCCTCCTATCACCGCTCTGACTTCCTCTAACAGTCTGATATTAAACCTGGGTTGAAATGCTGTGCTCAGTCCCTCCTATCACCTCTCTGACTTCCTCTAACAGTCTGATATTAAACCTGGGTTGAAATGCTGTGCTCAGTCCCTCCTATCACCTCTCTGACTCCCTCTAACAGTCTGATATTAAACCTGGGTTGAAATGCTGTGCTCAGTCCCTCCTATCACCTCTCTGACTTCCTCTAACAGTCTGATATTAAACCTGGGTTGAAATGCTGTGCTCAGTCCCTCCTATCACCTCTCTGGCTTCCTCTAACCATCTGATATTAAACCTGGGTTGAAATGCTGTGCTCAGTCCCTCCTATCACCTCTCTGACTTCCTCTAACAGTCTGATATTAAACCTGGGTTGAAATGCTGTGCTCAGTCCCTCCTATCACCTCTCTGACTCCCTCTAACAGTCTGATATTAAACCTGGGTTGAAATGCTGTGCTCAGTCCCTCCTATCACCTCTCTGACTTCCTCTAACAGTCTGATATTAAACCTGGGTTGAAATGCTGTGCTCAGTCCCTCCTATCTCCTCTCTGACTTCCTCTAACAGTCTGATATTAAACCTGGGTTGAAATGCTGTGCTCAGACCCTCCTATCACCGCTCTGACTTCCTCTAACAGTCTGATATTAAACCTGGGTTGAAATGCTGTGCTCAGTCCCTCCTATCACCTCTCTGACTTCCTCTAACAGTCTGATATTAAACCTGGGTTGAAATGCTGTGCTCAGTCCCTCCTATCACCTCTCTGACTCCCTCTAACAGTCTGATATTAAACCTGGGTTGAAATGCTGTGCTCAGTCCCTCCTATCTCCTCTCTGACTTCCTCTAACAGTCTGATATTAAACCTGGGTTGAAATGCTGTGCTCAGTCCCTCCTATCACCTCTCTGACTTCCTCTAACAATCTGATATTAAACCTGGGTTGAAATGCTGTGCTCAGTCCCTCCTATCACCTCTCTGACTTCCTCTAACAGTCTGATATTAAACCTGGGTTGAAATGCTGTGCTCAGTCCCTCCTATCTCCTCTCTGACTTCCTCTAACAGTCTGATATTAAACCTGGGTTGAAATGCTGTGCTCAGTCCCTCCTATCACCTCTCTGACTTCCTCTAACAATCTGATATTAAACCTGGGTTGAAATGCTGTGCTCAGTCCCTCCTATCACCTCTCTGACTTCCTCTAACAGTCTGATATTAAACCTGGGTTGAAATGCTGTGCTCAGTCCCTCCTATCACCTCTCTGACTCCCTCTAACAGTCTGATATTAAACCTGGGTTGAAATGCTGTGCTCAGTCCCTCCTATCTCCTCTCTGACTTCCTCTAACAGTCTGATATTAAACCTGGGTTGAAATGCTGTGCTCAGTCCCTCCTATCACCTCTCTGACTTCCTCTAACAATCTGATATCAAACCTGGGTTGATATGCTGTGCTCAGTCCCTCCTATCACCTCTCTGACTTCCTCGAACAGTCTGATATTAAACCTGGGTTGAAATGCTGTGCTCAGTCCCTCCTATCACCTCTCTGACTTCCTCTAACAGTCTGATATTAAACCTGGGTTGAAATGCTGTGCTCAGTCTCTCCTATCACCTCTCTGACTCCCTCTAACAGTCTGATATTAAACCTGGGTTGAAATGCTGTGCTCAGTCCCTCCTATCACCTCTCTGACTCCCTCTAACAGTCTGATATTAAACCTGGGTTGAAATGCTGTGCTCAGTCCCTCCTATCTCCTCTCTGACTTCCTCTAACAGTCTGATATTAAACCTGGGTTGAAATGCTGTGCTCAGTCTCTCCTATCACCTCTCTGACTCCCTCTAACAGTCTGATATTAAACCTGGGTTGAAATGCTGTGCTCAGTCCCTCCTATCACCTCTCTGACTTCCTCTAACAGTCTGATATTAAACCTGGGTTGAAATGCTGTGCTCAGTCCCTCCTATCACCTCTCTGACTTCCTCTAACAGTCTGATATTAAACCTGGGTTGAAATGCTGTGGTCAGTCCCTCCTATCACCGCTCTGACTTCCTCTAACAGTCTGATATTAAACCTGGGTTGAAATGCTGTCCTCAGTCCCTCCTATCACCTCTCTGACTTCCTCTAACAGTCTGATATTAAACCTGGGTTGAAATGCTGTGCTCAGTCCCTCCTATCTCCTCTCTGACTCCCTCTAACAGTCTGATATTAAACCTGGGTTGAAATGCTGTGCTCAGTCCCTCCTATCTCCTCTCTGACTTCCTCTAACAGTCTGGGGTGCATTAATTCTGAGCCCAGGTGACTTCTCCACCTCGGCGACTTTACTCAGATCCAAATCCTTCTCTGCAGTGATCTGTAACTGTGGACCACATCCTCCTCCAGTACGTCAACATTCTCACTTCCACCATCATTTTTAGAAAGTAAAGGAAATATTTTGTATCTCCCCAAAATTGCCTCCCCCACAACGAGTTTCCCCAGTCCCACCTCTCACCTCCACTGCTCGCTGGCCTGTAAAACCCACTGAGAATTGGGCTATCTCCCTTCCTGTTGCTGCATTCCCTATATATGGATTCCATCTTAGCATTGCTCCCTGGAACAACCGTATGTTCTAAACCCCTCCGCCTCTCTCTCTCGCTCTCCTCCTTTCAGACGTTCCATAAACCTTACCACTTTGAGCAAGCTTTTGCTCACCTGTCCTAATATCACCTTAGGTGACTCGGTGTAAGATTTTGATTGGTCACACTCCTGTGAAGCACTTGAGACGATTTACCACGTTAAAGGTGCTACATAAACACACGTTTGTTCTTGTTGTTGTTCTACGCTGTCAATCATAGAATGTTTATTAATACTTGCGGCCACAAACTTTTACTCTTCCCTCAAAATGTTATCACCAGAAACATTTCCCTCTGAGTCCTGTGAAAACCAAGGCCCTGTCTGATAGATACTAGATCACATCTCATGTTTCTGAATGTTTGGAATGATTTGTTCACTCACACACAACTCAATACTCGCTCCAACACTGGGAATGTTGACTTGTCCCCGTTTCTTCTATAGATACGAGATCACATCTCATGTTTCTGAATGTTTGGAATGATTTGTTCACTCACACACAACTCAATACTCGCTCCAACACTGGGAATGTTGACTTGTCCCCGTTTCTTCTATAGATACTAGATCACATCTCATGTTTCTGAATGTTTGGAATGATTTGTTCACTCAACGCAACTCAATACTCGCTCCAACACTGGGAATGTTGACTTGTCTCCGTTTCTTCTATAGATACTAGATCACATCTCATGTTTCTGAATGTTTGGAATGATTTGTTCACTCAACGCAACTCAATACTCGCTCCAACACTGGGAATGTTGACTTGTCCCCGTTTCTTCTATAGATACTAGATCACATCTCATGTTTCTGAATGTTTGGAATGATTTGTTCACTCACACACAACTCAATACTAGCTCCAACACTGGGAATGTTGACTTGTCCCTGTTTCTTCTATAGATACTAGATCACATCTCATGTTTCTGAATGTTTGGAATGATTTGTTCACTCACACACAACTCAATACTCGCTCCAACACTGGGAATGTTGACTTGTCCCCGTTTCTTCTATAGATACTAGATCACATCTCATGTTTCTGAATGTTTGGAATGATTTGTTCACTCACACACAACTCAATACTAGCTCCAACACTGGGAATGTTGACTTGTCCCCGTTTCTTCTATAGATACTAGATCACATCTCATGTTTCTGAATGTTTGGAATGATTTGTTCACTCACACACAACTCAATACTAGCTCCAACACTGGGAATGTTGACTTGTCCCCGTTTCTTCTATAGATACTAGATCACATCTCATGTTTCTGAATGTTTGGAATGATTTGTTCACTCACACACAACTCAATACTAGCTCCAACACTGGGAATGTTGACTTGTCCCTGTTTCTTCTATAGATACGAGATCACATCTCATGTTTCTGAATGTTTGGAATGATTTGTTCACTCACACACAACTCAATACTAGCTCCAACACTGGGAATGTTGACTTGTCCCCGTTTCTTCTATAGATACTAGATCACATCTCATGTTTCTGAATGTTTGGAATGATTTGTTCACTCACACACAACTCAATACTAGCTCCAACACTGGGAATGTTGACTTGTCCCCGTTTCTTCTATAGATACTAGATCACATCTCATGTTTCTGAATGTTTGGAATGATTTGTTCACTCACACACAACTCAATACTAGCTCCAACACTGGGAATGTTGACTTGTCCCTGTTTCTTCTATAGATACTAGATCACATCTCATGTTTCTGAATGTTTGGAATGATTTGTTCACACACACACAACTCAATACTCGCTCCAACACTGGGAATGTTGACTTGTCCCCGTTTCTTCTATAGATACTAGATCACATCTCATGTTTCTGAATGTTTGGAATGATTTGTTCACTCACACACAACTCAATACTAGCTCCAACACTGGGAATGTTGACTTGTCCCCGTTTCTTCTATAGATACTAGATCACATCTCATGTTTCTGAATGTTTGGAATGATTTGTTCACTCACACACAACTCAATACTAGCTCCAACACTGGGAATGTTGACTTGTCCCCGTTTCTTCTATAGATACTAGATCACATCTCATGTTTCTGAATGTTTGGAATGATTTGTTCACTCACACACAACTCAATACGAGCTCCAACACTGGGAATGTTGACTTGTCCCCGTTTCTTCTATAGATACGAGATCACATCTCATGTTTCTGAATGTTTGGAATGATTTGTTCACACACACACAACTCAATACTAGCTCCAACACTGGGAATGTTGACTTGTCCCCGTTTCTTCTATAGATACTAGATCACATCTCATGTTTCTGAATGTTTGGAATGATTTGTTCACTCACACACAACTCAATACTAGCTCCAACACTGGGAATGTTGACTTGTCCCCGTTTCTTCTATAGATACTAGATCACATCTCATGTTTCTGAATGTTTGGAATGATTTGTTCACTCACACACAACTCAATACGAGCTCCAACACTGGGAATGTTGACTTGTCCCCGTTTCTTCTATAGATACGAGATCACATCTCATGTTTCTGAATGTTTGGAATGATTTGTTCACTCACACACAACTCAATACTAGCTCCAACACTGGGAATGTTGACTTGTCCCCGTTTCTTCTATAGATACTAGATCACATCTCATGTTTCTGAATGTTTGGAATGATTTGTTCACTCACACACAACTCAATACTCGCTCCAACACTGGGAATGTTGACTTGTCCCCGTTTCTTCTATAGATACTAGATCACATCTCATGTTTCTGAATGTTTGGAATGATTTGTTCACTCACACACAACTCAATACGAGCTCCAACACTGGGAATGTTGACTTGTCCCCGTTTCTTCTATAGATACTAGATCACATCTCATGTTTCTGAATGTTTGGAATGATTTGTTCACTCACACAAAACTCAATACTGGCTCCAACACTGGGAATGTTGACTTGTCCCCGTTTCCTCTATAGATACTAGATCACATCTCATGTTTCTGAATGTTTGGAATGATTTGTTCACTCACACACAACTCAATACTCGCTCCAACACTGGGAATGTTGACTTGTCCCCGTTTCTTCTATAGATACTAGATCACATCTCATGTTTCTGAATGTTTGGAATGATTTGTTCACACACACACACAACTCAATACTCGCTCCAACACTGGGAATGTTGACTTGTCCCCGTTTCCTCTATAGATACTAGATCACATCTCATGTTTCTGAATGTTTGGAATGATTTGTACACTCACACACAACTCAATACTAGCTCCAACACTGGGAATGTTGACTTGTCCCCGTTTCTTCTATAGATACTAGATCACATCTCATGTTTCTGAATGTTTGGAATGATTTGTTCACTCACACACAACACAATACTTGCTCCAACACTGGGAATGTTGACTTGTCCCCGTTTCTTCTATAGATACTAGATCACATCTCATGTTTCTGAATGTTTGGAATGATTTGTTCACTCACACACAACTCAATACTCGCTCCAACACTGGGAATGTTGACTTGTCCCTGTTTCTTCTCTTGATACTAGATCACATCTCATGTTTCTGAATGTTTGGAATGATTTGTACACTCACACACAACTCAATACTCGCTCCAACACTGGGAATGTTGACTTGTCCCCGTTTCTTCTATAGATACTAGATCACATCTCATGTTTCTGAATGTTTGGAATGATTTGTTCACACACACACAACTCAATACTAGCTCCAACACTGGGAATGTTGACTTGTCCCCGTTTCTTCTATAGATACTAGATCACATCTCATGTTTCTGAATGTTTGGAATGATTTGTTCACTCACACACAACTCAATACTAGCTCCAACACTGGGAATGTTGACTTGTCCCCATTTCTTCTATAGATACTAGATCACATCTCATGTTTCTGAATGTTTGGAATGATTTGTTCACACACACACAACTCAATACTCGCTCCAACACTGGGAATGTTGACTTGTTCCCGTTTCCTCTATAGATACTAGATCACATCTCATGTTTCTGAATGTTTGGAATGATTTGTTCACTCACACACAACACAATACTCGCTCCAACACTGGGAATGTTGACTTGTCCCCGTTTCTTCTGTAGATACTAGATCACATCTCATGTTTCTGAATGTTTGGAATGATTTGTTCACTCACACACAACTCAATACTAGGTCCAACACTGGGAATGTTGACTTGTCCCCGTTTCTTCTATAGATACTAGATCACATCTCATGTTTCTGAATGTTTGGAATGATTTGTTCACACACACACAACACAATACTCGCTCCAACACTGGGAATGTTGACTTGTCCCCGTTTCTTCTATAGATACTAGATCACATCTCATGTTTCTGAATGTTTGGAATGATTTGTTCACTCACACACAACTCAATACTCGCTCCAACACTGGGAATGTTGACTTGTCCCCGTTTCTTCTATAGATACTAGATCACATCTCATGTTTCTGAATGTTTGGAATGATTTGTACACTCAAACACAACTCAATACTAGCTCCAACACTGGGAATGTTGACTTGTCCCCGTTTCTTCTATAGATACTAGATCACATCTCATGTTTCTGAATGTTTGGAATGATTTGTTCACTCACACACAACTCAATACTCGCTCCAACACTGGGAATGTTGACTTGTCCCCGTTTCTTCTATAGATACTAGATCACATCTCATGTTTCTGAATGTTTGGAATGATTTGTTCACTCACACACAACTCAATACTAGCTCCAACACTGGGAATGTTGACTTGTCCCCATTTCTTCTATAGATACTAGATCACATCTCATGTTTCTGACTGTTTGGAATGATTTGTTCACACACACAACTCAATACTAGCTCCAACACTGGGAATGTTGACTTGTCCCCGTTTCTTCTATAGATGCTAGATCACATCTCATGTTTCTGAATGTTTGGAATGATTTGTTCACTCACACACAACTCAATACTCGCTCCAACACTGGGAATGTTGACTTGTCCCTGTTTCTTCTATAGATACTGGATCACATCTCATGTTTCTGAATGTTTGGAATGATTTGTACACGCACACACAACTCAATACTAGCTCCAACACTGGGAATGTTGACTTGTCCCCGTTTCTTCTACAGATACTAGATCACATCTGATGTTTCTGAATGTTTGGAATGATTTGTTCACTCACACACAACTCAATACTAGCTCCAACACTGGGAATGTTGACTTGTCCCCGTTTCTTCTATAGATACTAGATCACATCTCATGTTTCTGAATGTTTGGAATGATTTGTTCACTCACACACAACTCAATACTCGCTCCAACACTGGGAATGTTGACTTGTCCCCGTTTCTTCTATAGATACTAGATCACATCTCATGTTTCTGAATGTTTGGAATGATTTGTTCACTCACACACAACTCAATACTCGCTCCAACACTGGGAATGTTGACTTGTCCCCGTTTCTTCTATAGATACTAGATCACATCTAATGTTTCTGAATGTTTGGAATGATTTGTTCACTCACACACACAACTCAATACTAGCTCCAACACTGGGAATGTTGACTTGTCCCCATTTCTTCTATAGATACTAGATCACATCTCATGTTTCTGAATGTTTGGATGATTTGTTCACTCACACACAACTCAATACTCGCTCCAACACTGGGAATGTGGACTTGTCCCCGTTTCCTCTATAGATACTAGATCACATCTCATGTTTCTGAATGTTTGGAATGATTTGTTCACACACACACAACTCAATACTCGCTCCAACACTGGGAATGTTGACTTGTCCCCGTTTCTTCTATAGATACTAGATCACATCTCATGTTTCTGAATGTTTGGAATGATTTGTACACTCACACACAACTCTATACTAGCTCCAGCACTGGGAGTGTTGACTTGTCCCCGTTTCTTCTATAGATACTAGATCACATCTCATGTTTCTGAATGTTTGGAATGGTTTGTTCACTCACACACAACTCAATACTCGCTCCAACACTGGGAATGTTGACTTGTCCCCGTTTCTTCTGTAGATACTAGATCACATCTCATGTTTCTGAATGTTTGGAATGATTTGTACACTCACACACAACTCAATACTAGCTCCAGCACTGGGAGTGTTGACTTGTCCCCGTTTCTTCTATAGATACTAGATCACATCTCATGTTTCTGAATGTTTGGAATGATTTGTTCACTCACACACAACTCAATACTCGCTCCAACACTGGGAATGTTGACTTGTCCCCGTTTCTTCTATAGATACTAGATCACATCTCATGTTTCTGAATGTTTGGAATGATTTGTTCACTCACACACAACACTCAATACTAGCTCCAACACTGGGAATGTTGACTTGTCCCCGTTTCTTCTATAGATACTGGATCACATCTCATGTTTCTGAATGTTTGGAATGATTTGTGCACTCACACACAACTCAATACTAGCTCCAACACTGGGAATGTTGACTTGTCCCCGTTTCTTCTATAGATACTGGATCACATCTCATGTTTCTGAATGTTTGGAATGATTTGTTCACTCACACACAACTCAATACTCGCTCCAACACTGGGAATGTTGACTTGTCCCCGTTTCTTCTATAGATACTAGATCACATCTCATGTTTCTGAATGTTTGGAATGATTTGTACACTCACACACTACTCAATACTCGCTCCAACACTGGGAATGTTGACTTGTCCCCTTTTCTTCTATAGATACCAGATCACATCTCATGTTTCTGAATGTTTGGAATGATTTGTTCACTCACACACAACTCAATACTCGCTCCAACACTGGGAATGTTGACTTGTCCCTGTTTCTTCTATAGATACAAGATCACAGCTCATGTTTCTGAATGTTTGGAATGATTTGTTCACTCACACACAACTCAATACTAGCTCCAACACTGGGAATGTTGACTTGTCCCCGTTTCTTCTATAGATACTAGATCACATCTCATGTTTCTGAATGTTTGGAATGATTTGTACACACACACACAACACAATACTCGCTCCAACACTGGGAATGTTGACTTGTCCCCGTTTCTTCTATAGATACTAGATCACATCTCATGTTTCTGAATGTTTGGAATGATTTGTACACTCACACACAACTCAATACTCGCTCCAACACTGGGAATGTTGACTTGTCCCCGTTTCTTCTATAGATACTAGATCACATCTCATGTTTCTGAATGTTTGGAATGATTTGTTCACTCACACACAACACAATACTCGCCCCAACACTGGGAATGTTGACTTGTCCCCGTTTCTTCTATAGATACTAGATCACATCTCATGTTTCTGAATGTTTGGAATGATTTGTGCACTCACACACAACTCAATACTCGCTCCAACACTGGGAATGTTGACTTGTCCCAGTTTCTTCTATAGATACTAGATCACATCTCATGTTTCTGAATGTTTGGAATGATTTGTTCACTCACACACAACTCAATACTCGCTCCAACACTGGGAATGTTGACTTGTCCCCGTTTCTTCTATAGATACTAGATCACATCCCATGTTTCTGAATGTTTGGAATGATTTGTTCACTCACACACAACTCAATACTCGCTCCAACACTGGGAATGTTGACTTGTCCCCGTTTCTTCTATAGATACTAGATCACATCTCATGTTTTTAATGTTTGGAATGGTTTGTTCACTCACACACAACTCAATACTAGCTCCAACACTGGGAATGTTGACTTGTCCCCGTTTCCTCTATAGATACTAGATCACATTTCATGTTTCTGAATGTTTGGAATGATTTGTTCACTCACACACAACTCAATACTCGCTCCAACACTGGGAATGTTGACTTGTCCCCGTTTCTTCTATAGATACTAGATCACATCTCATGTTTCTGAATGTTTGGAATGATTTGTTCACTCACACACAACTCAATACTAGCTCCAACACTGGGAATGTTGACTTGTCCCAGTTTCTTCTATAGATACTAGATCACATCTCATGTTTCTGAATGTTTGGAATGATTTGTTCACTCACACACAACTCAATACTAGCTCCAACACTGGGAATGTTGACTTGTCCCCGTTTCTTCTATAGATGCTAGATCACATCTCATGTTTCTGAATGTTTGGAATGATTTGTTCACTCACACACAACTCAATACTCGCTCCAACACTGGGAATGTTGACTTGTCCCCGTTTCTTCTATAGATACTAGATCACATCTCATGTTTCTGAATGTTTGGAATGATTTGTTCACTCACACACAACTCAATACTCGCTCCAACACTGGGAATGTTGACTTGTCCCCGTTTCTTCTATAGATACTAGATCACATCTCATGTTTCTGAATGTTTGGAATGATTTGTTCACTCACACACAACTCAATACTCGCTCCAACACTGGGAATGTTGACTTGTCCCCGTTTCTTCTATAGATACTAGATCACATCTCATGTTTCTGAATGTTTGGAATGATTTGTTCACTCACACACAACTCAATACTCGCTCCAACACTGGGAATGTTGACTTGTCCCCGTTTCTTCTATAGATACTAGATCACATCTCATGTTTCTGAATGTTTGGAATGATTTGTTCACTCAACGCAACTCAATACTCGCTCCAACACTGGGAATGTTGACTTGTCTCCGTTTCTTCTATAGATACTAGATCACATCTCATGTTTCTGAATGTTTGGAATGATTTGTTCACTCACACACAACTCAATACTAGCTCCAACACTGGGAATGGTGACTTGTCCCCGTTTCTTCTATAGATACTAGATCACATCTCATGTTTCTGAATGTTTGGAATGATTTGTACACTCACACACACAACTCAATACTCGCTCCAACACTGGGAATGTTGACTTGTCCCCGTTTCTTCTATAGATACTAGATCACATCTCATGTTTCTGAATGTTTGGAATGATTTGTTCACTCACACACAACTCAATACTAGCTCCAACACTGGGAATGTTGACTTGTCCCCGTTTCTTCTATAGATACTAGATCACATCTCATGTTTCTGAATGTTTGGAATGATTTGTTCACTCACACACAACTCAATACTAGCTCCAACACTGGGAATGTTGACTTGTCCCCGTTTCTTCTATAGATGCTAGATCACATCTCATGTTTCTGAATGTTTGGAATGATTTGTTCACTCACACACAACTCAATACTCGCTCCAACACTGGGAATGTTGACTTGTCCCCGTTTCTTCTATAGATACTAGATCACATCTCATGTTTCTGAATGTTTGGAATGATTTGTTCACTCACACACAACTCAATACTCGCTCCAACACTGGGAATGTTGACTTGTCCCCGTTTCTTCTATAGATACTAGATCACATCTCATGTTTCTGAATGTTTGGAATGATTTGTTCACTCACACACAACTCAATACTCGCTCCAACACTGGGAATGTTGACTTGTCCCCGTTTCTTCTATAGATACTAGATCACATCTCATGTTTCTGAATGTTTGGAATGATTTGTTCACTCACACACAACTCAATACTCGCTCCAACACTGGGAATGTTGACTTGTCCCCGTTTCTTCTATAGATACTAGATCACATCTCATGTTTCTGAATGTTTGGAATGATTTGTTCACTCAACGCAACTCAATACTCGCTCCAACACTGGGAATGTTGACTTGTCTCCGTTTCTTCTATAGATACTAGATCACATCTCATGTTTCTGAATGTTTGGAATGATTTGTTCACTCACACACAACTCAATACTAGCTCCAACACTGGGAATGGTGACTTGTCCCCGTTTCTTCTATAGATACTAGATCACATCTCATGTTTCTGAATGTTTGGAATGATTTGTACACTCACACACACAACTCAATACTCGCTCCAACACTGGGAATGTTGACTTGTCCCCGTTTCTTCTATAGATACTAGATCACATCTCATGTTTCTGAATGTTTGGAATGATATGTACACTCACACACAACACAATTCCAGCTCCAACACTGGGAATGTTGACTTGTCCCTGTTTCTTCTATAGATACTAGATCACATCTCATGTTTCTGAATGTTTGGAATGATTTGTTCACTCACACACAACTCAATACTCGCTCCAACACTGGGAATGTTGACTTGTCCCCGTTTCTTCTATAGATACTAGATCACATCTCATGTTTCTGAATGTTTGGAATGATTTGTTCACTCACACACAACTCAATACTAGCTCCAACACTGGGAATGTTGACTTGTCCCCGTTTCTTCTATAGATACTAGATCACATCTCATGTTTCTGAATGTTTGGAATGATTTGTTCACTCACACACAACTCAATACGAGCTCCAACACTGGGAATGTTGACTTGTCCCCGTTTCTTCTATAGATACTAGATCACATCTCATGTTTCTGAATGTTTGGAATGATTTGTTCACACACACACAACTCAATACTAGCTCCAACACTGGGAATGTTGACTTGTCCCCGTTTCTTCTATAGATACTAGATCACATCTCATGTTTCTGAATGTTTGGAATGATTTGTTCACACACACACAACTCAATACTCGCTCCAACACTGGGAATGTTGACTTGTCCCCGTTTCTTCTATAGATACTAGATCACATCTCATGTTTCTGAATGATTGGAATGATTTGTTCACTCACACACAACTCAATACTCGCTCCAACACTGGGAATGTTGACTTGTCCCCGTTTCTTCCATAGATACTAGATCACATCTCATGTTTCTGAATGTTTGGAATGATTTGTTCACTCACACACAACTCAATACTCGCTCCAACACTGGGAATGTTGACTTGTCCCCGTTTCTTCTATAGATACTAGATCACATCTCATGTTTCTGAATGTTTGGAATGATTTGTTCACTCACACACAACTCAATACTGGCTCCAACACTGGGAATGTTGACTTGTCCCCGTTTCCTCTATAGATACTAGATCACATCTCATGTTTCTGAATGTTTGGAATGATTTGTTCACTCACACACAACTCAATACTCGCTCCAACACTGGGAATGTTGACTTGTCCCCGTTTCTTCTATAGATACTAGATCACATCTCATGTTTCTGAATGTTTGGAATGATTTGTTCACACACACACACAACTCAATACTCGCTCCAACACTGGGAATGTTGACTTGTCCCCGTTTCCTCTATAGATACTCGATCACATCTCATGTTTCTGAATGTTTGGAATGATTTGTACACTCACACACAACTCAATACTAGCTCCAACACTGGGAATGTTGACTTGTCCCCGTTTCTTCTATAGATACTAGATCACATCTCATGTTTCTGAATGTTTGGAATGATTTGTTCACTCACACACAACACAATACTTGCTCCAACACTGGGAATGTTGACTTGTCCCCGTTTCTTCTATAGATACTAGATCACATCTCATGTTTCTGAATGTTTGGAATGATTTGTTCACTCACACACAACTCAATACTCGCTCCAACACTGGGAATGTTGACTTGTCCCTGTTTCTTCTCTTGATACTAGATCACATCTCATGTTTCTGAATGTTTGGAATGATTTGTACACTCACACACAACTCAATACTCGCTCCAACACTGGGAATGTTGACTTGTCCCCGTTTCTTCTATAGATACTAGATCACATCTCATGTTTCTGAATGTTTGGAATGATTTGTACACTCACACACAACTCAATACTAGCTCCAGCACTGGGAGTGTTGACTTGTCCCCGTTTCTTCTATAGATACTAGATCACATCTCATGTTTCTGAATGTTTGGAATGATTTGTTCACTCACACACAACTCAATACTCGCTCCAACACTGGGAATGTTGACTTGTCCCCGTTTCTTCTATAGATACTAGATCACATCTCATGTTTCTGAATGTTTGGAATGATTTGTTCACTCACACACAACACTCAATACTAGCTCCAACACTGGGAATGTTGACTTGTCCCCGTTTCTTCTATAGATACTGGATCACATCTCATGTTTCTGAATGTTTGGAATGATTTGTGCACTCACACACAACTCAATACTAGCTCCAACACTGGGAATGTTGACTTGTCCCCGTTTCTTCTATAGATACTAGATCACATCTCATGTTTCTGAATGTTTGGAATGATTTGTTCACTCACACACACAATACTAGCTCCAACACTGGGAATGTTGACTTGTCCCCGTTTCTTCTATAGATACTAGATCACATCTCATGTTTCTGAATGTTTGGAATGATTTGTTCACTCACACACAACTCAATACTCGCTCCAACACTGGGAATGTTGACTTGTCCCCGTTTCTTCTATAGATACTAGATCACATCTCATGTTTCTGAATGTTTGGAATGATTTGTACACTCACACACTACTCAATACTCGCTCCAACACTGGGAATGTTGACTTGTCCCCGTTTCTTCTATAGATACCAGATCACATCTCATGTTTCTGAATGTTTGGAATGATTTGTTCACTCACACACAACTCAATACTCGCTCCAACACTGGGAATGTTGACTTGTCCCTGTTTCTTCTATAGATACAAGATCACAGCTCATGTTTCTGAATGTTTGGAATGATTTGTTCACTCACACACAACTCAATACTAGCTCCAACACTGGGAATGTTGACTTGTCCCCGTTTCTTCTATAGATACTAGATCACATCTCATGTTTCTGAATGTTTGGAATGATTTGTACACACACACACAACACAATACTCGCTCCAACACTGGGAATGTTGACTTGTCCCCGTTTCTTCTATAGATACTAGATCACATCTCATGTTTCTGAATGTTTGGAATGATTTGTACACTCACACACAACTCAATACTCGCTCCAACACTGGGAATGTTGACTTGTCCCCGTTTCTTCTATAGATACTAGATCACATCTCATGTTTCTGAATGTTTGGAATGATTTGTACACTCACACACAACTCTATACTAGCTCCAGCACTGGGAGTGTTGACTTGTCCCCGTTTCTTCTATAGATACTAGATCACATCTCATGTTTCTGAATGTTTGGAATGGTTTGTTCACTCACACACAACTCAATACTCGCTCCAACACTGGGAATGTTGACTTGTCCCCGTTTCTTCTGTAGATACTAGATCACATCTCATGTTTCTGAATGTTTGGAATGATTTGTACACTCACACACAACTCAATACTAGCTCCAGCACTGGGAGTGTTGACTTGTCCCCGTTTCTTCTATAGATACTAGATCACATCTCATGTTTCTGAATGTTTGGAATGATTTGTTCACTCACACACAACTCAATACTCGCTCCAACACTGGGAATGTTGACTTGTCCCCGTTTCTTCTATAGATACTAGATCACATCTCATGTTTCTGAATGTTTGGAATGATTTGTTCACTCACACACAACACTCAATACTAGCTCCAACACTGGGAATGTTGACTTGTCCCCGTTTCTTCTATAGATACTGGATCACATCTCATGTTTCTGAATGTTTGGAATGATTTGTGCACTCACACACAACTCAATACTAGCTCCAACACTGGGAATGTTGACTTGTCCCCGTTTCTTCTATAGATACTGGATCACATCTCATGTTTCTGAATGTTTGGAATGATTTGTTCACTCACACACAACTCAATACTCGCTCCAACACTGGGAATGTTGACTTGTCCCCGTTTCTTCTATAGATACTAGATCACATCTCATGTTTCTGAATGTTTGGAATGATTTGTACACTCACACACTACTCAATACTCGCTCCAACACTGGGAATGTTGACTTGTCCCCTTTTCTTCTATAGATACCAGATCACATCTCATGTTTCTGAATGTTTGGAATGATTTGTTCACTCACACACAACTCAATACTCGCTCCAACACTGGGAATGTTGACTTGTCCCTGTTTCTTCTATAGATACAAGATCACAGCTCATGTTTCTGAATGTTTGGAATGATTTGTTCACTCACACACAACTCAATACTAGCTCCAACACTGGGAATGTTGACTTGTCCCCGTTTCTTCTATAGATACTAGATCACATCTCATGTTTCTGAATGTTTGGAATGATTTGTACACACACACACAACACAATACTCGCTCCAACACTGGGAATGTTGACTTGTCCCCGTTTCTTCTATAGATACTAGATCACATCTCATGTTTCTGAATGTTTGGAATGATTTGTACACTCACACACAACTCAATACTCGCTCCAACACTGGGAATGTTGACTTGTCCCCGTTTCTTCTATAGATACTAGATCACATCTCATGTTTCTGAATGTTTGGAATGATTTGTTCACTCACACACAACACAATACTCGCCCCAACACTGGGAATGTTGACTTGTCCCCGTTTCTTCTATAGATACTAGATCACATCTCATGTTTCTGAATGTTTGGAATGATTTGTGCACTCACACACAACTCAATACTCGCTCCAACACTGGGAATGTTGACTTGTCCCAGTTTCTTCTATAGATACTAGATCACATCTCATGTTTCTGAATGTTTGGAATGATTTGTTCACTCACACACAACTCAATACTCGCTCCAACACTGGGAATGTTGACTTGTCCCCGTTTCTTCTATAGATACTAGATCACATCCCATGTTTCTGAATGTTTGGAATGATTTGTTCACTCACACACAACTCAATACTCGCTCCAACACTGGGAATGTTGACTTGTCCCCGTTTCTTCTATAGATACTAGATCACATCTCATGTTTTTAATGTTTGGAATGGTTTGTTCACTCACACACAACTCAATACTAGCTCCAACACTGGGAATGTTGACTTGTCCCCGTTTCCTCTATAGATACTAGATCACATTTCATGTTTCTGAATGTTTGGAATGATTTGTTCACTCACACACAACTCAATACTCGCTCCAACACTGGGAATGTTGACTTGTCCCCGTTTCTTCTATAGATACTAGATCACATCTCATGTTTCTGAATGTTTGGAATGATTTGTTCACTCACACACAACTCAATACTAGCTCCAACACTGGGAATGTTGACTTGTCCCAGTTTCTTCTATAGATACTAGATCACATCTCATGTTTCTGAATGTTTGGAATGATTTGTTCACTCACACACAACTCAATACTAGCTCCAACACTGGGAATGTTGACTTGTCCCCGTTTCTTCTATAGATGCTAGATCACATCTCATGTTTCTGAATGTTTGGAATGATTTGTTCACTCACACACAACTCAATACTCGCTCCAACACTGGGAATGTTGACTTGTCCCCGTTTCTTCTATAGATACTAGATCACATCTCATGTTTCTGAATGTTTGGAATGATTTGTTCACTCACACACAACTCAATACTCGCTCCAACACTGGGAATGTTGACTTGTCCCCGTTTCTTCTATAGATACTAGATCACATCTCATGTTTCTGAATGTTTGGAATGATTTGTTCACTCACACACAACTCAATACTCGCTCCAACACTGGGAATGTTGACTTGTCCCCGTTTCTTCTATAGATACTAGATCACATCTCATGTTTCTGAATGTTTGGAATGATTTGTTCACTCACACACAACTCAATACTCGCTCCAACACTGGGAATGTTGACTTGTCCCCGTTTCTTCTATAGATACTAGATCACATCTCATGTTTCTGAATGTTTGGAATGATTTGTTCACTCAACGCAACTCAATACTCGCTCCAACACTGGGAATGTTGACTTGTCTCCGTTTCTTCTATAGATACTAGATCACATCTCATGTTTCTGAATGTTTGGAATGATTTGTTCACTCACACACAACTCAATACTAGCTCCAACACTGGGAATGGTGACTTGTCCCCGTTTCTTCTATAGATACTAGATCACATCTCATGTTTCTGAATGTTTGGAATGATTTGTACACTCACACACACAACTCAATACTCGCTCCAACACTGGGAATGTTGACTTGTCCCCGTTTCTTCTATAGATACTAGATCACATCTCATGTTTCTGAATGTTTGGAATGATTTGTTCACTCACACACAACTCAATACTAGCTCCAACACTGGGAATGTTGACTTGTCCCCGTTTCTTCTATAGATACTAGATCACATCTCATGTTTCTGAATGTTTGGAATGATTTGTTCACTCACACACAACTCAATACTAGCTCCAACACTGGGAATGTTGACTTGTCCCCGTTTCTTCTATAGATGCTAGATCACATCTCATGTTTCTGAATGTTTGGAATGATTTGTTCACTCACACACAACTCAATACTCGCTCCAACACTGGGAATGTTGACTTGTCCCCGTTTCTTCTATAGATACTAGATCACATCTCATGTTTCTGAATGTTTGGAATGATTTGTTCACTCACACACAACTCAATACTCGCTCCAACACTGGGAATGTTGACTTGTCCCCGTTTCTTCTATAGATACTAGATCACATCTCATGTTTCTGAATGTTTGGAATGATTTGTTCACTCACACACAACTCAATACTCGCTCCAACACTGGGAATGTTGACTTGTCCCCGTTTCTTCTATAGATACTAGATCACATCTCATGTTTCTGAATGTTTGGAATGATTTGTTCACTCACACACAACTCAATACTCGCTCCAACACTGGGAATGTTGACTTGTCCCCGTTTCTTCTATAGATACTAGATCACATCTCATGTTTCTGAATGTTTGGAATGATTTGTTCACTCAACGCAACTCAATACTCGCTCCAACACTGGGAATGTTGACTTGTCTCCGTTTCTTCTATAGATACTAGATCACATCTCATGTTTCTGAATGTTTGGAATGATTTGTTCACTCACACACAACTCAATACTAGCTCCAACACTGGGAATGGTGACTTGTCCCCGTTTCTTCTATAGATACTAGATCACATCTCATGTTTCTGAATGTTTGGAATGATTTGTACACTCACACACACAACTCAATACTCGCTCCAACACTGGGAATGTTGACTTGTCCCCGTTTCTTCTATAGATACTAGATCACATCTCATGTTTCTGAATGTTTGGAATGATATGTACACTCACACACAACACAATTCCAGCTCCAACACTGGGAATGTTGACTTGTCCCTGTTTCTTCTATAGATACTAGATCACATCTCATGTTTCTGAATGTTTGGAATGATTTGTTCACTCACACACAACTCAATACTCGCTCCAACACTGGGAATGTTGACTTGTCCCCGTTTCTTCTATAGATACTAGATCACATCTCATGTTTCTGAATGTTTGGAATGATTTGTTCACTCACACACAACTCAATACTAGCTCCAACACTGGGAATGTTGACTTGTCCCCGTTTCTTCTATAGATACTAGATCACATCTCATGTTTCTGAATGTTTGGAATGATTTGTTCACTCACACACAACTCAATACGAGCTCCAACACTGGGAATGTTGACTTGTCCCCGTTTCTTCTATAGATACTAGATCACATCTCATGTTTCTGAATGTTTGGAATGATTTGTTCACACACACACAACTCAATACTAGCTCCAACACTGGGAATGTTGACTTGTCCCCGTTTCTTCTATAGATACTAGATCACATCTCATGTTTCTGAATGTTTGGAATGATTTGTTCACACACACACAACTCAATACTCGCTCCAACACTGGGAATGTTGACTTGTCCCCGTTTCTTCTATAGATACTAGATCACATCTCATGTTTCTGAATGATTGGAATGATTTGTTCACTCACACACAACTCAATACTCGCTCCAACACTGGGAATGTTGACTTGTCCCCGTTTCTTCCATAGATACTAGATCACATCTCATGTTTCTGAATGTTTGGAATGATTTGTTCACTCACACACAACTCAATACTCGCTCCAACACTGGGAATGTTGACTTGTCCCCGTTTCTTCTATAGATACTAGATCACATCTCATGTTTCTGAATGTTTGGAATGATTTGTTCACTCACACACAACTCAATACTGGCTCCAACACTGGGAATGTTGACTTGTCCCCGTTTCCTCTATAGATACTAGATCACATCTCATGTTTCTGAATGTTTGGAATGATTTGTTCACTCACACACAACTCAATACTCGCTCCAACACTGGGAATGTTGACTTGTCCCCGTTTCTTCTATAGATACTAGATCACATCTCATGTTTCTGAATGTTTGGAATGATTTGTTCACACACACACACAACTCAATACTCGCTCCAACACTGGGAATGTTGACTTGTCCCCGTTTCCTCTATAGATACTCGATCACATCTCATGTTTCTGAATGTTTGGAATGATTTGTACACTCACACACAACTCAATACTAGCTCCAACACTGGGAATGTTGACTTGTCCCCGTTTCTTCTATAGATACTAGATCACATCTCATGTTTCTGAATGTTTGGAATGATTTGTTCACTCACACACAACACAATACTTGCTCCAACACTGGGAATGTTGACTTGTCCCCGTTTCTTCTATAGATACTAGATCACATCTCATGTTTCTGAATGTTTGGAATGATTTGTTCACTCACACACAACTCAATACTCGCTCCAACACTGGGAATGTTGACTTGTCCCTGTTTCTTCTCTTGATACTAGATCACATCTCATGTTTCTGAATGTTTGGAATGATTTGTACACTCACACACAACTCAATACTCGCTCCAACACTGGGAATGTTGACTTGTCCCCGTTTCTTCTATAGATACTAGATCACATCTCATGTTTCTGAATGTTTGGAATGATTTGTACACTCACACACAACTCAATACTAGCTCCAGCACTGGGAGTGTTGACTTGTCCCCGTTTCTTCTATAGATACTAGATCACATCTCATGTTTCTGAATGTTTGGAATGATTTGTTCACTCACACACAACTCAATACTCGCTCCAACACTGGGAATGTTGACTTGTCCCCGTTTCTTCTATAGATACTAGATCACATCTCATGTTTCTGAATGTTTGGAATGATTTGTTCACTCACACACAACACTCAATACTAGCTCCAACACTGGGAATGTTGACTTGTCCCCGTTTCTTCTATAGATACTGGATCACATCTCATGTTTCTGAATGTTTGGAATGATTTGTGCACTCACACACAACTCAATACTAGCTCCAACACTGGGAATGTTGACTTGTCCCCGTTTCTTCTATAGATACTAGATCACATCTCATGTTTCTGAATGTTTGGAATGATTTGTTCACTCACACACACAATACTAGCTCCAACACTGGGAATGTTGACTTGTCCCCGTTTCTTCTATAGATACTAGATCACATCTCATGTTTCTGAATGTTTGGAATGATTTGTTCACTCACACACAACTCAATACTCGCTCCAACACTGGGAATGTTGACTTGTCCCCGTTTCTTCTATAGATACTAGATCACATCTCATGTTTCTGAATGTTTGGAATGATTTGTACACTCACACACTACTCAATACTCGCTCCAACACTGGGAATGTTGACTTGTCCCCGTTTCTTCTATAGATACCAGATCACATCTCATGTTTCTGAATGTTTGGAATGATTTGTTCACTCACACACAACTCAATACTCGCTCCAACACTGGGAATGTTGACTTGTCCCTGTTTCTTCTATAGATACAAGATCACAGCTCATGTTTCTGAATGTTTGGAATGATTTGTTCACTCACACACAACTCAATACTAGCTCCAACACTGGGAATGTTGACTTGTCCCCGTTTCTTCTATAGATACTAGATCACATCTCATGTTTCTGAATGTTTGGAATGATTTGTACACACACACACAACACAATACTCGCTCCAACACTGGGAATGTTGACTTGTCCCCGTTTCTTCTATAGATACTAGATCACATCTCATGTTTCTGAATGTTTGGAATGATTTGTACACTCACACACAACTCAATACTCGCTCCAACACTGGGAATGTTGACTTGTCCCCGTTTCTTCTATAGATACTAGATCACATCTCATGTTTCTGAATGTTTGGAATGATTTGTTCACTCACACACAACACAATACTCGCCCCAACACTGGGAATGTTGACTTGTCCCCGTTTCTTCTATAGATACTAGATCACATCTCATGTTTCTGAATGTTTGGAATGATTTGTGCACTCACACACAACTCAATACTCGCTCCAACACTGGGAATGTTGACTTGTCCCAGTTTCTTCTATAGATACTAGATCACATCTCATGTTTCTGAATGTTTGGAATGATTTGTTCACTCACACACAACTCAATACTCGCTCCAACACTGGGAATGTTGACTTGTCCCCGTTTCTTCTATAGATACTAGATCACATCCCATGTTTCTGAATGTTTGGAATGATTTGTTCACTCACACACAACTCAATACTCGCTCCAACACTGGGAATGTTGACTTGTCCCCGTTTCTTCTATAGATACTAGATCACATCTCATGTTTTTAATGTTTGGAATGGTTTGTTCACTCACACACAACTCAATACTAGCTCCAACACTGGGAATGTTGACTTGTCCCCGTTTCCTCTACAGATACTAGATCACATTTCATGTTTCTGAATGTTTGGAATGATTTGTTCACTCACAGACAACTCAATACTCGCTCCAACACTGGGAATGTTGACTTGTCCCCGTTTCTTCTATAGATACTAGATCACATCTCATGTTTCTGAATGTTTGGAATGATTTGTTCACTCACACACAACTCAATACTAGCTCCAACACTGGGAATGTTGACTTGTCCCAGTTTCTTCTATAGATACTAGATCACATCTCATGTTTCTGAATGTTTGGAATGATTTGTTCACTCACACACAACTCAATACTAGCTCCAACACTGGGAATGTTGACTTGTCCCCGTTTCTTCTATAGATGCTAGATCACATCTCATGTTTCTGAATGTTTGGAATGATTTGTTCACTCACACACAACTCAATACTCGCTCCAACACTGGGAATGTTGACTTGTCCCCGTTTCTTCTATAGATACTAGATCACATCTCATGTTTCTGAATGTTTGGAATGATTTGTACACTCACACACAACTCAATACTAGCTCCAACACTGGGAATGTGGACTTGTCCCCGTTTCTTCTATAGATACTCGATCACATTTCATGTTTCTGAATGTTTGGAATGATTTGTTCACTCACACACAACTCAATACTCGCTCCAACACTGGGAATGTTGACTTGTCCCCGTTTCCTCTATAGATACTAGATCACATCTCATGTTTCTGAATGTTTGGAATGATTTGTTCACTCACACACAACTCAATACTCGCTCCAACACTGGGAGTGTTGACTTGTCCCTGTTTCTTCCATAGATACTAGATCACATTTCATGTTTCTGAATGTTTGGAATGATTTGTTCACTCACACACAACTCAATACTCGCTCCAACACTGGGAATGTTGACTTGTCCCCGTTTCTTCTATAGATACTAGATCACATCTCATGTTTCTGAATGTTTGGAATGATTTGTTCACTCACACACAACTCAATACTAGCTCCAACACTGGGAATGTTGACTTGTCCCAGTTTCTTCTGTAGATACTAGATCACATCTCATGTTTCTGAATGTTTGGAATGATTTGTTCACTCACACACAACTCAATACTAGCTCCAACACTGGGAATGTTGACTTGTCCCCGTTTCTTCTATAGATACTAGATCACATCTCATGTTTCTGAATGTTTGGAATGATTTGTTCACTCACACACAACTCAATACTCGCTCCAACACTGGGAATGTTGACTTGTCCCCGTTTCTTCTATAGATACTAGATCACATCTCATGTTTCTGAATGTTTGGAATGATTTGTACACTCACACACAACTCAATACTAGCTCCAACACTGGGAATGTGGACTTGTCCCCGTTTCTTCTATAGATACTCGATCACATTTCATGTTTCTGAATGTTTGGAATGATTTGTTCACTCACACACAACTCAATACTCGCTCCAACACTGGGAATGTTGACTTGTCCCCGTTTCCTCTATAGATACTAGATCACATTTCATGTTTCTGAATGTTTGGAATGATTTGTTCACTCACACACAACTCAATACTCGCTCCAACACTGGGAATGTTGACTTGTCCCCGTTTCTTCTATAGATACTAGATCACATCTCATGTTTCTGAATGTTTGGAATGATTTGTTCACTCACACACAACTCAATACTAGCTCCAACACTGGGAATGTTGACTTGTCCCAGTTTCTTCTGTAGATACTAGATCACATCTCATGTTTCTGAATGTTTGGAATGATTTGTTCACTCACACACAACTCAATACTAGCTCCAACACTGGGAATGTTGACTTGTCCCCGTTTCTTCTATAGATACTAGATCACATCTCATGTTTCTGAATGTTTGGAATGATTTGTTCACTCACACACAACTCAATACTCACTCCAACACTGGGAATGTTGACTTGTCCCCGTTTCTTCTATAGATACTAGATCACATCTCATGTTTCTGAATGTTTGGAATGATTTGTTCACTCACACACAACTCAATACTAGCTCCAACACTGGGAATGTTGACTTGTCCCCGTTTCTTCTATAGATACTAGATCACATCTCATGTTTCTGAATGTTTGGAATGATTTGTTCACTCACACACAACTCAATACTAGCTCCAACACTGGGAATGTTGACTTGTCCCAGTTTCTTCTATAGATACTAGATCACATCTCATGTTTCTGAATGTTTGGAATGATTTGTTCACTCACACACAACTCAATACTAGCTCCAACACTGGGAATGTTGACTTGTCCCCGTTTCTTCTATAGATGCTAGATCACATCTCATGTTTCTGAATGTTTGGAATGATTTGTTCACTCACACACAACTCAATACTCGCTCCAACACTGGGAATGTTGACTTGTCCCCGTTTCTTCTATAGATACTAGATCACATCTCATGTTTCTGAATGTTTGGAATGATTTGTACACTCACACACAACTCAATACTAGCTCCAACACTGGGAATGTGGACTTGTCCCCGTTTCTTCTATAGATACTCGATCACATTTCATGTTTCTGAATGTTTGGAATGATTTGTTCACTCACACACAACTCAATACTCGCTCCAACACTGGGAATGTTGACTTGTCCCCGTTTCCTCTATAGATACTAGATCACATCTCATGTTTCTGAATGTTTGGAATGATTTGTTCACTCACACACAACTCAATACTCGCTCCAACACTGGGAGTGTTGACTTGTCCCTGTTTCTTCTATAGATACTAGATCACATTTCATGTTTCTGAATGTTTGGAATGATTTGTTCACTCACACACAACTCAATACTCGCTCCAACACTGGGAATGTTGACTTGTCCCCGTTTCTTCTATAGATACTAGATCACATCTCATGTTTCTGAATGTTTGGAATGATTTGTTCACTCACACACAACTCAATACTAGCTCCAACACTGGGAATGTTGACTTGTCCCAGTTTCTTCTGTAGATACTAGATCACATCTCATGTTTCTGAATGTTTGGAATGATTTGTTCACTCACACACAACTCAATACTAGCTCCAACACTGGGAATGTTGACTTGTCCCCGTTTCTTCTATAGATACTAGATCACATCTCATGTTTCTGAATGTTTGGAATGATTTGTTCACTCACACACAACTCAATACTCGCTCCAACACTGGGAATGTTGACTTGTCCCCGTTTCTTCTATAGATACTAGATCACATCTCATGTTTCTGAATGTTTGGAATGATTTGTACACTCACACACAACTCAATACTAGCTCCAACACTGGGAATGTGGACTTGTCCCCGTTTCTTCTATAGATACTCGATCACATTTCATGTTTCTGAATGTTTGGAATGATTTGTTCACTCACACACAACTCAATACTCGCTCCAACACTGGGAATGTTGACTTGTCCCCGTTTCCTCTATAGATACTAGATCACATTTCATGTTTCTGAATGTTTGGAATGATTTGTTCACTCACACACAACTCAATACTCGCTCCAACACTGGGAATGTTGACTTGTCCCCGTTTCTTCTATAGATACTAGATCACATCTCATGTTTCTGAATGTTTGGAATGATTTGTTCACTCACACACAACTCAATACTAGCTCCAACACTGGGAATGTTGACTTGTCCCAGTTTCTTCTGTAGATACTAGATCACATCTCATGTTTCTGAATGTTTGGAATGATTTGTTCACTCACACACAACTCAATACTAGCTCCAACACTGGGAATGTTGACTTGTCCCCGTTTCTTCTATAGATACTAGATCACATCTCATGTTTCTGAATGTTTGGAATGATTTGTTCACTCACACACAACTCAATACTCACTCCAACACTGGGAATGTTGACTTGTCCCCGTTTCTTCTATAGATACTAGATCACATCTCATGTTTCTGAATGTTTGGAATGATTTGTTCACTCACACACAACTCAATACTAGCTCCAACACTGGGAATGTTGACTTGTCCCCGTTTCTTCTATAGATACTAGATCACATCTCATGTTTCTGAATGTTTGGAATGATTTGTTCACTCACACACAACTCAATACTTGCTCCAACACTGGGAATGTTGACTTGTCCCCGTTTCTTCTATAGATACTAGATCACATCTCATGTTTCTGAATGTTTGGAATGATTTGTACACTCACACACAACTCAATACTCGCTCCAACACTGGGAATGTTGACTTGTCCCCGTTTCCTCTACAGATACTAGATCACATCTCATGTTTCTGAATGTTTGGAATGATTTGTACACTCACACACAACTCAATACTAGCTCCAACACTGGGAATGTTGATTTGTCCCCGTTTCTTCTATAGATACTAGATCACATCTCATGTTTCTGAATGTTTGGAATGATTTGTACACTCACACACAACTCAATACTAGCTCCAACACTGGGAATGTTGACTTGTCCCCGTTTCTTCTATAGATACTAGATCACATCTCATGTTTCTGAATGTTTGGAATGATTTGTTCACTCACACACAACTCAATACTCGCTCCAACACTGGGAATGTTGACTTGTCCCCGTTTCTTCTATAGATACTAGATCACATCTCATGTTTCTGAATGTTTGGAATGATTTGTTCACTCACACACAACTCAATACTAGCTCCAACACTGGGAATGTTGACTTGTCCCCGTTTCTTCTATAGATACTAGATCACATCTCATGTTTTTAATGTTTGGAATGGTTTGTTCACTCACACACAACTCAGTACTAGCTCCAACACTGGGAATGTTGACTTGTCCCCGTTTCCTCTATAGATACTAGATCACATTTCATGTTTCTGAATGTTTGGAATGATTTGTTCACTCACACACAACTCAATACTCGCTCCAGCACTGGGAATGTTGACTTGTCCCCGTTTCCTCTATAGATACTAGATCACATTTCATGTTTCTGAATGTTTGGAATGATTTGTTCACTCACACACAACTCAATACTCGCTCCAACACTGGGAATGTTGACTTGTCCCCGTTTCTTCTATAGATACTAGATCACATCTCATGTTTCTGAATGTTTGGAATGATTTGCACACTCACACACAACTCAATACTCGCTCCAACACTGGGAATGTTGACTTGTCCCCGTTTCTTCTATAGATACTAGATCACATCTCATGTTTCTGAATGTTTGGAATGATTTGTTCACTCACACACACAACTCAATACTCGCTGCAACACTGGGAATGTTGACTTGTCCCCGTTTCTTCTATAGATACTAGATCACATCTCATGTTTTTAATGTTTGGAATGGTTTGTTCACTCACACACAACTCAATACCAGCTCCAACACTGGGAATGTTGACTTGTCCCCGTTTCCTCTTTCGATACTAGATCACATTTCATGTTTCTGAATGTTTGGAATGATTTGTTCACTCACACACAACTCAATACTCGCTCCAACACTGGGAATGTTGACTTGTCCCCGTTTCCTCTATAGATACCAGATCACATTTCATGTTTCTGAATGTTTGGAATGATTTGTTCACTCACACACAACTCAATACTCGCTCCAACACTGGGAATGTTGACTTGTCCCCGTTTCTTCTATAGATACTAGATCACATCTCATGTTTCTGAATGTTTGGAATGATTTGTTCACTCACACACAACTCAATACAAGCTCCAACACTGGGAATGTTGACTTGTCCCCGTTTCTTCTATAGATACTAGATCACATCTCATGTTTCTGAATGTTTGGAATGATTTGTTCACACACACACAACTCAATACTCGCTCCAACACTGGGAATGTTGACTTGTCCCCGTTTCTTCTATAGATACTAGATCACATCTCATGTTTCTGAATGTTTGGAATGATTTGTTCACTCACACACAACTCAATACTCGCTCCAACACTGGGAATGTTGACTTGTCCCCGTTTCTTCCATAGATACTAGATCACATCTCATGTTTCTGAATGTTTGGAATGATTTGTTCACTCACACACAACTCAATACTCGCTCCAACACTGGGAATGTTGACTTGTCCCCGTTTCTTCTATAGATACTAGATCACATCTCATGTTTCTGAATGTTTGGAATGATTTGTTCACTCACACACAACTCAATACTAGCTCCAACACTGGGAATGTTGACTTGTCCCCGTTTCTTCTATAGATACTAGATCACATCTCATGTTTCTGAATGTTTGGAATGATTTGTTCACTCACACACAACTCAATACTCGCTCCAACACTGGGAATGTTGACTTGTCCCCGTTTCTTCCATAGATACTAGATCACATCTCATGTTTCTGAATGTTTGGAATGATTTGTTCACTCACACACAACTCAATACTGGCTCCAACACTGGGAATGTTGACTTGTCCCCGTTTCCTCTATAGATACTAGATCACATCTCATGTTTCTGAATGTTTGGAATGATTTGTTCACTCACACACAACTCAATACTCGCTCCAACACTGGGAATGTTGACTTGTCCCCGTTTCTTCTATAGATACTAGATCACATCTCATGTTTCTGAATGTTTGGAATGATTTGTTCACACACACACACAACTCAATACTCGCTCCAACACTGGGAATGTTGACTTGTCCCCGTTTCCTCTATAGATACTAGATCACATCTCATGTTTCTGAATGTTTGGAATGATTTGTACACTCACACACAACTCAATACTAGCTCCAACACTGGGAATGTTGACTTGTCCCCGTTTCTTCTATAGATACTAGATCACATCTCATGTTTCTGAATGTTTGGAATGATTTGTTCACTCACACACAACACAATACTTGCTCCAACACTGGGAATGTTGACTTGTCCCCGTTTCTTCTATAGATACTAGATCACATCTCATGTTTCTGAATGTTTGGAATGATTTGTTCACTCACACACAACTCAATACTCGCTCCAACACTGGGAATGTTGACTTGTCCCTGTTTCTTCTCTTGATACTAGATCACATCTCATGTTTCTGAATGTTTGGAATGATTTGTACACTCACACACAACTCAATACTCGCTCCAACACTGGGAATGTTGACTTGTCCCCGTTTCTTCTATAGATACTAGATCACATCTCATGTTTCTGAATGTTTGGAATGATTTGTTCACACACACACAACTCAATACTAGCTCCAACACTGGGAATGTTGACTTGTCCCCGTTTCTTCTATAGATACTAGATCACATCTCATGTTTCTGAATGTTTGGAATGATTTGTTCACTCACACACAACTCAATACTAGCTCCAACACTGGGAATGTTGACTTGTCCCCATTTCTTCTATAGATACTAGATCACATCTCATGTTTCTGAATGTTTGGAATGATTTGTTCACACACACACAACTCAATACTCGCTCCAACACTGGGAATGTTGACTTGTTCCCGTTTCTTCTATAGATACTAGATCACATCTCATGTTTCTGAATGTTTGGAATGATTTATTCACTCACACACAACACAATACTCGCTCCAACACTGGGAATGTTGACTTGTCCCCGTTTCTTCTGTAGATACTAGATCACATCTCATGTTTCTGAATGTTTGGAATGATTTGTTCACTCACACACAACTCAATACTAGGTCCAACACTGGGAATGTTGACTTGTCCCCGTTTCTTCTATAGATACTAGATCACATCTCATGTTTCTGAATGTTTGGAATGATTTGTTCACACACACACAACACAATACTCGCTCCAACACTGGGAATGTTGACTTGTCCCCGTTTCTTCTATAGATACTAGATCACATCTCATGTTTCTGAATGTTTGGAATGATTTGTTCACTCACACACAACTCAATACTCGCTCCAACACTGGGAATGTTGACTTGTCCCCGTTTCTTCTATAGATACTAGATCACATCTCATGTTTCTGAATGTTTGGAATGATTTGTACACTCAAACACAACTCAATACTAGCTCCAACACTGGGAATGTTGACTTGTCCCCGTTTCTTCTATAGATACTAGATCACATCTCATGTTTCTGAATGTTTGGAATGATTTGTTCACTCACACACAACTCAATACTCGCTCCAACACTGGGAATGTTGACTTGTCCCCGTTTCTTCTATAGATACTAGATCACATCTCATGTTTCTGAATGTTTGGAATGATTTGTTCACTCACACACAACTCAATACTAGCTCCAACACTGGGAATGTTGACTTGTCCCCGTTTCTTCTATAGATACTAGATCACATCTCATGTTTCTGACTGTTTGGAATGATTTGTTCACACACACAACTCAATACTAGCTCCAACACTGGGAATGTTGACTTGTCTCCGTTTCTTCTATAGATACTAGATCACATCTCATGTTTCTGAATGTTTGGAATGATTTGTTCACTCACACACAACTCAATACTCGCTCCAACACTGGGAATGTTGACTTGTCCCTGTTTCTTCTATAGATACTGGATCACATCTCATGTTTCTGAATGTTTGGAATGATTTGTACACTCACACACAACTCAATACTAGCTCCAACACTGGGAATGTTGACTTGTCCCCGTTTCTTCTACAGATACTAGATCACATCTGATGTTTCTGAATGTTTGGAATGATTTGTTCACTCACACACAACTCAATACTAGCTCCAACACTGGGAATGTTGACTTGTCCCCGTTTCTTCTATAGATACTAGATCACATCTCATGTTTCTGAATGTTTGGAATGATTTGTTCACTCACACACAACTCAATACTCGCTCCAACACTGGGAATGTTGACTTGTCCCCGTTTCTTCTATAGATACTAGATCACATCTCATGTTTCTGAATGTTTGGAATGATTTGTTCACTCACACACAACTCAATACTCGCTCCAACACTGGGAATGTTGACTTGTCCCCGTTTCTTCTATAGATACTAGATCACATCTAATGTTTCTGAATGTTTGGAATGATTTGTTCACTCACACACACAACTCAATACTAGCTCCAACACTGGGAATGTTGACTTGTCCCCGTTTCTTCTATAGATACTAGATCACATCTCATGTTTCTGAATGTTTGGATGATTTGTTCACTCACACACAACTCAATACTCGCTCCAACACTGGGAATGTGGACTTGTCCCCGTTTCCTCTATAGATACTAGATCACATCTCATGTTTCTGAATGTTTGGAATGATTTGTTCACACACACACAACTCAATACTCGCTCCAACACTGGGAATGTTGACTTGTCCCCGTTTCTTCTTTAGATACTAGATCACATCTCATGTTTCTGAATGTTTGGAATGGTT
This sequence comes from Somniosus microcephalus, assembly GCF_052327205.1. Taxonomy (NCBI): domain Eukaryota; kingdom Metazoa; phylum Chordata; class Chondrichthyes; order Squaliformes; family Somniosidae; genus Somniosus; species Somniosus microcephalus. The sequence goes on along the minus strand of NW_028225330.1, from coordinate 115,861 downwards.
TGTTCACTCACACACAACTCAATACTCGCTCCAACACTGGGAATGTTGACTTGTCCCCGTTTCTTCTGTAGATACTAGATCACATCTCATGTTTCTGAATGTTTGGAATGATTTGTACACTCACACACAACTCAATACTAGCTCCAACACTGGGAATGTTGACTTGTCCCCGTTTCTTCTATAGATACTAGATCACATCTCATGTTTCTGAATGTTTGGAATGATTTGTACACTCACACACAACTCAATACTAGCTCCAACACTGGGAATGTTGACTTGTCCCCGTTTCTTCTATAGATACTAGATCACATCTCATGTTTCTGAATGTTTGGAATGATTTGTTCACTCACACACAACTCAATACTCGCTCCAACACTGGGAATGTTGACTTGTCCCCGTTTCTTCTATAGATACTAGATCACATCTCATGTTTCTGAATGTTTGGAATGATTTGTTCACTCACACACAACTCAATACTAGCTCCAACACTGGGAATGTTGACTTGTCCCCGTTTCTTCTATAGATACTAGATCACATCTCATGTTTTTAATGTTTGGAATGGTTTGTTCACTCACACACAACTCAGTACTAGCTCCAACACTGGGAATGTTGACTTGTCCCCGTTTCCTCTATAGATACTAGATCACATTTCATGTTTCTGAATGTTTGGAATGATTTGTTCACTCACACACAACTCAATACTCGCTCCAACACTGGGAATGTTGACTTGTCCCCGTTTCCTCTATAGATACTAGATCACATTTCATGTTTCTGAATGTTTGGAATGATTTGTTCACTCACACACAACTCAATACTCGCTCCAACACTGGGAATGTTGACTTGTCCCCGTTTCTTCTATAGATACTAGATCACATCTCATGTTTCTGAATGTTTGGAATGATTTGCACACTCACACACAACTCAATACTCGCTCCAACACTGGGAATGTTGACTTGTCCCCGTTTCTTCTATAGATACTAGATCACATCTCATGTTTCTGAATGTTTGGAATGGTTTGTTCACTCACACACAACTCAATACTAGCTCCAACACTGGGAATGTTGACTTGTCCCCGTTTCCTCTTTCGATACTAGATCACATTTCATGTTTCTGAATGTTTGGAATGATTTGTTCACTCACACACAACTCAATACTCGCTCCAACACTGGGAATGTTGACTTGTCCCCGTTTCCTCTATAGATACCAGATCACATTTCATGTTTCTGAATGTTTGGAATGATTTGTTCACTCACACACAACTCAATACTCGCTCCAACACTGGGAATGTTGACTTGTCCCCGTTTCTTCTATAGATACTAGATCACATCTCATGTTTCTGAATGTTTGGAATGATTTGTTCACTCACACACAACTCAATACAAGCTCCAACACTGGGAATGTTGACTTGTCCCCGTTTCTTCTATAGATACTAGATCACATCTCATGTTTCTGAATGTTTGGAATGATTTGTTCACACACACACAACTCAATACTCGCTCCAACACTGGGAATGTTGACTTGTCCCCGTTTCTTCTATAGATACTAGATCACATCTCATGTTTCTGAATGTTTGGAATGATTTGTTCACTCACACACAACTCAATACTCGCTCCAACACTGGGAATGTTGACTTGTCCCCGTTTCTTCCATAGATACTAGATCACATCTCATGTTTCTGAATGTTTGGAATGATTTGTTCACTCACACACAACTCAATACTCGCTCCAACACTGGGAATGTTGACTTGTCCCCGTTTCTTCTATAGATACTAGATCACATCTCATGTTTCTGAATGTTTGGAATGATTTGTTCACTCACACACAACTCAATACTAGCTCCAACACTGGGAATGTTGACTTGTCCCCGTTTCTTCTATAGATACTAGATCACATCTCATGTTTCTGAATGTTTGGAATGATTTGTTCACTCACACACAACTCAATACTCGCTCCAACACTGGGAATGTTGACTTGTCCCCGTTTCTTCCATAGATACTAGATCACATCTCATGTTTCTGAATGTTTGGAATGATTTGTTCACTCACACACAACTCAATACTGGCTCCAACACTGGGAATGTTGACTTGTCCCCGTTTCCTCTATAGATACTAGATCACATCTCATGTTTCTGAATGTTTGGAATGATTTGTTCACTCACACACAACTCAATACTCGCTCCAACACTGGGAATGTTGACTTGTCCCCGTTTCTTCTATAGATACTAGATCACATCTCATGTTTCTGAATGTTTGGAATGATTTGTTCACACACACACACAACTCAATACTCGCTCCAACACTGGGAATGTTGACTTGTCCCCGTTTCCTCTATAGATACTAGATCACATCTCATGTTTCTGAATGTTTGGAATGATTTGTACACTCACACACAACTCAATACTAGCTCCAACACTGGGAATGTTGACTTGTCCCCGTTTCTTCTATAGATACTAGATCACATCTCATGTTTCTGAATGTTTGGAATGATTTGTTCACTCACACACAACTCAATACTAGCTCCAACACTGGGAATGTTGACTTGTCCCCATTTCTTCTATAGATACTAGATCACATCTCATGTTTCTGAATGTTTGGAATGATTTGTTCACACACACACAACTCAATACTCGCTCCAACACTGGGAATGTTGACTTGTTCCCGTTTCTTCTATAGATACTAGATCACATCTCATGTTTCTGAATGTTTGGAATGATTTATTCACTCACACACAACACAATACTCGCTCCAACACTGGGAATGTTGACTTGTCCCCGTTTCTTCTGTAGATACTAGATCACATCTCATGTTTCTGAATGTTTGGAATGATTTGTTCACTCACACACAACTCAATACTAGGTCCAACACTGGGAATGTTGACTTGTCCCCGTTTCTTCTATAGATACTAGATCACATCTCATGTTTCTGAATGTTTGGAATGATTTGTTCACACACACACAACACAATACTCGCTCCAACACTGGGAATGTTGACTTGTCCCCGTTTCTTCTATAGATACTAGATCACATCTCATGTTTCTGAATGTTTGGAATGATTTGTTCACTCACACACAACTCAATACTCGCTCCAACACTGGGAATGTTGACTTGTCCCCGTTTCTTCTATAGATACTAGATCACATCTCATGTTTCTGAATGTTTGGAATGATTTGTACACTCAAACACAACTCAATACTAGCTCCAACACTGGGAATGTTGACTTGTCCCCGTTTCTTCTATAGATACTAGATCACATCTCATGTTTCTGAATGTTTGGAATGATTTGTTCACTCACACACAACTCAATACAAGCTCCAACACTGGGAATGTTGACTTGTCCCCGTTTCTTCTATAGATACTAGATCACATCTCATGTTTCTGAATGTTTGGAATGATTTGTTCACACACACACAACTCAATACTCGCTCCAACACTGGGAATGTTGACTTGTCCCCGTTTCTTCTATAGATACTAGATCACATCTCATGTTTCTGAATGTTTGGAATGATTTGTTCACTCACACACAACTCAATACTCGCTCCAACACTGGGAATGTTGACTTGTCCCCGTTTCTTCCATAGATACTAGATCACATCTCATGTTTCTGAATGTTTGGAATGATTTGTTCACTCACACACAACTCAATACTCGCTCCAACACTGGGAATGTTGACTTGTCCCCGTTTCTTCTATAGATACTAGATCACATCTCATGTTTCTGAATGTTTGGAATGATTTGTTCACTCACACACAACTCAATACTAGCTCCAACACTGGGAATGTTGACTTGTCCCCGTTTCTTCTATAGATACTAGATCACATCTCATGTTTCTGAATGTTTGGAATGATTTGTTCACTCACACACAACTCAATACTCGCTCCAACACTGGGAATGTTGACTTGTCCCCGTTTCTTCCATAGATACTAGATCACATCTCATGTTTCTGAATGTTTGGAATGATTTGTTCACTCACACACAACTCAATACTGGCTCCAACACTGGGAATGTTGACTTGTCCCCGTTTCCTCTATAGATACTAGATCACATCTCATGTTTCTGAATGTTTGGAATGATTTGTTCACTCACACACAACTCAATACTCGCTCCAACACTGGGAATGTTGACTTGTCCCCGTTTCTTCTATAGATACTAGATCACATCTCATGTTTCTGAATGTTTGGAATGATTTGTTCACACACACACAACTCAATACTCGCTCCAACACTGGGAATGTTGACTTGTCCCCGTTTCCTCTATAGATACTAGATCACATCTCATGTTTCTGAATGTTTGGAATGATTTGTACACTCACACACAACTCAATACTAGCTCCAACACTGGGAATGTTGACTTGTCCCCGTTTCTTCTATAGATACTAGATCACATCTCATGTTTCTGAATGTTTGGAATGATTTGTTCACTCACACACAACACAATACTTGCTCCAACACTGGGAATGTTGACTTGTCCCCGTTTCTTCTATAGATACTAGATCACATCTCATGTTTCTGAATGTTTGGAATGATTTGTTCACTCACACACAACTCAATACTCGCTCCAACACTGGGAATGTTGACTTGTCCCTGTTTCTTCTCTTGATACTAGATCACATCTCATGTTTCTGAATGTTTGGAATGATTTGTACACTCACACACAACTCAATACTCGCTCCAACACTGGGAATGTTGACTTGTCCCCGTTTCTTCTATAGATACTAGATCACATCTCATGTTTCTGAATGTTTGGAATGATTTGTTCACACACACACAACTCAATACTAGCTCCAACACTGGGAATGTTGACTTGTCCCCGTTTCTTCTATAGATACTAGATCACATCTCATGTTTCTGAATGTTTGGAATGATTTGTTCACTCACACACAACTCAATACTAGCTCCAACACTGGGAATGTTGACTTGTCCCCATTTCTTCTATAGATACTAGATCACATCTCATGTTTCTGAATGTTTGGAATGATTTGTTCACACACACACAACTCAATACTCGCTCCAACACTGGGAATGTTGACTTGTTCCCGTTTCTTCTATAGATACTAGATCACATCTCATGTTTCTGAATGTTTGGAATGATTTATTCACTCACACACAACACAATACTCGCTCCAACACTGGGAATGTTGACTTGTCCCCGTTTCTTCTGTAGATACTAGATCACATCTCATGTTTCTGAATGTTTGGAATGATTTGTTCACTCACACACAACTCAATACTAGGTCCAACACTGGGAATGTTGACTTGTCCCCGTTTCTTCTATAGATACTAGATCACATCTCATGTTTCTGAATGTTTGGAATGATTTGTTCACACACACACAACACAATACTCGCTCCAACACTGGGAATGTTGACTTGTCCCCGTTTCTTCTATAGATACTAGATCACATCTCATGTTTCTGAATGTTTGGAATGATTTGTTCACTCACACACAACTCAATACTCGCTCCAACACTGGGAATGTTGACTTGTCCCCGTTTCTTCTATAGATACTAGATCACATCTCATGTTTCTGAATGTTTGGAATGATTTGTTCACTCACACACAACTCAATACTAGCTCCAACACTGGGAATGTTGACTTGTCCCCGTTTCTTCTATAGATACTAGATCACATCTCATGTTTCTGACTGTTTGGAATGATTTGTTCACACACACAACTCAATACTAGCTCCAACACTGGGAATGTTGACTTGTCCCCGTTTCTTCTATAGATACTAGATCACATCTCATGTTTCTGAATGTTTGGAATGATTTGTTCACTCACACACAACTCAATACTCGCTCCAACACTGGGAATGTTGACTTGTCCCTGTTTCTTCTATAGATACTGGATCACATCTCATGTTTCTGAATGTTTGGAATGATTTGTACACTCACACACAACTCAATACTAGCTCCAACACTGGGAATGTTGACTTGTCCCCGTTTCTTCTACAGATACTAGATCACATCTGATGTTTCTGAATGTTTGGAATGATTTGTTCACTCACACACAACTCAATACTAGCTCCAACACTGGGAATGTTGACTTGTCCCCGTTTCTTCTATAGATACTAGATCACATCTCATGTTTCTGAATGTTTGGAATGATTTGTTCACTCACACACAACTCAATACTCGCTCCAACACTGGGAATGTTGACTTGTCCCCGTTTCTTCTATAGATACTAGATCACATCTCATGTTTCTGAATGTTTGGAATGATTTGTTCACTCACACACAACTCAATACTCGCTCCAACACTGGGAATGTTGACTTGTCCCCGTTTCTTCTATAGATACTAGATCACATCTAATGTTTCTGAATGTTTGGAATGATTTGTTCACTCACACACACAACTCAATACTAGCTCCAACACTGGGAATGTTGACTTGTCCCCGTTTCTTCTATAGATACTAGATCACATCTCATGTTTCTGAATGTTTGGATGATTTGTTCACTCACACACAACTCAATACTCGCTCCAACACTGGGAATGTGGACTTGTCCCCGTTTCCTCTATAGATACTAGATCACATCTCATGTTTCTGAATGTTTGGAATGATTTGTTCACTCACACACAACTCAATACTAGCTCCAACACTGGGAATGTTGACTTGTCCCCATTTCTTCTATAGATACTAGATCACATCTCATGTTTCTGAATGTTTGGAATGATTTGTTCACACACACACAACTCAATACTCGCTCCAACACTGGGAATGTTGACTTGTTCCCGTTTCTTCTATAGATACTAGATCACATCTCATGTTTCTGAATGTTTGGAATGATTTATTCACTCACACACAACACAATACTCGCTCCAACACTGGGAATGTTGACTTGTCCCCGTTTCTTCTGTAGATACTAGATCACATCTCATGTTTCTGAATGTTTGGAATGATTTGTTCACTCACACACAACTCAATACTAGGTCCAACACTGGGAATGTTGACTTGTCCCCGTTTCTTCTATAGATACTAGATCACATCTCATGTTTCTGAATGTTTGGAATGATTTGTTCACACACACACAACACAATACTCGCTCCAACACTGGGAATGTTGACTTGTCCCCGTTTCTTCTATAGATACTAGATCACATCTCATGTTTCTGAATGTTTGGAATGATTTGTTCACTCACACACAACTCAATACTCGCTCCAACACTGGGAATGTTGACTTGTCCCCGTTTCTTCTATAGATACTAGATCACATCTCATGTTTCTGAATGTTTGGAATGATTTGTACACTCAAACACAACTCAATACTAGCTCCAACACTGGGAATGTTGACTTGTCCCCGTTTCTTCTATAGATACTAGATCACATCTCATGTTTCTGAATGTTTGGAATGATTTGTTCACTCACACACAACTCAATACAAGCTCCAACACTGGGAATGTTGACTTGTCCCCGTTTCTTCTATAGATACTAGATCACATCTCATGTTTCTGAATGTTTGGAATGATTTGTTCACACACACACAACTCAATACTCGCTCCAACACTGGGAATGTTGACTTGTCCCCGTTTCTTCTATAGATACTAGATCACATCTCATGTTTCTGAATGTTTGGAATGATTTGTTCACTCACACACAACTCAATACTCGCTCCAACACTGGGAATGTTGACTTGTCCCCGTTTCTTCCATAGATACTAGATCACATCTCATGTTTCTGAATGTTTGGAATGATTTGTTCACTCACACACAACTCAATACTCGCTCCAACACTGGGAATGTTGACTTGTCCCCGTTTCTTCTATAGATACTAGATCACATCTCATGTTTCTGAATGTTTGGAATGATTTGTTCACTCACACACAACTCAATACTAGCTCCAACACTGGGAATGTTGACTTGTCCCCGTTTCTTCTATAGATACTAGATCACATCTCATGTTTCTGAATGTTTGGAATGATTTGTTCACTCACACACAACTCAATACTCGCTCCAACACTGGGAATGTTGACTTGTCCCCGTTTCTTCCATAGATACTAGATCACATCTCATGTTTCTGAATGTTTGGAATGATTTGTTCACTCACACACAACTCAATACTGGCTCCAACACTGGGAATGTTGACTTGTCCCCGTTTCCTCTATAGATACTAGATCACATCTCATGTTTCTGAATGTTTGGAATGATTTGTTCACTCACACACAACTCAATACTCGCTCCAACACTGGGAATGTTGACTTGTCCCCGTTTCTTCTATAGATACTAGATCACATCTCATGTTTCTGAATGTTTGGAATGATTTGTTCACACACACACAACTCAATACTCGCTCCAACACTGGGAATGTTGACTTGTCCCCGTTTCCTCTATAGATACTAGATCACATCTCATGTTTCTGAATGTTTGGAATGATTTGTACACTCACACACAACTCAATACTAGCTCCAACACTGGGAATGTTGACTTGTCCCCGTTTCTTCTATAGATACTAGATCACATCTCATGTTTCTGAATGTTTGGAATGATTTGTTCACTCACACACAACACAATACTTGCTCCAACACTGGGAATGTTGACTTGTCCCCGTTTCTTCTATAGATACTAGATCACATCTCATGTTTCTGAATGTTTGGAATGATTTGTTCACTCACACACAACTCAATACTCGCTCCAACACTGGGAATGTTGACTTGTCCCTGTTTCTTCTCTTGATACTAGATCACATCTCATGTTTCTGAATGTTTGGAATGATTTGTACACTCACACACAACTCAATACTCGCTCCAACACTGGGAATGTTGACTTGTCCCCGTTTCTTCTATAGATACTAGATCACATCTCATGTTTCTGAATGTTTGGAATGATTTGTTCACACACACACAACTCAATACTAGCTCCAACACTGGGAATGTTGACTTGTCCCCGTTTCTTCTATAGATACTAGATCACATCTCATGTTTCTGAATGTTTGGAATGATTTGTTCACTCACACACAACTCAATACTAGCTCCAACACTGGGAATGTTGACTTGTCCCCATTTCTTCTATAGATACTAGATCACATCTCATGTTTCTGAATGTTTGGAATGATTTGTTCACACACACACAACTCAATACTCGCTCCAACACTGGGAATGTTGACTTGTTCCCGTTTCTTCTATAGATACTAGATCACATCTCATGTTTCTGAATGTTTGGAATGATTTATTCACTCACACACAACACAATACTCGCTCCAACACTGGGAATGTTGACTTGTCCCCGTTTCTTCTGTAGATACTAGATCACATCTCATGTTTCTGAATGTTTGGAATGATTTGTTCACTCACACACAACTCAATACTAGGTCCAACACTGGGAATGTTGACTTGTCCCCGTTTCTTCTATAGATACTAGATCACATCTCATGTTTCTGAATGTTTGGAATGATTTGTTCACACACACACAACACAATACTCGCTCCAACACTGGGAATGTTGACTTGTCCCCGTTTCTTCTATAGATACTAGATCACATCTCATGTTTCTGAATGTTTGGAATGATTTGTTCACTCACACACAACTCAATACTCGCTCCAACACTGGGAATGTTGACTTGTCCCCGTTTCTTCTATAGATACTAGATCACATCTCATGTTTCTGAATGTTTGGAATGATTTGTTCACTCACACACAACTCAATACTAGCTCCAACACTGGGAATGTTGACTTGTCCCCGTTTCTTCTATAGATACTAGATCACATCTCATGTTTCTGACTGTTTGGAATGATTTGTTCACACACACAACTCAATACTAGCTCCAACACTGGGAATGTTGACTTGTCCCCGTTTCTTCTATAGATACTAGATCACATCTCATGTTTCTGAATGTTTGGAATGATTTGTTCACTCACACACAACTCAATACTCGCTCCAACACTGGGAATGTTGACTTGTCCCTGTTTCTTCTATAGATACTGGATCACATCTCATGTTTCTGAATGTTTGGAATGATTTGTACACTCACACACAACTCAATACTAGCTCCAACACTGGGAATGTTGACTTGTCCCCGTTTCTTCTACAGATACTAGATCACATCTGATGTTTCTGAATGTTTGGAATGATTTGTTCACTCACACACAACTCAATACTAGCTCCAACACTGGGAATGTTGACTTGTCCCCGTTTCTTCTATAGATACTAGATCACATCTCATGTTTCTGAATGTTTGGAATGATTTGTTCACTCACACACAACTCAATACTCGCTCCAACACTGGGAATGTTGACTTGTCCCCGTTTCTTCTATAGATACTAGATCACATCTCATGTTTCTGAATGTTTGGAATGATTTGTTCACTCACACACAACTCAATACTCGCTCCAACACTGGGAATGTTGACTTGTCCCCGTTTCTTCTATAGATACTAGATCACATCTAATGTTTCTGAATGTTTGGAATGATTTGTTCACTCACACACACAACTCAATACTAGCTCCAACACTGGGAATGTTGACTTGTCCCCGTTTCTTCTATAGATACTAGATCACATCTCATGTTTCTGAATGTTTGGATGATTTGTTCACTCACACACAACTCAATACTCGCTCCAACACTGGGAATGTGGACTTGTCCCCGTTTCCTCTATAGATACTAGATCACATCTCATGTTTCTGAATGTTTGGAATGATTTGTTCACACACACACAACTCAATACTCGCTCCAACACTGGGAATGTTGACTTGTCCCCGTTTCTTCTATAGATACTAGATCACATCTCATGTTTCTGAATGTTTGGAATGATTTGTACACTCACACACAACTCAATACTAGCTCCAGCACTGGGAGTGTTGACTTGTCCCCGTTTCTTCTTTAGATACTAGATCACATCTCATGTTTCTGAATGTTTGGAATGGTTTGTTCACTCACACACAACTCAATACTCGCTCCAACACTGGGAATGTTGACTTGTCCCCGTTTCTTCTGTAGATACTAGATCACATCTCATGTTTCTGAATGTTTGGAATGATTTGTACACTCACACACAACTCAATACTAGCTCCAGCACTGGGAGTGTTGACTTGTCCCCGTTTCTTCTATAGATACTAGATCACATCTCATGTTTCTGAATGTTTGGAATGATTTGTTCACTCACACACAACTCAATACTCGCTCCAACACTGGGAATGTTGACTTGTCCCCGTTTCTTCTATAGATACTAGATCACATCTCATGTTTCTGAATGTTTGGAATGATTTGTTCACTCACACACAACTCAATACTAGCTCCAACACTGGGAATGTTGACTTGTCCCAGTTTCTTCTATAGATACTAGATCACATCTCATGTTTCTGAATGTTTGGAATGATTTGTTCACTCACACACAACTCAATACTAGCTCCAACACTGGGAATGTTGACTTGTCCCCGTTTCTTCTATAGATGCAAGATCACATCTCATGTTTCTGAATGTTTGGAATGATTTGTTCACTCACACACAACTCAATACTCGCTCCAACACTGGGAATGTTGACTTGTCCCCGTTTCTTCTATAGATACTAGATCACATCTCATGTTTCTGAATGTTTGGAATGATTTGTACACTCACACACAACTCAATACTAGCTCCAACACTGGGAATGTGGACTTGTCCCCGTTTCTTCTATAGATACTCGATCACATTTCATGTTTCTGAATGTTTGGAATGATTTGTTCACTCACACACAACTCAATACTCGCTCCAACACTGGGAATGTTGACTTGTCCCCGTTTCCTCTATAGATACTAGATCACATTTCATGTTTCTGAATGTTTGGAATGATTTGTTCACTCACACACAACTCAATACTCGCTCCAACACTGGGAATGTTGACTTGTCCCAGTTTCTTCTGTAGATACTAGATCACATCTCATGTTTCTGAATGTTTGGAATGATTTGTTCACTCACACACAACTCAATACTAGCTCCAACACTGGGAATGTTGACTTGTCCCCGTTTCTTCTATAGATACTAGATCACATCTCATGTTTCTGAATGTTTGGAATGATTTGTTCACTCACACACAACTCAATACTCACTCCAACACTGGGAATGTTGACTTGTCCCCGTTTCTTCTATAGATACTAGATCACATCTCATGTTTCTGAATGTTTGGAATGATTTGTTCACTCACACACAACTCAATACTCGCTCCAACACTGGGAATGTTGACTTGTCCCCGTTTCTTCTATAGATACTAGATCACATCTCATGTTTCTGAATGTTTGGAATGATTTGTTCACTCACACACAACTCAATACTAGCTCCAACACTGGGAATGTTGACTTGTCCCCGTTTCTTCTATAGATACTAGATCACATCTCATGTTTCTGAATGTTTGGAATGATTTGTTCACTCACACACAACTCAATACTTGCTCCAACACTGGGAATGTTGACTTGTCCCCGTTTCTTCTATAGATACTAGATCACATCTCATGTTTCTGAATGTTTGGAATGATTTGTACACTCACACACAACTCAATACTCGCTCCAACACTGGGAATGTTGACTTGTCCCCGTTTCCTCTACAGATACTAGATCACATCTCATGTTTCTGAATGTTTGGAATGATTTGTACACTCACACACAACTCAATACTAGCTCCAACACTGGGAATGTTGACTTGTCCCCGTTTCTTCTATAGATACTAGATCACATCTCATGTTTCTGAATGTTTGGAATGATTTGTACACTCACACACAACTCAATACTAGCTCCAACACTGGGAATGTTGACTTGTCCCCGTTTCTTCTATAGATACTAGATCACATCTCATGTTTCTGAATGTTTGGAATGATTTGTTCACTCACACACAACTCAATACTCGCTCCAACACTGGGAATGTTGACTTGTCCCCGTTTCTTCTATAGATACTAGATCACATCTCATGTTTCTGAATGTTTGGAATGATTTGTTCACTCACACACAACTCAATACTAGCTCCAACACTGGGAATGTTGACTTGTCCCCGTTTCTTCTATAGATACTAGATCACATCTCATGTTTTTAATGTTTGGAATGGTTTGTTCACTCACACACAACTCAATACTAGCTCCAACACTGGGAATGTTGACTTGTCTCCGTTTCCTCTATAGATACTAGATCACATTTCATGTTTCTGAATGTTTGGAATGATTTGTTCACTCACACACAACTCAATACTCGCTCCAACACTGGGAATGTTGACTTGTCCCCGTTTCTTCTATAGATACTAGATCACATCTCATGTTTCTGAATGTTTGGAATGATTTGCACACTCACACACAACTCAATACTCGCTCCAACACTGGGTATGTTGACTTGTCCCCGTTTCTTCTATAGATACTAGATCACATCTCATGTTTCTGAATGTTTGGAATGATTTGTTCACTCACACACACAACTCAATACTCGCTGCAACACTGGGAATGTTGACTTGTCCCCGTTTCTTCTATAGATACTAGATCACATCTCATGTTTTTAATGTTTGGAATGGTTTGTTCACTCACACACAACTCAATACTAGCTCCAACACTGGGAATGTTGACTTGTCCCCGTTTCCTCTTTCGATACTAGATCACATTTCATGTTTCTGAATGTTTGGAATGATTTGTTCACTCACACACAACTCAATACTCGCTCCAACACTGGGAATGTTGACTTGTCCCCGTTTCCTCTATAGATACCAGATCACATTTCATGTTTCTGAATGTTTGGAATGATTTGTTCACTCACACACAACTCAATACTCGCTCCAACACTGGGAATGTTGACTTGTCCCCGTTTCTTCTATAGATACTAGATCACATCTCATGTTTCTGAATGTTTGGAATGATTTGTTCACTCACACACAACTCAATACAAGCTCCAACACTGGGAATGTTGACTTGTCCCCGTTTCTTCTATAGATACTAGATCAGAGCTCATGTTTCTGAATGTTTGGAATGATTTGTTCACTCACACACAACTCAATACTCGCTCCAACACTGGGAATGTTGACTTGTCCCCGTTTCTTCTATAGATACTAGATCAGAGCTCATGTTTCTGAATGTTTGGAATGATTTGTTCACTCACACACAACTCAATACTCGCTCCAACACTGGGAATGTTGACTTGTCCCCGTTTCTTCTATAGATACTAGATCACATCTCATGTTTCTGAATGTTTGGAATGATTTGTTCACTCACACACAACTCAATACTCGCTCCAACACTGGGAATGTTGACTTGTCCCCGTTTCCTCTATAGATACTAGATCACATCTCATGTTTCTGAATGTTTGGAATGATTTGTTCACTCACACACAACTCAATACTCGCTCCAACACTGGGAATGTTGACTTGTCCCCGTTTCTTCTATAGATACTAGATCACATCTCATGTTTCTGAATGTTTGGAATGATTTGTTCACTCACACACAACTCAATACTCGCTCCAACACTGGGAATGTTGACTTGTCCCCGTTTCTTCTATAGATACTAGATCACATCTCATGTTTCTGAATGTTTGGAATGATTTGTTCACTCACACACAACTCAATACTCGCTCCAACACTGGGAATGTTGACTTGTCCCCGTTTCTTCTATAGATACTAGATCACATCTCATGTTTCTGAATGTTTGGAATGATTTGTTCACTCACACACAACTCAATACTCGCTCCAACACTGGGAATGTTGACTTGTCCCCGTTTCTTCTGTAGATACGAGATCACATCTCACGTTTCTGAATGTTTGGAATGATTTGTTCACTCACACACAACTCAATACTCGCTCCAACACTGGGAATGTTGACTTGTCCCCGTTTCTTCTATAGATACTGGATCACATCTCATGTTTCTGAATGTTTGGAATGATTTGTTCACTCACACACAACTCAATACTAGCTCCAACACTGGGAATGTTGACTTGTCCCCGTTTCTTCTATAGATACTAGATCACATCCCCTGTTTCTGAATGTTTGGAATGATTTGTTCACTCACACACAACTCAATACTCGCTCCAACACTGGGAATGTTGACTTGTCCCCGTTTCTTCTATAGATACTAGATCACATCTCATGTTTCTGAATGTTTGGAATGATTTGTTCACGCACACACAACTCAATACTAGCTCCAACACTGGGAATGTTGACTTGTCCCCGTTTCTTCTATAGATACTAGATCACATCTCATGTTTCTGAATGTTTGGAATGATTTGTTCACTCACACACAACTCAATACTCGCTCCAACACTGGGAATGTTGACTTGTCCCCGTTTCCTCTATAGATACTAGATCACATCTCATGTTTCTGAATGTTTGGAATGATTTGTTCACTCACACACAACTCAATACTAGCTCCAACACTGGGAATGTTGACTTGTCCCCGTTTCTTCTATGGATACTAGATCACATCTCATGTTTCTGAATGTTTGGAATGATTTGTTCACTCACACACAACTCAATACTCGCTCCAACACTGGGAATGTTGACTTGTCCCCGTTTCTTCTATAGATACTAGATCACATCTCATGTTTCTGAATGTTTGGAATGATTTGTTCACTCACACACACAACTCAATACTAGCTGCAACACTGGGAATGTTGACTTGTCCCCGTTTCTTCTATAGATACTAGATCACATCTCATGTTTTTAATGTTTGGAATGGTTTGTTCACTCACACACAACTCAATACTAGCTCCAACACTGGGAATGTTGACTTGTCCCCGTTTCCTCTATAGATACTAGATCACATTTCATGTTTCTGAATGTTTGGAATGATTTGTTCACTCACACACAACTCAATACTCGCTCCAACACTGGGAATGTTGACTTGTCCCCGTTTCCTCGAAAGATACCAGATCACATTTCATGTTTCTGAATGTTTGGAATGATTTGTTCACTCACACACAACTCAATACTAGCTCCAACACTGGGAATGTTGACTTGTCCCCGTTTCTTCTATAGATACTAGATCACATCTCATGTTTCTGAATGTTTGGAATGACTTGTTCACTCACACACAACTCAATACTCGCTCCAACACTGGGAATGTTGACTTGTCCCCCTTTCTTCTATAGATACTAGATCACATCTCATGTTTCTGAATGTTTGGAATGATTTGTTCACTCACACACAACTCAATACTAGCTCCAACACTGGGAATGTTGACTTGTCCCCGTTTCTTCTATAGATACTAGATCAGAGCTCCTGTTTCTGAATGTTTGGAATGATTTGTTCACTCACACACAACTCAATACTCGCTCCAACACTGGGAATGTTGACTTGTCCCCGTTTCTTCTATAGATACTAGATCACATCTCATGTTTCTGAATGTTTGGAATGATTTGTACACTCTCACACAACTCAATACTCGCTCCAACACTGGGAATGTTGACTTGTCCCCGTTTCTTCTATAGATTCTAGATCACATCTCATGTTTCTGAATGTTTGGAATGATTTGTTCACTCACACACAACTCAATACTAGCTCCAACACTGGGAATGTTGACTTGTCCCCGTTTCTTCTATAGATACTAGATCAGAGCTCCTGTTTCTGAATGTTTGGAATGATTTGTTCACTCACACACAACTCAATACTCGCTCCAACACTGGGAATGTTGACTTGTCCCCGTTTCTTCTATAGATACTAGATCACATCTCATGTTTCTGAATGTTTGGAATGATTTGTACACTCTCACACAACTCAATACTCGCTCCAACACTGGGAATGTTGACTTGTCCCCGTTTCTTCTATAGATTCTAGATCACATCTCATGTTTCTGAATGTTTGGAATGATTTGTTCACTCACACACAACACAATACTCGCCCCAACACTGGGAATGTTGACTTGTCCCCGTTTCTTCTATAGATACTAGATCACATCTCATGTTTCTGAATGTTTGGAATGATTTGTTCACTCACACACAACTCAATACTCGCTCCAACACTGGGAATGTTGACTTGTCCCCGTTTCTTCTATAGATACTAGATCACATCCCATGTTTCTGAATGTTTGGAATGATTTGTTCACTCACACACAACTCAATACTAGCTCCAACACTGGGAATGTTGACTTGTCCCCGTTTCCTCTATAGATACTAGATCACATTTCATGTTTCTGAATGTTTGGAATGATTTGTTCACTCACACACAACTCAATACTCGCTCCAACACTGGGAATGTTGACTTGTCCCCGTTTCTTCTATAGATACTAGATCACATCTCATGTTTCTGAATGTTTGGAATGATTTGTTCACTCACACACAACTCAATACTAGCTCCAACACTGGGAATGTTGACTTGTCCCAGTTTCTTCTATAGATACTAGATCACATCTCATGTTTCTGAATGTTTGGAATGATTTGTACACTCACACACAACTCAATACTCGCTCCAACACTGGGAATGTTGACTTGTCCCAGTTTCTTCTGTAGATACTAGATCACATCTCATGTTTCTGAATGTTTGGAATGATTTGTTCACTCACACACAACTCAATACTAGCTCCAACACTGGGAATGTTGACTTGTCCCCGTTTCTTCTATAGATACTAGATCACATCTCATGTTTCTGAATGTTTGGAATGATTTGTACACACACACACAACACAATACTCGCTCCAACACTGGGAATGTTGACTTGTCCCCGTTTCTTCTATAGATACTAGATCACATCTCATGTTTCTGAATGTTTGGAATGATTTGTACACTCACACACAACTCAATACTCGCTCCAACACTGGGAATGTTGACTTGTCCCCGTTTCTTCTATAGATACTAGATCACATCTCATGTTTCTGAATGTTTGGAATGATTTGTTCACTCACACACAACACAATACTCGCCCCAACACTGGGAATGTTGACTTGTCCCCGTTTCTTCTATAGATACTAGATCACATCTCATGTTTCTGAATGTTTGGAATGATTTGTGCACTCACACACAACTCAATACTCGCTCCAACACTGGGAATGTTGACTTGTCCCAGTTTCTTCTATAGATACTAGATCACATCTCATGTTTCTGAATGTTTGGAATGATTTGTTCACTCACACACAACTCAATACTCGCTCCAACACTGGGAATGTTGACTTGTCCCCGTTTCTTCTATAGATACTAGATCACATCCCATGTTTCTGAATGTTTGGAATGATTTGTTCACTCACACACAACTCAATACTCGCTCCAACACTGGGAATGTTGACTTGTCCCCGTTTCTTCTATAGATACTAGATCACATCTCATGTTTCTGAATGTTTGGAATGATTTGTTCACTCACACACAACTCAATACTCGTTCCAACACTGGGAATGTTGACTTGTCCCCGTTTCTTCTATAGATACTAGATCACATCTCATGTTTTTAATGTTTGGAATGGTTTGTTCACTCACACACAACTCAATACTAGCTCCAACACTGGGAATGTTGACTTGTCCCCGTTTCCTCTATAGATACTAGATCACATCTCATGTTTCTGAATGTTTGGAATGATTTGTTCACTCACACACAACTCAATACTCGCTCCAACACTGGGAATGTTGACTTGTCCCCGTTTCTTCTATAGATACTAGATCACATCTCATGTTTCTGAATGTTTGGAATGATTTGTTCACTCACACACAACACAATACTCGCCCCAACACTGGGAATGTTGACTTGTCCCCGTTTCTTCTATAGATACTAGATCACATCTCATGTTTCTGAATGTTTGGAATGATTTGTGCACTCACACACAACTCAATACTCGCTCCAACACTGGGAATGTTGACTTGTCCCAGTTTCTTCTATAGATACTAGATCACATCTCATGTTTCTGAATGTTTGGAATGATTTGTTCACTCACACACAACTCAATACTCGCTCCAACACTGGGAATGTTGACTTGTCCCCGTTTCTTCTATAGATACTAGATCACATCCCATGTTTCTGAATGTTTGGAATGATTTGTTCACTCACACACAACTCAATACTCGCTCCAACACTGGGAATGTTGACTTGTCCCCGTTTCTTCTATAGATACTAGATCACATCTCATGTTTCTGAATGTTTGGAATGATTTGTTCACTCACACACAACTCAATACTCGCTCCAACACTGGGAATGTTGACTTGTCCCCGTTTCTTCTATAGATACTAGATCACATCTCATGTTTTTAATGTTTGGAATGGTTTGTTCACTCACACACAACTCAATACTAGCTCCAACACTGGGAATGTTGACTTGTCCCCGTTTCTTCTATAGATACTAGATCACATCTCATGTTTCTGAATGTTTGGAATGATTTGTTCACTCACACACAACTCAATACTCGCTCCAACACTGGGAATGTTGACTTGTCCCCGTTTCTTCTATAGATACTAGATCACATCTCATGTTTCTGAATGTTTGGAATGATTTGTTCACTCACACACAACTCAATACTAGCTCCAACACTGGGAATGTTGACTTGTCCCAGTTTCTTCTATAGATACTAGATCACATCTCATGTTTCTGAATGTTTGGAATGATTTGTTCACTCACACACAACTCAATACTAGCTCCAACACTGGGAATGTTGACTTGTCCCCGTTTCTTCTATAGATGCAAGATCACATCTCATGTTTCTGAATGTTTGGAATGATTTGTTCACTCACACACAACTCAATACTCGCTCCAACACTGGGAATGTTGACTTGTCCCCGTTTCTTCTATAGATACTAGATCACATCTCATGTTTCTGAATGTTTGGAATGATTTGTACACTCACACACAACTCAATACTAGCTCCAACACTGGGAATGTGGACTTGTCCCCGTTTCTTCTATAGATACTCGATCACATTTCATGTTTCTGAATGTTTGGAATGATTTGTTCACTCACACACAACTCAATACTCGCTCCAACACTGGGAATGTTGACTTGTCCCCGTTTCCTCTATAGATACTAGATCACATCTCATGTTTCTGAATGTTTGGAATGATTTGTTCACTCACACACAACTCAATACTCGCTCCAACACTGGGAATGTTGACTTGTCCCCGTTTCTTCTATAGATACTAGATCACATCTCATGTTTCTGAATGTTTGGAATGATTTGTTCACTCACACACAACTCAATACTAGCTCCAACACTGGGAATGTTGACTTGTCCCCGTTTCTTCTGTAGATACTAGATCACATCTCATGTTTCTGAATGTTTGGAATGATTTGTTCACTCACACACAACTCAATACTAGCTCCAACACTGGGAATGTTGACTTGTCCCCGTTTCTTCTATAAATACTAGATCACATCTCATGTTTCTGAATGTTTGGAATGATTTGTTCACTCACACACAACTCAATACTCGCTCCAACACTGGGAATGTTGACTTGTCCCCGTTTCTTCTATAGATACAAGATCACATCTCATGTTTCTGAATGTTTGGAATGATTTGTACACTCACACACAACTCAATACTAGCTCCAACACTGGGAATGTGGACTTGTCCCCGTTTCTTCTATAGATACTCGATCACATTTCATGTTTCTGAATGTTTGGAATGATTTGTTCACTCACACACAACTCAATACTCGCTCCAACACTGGGAATGTTGACTTGTCCCCGTTTCCTCTATAGATACTAGATCACATTTCATGTTTCTGAATGTTTGGAATGATTTGTTCACTCACACACAACTCAATACTCGCTCCAACACTGGGAATGTTGACTTGTCCCCGTTTCTTCTATAGATACTAGATCACATCTCATGTTTCTGAATGTTTGGAATGATTTGTTCACTCACACACAACTCAATACTAGCTCCAACACTGGGAATGTTGACTTGTCCCAGTTTCTTCTGTAGATACTAGATCACATCTCATGTTTCTGAATGTTTGGAATGATTTGTTCACTCACACACAACTCAATACTAGCTCCAACACTGGGAATGTTGACTTGTCCCCGTTTCTTCTATAGATACTAGATCACATCTCATGTTTCTGAATGTTTGGAATGATTTGTTCACTCACACACAACTCAATACTCACTCCAACACTGGGAATGTTGACTTGTCCCCGTTTCTTCTATAGATACTAGATCACATCTCATGTTTCTGAATGTTTGGAATGATTTGTTCACTCACACACAACTCAATACTCGCTCCAACACTGGGAATGTTGACTTGTCCCCGTTTCTTCTATAGATACTAGATCACATCTCATGTTTCTGAATGTTTGGAATGATTTGTTCACTCACACACAACTCAATACTAGCTCCAACACTGGGAATGTTGACTTGTCCCCGTTTCTTCTATAGATACTAGATCACATCTCATGTTTCTGAATGTTTGGAATGATTTGTTCACTCACACACAACTCAATACATGCTCCAACACTGGGAATGTTGACTTGTCCCCGTTTCTTCTATAGATACTAGATCACATCTCATGTTTCTGAATGTTTGGAATGATTTGTACACTCACACACAACTCAATACTCGCTCCAACACTGGGAATGTTGACTTGTCCCCGTTTCCTCTACAGATACTAGATCACATCTCATGTTTCTGAATGTTTGGAATGATTTGTACACTCACACACAACTCAATACTAGCTCCAACACTGGGAATGTTGACTTGTCCCCGTTTCTTCTATAGATACTAGATCACATCTCATGTTTCTGAATGTTTGGAATGATTTGTACACTCACACACAACTCAATACTAGCTCCAACACTGGGAATGTTGACTTGTCCCCGTTTCTTCTATAGATACTAGATCACATCTCATGTTTCTGAATGTTTGGAATGATTTGTTCACTCACACACAACTCAATACTCGCTCCAACACTGGGAATGTTGACTTGTCCCCGTTTCTTCTATAGATACTAGATCACATCTCATGTTTCTGAATGTTTGGAATGATTTGTTCACTCACACACAACTCAATACTAGCTCCAACACTGGGAATGTTGACTTGTCCCCGTTTCTTCTATAGATACTAGATCACATCTCATGTTTTTAATGTTTGGAATGGTTTGTTCACTCACACACAACTCAATACTAGCTCCAACACTGGGAATGTTGACTTGTCCCCGTTTCCTCTATAGATACTAGATCACATTTCATGTTTCTGAATGTTTGGAATGATTTGTTCACTCACACACAACTCAATACTCGCTCCAACACTGGGAATGTTGACTTGTCCCCGTTTCCTCTATAGATACTAGATCACATTTCATGTTTCTGAATGTTTGGAATGATTTGTTCACTCACACACAACTCAATACTCGCTCCAACACTGGGAATGTTGACTTGTCCCCGTTTCTTCTATAGATACTAGATCACATCTCATGTTTCTGAATGTTTGGAATGATTTGTTCACTCACACACACAACTCAATACTCGCTGCAACACTGGGAATGTTGACTTGTCCCCGTTTCTTCTATAGATACTAGATCACATCTCATGTTTTTAATGTTTGGAATGGTTTGTTCACTCACACACAACTCAATACTAGCTCCAACACTGGGAATGTTGACTTGTCCCCGTTTCCTCTTTCGATACTAGATCACATTTCATGTTTCTGAATGTTTGGAATGATTTGTTCACTCACACACAACTCAATACTCGCTCCAACACTGGGAATGTTGACTTGTCCCCGTTTCTTCTATAGATACTAGATCAGAGCTCATGTTTCTGAATGTTTGGAATGATTTGTTCACTCACACACAACTCAATACTCGCTCCAACACTGGGAATGTTGACTTGTCCCCGTTTCTTCTATAGATACTAGATCACATCTCATGTTTCTGAATGTTTGGAATGATTTGTTCACTCACACACAACTCAATACTCGCTCCAACACTGGGAATGTTGACTTGTCCCCGTTTCTTCTATAGATACTAGATCACATCTCATGTTTCTGAATGTTTGGAATGATTTGTTCACTCACACACAACTCAATACGAGCTCCAACACTGGGAATGTTGACTTGTCCCCGTTTCTTCTATAGATACTAGATCAGAGCTCATGTTTCTGAATGTTTGGAATGATTTGTTCACTCACACACAACTCAATACTCGCTCCAACACTGGGAATGTTGACTTGTCCCCGTTTCTTCTATAGATACTAGATCACATCTCATGTTTCTGAATGTTTGGAATGATTTGTTCACTCACACACAACTCAATACTCGCTCCAACACTGGGAATGTTGACTTGTCCCCGTTTCCTCTATAGATACTAGATCACATCTCATGTTTCTGAATGTTTGGAATGATTTGTTCACTCACACACAACTCAATACTCGCTCCAACACTGGGAATGTTGACTTGTCCCCGTTTCTTCTATAGATACTAGATCACATCTCATGTTTCTGAATGTTTGGAATGATTTGTTCACTCACACACAACTCAATACTCGCTCCAACACTGGGAATGTTGACTTGTCCCCGTTTCTTCTATAGATACTATATCACATCTCATGTTTCTGAATGTTTGGAATGATTTGTTCACTCACACACAACTCAATACTAGCTCCAACACTGGGAATGTTGACTTGTCCCCGTTTCTTCTATAGATACTAGATCACATCTCATGTTTCTGAATGTTTGGAATGACTTGTTCACTCACACACAACTCAATACTCGCTCCAACACTGGGAATGTTGACTTGTCCCCGTTTCTTCTGTAGATACTAGATCACATCTCATGTTTCTGAATGTTTGGAATGATTTGTTCACTCACACACAACTCAATACTAGCTCCAACACTGGGAATGTTGACTTGTCCCCGTTTCTTCTATAGATACTAGATCAGAGCTCATGTTTCTGAATGTTTGGAATGATTTGTTCACTCACACACAACTCAATACTCGCTCCAACACTGGGAATGTTGACTTGTCCCCGTTTCTTCTATAGATACTAGATCACATCTCATGTTTCTGAATGTTTGGAATGATTTGTTCACTCACACACAACTCAATACTCGCTCCAACACTGGGAATGTTGACTTGTCCCTGTTTCTTCTATAGATACTAGATCACATCTCATGTTTCTGAATGTTTGGAATGATTTGTTCACTCACACACAACTCAATACTCGCTCCAACACTGGGAATGTTGACTTGTCCCCGTTTCTTCTATAGATACTAGATCACATCTCATGTTTCTGAATGTTTGGAATGATTTGTTCACTCACACACAACTCAATACTAGCTCCAACACTGGGAATGTTGACTTGTCCCCGTTTCTTCTATAGATACTAGATCACATCTCATGTTTCTGAATGTTTGGAATGATTTGTTCACTCACATACAACTCAATACTCGCTCCAACACTGGGAATGTTGACTTGTCCCCGTTTCTTCTATAGATACTAGATCACATCTCATGTTTCTGAATGTTTGGAATGATTTGTTCACTCACACACAACTCAATACTCGCTCCAACACTGGGAATGTTGACTTGTCCCCGTTTCTTCTATAGATACTAGATCACATCTCATGTTTCTGAATGTTTGGAATGATTTGTTCACTCACACACAACTCAATACTCGCTCCAACACTGGGAATGTTGACTTGTCCCCGTTTCTTCTGTAGATACGAGATCACATCTCACGTTTCTGAATGTTTGGAATGATTTGTTCACTCACACACAACTCAATACTCGCTCCAACACTGGGAATGTTGACTTGTCCCCGTTTCTTCTATAGATACTAGATCACATCTCATGTTTCTGAATGTTTGGAATGATTTGTACACTCACACACAACTCAATACTCGCTCCAACACTGGGAATGTTGACTTGTCCCCGTTTCTTCTATAGATACTAGATCACATCTCATGTTTCTGAATGTTTGGAATGATTTGTTCACTCACACACAACTCAATACTAGCTCCAACACTGGGAATGTTGACTTGTCCCCGTTTCTTCTATAGATACTGGATCACATCTCATGTTTCTGAATGTTTGGAATGATTTGTTCACTCACACACAACTCAATACTCGCTCCAACACTGGGAATGTTGACTTGTCCCCGTTTCCTCTATAGATACTAGATCACATCTCATGTTTCTGAATGTTTGGAATGATTTGTTCACTCACACACAACTCAATACTAGCTCCAACACTGGGAATGTTGACTTGTCCCCGTTTCTTCTATGGATACTAGATCACATCTCATGTTTCTGAATGTTTGGAATGATTTGTTCACTCACACACAACTCAATACTCGCTCCAACACTGGGAATGTTGACTTGTCCCCGTTTCTTCTATAGATACTAGATCACATCTCATGTTTCTGAATGTTTGGAATGATTTGTACATTCACACACAACTCAATACTCGCTCCAACACTGGGAATGTTGACTTGTCCCCGTTTCTTCTATAGATACTAGATCACATCTCATGTTTCTGAATGTTTGGAATGATTTGTTCACTCACACACAACACAATACTCGCCCCAACTCTGGGAATGTTGACTTGTCCCCGTTTCTTCTATAGATACTAGATCACATCTCATGTTTCTGAATGTTTGGAATGATTTGTTCACTCACACACAACTCAATACTCGCTCCAACACTGGGAATGTTGACTTGTCCCCGTTTCTTCTATAGATACTAGATCACATCTCATGTTTCTGAATGTTTGGAATGATTTGTTCACTCACACACAACTCAATACTCGCTCCAACACTGGGAATGTTGACTTGTCCCCGTTTCTTCTATAGATACTAGATCACATCCCATGTTTCTGAATGTTTGGAATGATTTGTTCACTCACACACAACTCAATACTCGCTCCAACACTGGGAATGTTGACTTGTCCCCGTTTCTTCTATAGATACTAGATCACATCTCATGTTTTTAATGTTTGGAATGGTTTGTTCACTCACACACAACTCAATACTAGCTCCAACACTGGGAATGTTGACTTGTCCCCGTTTCCTCTATAGATACTAGATCACATCTCATGTTTCTGAATGTTTGGAATGATTTGTTCACTCACACACAACTCAATACTCGCTCCAACACTGGGAATGTTGACTTGTCCCCGTTTCTTCTATAGATACTAGATCACATCTCATGTTTCTGAATGTTTGGAATGATTTGTTCACTCACACACAACTCAATACTAGCTCCAACACTGGGAATGTTGACTTGTCCCAGTTTCTTCTGTAGATACTAGATCACATCTCATGTTTCTGAATGTTTGGAATGATTTGTTCACTCACACACAACTCAATACTCGCTGCAACACTGGGAATGTTGACTTGTCCCCGTTTCTTCTATAGATACTAGATCACATCTCATGTTTCTGAATGTTTGGAATGATTTGTTCACTCACACACACAACTCAATACTCGCTGCAACACTGGGAATGTTGACTTGTCCCCGTTTCTTCTATAGATACTAGATCACATCCCATGTTTCTGAATGTTTGGAATGATTTGTTCACTCACACACACAACTCAATACTCGCTGCAACACTGGGAATGTTGACTTGTCCCCGTTTCTTCTATAGATACTAGATCACATCTCATGTTTCTGAATGTTTGGAATGATTTGTTCACTCACACACAACTCAATACTAGCTCCAACACTGGGAATGTTGACTTGTCCCCGTTTCTTCTATAGATACTAGATCACATCTCATGTTTCTGAATGTTTGGAATGATTTGTTCACTCACACACAACTCAATACTCGCTCCAACACTGGGAATGTTGACTTGTCCCCGTTTCTTCTATAGATACTATATCACATCTCATGTTTCTGAATGTTTGGAATGATTTGTTCACTCACACACAACTCAATACTAGCTCCAACACTGGGAATGTTGACTTGTCCCCGTTTCTTCTATAGATACTAGATCACATCTCATGTTTCTGAATGTTTGGAATGACTTGTTCACTCACACACAACTCAATACTCGCTCCAACACTGGGAATGTTGACTTGTCCCCGTTTCTTCTGTAGATACTAGATCACATCTCATGTTTCTGAATGTTTGGAATGATTTGTTCACTCACACACAACTCAATACTAGCTCCAACACTGGGAATGTTGACTTGTCCCCGTTTCTTCTATAGATACTAGATCAGAGCTCATGTTTCTGAATGTTTGGAATGATTTGTTCACTCACACACAACTCAATACTCGCTCCAACACTGGGAATGTTGACTTGTCCCCGTTTCTTCTATAGATACTAGATCACATCTCATGTTTCTGAATGTTTGGAATGATTTGTTCACTCACACACAACTCAATACTCGCTCCAACACTGGGAATGTTGACTTGTCCCTGTTTCTTCTATAGATACTAGATCACATCTCATGTTTCTGAATGTTTGGAATGATTTGTTCACTCACACACAACTCAATACTCGCTCCAACACTGGGAATGTTGACTTGTCCCCGTTTCTTCTATAGATACTAGATCACATCTCATGTTTCTGAATGTTTGGAATGATTTGTTCACTCACACACAACTCAATACTAGCTCCAACACTGGGAATGTTGACTTGTCCCCGTTTCTTCTATAGATACTAGATCACATCTCATGTTTCTGAATGTTTGGAATGATTTGTTCACTCACATACAACTCAATACTCGCTCCAACACTGGGAATGTTGACTTGTCCCCGTTTCTTCTATAGATACTAGATCACATCTCATGTTTCTGAATGTTTGGAATGATTTGTTCACTCACACACAACTCAATACTCGCTCCAACACTGGGAATGTTGACTTGTCCCCGTTTCTTCTATAGATACTAGATCACATCTCATGTTTCTGAATGTTTGGAATGATTTGTTCACTCACACACAACTCAATACTCGCTCCAACACTGGGAATGTTGACTTGTCCCCGTTTCTTCTGTAGATACGAGATCACATCTCACGTTTCTGAATGTTTGGAATGATTTGTTCACTCACACACAACTCAATACTCGCTCCAACACTGGGAATGTTGACTTGTCCCCGTTTCTTCTATAGATACTAGATCACATCTCATGTTTCTGAATGTTTGGAATGATTTGTACACTCACACACAACTCAATACTCGCTCCAACACTGGGAATGTTGACTTGTCCCCGTTTCTTCTATAGATACTAGATCACATCTCATGTTTCTGAATGTTTGGAATGATTTGTTCACTCACACACAACTCAATACTAGCTCCAACACTGGGAATGTTGACTTGTCCCCGTTTCTTCTATAGATACTGGATCACATCTCATGTTTCTGAATGTTTGGAATGATTTGTTCACTCACACACAACTCAATACTCGCTCCAACACTGGGAATGTTGACTTGTCCCCGTTTCCTCTATAGATACTAGATCACATCTCATGTTTCTGAATGTTTGGAATGATTTGTTCACTCACACACAACTCAATACTAGCTCCAACACTGGGAATGTTGACTTGTCCCCGTTTCTTCTATGGATACTAGATCACATCTCATGTTTCTGAATGTTTGGAATGATTTGTTCACTCACACACAACTCAATACTCGCTCCAACACTGGGAATGTTGACTTGTCCCCGTTTCTTCTATAGATACTAGATCACATCTCATGTTTCTGAATGTTTGGAATGATTTGTACATTCACACACAACTCAATACTCGCTCCAACACTGGGAATGTTGACTTGTCCCCGTTTCTTCTATAGATACTAGATCACATCTCATGTTTCTGAATGTTTGGAATGATTTGTTCACTCACACACAACACAATACTCGCCCCAACTCTGGGAATGTTGACTTGTCCCCGTTTCTTCTATAGATACTAGATCACATCTCATGTTTCTGAATGTTTGGAATGATTTGTTCACTCACACACAACTCAATACTCGCTCCAACACTGGGAATGTTGACTTGTCCCCGTTTCTTCTATAGATACTAGATCACATCTCATGTTTCTGAATGTTTGGAATGATTTGTTCACTCACACACAACTCAATACTCGCTCCAACACTGGGAATGTTGACTTGTCCCCGTTTCTTCTATAGATACTAGATCACATCCCATGTTTCTGAATGTTTGGAATGATTTGTTCACTCACACACAACTCAATACTCGCTCCAACACTGGGAATGTTGACTTGTCCCCGTTTCTTCTATAGATACTAGATCACATCTCATGTTTTTAATGTTTGGAATGGTTTGTTCACTCACACACAACTCAATACTAGCTCCAACACTGGGAATGTTGACTTGTCCCCGTTTCCTCTATAGATACTAGATCACATCTCATGTTTCTGAATGTTTGGAATGATTTGTTCACTCACACACAACTCAATACTCGCTCCAACACTGGGAATGTTGACTTGTCCCCGTTTCTTCTATAGATACTAGATCACATCTCATGTTTCTGAATGTTTGGAATGATTTGTTCACTCACACACAACTCAATACTAGCTCCAACACTGGGAATGTTGACTTGTCCCAGTTTCTTCTGTAGATACTAGATCACATCTCATGTTTCTGAATGTTTGGAATGATTTGTTCACTCACACACAACTCAATACTCGCTGCAACACTGGGAATGTTGACTTGTCCCCGTTTCTTCTATAGATACTAGATCACATCTCATGTTTCTGAATGTTTGGAATGATTTGTTCACTCACACACACAACTCAATACTCGCTGCAACACTGGGAATGTTGACTTGTCCCCGTTTCTTCTATAGATACTAGATCACATCCCATGTTTCTGAATGTTTGGAATGATTTGTTCACTCACACACACAACTCAATACTCGCTGCAACACTGGGAATGTTGACTTGTCCCCGTTTCTTCTATAGATACTAGATCACATCTCATGTTTCTGAATGTTTGGAATGATTTGTTCACTCACACACAACTCAATACTAGCTCCAACACTGGGAATGTTGACTTGTCCCCGTTTCTTCTATAGATACTAGATCACATCTCATGTTTCTGAATGTTTGGAATGATTTGTTCACTCACACACAACTCAATACATGCTCCAACACTGGGAATGTTGACTTGTCCCCGTTTCTTCTATAGATACTAGATCACATCTCATGTTTCTGAATGTTTGGAATGATTTGTACACTCACACACAACTCAATACTCGCTCCAACACTGGGAATGTTGACTTGTCCCCGTTTCCTCTACAGATACTAGATCACATCTCATGTTTCTGAATGTTTGGAATGATTTGTACACTCACACACAACTCAATACTAGCTCCAACACTGGGAATGTTGACTTGTCCCCGTTTCTTCTATAGATACTAGATCACATCTCATGTTTCTGAATGTTTGGAATGATTTGTACACTCACACACAACTCAATACTAGCTCCAACACTGGGAATGTTGACTTGTCCCCGTTTCTTCTATAGATACTAGATCACATCTCATGTTTCTGAATGTTTGGAATGATTTGTTCACTCACACACAACTCAATACTCGCTCCAACACTGGGAATGTTGACTTGTCCCCGTTTCTTCTATAGATACTAGATCACATCTCATGTTTCTGAATGTTTGGAATGATTTGTTCACTCACACACAACTCAATACTAGCTCCAACACTGGGAATGTTGACTTGTCCCCGTTTCTTCTATAGATACTAGATCACATCTCATGTTTTTAATGTTTGGAATGGTTTGTTCACTCACACACAACTCAATACTAGCTCCAACACTGGGAATGTTGACTTGTCCCCGTTTCCTCTATAGATACTAGATCACATTTCATGTTTCTGAATGTTTGGAATGATTTGTTCACTCACACACAACTCAATACTCGCTCCAACACTGGGAATGTTGACTTGTCCCCGTTTCCTCTATAGATACTAGATCACATTTCATGTTTCTGAATGTTTGGAATGATTTGTTCACTCACACACAACTCAATACTCGCTCCAACACTGGGAATGTTGACTTGTCCCCGTTTCTTCTATAGATACTAGATCACATCTCATGTTTCTGAATGTTTGGAATGATTTGTTCACTCACACACACAACTCAATACTCGCTGCAACACTGGGAATGTTGACTTGTCCCCGTTTCTTCTATAGATACTAGATCACATCTCATGTTTTTAATGTTTGGAATGGTTTGTTCACTCACACACAACTCAATACTAGCTCCAACACTGGGAATGTTGACTTGTCCCCGTTTCCTCTTTCGATACTAGATCACATTTCATGTTTCTGAATGTTTGGAATGATTTGTTCACTCACACACAACTCAATACTCGCTCCAACACTGGGAATGTTGACTTGTCCCCGTTTCTTCTATAGATACTAGATCAGAGCTCATGTTTCTGAATGTTTGGAATGATTTGTTCACTCACACACAACTCAATACTCGCTCCAACACTGGGAATGTTGACTTGTCCCCGTTTCTTCTATAGATACTAGATCACATCTCATGTTTCTGAATGTTTGGAATGATTTGTTCACTCACACACAACTCAATACTCGCTCCAACACTGGGAATGTTGACTTGTCCCCGTTTCTTCTATAGATACTAGATCACATCTCATGTTTCTGAATGTTTGGAATGATTTGTTCACTCACACACAACTCAATACGAGCTCCAACACTGGGAATGTTGACTTGTCCCCGTTTCTTCTATAGATACTAGATCAGAGCTCATGTTTCTGAATGTTTGGAATGATTTGTTCACTCACACACAACTCAATACTCGCTCCAACACTGGGAATGTTGACTTGTCCCCGTTTCTTCTATAGATACTAGATCACATCTCATGTTTCTGAATGTTTGGAATGATTTGTTCACTCACACACAACTCAATACTCGCTCCAACACTGGGAATGTTGACTTGTCCCCGTTTCCTCTATAGATACTAGATCACATCTCATGTTTCTGAATGTTTGGAATGATTTGTTCACTCACACACAACTCAATACTCGCTCCAACACTGGGAATGTTGACTTGTCCCCGTTTCTTCTATAGATACTAGATCACATCTCATGTTTCTGAATGTTTGGAATGATTTGTTCACTCACACACAACTCAATACTCGCTCCAACACTGGGAATGTTGACTTGTCCCCGTTTCTTCTATAGATACTATATCACATCTCATGTTTCTGAATGTTTGGAATGATTTGTTCACTCACACACAACTCAATACTAGCTCCAACACTGGGAATGTTGACTTGTCCCCGTTTCTTCTATAGATACTAGATCACATCTCATGTTTCTGAATGTTTGGAATGACTTGTTCACTCACACACAACTCAATACTCGCTCCAACACTGGGAATGTTGACTTGTCCCCGTTTCTTCTGTAGATACTAGATCACATCTCATGTTTCTGAATGTTTGGAATGATTTGTTCACTCACACACAACTCAATACTAGCTCCAACACTGGGAATGTTGACTTGTCCCCGTTTCTTCTATAGATACTAGATCAGAGCTCATGTTTCTGAATGTTTGGAATGATTTGTTCACTCACACACAACTCAATACTCGCTCCAACACTGGGAATGTTGACTTGTCCCCGTTTCTTCTATAGATACTAGATCACATCTCATGTTTCTGAATGTTTGGAATGATTTGTTCACTCACACACAACTCAATACTCGCTCCAACACTGGGAATGTTGACTTGTCCCTGTTTCTTCTACAGATACTAGATCACATCTCATGTTTCTGAATGTTTGGAATGATTTGTTCACTCACACACAACTCAATACTCGCTCCAACACTGGGAATGTTGACTTGTCCCCGTTTCTTCTATAGATACTAGATCACATCTCATGTTTCTGAATGTTTGGAATGATTTGTTCACTCACACACAACTCAATACTAGCTCCAACACTGGGAATGTTGACTTGTCCCCGTTTCTTCTATAGATACTAGATCACATCTCATGTTTCTGAATGTTTGGAATGATTTGTTCACTCACATACAACTCAATACTCGCTCCAACACTGGGAATGTTGACTTGTCCCCGTTTCTTCTATAGATACTAGATCACATCTCATGTTTCTGAATGTTTGGAATGATTTGTTCACTCACACACAACTCAATACTCGCTCCAACACTGGGAATGTTGACTTGTCCCCGTTTCTTCTATAGATACTAGATCACATCTCATGTTTCTGAATGTTTGGAATGATTTGTTCACTCACACACAACTCAATACTCGCTCCAACACTGGGAATGTTGACTTGTCCCCGTTTCTTCTGTAGATACGAGATCACATCTCACGTTTCTGAATGTTTGGAATGATTTGTTCACTCACACACAACTCAATACTC
The DNA here is from genome assembly GCF_052327205.1 of Somniosus microcephalus. Taxonomy (NCBI): domain Eukaryota; kingdom Metazoa; phylum Chordata; class Chondrichthyes; order Squaliformes; family Somniosidae; genus Somniosus; species Somniosus microcephalus. The sequence goes on along the minus strand of NW_028225330.1, from coordinate 82,721 downwards.
GCTCCAACACTGGGAATGTTGACTTGTCCCCGTTTCTTCTATAGATACTAGATCACATCTCATGTTTCTGAATGTTTGGAATGATTTGTACACTCACACACAACTCAATACTCGCTCCAACACTGGGAATGTTGACTTGTCCCCGTTTCTTCTATAGATACTAGATCACATCTCATGTTTCTGAATGTTTGGAATGATTTGTTCACTCACACACAACTCAATACTAGCTCCAACACTGGGAATGTTGACTTGTCCCCGTTTCTTCTATAGATACTGGATCACATCTCATGTTTCTGAATGTTTGGAATGATTTGTTCACTCACACACAACTCAATACTCGCTCCAACACTGGGAATGTTGACTTGTCCCCGTTTCCTCTATAGATACTAGATCACATCTCATGTTTCTGAATGTTTGGAATGATTTGTTCACTCACACACAACTCAATACTAGCTCCAACACTGGGAATGTTGACTTGTCCCCGTTTCTTCTATGGATACTAGATCACATCTCATGTTTCTGAATGTTTGGAATGATTTGTTCACTCACACACAACTCAATACTCGCTCCAACACTGGGAATGTTGACTTGTCCCCGTTTCTTCTATAGATACTAGATCACATCTCATGTTTCTGAATGTTTGGAATGATTTGTACATTCACACACAACTCAATACTCGCTCCAACACTGGGAATGTTGACTTGTCCCCGTTTCTTCTATAGATACTAGATCACATCTCATGTTTCTGAATGTTTGGAATGATTTGTTCACTCACACACAACACAATACTCGCCCCAACTCTGGGAATGTTGACTTGTCCCCGTTTCTTCTATAGATACTAGATCACATCTCATGTTTCTGAATGTTTGGAATGATTTGTTCACTCACACACAACTCAATACTCGCTCCAACACTGGGAATGTTGACTTGTCCCCGTTTCTTCTATAGATACTAGATCACATCTCATGTTTCTGAATGTTTGGAATGATTTGTTCACTCACACACAACTCAATACTCGCTCCAACACTAGGAATGTTGACTTGTCCCCGTTTCTTCTATAGATACTAGATCACATCCCATGTTTCTGAATGTTTGGAATGATTTGTTCACTCACACACAACTCAATACTCGCTCCAACACTGGGAATGTTGACTTGTCCCCGTTTCTTCTATAGATACTAGATCACATCTCATGTTTTTAATGTTTGGAATGGTTTGTTCACTCACACACAACTCAATACTAGCTCCAACACTGGGAATGTTGACTTGTCCCCGTTTCTTCTATAGATACTAGATCACATCTCATGTTTTTAATGTTTGGAATGGTTTGTTCACTCACACACAACTCAATACTTGCTCCAACACTGGGAATGTTGACTTGTCCCCGTTTCCTCTATAGATACTAGATCACATCTCATGTTTCTGAATGTTTGGAATGATTTGTTCACACACACACAACACAATACTAGCTCCAACACTGGGAATGTTGACTTGTCCCCGTTTCTTCTATAGATACTATATCACATCTCATGTTTCTGAATGTTTGGAATGATTTGTTCACTCACACACAACTCAATACTAGCTCCAACACTGGGAATGTTGACTTGTCCCCGTTTCTTCTATAGATACTAGATCACATCTCATGTTTCTGAATGTTTGGAATGACTTGTTCACTCACACACAACTCAATACTCGCTCCAACACTGGGAATGTTGACTTGTCCCCGTTTCTTCTGTAGATACTAGATCACATCTCATGTTTCTGAATGTTTGGAATGATTTGTTCACTCACACACAACTCAATACTAGCTCCAACACTGGGAATGTTGACTTGTCCCCGTTTCTTCTATAGATACTAGATCAGAGCTCATGTTTCTGAATGTTTGGAATGATTTGTTCACTCACACACAACTCAATACTCGCTCCAACACTGGGAATGTTGACTTGTCCCCGTTTCTTCTATAGATACTAGATCACATCTCATGTTTCTGAATGTTTGGAATGATTTGTTCACTCACACACAACTCAATACTCGCTCCAACACTGGGAATGTTGACTTGTCCCCGTTTCTTCTGTAGATACGAGATCACATCTCACGTTTCTGAATGTTTGGAATGATTTGTTCACTCACACACAACTCAATACTCGCTCCAACACTGGGAATGTTGACTTGTCCCCGTTTCTTCTATAGATACTAGATCACATCTCATGTTTCTGAATGTTTGGAATGATTTGTACACTCACACACAACTCAATACTCGCTCCAACACTGGGAATGTTGACTTGTCCCCGTTTCTTCTATAGATACTAGATCACATCTCATGTTTCTGAATGTTTGGAATGATTTGTTCACTCACACACAACTCAATACTAGCTCCAACACTGGGAATGTTGACTTGTCCCCGTTTCTTCTATAGATACTGGATCACATCTCATGTTTCTGAATGTTTGGAATGATTTGTTCACTCACACACAACTCAATACTCGCTCCAACACTGGGAATGTTGACTTGTCCCCGTTTCCTCTATAGATACTAGATCACATCTCATGTTTCTGAATGTTTGGAATGATTTGTTCACTCACACACAACTCAATACTAGCTCCAACACTGGGAATGTTGACTTGTCCCCGTTTCTTCTATGGATACTAGATCACATCTCATGTTTCTGAATGTTTGGAATGATTTGTTCACTCACACACAACTCAATACTCGCTCCAACACTGGGAATGTTGACTTGTCCCCGTTTCTTCTATAGATACTAGATCACATCTCATGTTTCTGAATGTTTGGAATGATTTGTACATTCACACACAACTCAATACTCGCTCCAACACTGGGAATGTTGACTTGTCCCCGTTTCTTCTATAGATACTAGATCACATCTCATGTTTCTGAATGTTTGGAATGATTTGTTCACTCACACACAACACAATACTCGCCCCAACTCTGGGAATGTTGACTTGTCCCCGTTTCTTCTATAGATACTAGATCACATCTCATGTTTCTGAATGTTTGGAATGATTTGTTCACTCACACACAACTCAATACTCGCTCCAACACTGGGAATGTTGACTTGTCCCCGTTTCTTCTATAGATACTAGATCACATCTCATGTTTCTGAATGTTTGGAATGATTTGTTCACTCACACACAACTCAATACTCGCTCCAACACTAGGAATGTTGACTTGTCCCCGTTTCTTCTATAGATACTAGATCACATCCCATGTTTCTGAATGTTTGGAATGATTTGTTCACTCACACACAACTCAATACTCGCTCCAACACTGGGAATGTTGACTTGTCCCCGTTTCTTCTATAGATACTAGATCACATCTCATGTTTTTAATGTTTGGAATGGTTTGTTCACTCACACACAACTCAATACTAGCTCCAACACTGGGAATGTTGACTTGTCCCCGTTTCTTCTATAGATACTAGATCACATCTCATGTTTTTAATGTTTGGAATGGTTTGTTCACTCACACACAACTCAATACTTGCTCCAACACTGGGAATGTTGACTTGTCCCCGTTTCCTCTATAGATACTAGATCACATCTCATGTTTCTGAATGTTTGGAATGATTTGTTCACACACACACAACACAATACTAGCTCCAACACTGGGAATGTTGACTTGTCCCCGTTTCCTCTATAGATACTAGATCACATTTCATGTTTCTGAATGTTTGGAATGATTTGTTCACTCACACACAACTCAATACATGCTCCAACACTGGGAATGTTGACTTGTCCCCGTTTCTTCTATAGATACTAGATCACATCTCATGTTTCTGAATGTTTGGAATGATTTGTTCACTCACACACAACTCAATACATGCTCCAACACTGGGAATGTTGACTTGTCCCCGTTTCTTCTATAGATACTAGATCACATTTCATGTTTCTGAATGTTTGGAATGATTTGTTCACTCACACACAACTCAATACTCGCTCCAACACTGGGAATGTTGACTTGTCCCAGTTTCCTCTACAGATACTAGATCACATCTCATGTTTCTGAATGTTTGGAATGATTTGTTCACTCACACACACAACTCAATACTCGCTCCAACACTGGGAATGTTGACTTGTCCCCGTTTCTTCTATAGATACTAGATCACATCTCATGTTTCTGAATGTTTGGAATGATTTGCACACTCACACACACAATACTAGCTCCAACACTGGGAATGTTGACTTGTCCCCGTTTCTTCTATAGATACTAGATCACATCTCATGTTTCTGAATGTTTGGAATGATTTGTTCACTCACACACAACTCAATACTCGCTCCAACACTGGGAATGTTGACTTGTCCCCGTTTCTTCTATAGATACTAGATCACATCTCATGTTTCTGAATGTTTGGAATGGTTTGTTCACTCACACACAACTCAATACTAGCTCCAACACTGGGAATGTTGACTTGTCCCCGTTTCCTCTATAGATACGAGATCACATTTCATGTTTCTGAATGTTTGGAATGATTTGTTCACTCACACACAACTCAATACTCGCTCCAACACTGGGAATGTTGACTTGTCCCCGTTTCTTCTATAGATACCACATCACATCTCATGTTTCTGAATGTTTGGAATGATTTGTTCACTCACACACAACTCAATACTTGCTCCAACACTGGGAATGTTGACTTGTCCCCGTTTCTTCTTTCGATACTAGATCACATCTCATGTTTTTAATGTTTGGAATGGTTTGTTCACTCACACACAACTCAATACTAGCTCCAACACTGGGAATGTTGACTTGTCCCCGTTTCCTCTATAGATACTGGATCACATCTCATGTTTCTGAATGTTTGGAATGATTTGTTCACTCACACACAACTCAATACTCGCTCCAACACTGGGAATGTTGACTTGTCCCCGTTTCTTCTATAGATACTAGATCACATTTCATGTTTCTGAATGTTTGGAATGACTTGTTCACTCACACACAACTCAATACTCGCTCCAACACTGGGAATGTTGACTTGTCCCCGTTTCTTCTATAGATACTAGATCACATCTCATGTTTCTGAATGTTTGGAATGATTTGTTCACACACACACACAACTCAATACTAGCTCCAACACTGGGAATGTTGACTTGTCCCCGTTTCCTCTATAGATACTGGATCACATCTCATGTTTCTGAATGTTTGGAATGATTTGTTCACTCACACACAACTCAATACTCGCTCCAACACTGGGAATGTTGACTTGTCCCCGGTTCTTTTAATAAACAAATGAATTTGTCTCACTATTTCAAATCCTCTTTCCTTTTTCTTGCTAATACCTTTTTCACTATTTCTTAAATCTTCTGTTTCAACTCCAGCATTTTTATTAATTCCGCTCTCTAGTCTGAGATCCGGATATTTCCCACTCTCCAGTCACATCCCGATACCCTCCCACTGCTCCATTCACCTTTTCTGTAAAACCATTAATGTTGGTCGGTACAGATCGCGGCCGTCCCTTCCAACTGAACTCACCCTCGTGCCCCAAGAACGTGAACACTTCCCTCCTGCTCCAGCCCTCAGCCACACATTGACTAGCCTCATATTACCCGTCTTAAGCAGCTCAGTGCAAAACAATCCGGAGATCAACAGCTTGAGGCCTGGTTTCTTAGTTTAGTGCCTCAGTCTCAATAGTCCCTCTATAAATGTATTTCTATCCGTGTTACTGGCTCTGACCATTGGCTATTTTCTGCTCTCCTTTCCTGCCCAGAGGTGGTCCCACCAGTCAAGGATGTTCTTCCCTCAGCACCAGGGAGGTAACTAACCATTCAGGACCTGCTCAGGGCTACAGAAGAGGTTGTTTATTCCCCCGACTATACAATCTGACACCAGTCCCGCTCTCCTATTCCTGGGCCCCACCTGCCTCTCACTCTCGCCCCGCTGGGTGGCCTCCTGCTCTCTGGGGCCACACTGTTTGCTCAAGAATATGGTCCGGAGTCACTGTCTCTCTCCACCTTACAGTCCCCAATACCAGGTATCTATTGGACAGTTCCAGTACTCAGGGGCTCCCTCCACCTGTGACTGTGATCCTCAGTCACTGTCTCTCTCCACCTTACAGTCCCCAATACCAGGTATCTATTGGACAGTTCCAGTACTCAGGGGCTCCTCCACCTGTGACTGTGATCCTCAGTCACTGTCTCTCTCCACCTTACAGTCTCCAATACCAGGTATCTATTGGACAGTTCCAGTACTCAGGGGCTCCCTCCACCTGTGACTGTGATCCTCTGAGTCACTGTCTCTCTCCACCTTACAGTCTCCAATACCAGGTATCTATTGGACAGTTCCAGTACTCAGGGGCTCCCTCCACCTGTGACTGTGATCCTCTGAGTCACTGTCTCTCTCCACCTTACAGTCCCCAATACCAGGTATCTATTGGACAGTTTCAGTACTCAGGGGCTTCCTCCACCTGTGACTGCGATCCTCTGAGTCACTGTCTCTCTCCACCTTACAGTCCCCAATACCAGGTATCTATTGGACAGTTCCAGTACTCAGGGGCTCCCTCCACCTGTGACTGTGATCCTCAGTCACTGTCTCTCTCCACCTTACAGTCCCCAATACCAGGTATCTATTGGACAGTTCCAGTACTCAGGGGCTCCCTCCACCTGTGACTGTGATCCTCAGTCACTGTCTCTCTCCACCTTACAGACCCCAATACCAGGTATCTATTGGACAGTTCCAGTACTCAGGGGCTCCCTCCACCTGTGACTGCGGTGTCCCTCTAGATGGTCACTCACTTCCCTCTTTGTACACAGCCCCTGTCCTGTTCCCTCGACCTGTGAGAGCTGAAGGTTCAGGCAATAGATCTGGACCTTTTGTCGGGGCAGAAGTTGTATTTAAAGAGTTTTGTGAGCCTACCTGTGTCCATTCTCATTCTTCTTGAAGATGTTGGATCTTCTCCCCTGTCTGGACCTTCAGCCATGGTGGTGACAGGCGTTCCCAGGTTCTGATGCTCTGTAACAAATATAGCATTAATGGAGGGCTAGACAGAAATATTAATGAGAAGGAGAACGTTGCCTTGTTAACATGATATCAAGTCCCTCCTCCCCCATCAGTACAGCAGCTGGTAGCTCTGGGATCTCAGAAAACACCATGAATGTACAACTGGTGGATGTGACTGCTGTTTTACAATCAGAATCCTCCATTTGTGTTTGAGCCCGCACACGTGCGTCCATTGAAACTATCAATCAGCGGCCTTTCCTTTCCCCACTGTGGAAATGCAAAAGCGATTCAGTTAATTCAGTACCAGTTTGAGTCTTTGTAAAATTCAGTACTTTGCTGTTTCACTAACGCTGCCACTAGTGGAATAAACACACAACAGCAACAGAGGGGCAAGGAGAATGTGTGAGAAATGATTAGTGGTAACATAATAGGGAACACTAACGCCTTTTATAAACATATAGTGAAAGAATAGTCCAAGGAAAGGTGGGGCCGATTAAGGACCAAAAAGGCAACCATCTTGTGGAAGCAGAGGGCGTGGCTGAGGTACTAAATTAACACTTTGCATCCGTATTCACTAAAGGAGAGGATGCTGCCAATCGTACAGTAAAGGAGGAGGTGGTAGAGAAATTGGACGATGAACTAAAACGGTTGGCAGGGCTCAAAGTAGAAATGTCACCCGCTCTGCCACAATCTTCCAATCCTTGGATATGGGAAAGGTGCCAGAGGACTGGAGGGCTGCAAACATTACTTCCCTGATCAATAAAGGAGAGTGTGATGAACCAACTAACTACAGGCGACTCAGCTTAACATCGGTGTTGAGGAAACTCCTCGGGACAACATTTCCGAAACAAAATTAACTGTCACTTGGAAGAACAGACAAAATGGATTTTTTGTAAAGGCAAATCAAACCTGGCTGACTTGAATGAGCTAATGGATGAAATTGGTTCTTTACCCTAACACACGGAACAGCCATGGGGACCAAATTCGCACCCCAATATGCCAACATCTTCATGCACAAGTTCGAGCAAGACTTCTTCACTGCACAGGACCTCCAACCAATGCTATACACCAGATACATAGATGACATTTTCTTCCTATGGACCCATGGCGGAGAATCACTGAAAAGACGACACGATAACATCAACAAGTTCCATCCCACCATCAAACTCACCATGGACTACTCCTCAGAATCGGTTTCATTCTTGGACACACTAATCTCCATCAAAGACGGACACCTCAGCACTTCACTCTCCTGCAAGCCCACGGACAACCTCATGATGCTCCACTTCTCCAGCTTCCACCCTAACCACGTTAAAGAAGCCATCCCCTATGGACAAGCCGTGCAAATACACAGGATCTGCTCAGGCGAGGAGGAATGCGATGGACACCTACAGACGCTGAAAGATGCCCTCGTAAGAATGGGATATGGCACTCAACTTGTCGATTGACAGTTCCGACGGGCCACAGCGAAAAATCGCATAGACCTCCTCAGAAGACAAACACGGGACACAACCAACAGAGTACCCTTCGTCGTCCAATACTTCCCCAGAGCAGAGAAACTACGCCATGTTCTTCGCAGCCTTCAACATGTCATCAATGACGATGAACACCTCGCTAAGGCCATCCCCACGCCTCCACTACTCGCCTTCAAACAGCCGCCTAACCTCAAACAGACCATCGTTCGCAGCAAATTACCCAGCTTTCAGGAGAACAGCGACCACGACACCACACAACCCTGCCACGGCAGCCTCTGCAAGACATGCCAGATCATCAACACAGATACCATCATCACACGTGAGGACACCACCCACCAGGTACATGGTACATACTCATGTGACTCGGCCAACGTTGTCTACCTCATACGTTGCAGGAAAGGATGCCCCGGAGCATGGTACATTGGCGAGACCATGCAGACACTGCGACAACGGATGAACGGACACTGCACAACAATCGCCAGGCAGGAGTGTTCCCTCCCAGTTGGGGAACACGTCAGCAGTCAAGGACATTCAGCCTCCGATCTTCGGGTAAGCATTCTCCAAGGCGGCCTTCGAGACACACAACAACGCAAAATCGTCGAGCAGGAACTGATAGCCAAGTTCCGCACTCATGAGGACGGCCTCAACCGGGATCTTGGGTTCATGTCACACTACATGTAACCCCACATGATGTAGGGTCATCCAGACTCGAGTCGTCGTTGGCTTGTTCCCTCTACACAGATGCAGCCGGACCTGCTGCGATTTCCAGCAAAAAAAGTCTTTTGTCTGTTTTTTGTTTTTCATACAGACCCCAGCATCTGCAACATTTGACCCCTTGTGACCCCACCTCATTGTTCTTTGATGTAATGTTTTCCTGACTGACCTGTTTGGACACCATTCACACCTTTGATCGCTGTGATTCTCTCTATGCCGAGGTGTGATAAATGGCAGTTAGAAAGATTACCTGTAATCATCTGGCATTATTCTCTGACTATATAAGCTGTGTCTATATGCATCTCTCCACTTCACCTGACGAAGGAGCAGTGCGCCGAAAGCTTGTGATTTCAAATAAAGCTGTTGGACTATAACCTGGTGTTGTGTGACTTCTTACAACAAAATTGGAGCCAATGATATTAAAGGAGCAGTGGCAGCGTGGATACTAAATTGGTGAAGGGACAGAAAACAGACAGTAGTTGTGAACCGATATTGTTCACACTGGAGGGAAGTTTACAGTGTCCCCAGGGGGCGGGATTAGGACCACTGCTCTTTGATTTATTTCAGTGACATGGACTTAGGTATACAGGGCATAGTTTAAAAGTTTGTCGATGACACGAATCTCGGAAAAGTCGTAAACCATGAGGACAGCAGAAGACTTCAGGAGGAAATAGAGACACTGGTGAAATGGGCAGACACATGGCAGGTGAAATTTAATGCAGAGAAGTGTGAAATGCTGCATTTTTGAAGGAAGAATGAGGCGATGCAATTTAAACCAACTGGTACAATTTAAAGGGGTTGCAGGAACAGTAAAACTTGGGGGTATAGATACAGAAATCTTTGATGGTGACAGGACAGGATGATAAGGCTTTTAGAAACTTATATGGGAGCATTGGCTTTACAATTAGAGGCACAGGAACATCGGAACAGGAGTAGGCCACTCATTCACTCCAGCTTGTTCCTCCATTCAATTCGATCATGACTGAGCTGTATCTTAACTCCATCTCCCCGCCTTGGTTCCATATCCCTAAATACCATTGCCTAACACAAATCTATCAATGACAGTTCCGTCATTTTCAATTGACCGAACCTCAACAGCTTCTTGAGGGCGAGTGTTCCAGATTTCCACTACACTGTGTCTGAAGAAATGCTTTGTAACATCACCCCTGAACGGCCTCGCTCTGCGGTTAAGGTTACGTGGACCCCTCGTTCTCTCTGCCCATCCACAGTTCCTAACTTCTAACATCACCCCTGAACGGCCTCGCTCTGCGGTTAAGGTTACGTGGACCCCTCGTTCTCTCTGCCCATCCACAGTTCCTAACTTCTAACATCACCCCTGAACGGCCTCGCTCTGCGGTTAAGGTTACGTGGACCCCTCATTCTCTCTGCCCATCCACAGTTCCTAACTTCTAACATCACCCCTGAACGGCCTCGCTCTGCGGTTAAGGTTACGTGGACCCCTCGTTCTCTCTGCCCATCCACAGTTCCTAACTTCTAACCATTTAGAACATTCTCTGATCGATTCTTTTTAGGTCCAACGTGAATGAGCTCATTTCTTTCTGAAGTGAGGGGAGTGCGACAAACTCGCTCAATCCACTCCAGGAGGGTGGGTTCTCCGGCGTTCTGAATGTTATTTAATATTGGTGTCACGAGTCTAACGCCCTCGAACGTCTATGTGGACGCGGTGTCAAGATGTAATGAGAGTGGGAGGAGGCTCCCGTGGAGTATAAACACAGCATAGACCACTAGAGCCGAATGGACTGTTTCTCTGCTGCAGTTTCGATGTAAATCTAATCTGCCCCGAACTGTCACAAACTCCAATCTCTGTGACTGTGACCATGGTGTGTAACCCTTCCTTGTCCAGTCAATATAGTCTCATCTGGCATCCTTTTCCATGTCATGGCCTCCATTGTCCATCCCATAAAACTGTTCTTTAATTCGCTAATGGCATCTGGCATCGCTGGCAAGGCCAGCATTTATTGCCCATCCCTAGTTGTCCTCGAGAAGGTGGTGGTGAGCCACCTTCTTGAACCGCTGCAGTCCGTGTGGTGAAGGTACTCCCACAGTGCTGTCAGGGAGGGCGTTCCAGGATTTTGACCCAGTGATGATGAAGGATTGGCGATATACTTCCAAGTCAGGTAGGTGTGTGACTCGGAGGGGAACTTGGAGGTGGTGGTATTCCCATACACCTGCTGCCCTTGTCCTGCTAGGTGGGAGAGGTTGCGGGTTTGGGAGGTGCTGCCGAAGAAGCCTTGGCGAGTTGCTGCAGTGCATCTTGTAGATGGTACACACTACAGCCACGGTACGCCGATGGTGGAGGGAGTGAATGTTTAAGGTGGTGGACGGGGTGCCAATCAATAGGCTGCTTTGTCCTGGATGGTGTCGAGCTTCTTGAGTGTTGTTGGAGCTGCACTCATCCAGGCAAGTGGAGAATATTCCATCACACTCCTGACTTGTGCCTTGTAGATGGTGGAAAGGCTTTGGGGAGTCAGAAGGTGAGACACGCGCCACAGAATTCCTAGCCTCTGACCTGCTCTTGTTGCCACAGTATTTATGTGGCTAGTCCAGTTAAGTTTCTGGTCAATGCTAACCCCCAGGATGTTGATGGTGGGGGATTCGGTGATGAAAATGCCATTGAATGTCAAGGGGAGGCGGTTAGACTCTTGCTTGTTGGAGATAATCATTGCCTGGCACTTGTGTGGTGCGAACATTACCTGCCACTTATCAGCCCAGACCTGAACGTCAGCCAGGTCTTGTTGCATGCGGGCATGGACTGCTTCATTGTCTGAGGAGTTGTGAATGGCGCTGAACACACTGCAGTCATCAGCGAACATCCCCATTTCTGACCTTATGTTGGAGGGAAGGACGTTGATGAACCAGCTGAAGATGGTTGGGCCTAGGACACTGCCCTAGGGAACTCCTGCCTCGATGTCCTGGGGCTGTGATGATTGACCTCCAACCACCACAGCCATCTTCCTTTGTGCTAGGTATGACTCCAGCCAGTGGTGAGTTTTCCCCCTGATTCCCATTTACTTCAGTTTTACTAGGGCTCCTTGATGCCACAGTTGGTCAAATGCTGCCTTGATGTCAAGGGCAGTCACTCTCACCTCACCTCTGGAATTCAGCTCCTTTGTCCATGTTTGGACCAAGGTTGTAATGAGGTCGGGAGCCAAGTGGTCCTGGTGGAACCCAAACTTGGCATCATTGAGCAGGTTATTGGTGAGTAAGTGCCGCTTGATAGCACTGTCGACGACACCATCCATCACTTTGCTGATCATTGAGGGTAGACTGATGGGGCGGTAATTGGCCAGGTTGGATTTGTCCTGCTTTTTGTGGACAGGACATACCTGGGCAGTTTTCCACATTGTCGGATAGATGCCAGTGTTGTAGCTGTACTGGAACAGCTTGGCTAGAGGCGTGACTAGTTCTGGAGCACAAGTCTTCAGCACGATAGCTGGGATGTTGTCGGGGCCCATATCCTTTGCTGTATCCAGTGCAGTCAGCCATTTCTTGATATCATGTGCAAACAGTATGTTTAAATCTGAGACACTGATTGGGACAGGGAGGGAACAGAATTCCTGGCAGGGGCCAAAGACCATGTCTTTGGTCTTCGCAATGTTTAATTGGAGAAATGTGTAGCTCATCACAGATGGACGTCGGACAAGCAGCGTGAGAAAGCAGAGTCAGTGGAGGGTTCGAGAGAGCTGGTGGAGATGTGGAGCAGAGTGTCGTCAGGGTACATGTGAAAGCTGACCACTTGTCTTCGGCTGTCTCCAAGGGGTAGCACGTAGATGAGAAATAGGAGGGGGCGAGGATAGATCCATGGGGAACTCCAGAGGGAACAGTGCGGGAGCGGGAAGAGAAGCCATTGATGGAGATTCTCTGGCTACGACTGGATGGGTAAAAGTGGAGCCAAGTGAGGACAGACCCACTGAGCTGGACAACGGGGGTGAGGCGTTGGAGGATGTCGTGCTCGACCGTGTCAAAGACGGCAGAGGTCGAGAAGAATGAGGAGGGATGGTTTACCATGGTCACAGTCTCATAATGTGACGACTGGGACTTTGGTTGCTGCCATTTCAGTGCTGTGGCAGGAGCAGAAACCCGATTGGAGAGATTCAAACATGAGGCTGTGAAAAAGATGGGCAGAAATTCGGGAGGCGGCAAAACATTGAGGAAAGGGAGGCTGGAGATGGAGATGCTCCTGCCTGACTCTTCACCCACGTGTCAAACGGGACGAGTCTCTGATCAAACCCTCCTCTGTGAAATACACAAACCTTATTTGTGATTCAATGTTATAGAAACAGTTAAATTCATTTCACTTTTACAGAATATTCCACGGACTCTGGCTGGGCGACTGGAATCTCCCAGTTCCACCGGAGCAGTTTGCTTGTATCAGGCTACAGAGTTAGAGCAAAGCTTCTGATGTTCTCTTTATACCAAACTGTCTCAGAAAATGCAGCATCGTCACCTCCTGTGTTACATGGAATTAACAGCAGAGAAACAAGCTATTCAGCCCAAGTGGTCTGTGGCACTTTATGGTCCACACGAGCCTGCTGCCAGCGCTCTTCATCTACCCCCATCAGCATAACCTGAGATTCCTTTCTCCCTCATGCATTTATCAAACATCCCATTCAATCCACCTTTTATTTGCAGTGAGGCTCAGCAACATGGAACTTACCTTCTGACCGATCCTGTACAATTCAAGTGATGCTGATCCTCCGTCCCCCCACGGCCACCCCCCCCCCTCAAACTGGCTCAGCCCTCTGCCACCTCACTGGCCCAGATACCCGCCCCCTCCACTGGGCCAGGCCCCCGCCGCCCCCTCCAGCCCAGCACTCCGCACCCTCCCCGCCACACTGGCCTTGGCCGCCGCACCCCACACCCACTGGCACAGCTCCACGCCCTAATGAAAAAGTAATGGATAGCATTAGATTGAAAGAAGAAGCTTATAATGTTGCAAAGAATAATAGTAAGCCTGAGGATTGGGAGAGTTTCAGAAACCAGCAAAGAGTGACCAAAAAATTAATAAGGGTAAAAAATAGAATGAGAAAAGTAGCAAGAAATATAAAAGCAGATAGTAAGAGCCTCCACAAGTATGTAAAAAGGAAGAGAGTAGTAAAAGTAAATGTTGGTCTCCGAGAGGCTGAGACAGGAGAAATTATTATGGGGAATAAGGAAATGGCAGAAACGTTAAAACAAATATGTTGCATTTGTCTTCACAGTTAGCTCTGATGAAGTGGAATCTGTATGGGTAGAATTGAGAAATACCGAGGGGCAGAAAACATTCGTGGGAGTGGTATATAAACCTCCAAACAGCAAGGCAGAGGTTGGGGATGGCATTAAAAGGATGCCACTGTCTGATCTCACTGGGCCCATCCTCCCCGGGTTACACACTGTCTGATCTCACTGGGCCCATCCTCCCCGGGTTACACACTGTCTGATCTCACTGGGCCCATCCTCCCCGGGTTACACACTGTCTGATCTCACTGGGCCCATCCTCCCCGGGTTACACACTGTCTGATCTCACTGGGCCCATCCTCCCCGGGTTACACACTGTCTGATCTCACTGGGCCCATCCTCCCCGGGTTACACACTGTCTGATCTCACTGGGCCCATCCTCCCTGGGTTACACACTGTCTGATCACACTGGGCCCATCCTCCCCGGGTTACACACTGTCTGATCTCACTGGGCCCATCCTCCCCGGGTTACACACTGTCTGATCTCACTGGGCCCATCCTCCCCGGGTTACACACTGTCTGATCTCACTGGGCCCATCCTCCCCGGGTTACACACTGTCTGATCTCACGGGGCCCATCCTCCCCGGGTTACACACTGTCTGATCTCACTGGGCCCATCCCCCCCGGGTTACACACTGTCTGATCTCACTGGGCCCATCCTCCCCGGGTTACACACTGTCTGATCTCACTGGGCCCATCCTCCCCGGGTTACACACTGTCTGATCTCACTGGGCCCATCCTCCCCGGGTTACACACTGTCTGATCTCACGGGGCCCATCCTCCCCGGGTTACACACTGTCTGATCTCACGGGGCCCATCCTCCCCGGGTTACACACTGTCTGATCTCACTGGGCCCATCCTCCCCGAGTTACACACTGTCTGATCTCACTGGGCCCATCCTCCCCGGGTTACACACTGTCTGATCTCACTGGGCCCATCCTCCCCGGGTTACACACTGAGCTCACTGGACCCATCCTCCCCTGGTTACACACTGTCTGATCTCACTGGGCCCATCCTCCCCGGGTTACACACTGTCTGATCTCACTGGGCCCATCCTCCCCGGGTTACACACTGTCTGATCTCACTGTAACAGTCCTTCCACTTTTACACACTGTCAGCTCACTGGGGACCGGCACACAGCAATCCCCACCCAATGCACATCCTCTGATCAGCCATGTATCGACACTGCACCTGCACCGGGGAGCAAAGGAGAGACACCGCCCCTGTGCCTGCTCAGGAGAGCAAGGGAGCGAGAATTTTTCACCACAGCCGCCCCAGAGGAAGGAGGACCACTCATGATCATAGTAACAGTAGAAGGACATTCAGCCCCTGCAACATATTCCATCATTTAGTAAGTCATGACTAATCTGTCTTAACTCCATGGCCCTGACTTGGTTTTGTAACCAGTAATGCCCAGCCAACGTCTCTTAAGTTTTTCCGCCATCCAAACGGAACTTGAGAAGTACCAGGAAAAAAATTGCTGGTTATAGGGAAAAGGCGGGGGATTGAGCTGAAGTTCTCAGAGCCGGCACGGGCTCGAGAGGCCGAATGGCCTCCTCCTGTCCCGTGACGATGATTCTATCACCCATTAACGGCCAAGCTCTAATCTGAAGTTTATGCTTTGTTGTTCTGGACTTCCGCACCAGTGGCAAAACAGTTTTCCCCATCTATCCTATCAAAACCTTTCATCATATTAAACACCTCAATTAGATCACTGCTTGATCATCGAAATTCAAGGGAATCCTAGCCAATCTTTGCAACCTGTGAAGGACAGGACCTGGTGGGAGCAGGGTCAGAGCAGAGCAGTTAAAAGGAGCAGGCCCGAGCGGCTGGAGCCCGAGACTGTTGTGTCCGTGTACAATAAGACACAGACTGCGGAGAACAGTACAACAGGTGTTTACTCAACATGGCTCACACTGCAACTGATCTGTAGAGATTACTACTCAGTGCTATATACAGGTGTGGTCACTGCCGGTACTGCAGTATACATGAGCTGTAAAACATAGTTCCCCCCTTAAAGGTATATACATGACAGAGACTGGAAGGAGCAGGTCTGGTGGGAGCACAGCGAGAGTGGGGCAGTTATAAGGAGCAGGCCCGAGGGGCAGGAGACCAGGACCGGAAGGAGCAGGTCTGGTGGGTGCACAGCGAGAGTGGGGCAGTTATAAGGAGCAGGCCCGAGGGGCAGGAGCCCAGGACCGGAAGGAGCAGGTCTGGTGGGGGCACAGCGAGAGTGGAGCAGTTATAAGGAGCAGGCCCGAGGGGCAGGAGCCCAGGACTGGAAGGAGCAGGTCTGGTGGGAGCACAGCGAGAGTGGAGCAGTTATAAGGAGCAGGCCCGAGGGGCAGGAGCCCAGGACCGGAAGGAGCAGGTCTGGTGGGGGCACAGCGAGAGTGGGGCAGTTATAAGGAGCAGGCCCGAGGGGCAGGAGACCAGGACCGGAAGGAGCAGGTCTGGTGGGTGCACAGCGAGAGTGGAGCAGTTATAAGGAGCAGGCCCGAGGGGCAGGAGCCCAGGACCGGAAGGAGCAGGTCTGGTGGGGGCACAGCAAGAGTGGGGCAGTTATAAGGAGCAGGCCCGAGGGGCAGGAGCCCAGGACTGGAAGGAGCAGGTCTGGTGGGAGCACAGCGAGAGTGGAGCAGTTATAAGGAGCAGGCCCGAGGGGCAGGAGCCCAGGACTGGTAGGAGCAGGTCTGGTGGGAGCACAGCGAGAGTGGAGCAGTTATAAGGAGCAGGCCCGAGGGGCAGGAGCCCAGGACCGGAAGGAGCAGGTCTGGTGGGAGCACAGCGAGAGTGGAGCAGTTATAAGGAGCAGGCCCGAGGGGCAGGAGCCCAGGACCGGAAGGAGCAGGTCTGGTGGGAGCACAGCGAGAGTGGGGCAGTTATAAGGAGCAGGCCCGAGGGGCAGGAGCCCAGGACCGGAAGGAGCAGGTCTGGTGGGGGCACAGCGAGAGTGGAGCAGTTATAAGGAGCAGGCCCGAGGGGCAGGAGCCCAGGACTGGAAGGAGCAGGTCTGGTGGGAGCACAGCGAGAGTGGAGCAGTTATAAGGAGCAGGCCCGAGGGGCAGGAGCCCAGGACAGGAAGGAGCAGGTCTGGTGGGAGCACAGCGAGAGTGGAGCAGTTATAAGGAGCAGGCCCGAGGGGCAGGAGCCCAGGACCGGAAGGAGCAGGTCTGGTGGGGGCACAGCGAGAGTGGGGCAGTTAGAAGGAGCAGGCCCGAGGGGCAGGAGCCCAGGACCGGAAGGAGCAGGTCTGGTGGGAGCACAGCGAGAGTGGAGCAGTTATAAGGAGCAGGCCCGAGGGGCTGGAGCCCAGGACTGGAAGGAGCAGGTCTGGTGGGAGCACAGCGAGAGTGGAGCAGTTATAAGGAGCAGGCCCGAGGGGCAGGAGCCCAGGACCGGAAGGAGCAGGTCTGGTGGGAGCACAGCGAGAGTGGGGCAGTTAAAAGGAGCAGGCCCGAGGGGCAGGAGCCCAGGACTGGAAGGAGCAGATCTGGTGGGGGCACAGCGAGAGTGGGGCAGTTATAAGGAGCAGGCCCGAGGGGCAGGAGCCCAGGACTGGAAGGAGCAGGTCTGGTGGGAGCACAGCGAGAGTGGGGCAGTTATAAGGAGCAGGCCCGAGGGGCAGGAGCCCAGGACCGGAAGGAGCAGGTCTGGTGGGGGCACAGCGAGAGTGGGGCAGTTATAAGGAGCAGGCCCGAGGGGCAGGAGCCCAGGATCGGAAGGAGCAGGTCTGGTGGGAGCACAGCGAGAGTGGAGCAGTTGTAAGGAGCAGGCCTGAGGGGCAGGAGCCCAGGACCGGAAGGAGCAGGTCTGGTGGGAGCACAGCGAGAGTGGGGCAGTTATAAGGAGCAGGCCCGAGGGGCAGGAGCCCAGGACCGGAAGGAGCAGGTCTGGTGGGAGCACAGCGAGAGTGGGGCAGTTAAAAGGAGCAGGCCCGAGGGGCAGGAGCCCAGGACCGGAAGGAGCAGGTCTGGTGGGAGCACAGCGAGAGTGGAGCAGTTATAAGGAGCAGGCCCGAGGGGCAGGAGCCCAGGACTGGAAGGAGCAGGTCTGGTGGGAGCACAGCGAGAGTGGAGCAGTTATAAGGAGCAGGCCCGAGGGGCAGGAGCCCAGGACAGGAAGGAGCAGGTCTGGTGGGAGCACAGCGAGAGTGGGGCAGTTAAAAGGAGCAGGCCCGAGGGGCAGGAGCCCAGGACCGGAAGGAGCAGGTCTGGTGGGAGCACAGCGAGAGTGGGGCAGTTAAAAGGAGCAGGCCCGAGGGGCAGGAGCCCAGGACCGGAAGGAGCAGGTCTGGTGGGAGCACAGCGAGAGTGGAGCAGTTATAAGGAGCAGGCCCGAGGGGCAGGAGCCCAGGACCGGAAGGAGCAGGTCTGGTGGGAGCACAGCGAGAGTGGGGCAGTTATAAGGAGCAGGCCCGAGGGGCAGGAGCCCAGGACCGGAAGGAGCAGGTCTGGTGGGAGCACAGCGAGAGTGGGGCAGTTATAAGGAGCAGGCCCGAGGGGCAGGAGCCCAGGACCGGAAGGAGCAGGTCTGGTGGGAGCACAGCGAGAGTGGAGCAGTTATAAGGAGCAGGCCCGAGGGGCAGGAGCCCAGGACCGGAAGGAGCAGGTCTGGTGGGAGCACAGCGAGAGTGGAGCAGTTATAAGGAGCAGGCCCGAGGGGCAGGAGCCCAGGACCGGAAGGAGCAGGTCTGGTGGGAGCACAGCGAGAGTGGGGCAGTTATAAGGAGCAGGCCCGAGGGGCAGGAGCCCAGGACCGGAAGGAGGTCTGGTGGGAGCACAGCGAGAGTGGGGCAGTTATAAGGAGCAGGCCCGAGGGGCAGGAGCCCAGGACAGGAAGGAGCAGGTCTGGTGGGAGCACAGCGAGAGTGGAGCAGTTATAAGGAGCAGGCCCGAGGGGCAGGAGCCCAGGACCGGAAGGAGCAGGTCTGGTGGGGGCACAGCGAGAGTGGAGCAGTTATAAGGAGCAGGCCCGAGGGGCAGGAGCCCAGGACCGGAAGGAGCAGGTCTGGTGGGAGCACAGCGAGAGTGGGGCAGTTATAAGGAGCAGGCCCGAGGGGCAGGAGCCCAGGACCGGAAGGAGCAGGTCTGGTGGGAGCACAGCGAGAGTGGGGCAGTTATAAGGAGCAGGCCCGAGGGGCAGGAGCCCAGGACCGGAAGGAGCAGGTCTGGTGGGGGCACAGCGAGAGTGGAGCAGTTATAAGGAGCAGGCCCGAGGGGCAGGAGCCCAGGACCGGAAGGAGCAGGTCTGGTGGGAGCACAGTGAGAGTGGGGCAGTTATAAGGAGCAGGCCCAAGGGGCAGGAGCCCAGGACCGGAAGGAGCAGGTCTGGTGGGAGCACAGCGAGAGTGGGGCAGTTATAAGGAGCAGGCCCGAGGGGCAGGAGCCCAGGACTGGAAGGAGCAGGTCTGGTGGGGGCACAGCGAGAGTGGGGCAGTTATAAGGAGCAGGCCCGAGGGGCAGGAGCCCAGGACTGGAAGGAGCAGGTCTGGTGGGGGCACAGCGAGAGTGGGGCAGTTATAAGGAGCAGGCCCGAGGGGCAGGAGCCCAGGACCGGAAGGAGCAGGTCTGGTGGGAGCACAGCGAGAGTGGGGCAGTTATAAGGAGCAGGCCCGAGGGGCAGGAGCCCAGGACTGGAAGGAGCAGGTCTGGTGGGAGCACAGCGAGAGTGGGGCAGTTATAAGGAGCAGGCCCGAGGGGCAGGAGCCCAGGACTGGAAGGAGCAGGTCTGGTGGGAGCACAGCGAGAGTGGGGCAGTTATAAGGAGCAGGCCCGAGGGGCAGGAGCCCAGGACCGGAAGGAGCAGGTCTGGTGGGAGCACAGCGAGAGTGGGGCAGTTATAAGGAGCAGGCCCGAGGGGCAGGAGCCCAGGACCGGAAGGAGCAGGTCTGGTGGGAGCACAGCGAGAGTGGGGCAGTTATAAGGAGCAGGCCCGAGGGGCAGGAGCCCAGGACCGGAAGGAGCAGGTCTGGTGGGAGCACAGCGAGAGTGGGGCAGTTATAAGGAGCAGGCCCGAGGGGCAGGAGCCCAGGACTGGAAGGAGCAGGTCTGGTGGGGGCACAGCGAGAGTGGAGCAGTTATAAGGAGCAGGCCCGAGGGGCAGGAGCCCAGGACCGGAAGGAGCAGGTCTGGTGGGAGCACAGCGAGAGTGGGGCAGTTATAAGGAGCAGGCCCAAGGGGCAGGAGCCCAGGACTGGAAGGAGCAGGTCTGGTGGGGGCACAGCGAGAGTGGAGCAGTTATAAGGAGCAGGCCCGAGGGGCAGGAGCCCAGGACTGGAAGGAGCAGGTCTGGTGGGAGCACAGCGAGAGTGGGGCAGTTATAAGGAGCAGGCCCGAGGGGCAGGAGCCCAGGACTGGAAGGAGCAGGTCTGGTGGGAGCACAGCGAGAGTGGGGCAGTTATAAGGAGCAGGCCCGAGGGGCAGGAGCTCAACAGAAGCAGTTTTTGTAAAAGTGACGTCAGAGCAAAAAATAGTGGCGCCCGCACAAGCGAAGGAGCTGATTGGCGAGTATATTTTTTAATGTTTAAAAGCTTATTTCTGCCAAGTTAGTTAATAGCCAATTAAATAGATGGAAGGAGCGGATTGGTGAGTAGCTGGCAAGTATTTTATGTTAAGTTTTAACTTTAGTTCTTAGTCTATTAAATAGAGGCATGGCAGGGCATTTCAGTCCCGTGGAGTGCACATCCTGTGCCATGTGGGAAGTCCTGGATGATTCGCGTAGCCTGGACGACCACCTGTGCAGGAAGGGTCACCAGTTACAGCAACTCGAGCTCCGGGTTTTGGAGTTTGAGCGGCGGCTGGATTCACTGCAGTGCATACACGAGGTTGAGAGTTACGTGGATAGCACGTTTCTAGAGGTGGTCATCTCACATCTCAAGAGTGCGCAGGCAGAGAATGAACGGGTTACCGCCAGGCAGAAGAGGAGCACCAGGCAGGTAGTTCAGGAGTCCCCAGTGTGCATCGTGCTCTCTAACCAGTATTCTGTTCTGAGTAGTAGTGAGGGCCATGGTTCCTCTGTGGAGTGTAGCCAGAGTCATGTCCATTGCACCAAGGGTGGTTCAGATGCACAGGGGTGGAGCAAAAAGTGTGGAGGGGATTCGAAAGTTAGGGGATCAGACAGGTGTTTCTACAGCCATAGACGTGACTCCAGGATGCTATGTTGCCTCTCTGGTGCCAGGGACAAGGATGTCACTGAGCAGCTGCAGGTAACTCTGAGGGGGGAGGGTGAACAGCCAGAGGTCGTTGTCCATATCGGTACCAACGACAGACAGAAAGAGGGATGAGGTGCTGCAGGCAGAATTTAGGGAGCTAGGAGAGAGATTAAGCAGGACCTCAAAGGTAGTAATCTCTGGTAGCAATCTCTGGTTTACTCCCGGTGCCACATTCTAGTGAGTACAGGAATAGAAGGATAGTGTAGTGTATGTACCTTTAAGAGAGAACTACTTTTACAGCTCCTGTATACTGTAGTACCGGCAGTGACCACACCTGTATATAAGCCTTGAGCAGGCATCTGTACTGTTAGTCTTTAGACTACCCTCATCCAGTAAACACCTGTTGATTGTTAATCTGCAGTCTCCGTCTATTTATTGAAGAACACCATACTTTAGATTCACGGATTTAACAGTGGCGACGAGGTCGATTCGAATCTACCTGCAACTCTGCATTTCCTCCCAGGGATTCACTCCTGTGGAAGAAAGTCGAGGCCAGAAGCACGGGCGTCAACCACGAGCAACTGCCCAGTCATCCGGCAGAGAGTGAACATCGCAGGGGAGGCTGTTGAGAGCTGGGCTTGGTTCTCCACCCACGACGATCCAGCAACAGGCTGGCAACAGGTACAGCGCAGACCCTTCCCGGACAGCGGCGGCTGGAGCCGACCGATGGCACAGAAAAGGCCGAGCAGCGTCGACGGGGTAAGAGAGAAGGTAAAGCGCACAGGGCACAGCCGGGGTTCAGGACCGAGCGGCGGCAACGAGAGAGAGGCGCACAGGAGAACGCGCAGAGCGCAGCCAGGGCTCAAGGGCTGAGCAGCGTCCGCGGGGAAAGAAAGGAAGCGCGGGAGACGCCATTTGAGCCACAGAGAAGGAAGCGCGCGGGAGACGCCATTTTTGAAGCCGCAGCGGAGAAGGGGGGCGAGCGCGGGAAGAAAGGAAAGCGCAGGAGACGCCATTTTGAGCCAGCGGAGAAGAAGGGAGAGCGCGGGAGACGCCATTTTAGCCAATCTAACCACACCCAGGGATGCGGAAGAGTGGCAGTGTCACAGCGTTCGACAATGAAGTCGAAGATTGGGCGACATATGTGGAACACATTGAGGTGTACTGCAAGGCGAATGAAGTGCCAGATGCCAGGAAAGCACTGGTTTTGTTGAATTCCATGGGTGCAAAAACGTATGGCTTACTGCGAAACCTAGTAACCCAAGAGAAGCCAGTGGATAAGGATTTCGAAAGCATAGTGGAAATCCTACAGGACCACTTAAACCCCACACCGCTGCTGATAGCAGAAAGATTTAAGTTCCACAAAAGGAACCAGCATAAAGACGAAAGTAATGCTGAGTATTTAACGGAACTGCACAAGCTATCGAAATACTGCCAGTTTGGAATGGGACTAGCAGATACTTTAAGGGACAAGTTTGTGTGTGGGCTTCAAAGTGAAGGAACCCAGAAACGGCTTCTATCAGAAAAGGATCTTATGCTGGACAAGGCTTTCAGCATGGCAGTATCACACGAAGCAGCCGCACGGGGCACTGCAGAGATACAACGGAGACCGCAAGAATATGACACCAATGAAATGTCATATGGAGTAGGGAAGAGTTATCGCTGCGGCAGAGCAACACACGACCAGAAGGATTGTTGGTTCAAGGACCAAGTGTGCAGGCAGTGTGGAAAAGCAGGACACATAGCAAGAGTCTGTAGGTCAGGGAAGAAAACCAGCAGCAAGAAATCTCCACAGGAGAAGTACAAAAAGGTACATAAGGTGACGGAGAGTAGTTCAGACGAACAGAAAAGTGATAGACTCCGGAAGCAAGGAGCTGGGTTGTCTGAAACTACATAATGTAATCAAAATGGAGGATCACCAGACTATCTGGGTCACGCTCAAGATAGACGGAGTCCAAGTGAAAATGGAATTGGACACAGGATCAGCCCTAACAGTCATAAACCGAAGGGACTACAAGCGGCTATTCTCACATATACCCTTGAGAGATACAGAGATTGTCTTGAAGACGTACACGGGGCAAAAAGTCTACCCCAAAGGAAAAATAAGGGTGAACGTGATATACAACGGCCAGGAAATACCAAAAATGGACCTATATGTATTGCCAGATGGAGGACCACCACTACTAGGACGTGAATGGATCCGGAAAATACAATTAGATTGGCAGTCCATACAGGCACTGATGGTAGAGGCCAAAAAGGATGATGACGTCACACCTGGACGACTGTCCAAAATGCTAACTGACGCACAAGAAGTGTTCCAGGAGGGACTCGGAACATTAAAAGGCATAACAGCGATGATTAAAAGAGAGGAAAATGCAAGGCCAAAGTTTTTTTTTTTTTTTTTTTTTAAGGCCAGACTGGTGCCTTATGCGATCCGCCCAGCCGTCGAAGCAGAGCTGGAAGGGTTAGAACGTTCAGGAGTACTGTCCAAAGTGGACTGGAGCGAGTGGGCTACACCCATCGTTCCTGTAATGAAGAGGTCGTTGAGTAATGCGCCTGGGGAACCAAAGAAGGTTCGCATCTGTGGGGACTTTAAGGTGACAGTGAACCCAGTCCTTCACACCGTACAATATCCACTTCCGCGGATTGAAGATATTTTCGCCTCGCTATCTGGAGGAAAACGCTTCACTAAGATTGATCTGGCCCAGGCGTACCTGCAAATGGAGGTAGAAAAGCCTCAAAACAATACCTCACGATCAACACTCACAAAGGTCTCTACCAATACAACCGGCTGGTGTTCGGGGTAGCATCGGCTCTGGCCATTTGGCAAAGGGCAATGGATCAAGTCCTGCAAGGGATTCCAGGGACCCAGTGTTATTTGGACGACATCCTGGTCACGGGCAAAAATGACAGTGATCACCTCGCCAACCTGGAGAAGGTGCTCACTAGATTGAAGGAATATGGGCTACGAGCTAATCGCCACAAGTGCGAGTTTTTCCAGAAGCAGATCTTGTATTGTGGCCACGTTATTGATGAAGAGGGGTTACATAAGTCCCCTGAAAAGATTGAGGCAGTAGTCAAGGCTCCAGCACCGGAAAATGTGTCACAACTGAGGTCGTTCCTCGGGCTGGTGAACTACTACCATAAGCTCTTGCCGAATTGGTCTACAGTACTACACCCACTGAACACTACTGCAAACGGGGGTACCATGGAAGTGGAATGATGAATGTAAACGAGCTTTCCAGAAGTGCAAAGAATTGATCACATCAAAAGAGGTGTTGGCCCATTTCAACCCAGCACTACCAATTTGGTTGACGTGTGATGCATCACCCTATGGTATTGGAGCGGTGCTGTCGCACAAATTACCAGACGGGTTGGAGGGGCCAGTAGCCTTTGCGTCTCGGTCACTAACCTCAGCCGAGCGCAACTACACCCAGATTGACAGGGAGGCCCTCAGCCTAGTGTGGGGAGTAAAAAAGTTCAACCACTATCTGCATGGGCAGAAGTTCACCTTGCTGACTGACCACCAACCACTTGTCTCCATCTTTAATCCAAAGAAGGGCGTTCCGGTGATGACTGCGCAACGGCTACAAAGATGGTCCCTTTTTCTAGGGGCGAACCAATATGAAATAGAGTATAAGGGCACGAAACAGCATGGAAACGCTGATGGGCTATCACGCCTGCCACTACCTACTGCGGAGAAGCACCAGCAGTGGACCCTGTCGAAATATTCTATTCGTCGATAGAACGCTTGCCAGTGACTAACGCGGATATAGAGAAGGAGACCCGAAATGATCCGACACTGTCCCGGGTATCTGATTTGACGGTGAAGGGATGGCCAACACATGGTGGCTCACTGTTGCCAGCATTCTCATCCAGCAGAGAACAGCCGTCAGTATGCCAGGGGACAGTGATGTGTGGATCCCGAGTGGTAATTCCACCCAAGTTAAGGGAGAGAGTGCTCAATGAGCTTCACGAAGGCCATCTGGGAGGGGTGAAAATGAAAAGCCTTGCTAGGGCTTATGTGTGGTGGCCGGGGATCGATCAACAAATCGAGGACGTAACAAAGAGCTGCTCAGGATGCCAGAAGGTCCAAAATGCACCACCACATGCCCCTCTACACCCATGGGAGTGGCCCTCCTCTCCATGGCAACGGGTGCATATTGATTTTGCTGGTCCATTCATGGACTCAATGTTCTTAATAGCAGTGGATGCACACTCGAAATGGCCTGAGGTGATCAAAATGTCCTCCACCACTACGGAGAAAACGATTGCAGTCCTACGGACCATATTTGCCAGGAACGGCTTGCCAGAGCAGATTTGCTCTGATAACGGACCACAGTTTGTGTCCGAAGAGTTTCGGAAATTTATGAGAAGGAATGGGGTAAGGCATTACACATCCGCCCCGTATCATCCAGCCACAAATGGATTGGCTGAGAGGTTCGTACAAACCTTTAAAAAGGCAGTAAGGGCCATGTGCGATGATGACATTCCACTACAGCATAAGTTGGACAATTTCCTGTTAGCCTACAGAAATGCGACACATGCAGTTACCAACCAGACCCCGGCCATGATGTTCTTTAACTGAAGGTTGAGATCTCATCTGGATTTGCTCAGACCAAATGTGCGAAGAAATGTTGAGAATAAGCAATTCCAGCACATCAATGAGAAGCTGACAAGGAGCTTCAATGTAGGACAACCAGTCTTGGCCCGCGACTACCGAACAGAGAAATGGCAACCCGGAATGATATGCACACAGCAGGGGCCACTAATGTACACAGTGGATGTCGGGGAGAACATTGTGAGACGCCATGGCGACCAGATCCTAGAGTCACAGGAACGAGTCAACCCCATGTCTTGCGTACCTGGGGATGAACCCGACATACCAGTAGCATCTACCCCAGAAACAGTAGCAGCGGAAACTGATGAACTAACCGACGACAGGGGGCCAGAATCGCCTCCGCACCAAGAGCAAGACACTCAGGAAAGGCGCTATCCAGAAAGGATCAGGAAGCCGCCCCAAAGACTGAATCTATAAATGGACTATTTCAGTTAATGTGCATGTTAAAGTGTTAACTGTTATTTGAATGTTTTGGTACTGTTAATCTAAAAGGGGAGGTATTGTAGTGTATGTACCTTTAAGAGAGAACTACTTTTACAGCTCCTGTATACTGTAGTACCGGCAGTGACCACACCTGTATATAAGCCTTGAGCAGGCATCTGTACTGTTAGTCTTTAGACTACCCTCATCCAGTAAACACCTGTTGATTGTTAATCTGCAGTCTCCGTCTATTTATTGAAGAACACCATACTTTAGATTCACGGATTTAACAGATAGAACAGATAAATTAAAGCACATGGGATTGGGGGTAAGGTACTGACTTGTATAGAAAACTGTTTGGCAGACAGGAAGTAAAGAGTTGGAATAACCGGTTCTTTTTCCGAGAGGAAGGCAGTGACTAGTGGGGTACCGCAGGGATCGATGCTCGGACCCCAGCTATTCACAATATATATTAATGATGATTTAGATAGGACCCCAGCTATTCACAATATATATTAATGATGATCTAGATAGGACCCCAGCTATTCACAATATATATTAATGATGATCTAGATAGGACCCCAGCTATTCACAATATATATTAATGATGATCTAGATAGGACCCCAGCTATTCACAATATATATTAGTGATGATCTAGACGAGGGAACTAGATGTAATATCTCCAAGTTTGCAGATGACACAAAGCTGGGTGGGCGTGTGTGCTGCGAAGAGGATGCAGAGAAACTCCAGTACGATTTGGACAGGTTGGGTGATTGGGCAGATGCATGGCAGATGCAGTATAATGTGGATAAAGCTGAGGTTATCCACTTTGGTGGCAAAAACAGGAAGGCAGAAGTGCAACGAAAACTGGGTGTCCTTGTGCACCAGTCGCTGAAGGTAAGCATGCAGGTGCAGCAGGCGGTTAAGAAGGCAAATGGTATGTTGGCCTTCGTAGCGAGAGGATTCGAGTACAAGAGCAAGGATGTCTTGCTGCAGTTGTACAGGGCCTTGGTGAGACCACACCTTGAGTATTGTGTGCAGTTTTTTCACCTTATCTGAGGAAGGATGTTCTTGCCATGGAAGGAGTGCAGCGAAGATTCACCAGACTGATACCTGGGATGGCAGGAATGACGTATGAGGAGAGATTGGGTCAATTGGGCTTATACTCGCTGGAGTTTAGAAGAATGAGAGGGGATCTCATTGAAACTTATAACATTCTTACTGGACTAGACAGACTAGATGCAGGAAGGCTGTTCCCGATGGCGGGGGAGTCCAGAACCATACAAACGATATAGGTAAAAAACGGGATGAGGTCCTAAAAGCTGAATATAGGGAGTTTGGAGGTAAATTAAAAAAATAGGACCTCAAAAGGTAGTAATCTCAGGATAGCTACCAGTGGCACGTGCTAGTCAGCATAGAAATAGAAGAATATTTCAGATGAATACGTAGCTAGAGGAATGGTGCCAGGGGGAGGGATTCAAATTCCTGAGCCATTGGAACCGGTTCTGGGGGGAGGAGGGACCAGTTCCACCGGGACGGTTTGCACCTGGGCAGGGCCCGATGTCCTAGGGGGAGTGTTTGCTAGTGCTCTGGGGGAGGGTTTAAACTAAAATGGCAAGGGGTTGGGAACCTGAGCAGGGGGACAGAGGAACGGGAAACAAGGATAAAAGCAAAAGATAGGAAGGAGAAAAACAAAAGTTGCAGTCAGAGAATTCAACGGTTTAAATCAAACATGGCCACAGTAAATAATAATTCTGTTAGGTCTATGAGCGTTAAAAAAACAAGCCTGAAGGGTTTGTGTTTTAATGCAAGGAGCATTCGTAATAAAGTGGATGAATTAGCTATGCAAATAGAGGTAAACAAATATGATTTGATTGGGATTACGTAAACATGGCTCCAGGGTGGCGAAGGCTGGGAACTCAACATCCAGGGGTATTCAATATTCAGGAAAGATAGGCAAAAAGGAAAGGGAGGTGGGGTAGCATTACTGGTTAAGGAAGGGATTAACACAATTGTAAGGAAGGATATCAGCTCTGATTATGTGGAATCTGTATGGGTAGAACTGAGAAATACCAAGGGGCAGAAGACGTTAATGGGAGTGGTATATAGACCTCCAAACAGTAATGCGGAGGTTGGGGATGGCATTAAAAGGGAAATTAGAGAAGCGTGCAAAAAGGGCACAGCAGTCATCATGGGTGACTTTAATCTACATATAGATTGGGCTAATCAAATTAGTAACAATACTGTGGAGGAGGAATTCCTGGAGTGTATACGGGATGGTTTCCTGGACCAATATGTCGACGAACCAACCAGAGATCAGGCCATCTTAGACTGGGTATTATGTAACGAGAAATGATTAATTAGCAATCTTGTTGTACGAGGCCCCTTGGGTCGGAGCGATCAAAATATGATCAAATTCTTCATTAAGATGGAGAATGAAGTAGTTGACTCAGACTAGGGTCCTGAGTTTAATTAAAGGAAACTACGATGGTCTGAGGCATGAATTGGGTAGGATTGATTGGGGAATGTCACTCAAAGGGTTGATGGTGGATAGGCAATGGCAAACATTCAAAGACCGAATGGATGAACTACAGAATTTGTTCATCCCAGTTTGGCTAAAAAATAAAACAAAAAAGGAGAATCAACCGTGGGTAACAAGGGAAATTAGGGATAGCATAAGATCCAAGGAGAGGACATATAAATTGGCCAGAAAAAGCAGTAAACCTGAGGATTGGGAGCAGTTTAGGATTCAACAAAGGAGGACAAAGGGATTAATTAAGAAAGGGAAAATAGAATATGAGAGTAAGCTTGCAGGGAACATAAAAACTGACTGTAAAAGCTTTTATAGATATGTGAAGAGAAAAAGATCGGTGAAGTCAAGCGTAGGTCCCTTGCAGTCAGAATCGGGGGAATTTATAATGGGAAACCAGGAAATAGCAGACCAATTAAATACATATTTTGGTTCTGTCTTCACAAAGGAGGACACAAATAACCTCCCAGAGATGTCAGGGAACATAGTGTCTGATGAAAGGGAGGAACTGAAAGAAATCAGTATTTGTAGGGAAATGGTGTTAGGGAAATTGATTGGATTGAAGGCCGATAAATCCCCAGGTCCTGATAAGCTACATCCTAGGGTAATAAGGGAGTGTCCCTAGATATAGTAGATGCATTGCTCATCAACTTCCAACATTCGATGGAATCTGGAACAGTTCCCATGGATTGGAGGGTAGCTAATGTTACCCCACTATTCAAAAAAGGTGGTAGAGAGAAAACGGGGAATTACAAACCGGTAAGCTTGATATCGGTAGTGGGGAAAATGCTAGAGTCCATTATAAAAGATGTAATAGCAGAGCACTTGGAAAGCAGTGACAGGATCGGACAAAGTCAACATGGATTTACAAAAGGTAAATGGTGCTTGACTAATCTACTGGAATTTTTTGAGGATATAACTACTAAAAGAGATAAGGGAGAACTAGTGGATGTGGTGTATTTGGACTTTCAGAAGGCTTTCAAGAAGGTCCCACATAAGCGATTAGCATGTAAAATTAAGGCACATGCGATTGGGGGCAAGATATTGACTTGGATAGAGAACTGGTAGGCAGACAGGAAGCAAAGAGTTGGAATAAACGGTTCTTTTTCCGAGTGGCAGGCAGTGACTAGTGGGGTATAGCAGGGATCTGTCCTTGGGCCCCCAGTTATTCACAATACATATTAATGATCTAGACAAGGGAACTAGATGTAATATCTCCAAATTTGCAGACGACACAAAGCTGGGTGGGTGTGTGTGCGCTGAGGAGGATGCCGAGAAACTACAGGATAATTTGGACAGTTTGGGTGATTGGGCAGAAGCATGGCAGATGCAATATAATGTAAATAAATGTGAGGTTATCCACTTTGGTGGCAAAAACAGGAAGGCAGATTATCTGAATGGCAATAGATTGGGAGAAGGGGAAGTGCAACGAGACCTGGGTGCCCTT
Source organism: Somniosus microcephalus (assembly GCF_052327205.1). NCBI lineage: Eukaryota > Metazoa > Chordata > Chondrichthyes > Squaliformes > Somniosidae > Somniosus > Somniosus microcephalus. The sequence continues at coordinate 52,172 of NW_028225330.1, read as the reverse complement.
GTGCACCAGTCGCTGAAGGTAAGCATGCAGGTGCAGCAGGCGGTTAAGAAGGCAAATGGTATGTTGGCCTTCATAGCGAGAGGGTTTGAGTACAGGAACAAGGATGCCTTGCTGCAGTTGTACAGGGCCTTGGTGAGACCACATCTGGAGTATTGTGTGCAGTTTTGGTCACCTTCTGAGGAAGGTTATTCTTGCCATGGGAGGAGTTCAGAGACGATTCACCAGGCTGATACCTGGGATGGCATTAATGACGTATGAGGAGAGATTGGGTCGATTGGGCTTGCACTCGCTGGAGTTTAGAAGAATGAGAGGGGATGTCATTGAAACTTATAAAATTCTGGCAGGACTGGACAGGCTAGATGCAGGGAGGATGTTCCCGATGGTCGGGGAATCCAGAACCAGTGGTCACAGTCTAAGGATAAGGGGTAAGCCATTTAGGACAGAGATGAGGAGGAATTTCTTCACCCAGAGAGTGGTGAACCTATAGAATTCTCTACCACAGAGGGCGGTGGAGGCTAATTCATTAAATATATTCAAGAAGGAGTTGGATATATTTCTTAAGGCTAAAGGGATCAAGGGATATGGGGAGAAGGCAGGGACAGGGTACCGAATTAGAATGATCAGCCATGAACGCATTGAATGGCGGAGCAGCTTCGAGGGGCCGAATAGCCTACTCCTGCTCCTATCTTCTATGTTTCTATGTTTCTATAAATGCATAGCTGGAGAGATGGTGCAGGAGGGAGGGCTTTAGATTCCTGAGGCATTGGGACCGTTTCTGGGGAAGGTGGGACATGTACAAGCCAGACAGGTTAAACCTCATCAGAGCCGAGACCAATATTGTCGTGGGGAGGTTTGTTAGTGCTATCAGGGAGGATTTAACCTCGCTTGGCAGGGAGACAGAAAAATAGAAAGTTGCAGCACAGAAGGAGGCCATTTCGGCCCACTGTGTGCGCGCCAGCCAACAAAGAGCTATCCAGCCCTATCCCACGTCCCAGCTCTTGGTCTGTAGCCCTGCAGGTTACAGCATCCCAAGTACACATCCAAGTACTTTTTAAATATTGTTAGGGTTCCTGTCTCTACCACCCTTTCAGGCAATGGGTTCCAGACCCCCACAACTCTCTGGGTGAAGAAATGTCCCCTCAAAACCCCTCTAAATCTTCCAACAATTACTTTAAAACTGTGCCTCCTGATTTTTGACCACTTTAATAAGGGAAATAGCTCTTTTCTATCCACTTTATCGATGGCCCTCATAATTTTATACACCTCAATAAGGTCTCCCCTCAGCCTCCTCTATTCAAGGAAAACAGTCCCAGCCTATCCAGTCTTTCCTCATAGCATATCGGCCTTCAATCCCGTCAATTTCCCTAGAAATACTGATTTTTCAGTTCCTCCCTCTCATTAGACCCTATGTTCCCCGACATCTCGGAGTTTATTTGTGTCCTGTTTTGTGAAGACAGAAGCAAAGTATGTATTTAACTGGTCTGCCATTTCTTTGTTCCCCATTATAAATTCCCCTGATTCTGACTGCAAGGGACCTACACTCGACTTCACCAATCTTTTTCTCTTCACATATCTATACAAGATTTTACAGTCAGTTTCTATGTTGCCTGCAAGCTTACTCTCATACTCTATTTTCCCCCTCTTAATTAATCCCTTTCTCCTCCTTTGCAGAATCCTAAACTGCTCCCAATCCTCAGGTTTACTGCTTTTTCTGGCCAATTTATATGTCCTCTCCTTGGATCTTATGCTAGCCCTAATTTCCTTTGTTAGCCACGGTTGTCAACTTTTTTGTTTTATTTTTATGCCAAACAGGGATGAACAAATTCTGTAGTTCATCCATGCGATCTTTGAATGTTTGCCATTGCCTATCCACCATCAACCCTTTGAGTGACATTCCCCAATCAATCCTACCCAACTTGCGCCTCATACCATCGTAGTTTCCTTTATTTAAATTCAGGACCCTAGTCTCTGAGTCAACTACTTCACTCTCCATCTTAATGAAGAATTCGATCATATTATGATCGCTCTGACCCAAGGGGCCTCACACAACAAGATTGCTAATTAATTCTCTCATTACATAATACCCAGTCTAAGATGGCCTGATCTCTAGTTGGTTCCTCGACATATTGGTCCAGGAAACCATCCCGTATACACTCCAGGAATTCCTCCTCCGCAGTATGGTTACTAATTTGGTTAGCCCAAATATATGTAGATTAAAGTCACCTGTGATAACTGCTGTGCCCTTATTGCACCCTTCTCTAATTTCCCTTTTATTGCCATCCCCATGCTCCACATTACTGTTTGGAGGTCTATATGGCACTCCCACTAACGTTTTCTGCCCCTTGGCAATTCTCAGCTCTACCCATACAGATTCCACATCATCAGAGCTAATATCCTTCCTTACCATTGTGTTAATCCCTCTTTAACCAGCAATGCTACCCCACCTCCTTTTCGCCTATCTTTCCTGAATATTGAATACCCCTGGATGTTGAGTTCCCAGCCTTGGTCACTCTGGAGCCATGTTTCCGTATTGTGAGCCAGTTCAGCTCATTCCCCGGGACCTGATAAACCCACCGCACCCTCCACCCCCGGACCAGCCCCTGTATTGAGAGTCGGTTCAGCTCATTCCCCGGGACCTGATGAACCCACCGCCCCCTCCACCCCCGGACCAGCCCCTGTATTGAGAGTCGGTTCAGCTCATTCCCCGGGACCTGATGAACCCACCGCCCCCTCCACCCCCGGACCAGCCCCTGTATTGAGAGTCGGTTCAGCTCATTCCCCGGGACCTGATGAACCCACCGTGCCCTCCACCCCCGGACCAGCCCCTATATTGTGAGCTGGTTCAGCTCATTCCCCAGGACCTGATGTACCCACCGCCCCCTCCACCCCCGGACCAGCCCCTGTATTGTGAGTCGGTTCAGCTCATTCCCCGGGACCTGATGAACCCACCGCCCCCTCCACCCTCGGACCAGCCCCTGTATTGTGAGTCGGTTCAGCTCATTCCCCGGGACCTGATGAACCCACCGCCCCCTCCACCCCCGGACCAGCCCCTGTATTGTGAGCTGGTTCAGCTCATTCCCCGGGACCTGATGAACCCACCGTGCCCTCCACCCCCGGACCAGCCCCTGTATTGTGAGTCGGTTCAGCTCATTCCCCGGGACCTGATGAACCCACCGTGCCCTCCACCCCCGGACCAGCCCCTGTATTGAGAGTCGATTCAGCTCATTCCCCGGGACCTGGTGAACCCACCGTGCCCTCGACCCCCGGACCAGCCCCTGTATTGTGAGTCGGTTCAGCTCATTCCCCGGGACCTGATGAACCCACCGCGACCTCCACCCCCGGACCAGCCCCTGTATTGTGAGCCGGTTCAGCTCATTCCCCGGGACCTGATGAACCCACCGCCCCCTCCACCCCTGGACCAGCCCCTGTATTGTGAGCTGGTTCAGCTCATTCCCCGGGACCTGATGAACCCACCGCCCCCTCCACCCCCGGACCAGCCCCTGTATTGTGAGTCGGTTCAGCTCATTCCCCGGGACCTGATGAACCCACCGCCCCCTCCACCCCCGGACCAGCCCCTGTATTGTGAGTCGCTTCAGCTCATTCCCCGGGACCTGATGAACCCACCGTGCCCTCCACCCCCGGACCAGCCCCTGTATTGTGAGTCAGTTCAGCTCATTCCCCGGGACCTGATGAACCCACAGCGCCTTCCACCCCCGGACCAGCCCCTGTATTGTGAGTCGGTTGAGCTCATTCCCCGGGACCTGATGAACCCACCGCCCGCTTCACCCCCGGACCAGCCCCTGTATTGTGAGTCGGTTCAGCTCATTCCCCAGGACCTGATGAACCCACCGCGCCCTCCACCCCCGGACCAGCCCCTGTATTGTGAGTCGGTTCAGCTCATTCCCCGGGACCTGATGAACCCACCGCCCCCTCCACCCCCGGACCAGCCCCTGTATTGTGAGTCGGTTCAGCTCATTCCCCGGGACCTGATGAACCCACCGTGCCCTCCACCCCCCGGACCACCCCCTGTATTGTGAGTCGGTTCAGCTCATTCCCCAGGACCTGATGAACCCACCGCCCCCTCCACCCCCGGACCAGCCCCTGTATTATGAGTCGGTTCAGCTCATTCCCCGGGACCTGATGAACCCACCGTGCCCTCCACCCCCGGACCAGCCCCTGTATTGTGAGTCGGTTCAGCTCATTCCCCGGGACCTGATGAACCCACCGTGCCCTCCACCCCCGGACCAGCCCCTGTATTGTGAGTCGGTTCAGCTCATTCCCCAGGACCTGATGAACCCACCGCCGCCTCCACCCCCGGACCACCCCCTGTATTGTGAGTCGGTTCAGCTCATTCCCCGGGACCTGATGAACCCACCGTGCCCTCCACCCCCGGACCAGCCCCTGTATTGTGAGTCGGTTCAGCTCATTCCCCGGGACCTGATGAACCCACCGTGCCCTCCACCCCCGGACCAGCCCCTGGATTGTGAGTCGGTTCAGCTCATTCCCCAGGACCTGATGAACCCACCGCGCCCTCCACCCCCAGACCAGCCCCTGTATTGTGGGTCGGTTCAGCTCATTCCCCGGGACCTGATGAACCCACTGTGCCCTCCACCCCCAGACCAGCCCCTGTATTGTGGGTCGGTTCAGCTCATTCCCCGGGACCTGATGAACCCACTGTGCCCTCCACCCCCAGACCAGCCCCTGTATTGAGAGTCGGTTCAGCTCATTCCCCGGGACCTGATGAACCCACCGCCCCCTCCACCCCCGGACCAGCCCCTGTATTGTGAGTCGGTTCAGCTCATTCCCCGGGACCTGATGAACCCACCGCGTCCTCCACCCCCGGACCAGCCCCTGTATTGTGAGTCGGTTCAGCTCATTCCCCGGGACCTGATGCTGACAGGAATCTCCCCTCCATTACAAACCGGTTCTGCTGCACTTTACCATCCCTCCCTGTGATATAAATCATTAGAACTGAGACTTCCGCTTTCTCACTCCTGTAGACGGGAATGCGCCATTTTCTCTGCAGAGTTACGAACCAGCGCTGTGACCCTCCCTCCCTCGCTGTGATCTAAACTCGGGGCTGAGCAGCCGCTGTCGGGCTGTGTGCTGAATGGAGCGGAGTTCCCTCAGTCACAGAGCGCCAGCCTAGCTCCAAGTTGAAGTTTAAGCCTCATTGTTCAGGACCCCCACCCCCCCACCACCCCCAGAGGAACAATAGTTTCTCTATCTATCCTGCCAACTTCTTTAATCATCTTAAACACCTCAATTAGATCGTCCCCTGATCTTCTATATTGAAGGGTATACAAGCCTAGTCTTTGCAACCTGTCCTCATAATTGAGCCATTTTAGCTCAGGTATCATCCGATGAATCCCCTCTGCATCCCCTCCAAAACCAACAACTCTCTCCTGAGGGGCAGTGCCCAGACTGAACAACATGTGGAACAATATTCACTACTCAAAAATATAATGAGACAGAGTTTATCAAATTTGAAAAGAACCATTACTAAACCATGGCAAGAGGAAGACTTACCAATTATATGTATCTACATACCCTCCTGCTCAGAACCAACAGGTTCCTACTCCTGGACTGCCGAGTACATGGACAGTTTACACTGAATGTTTCACGGTCTTTCAGATATAAATTGGAGCCAAGGCCTCTTGTACTGAGATCTGACAGATTGTTACCCTGACAACAGAGGAAATCACTCACCGACAATAACTGAAAACGGAAATAACAAAACCAGCATCACATGTTCGGAGTTTAGTGAAGAACATTAACCCTGAACATTCAGCCAGTGTTTCTAACCATGAAGCTGTGATTCCAATAACGGATTTTTTACACCACCAGACCTGACACTGCGGGTTTACTGAATCCACCGCCAGTTCCAGCTGTACAGAACATTAAGCAGTGCCACATCTACAGAAATACATCAATAAAATAGTCACATTGTTGGAGATACACCCTGTGACTGCTGAAAATCAGATTGTCTTAAACCATCTAAATCTGTTACTGTTATGGAATGGTCTGTATCCATACACCTGGATCATGGGACCAACAAGAAACTTTTTTCTGACAACACAAAATAATTTTACTAATCATTAAAATATAAGATTTACGTATCATTTTTATCAGTTTTTACTAAAACGATAATCATTTAATTCAACTGCCATCGTGAAATTCAGAAATAGATTTACTGATAGAAAATAACTCAGTAAATCCAGCGTCAGTTCAGAACTGTAATTCACAACATGGTGCAGTTTGTCACGGAGTGCAGCTTGGAACAGAAACATAGAAGATAGGAGCAGGAGTAGGCCATTCGGCCCCTCGAGCCTGCTTCGCCATTCAATGAGATCATGGCTGATCATCCAAATTCAGTACCCTGTCCCTGCCTTCTCCCCATATCCCTTGATCCCTTTAGCCTTAAGAAATATATCCAACTCCTTCTTGAATATATTTAATGAATTGGCCTCAACTGCCTTCTGTGGTAGAGAATTCCACAGGTTCACCAATCTCTCGGTGAAGAAATTCCTCCTCATCTCTGTCCGAAATGTCTTACCCCTTATCCTTAGACTGTGACCCCTGGTTCTGGACTCCCCGGCCATCAGGAACATCCTTCCTGCATCTAGTCTGTCTAGTCCTGTTAGAATTTTACAAGTTTCAATGAGATCCCCTCTCATTCTTCTAAACTCCAGCGAGTATTAGCCCAATCGACCCAATCTCTCCTCATATGTCATTCCTGCCATCATAAGAACATAAGTAGGATCAGGAGTAGGAGCAGGAGTAGGCCATACGGCCCCTCGGGCCTGCTCCGCCATTCAATAGGATCATGGCTGATCCGAATCTAGACTCACCTCCACTTCCCTGCCCTCTCCCCGTAACCCCTAATTCCCTTATCTGCTAGGAAACTGTCGATCTCCATTTTAAATTTATATAAAGTCGCAGCTTCCACAGCTCTCTTAGGTAGCAAATTCCATAGATTTACTACCCTGAGTGAAGAAGTTTCTCCTCATCTCAGTTTTGAAAGGGCAGCCCCTTATTCTTAGATTATGCCCCCTAGTTCTAGTCTCACCCATCAGTGGAAACATCCTCACCGTATCCACCCGATCAAGCCCCCTCACAATCTTATATGTTTCGATAAGATCACCTCTCATTCTTCTGAACTCCAATGAGTAGAGTCCCAACCAACTTAACCTTTCCTCATACGTCAACCCCCTCATCTCCGGAATCAGCCGAGTGAACCTTCTCTGAACCGCCTCGAGAGCAAGTATATCTTTTCTTAAATATGGAAACCAAAACTGCACGCAGTATTCCAGGTGTGGCCTCACCAATACCCTGATCCCAGGCATCAGTCTGGTGAATCTTCGCTGCACTCCCTCCATGGCAATAACATCCTTCCTCAGATAAGGTGACGAAAACTGCACACAATACTCCAGATGTGGTCTCACCAAGGCCCTGTACAACTGCAGCAAGACATCCTTGTTCCTGTACTCGAACCCTCTCGCTACGAAGGCCAACATATCATTTGCCTTCTTCACCGCCTGCTGCACCTGCATGCTTACCTTCAGCGACTGGTGCACAAGGACACCCAGGTCTCGTTGCACTTCCCCTTCTCCCAATCTATTACCGTTCAGATAATAATCTGCCTTCCTGTTTTTGCCACCGAAGTGGATAACCTCGCATTTATCCACATTATACTGCATCTGCCATGCTTCTGCCCAATCACCCAACCTGTCCAAATCATACTGGAGTTTCTCAGCATCCTCCTCACAGCACACACGCCCACCCAGCTTTGTGTCGTCTGCAAAGTTGGAGATATTACATCTAGTTCCCTCGTCTAGATCATTTATATATATTGTGAATAGCTGGGGTCCGAGGACCGATCCCTGCGGTACCCCACTAGTCACTGCCTGCCACTCAGAAAAAGACCCATTTATTCCAACTCTTTGCTTCCTGTCTGCCAACCAGTTCTCTATCCAAGTCAGTACCTTGCCCCTAAGCCCATGTGCCTTAACTTTACATGCTCATCTCTTATGCGGGACCTTATCGAAAGCCTTCTGAAAGTCCAAATACACCACATCCACTGGTTCTCCGTTACCTATTTTACCAGTTACATCCTCAAAAAATTCCAGTAGATTAGTCAAGCACGATTTACCTTTTGTAAATCCATGTTTTCCAAGTGCTCTGCTATTACATCTTTTATAATGGACTTTAGCATTTTCCCCACTACCGATGTCAGGCTTATCGGTCTGTAATTCCCCGTTTTCTATCTATCACCTTTGGTGAATAGTGGGGTAACATTAGCTACCCTCCAATCCATGGGAACTGTTCGAGTCTATCGAATTTTGGAAGATGACCAGCAATGCATCTACTATTTCTCGGGCCACTTCCTTAAGTACCCTAGGATGTAAAGTATCAGGCATTGGGGATATATCAGCCTTCAATTTCTCTACAAATACTGATTTCTTTCAGTTCCTCCCTCTCATTAGACCCTATGTTCCCCGACATCTCTGGGAGGTTATTTGTGTCCTGCTTTGTGAAGACGGAACCAAAGTATGTATTTAATTGGTCAGCCATTTCTTTGTTCCCCATTATAGATTTTCCTGATTCTGACTGCAAGGGACCTACGCTTGACTTCACCAAACTTTTTCTCTTCACATATCTATAGAAGATTTTACAGTCAGTTTATATGTTCCCTGCAAGCTTACTCTCATACTCTATTTTCCCCCCTCTTAATTAATCCCTTTGTCCTCCTTTGCTGAATCCTAAACTGCTCCCAAACCTCAGGTTTGCTGCTTTTTCAGGCCAATTTATATGTCCTCTCCTTGGATCTTATGCTATCCCTAATTTCCCTTGTTAGCCATGGTTGAGTCAACGTTTTTGTTTTATTTTTATGTCAAACAGGGATGAACAAATTCTGTAGTTCATCCATGCGATCTTTGAATGTTTGCCATTGCCTATCCACCATCAACCCTTTGAGTAACATTGCCCAATCAATCCTACCCAACTCGTGCCTCATACCATCATAGTTTCCTTTACTTAAATTCAGGACCCTAGTCTGAGTCAACTACTTCACTCTCCATCTTAATGAAGAATTCTATCATATTATGATCGCTCCGACCCAAGGGGCCTCGCACAAGATTGCTAATTAATCCTCTCATTACATAATACCCAGTCTAAGATGGCCTGATCTCTAGTTGGTTCATCGACATATTGGTCCAGGAAACCATCCCGTAAACACTCCAGGAATTCCTCCTCCACAGTATTGTTACTAATTTGGTTAGCCCAATCTATATGTAGATTAAAGTCACCCATGATGACTGCTGTGCCCTTATTGCACAGTTCTTTAATTTCCCTTTTAATGCCATCCCCAACCTCTGCATTACTGTTTGGAGGTCTATATGAGACTCCCACTGACGTTTTCTGCCCCTTGGTATTTCTCAGCTCTACCCATACAGATTCCACATCATCAGAGCTAATATCCTTCCTTACCATTGTGTTAATTCCTCTTTAACCAGCAATGCTACCCCACCTCCTTTTCGCTTATCTTTCCTGAATATTGAATACCCTGGATGTTGAGTTCCCAGCCTTGGTCACTCTGGAGCCATGTTTCTGTATTGCGAGATGGTTCAGCTCATTCCCCGGGACCTGATGAACCCACCGCCCCCTCCACCCCTGGACCAGCCCTTGTATTGTGAGCCAGTTCAGCTCATTCCCCGGGACCTGACGCTGACAGGAATCTCCCCTCCATTACAAACCGGTTCTGTTGCACTTTACCATCCCTCCCTGTGATATAAATCATTAGAACTGAGACTTCCGCTTTCTCACTCCTGTAGACGGGAATGCGCCATTTTATCTGCTGAGTTACGAACCAGCGCTGTGACCCTCCCTCCCTCGCTGTGATCTAAACTCGGGGCTGAGCAGCCGCTGTCGGGCTGTGTGCTGAATGGAGCGGAGATCCCTCAGTCACAGAGCGCCAGCCTAGCTCCAAGTTGAAGTTTAAGCCTCATTGTTCAGGACCCCCCCCCCCCGCACCACCCCCAGAGGAACAATAGTTTCTCTATCTATCCTGCCAACTTCTTTAATCATCTTAAACACCTCAATTACATCGTCCCCTGATCTTCTATATTGAAGGGTATACAAGCCTAGTCTTTGCAACCTGTCCTCATAATTGAGCCATTTTAGCTCAGGTATCATCCGATGAATCCCCTCTGCATCCCCTCCAAAACCAACAACTCTCTCCTGAGGGGCAGTGCCCAGACTGAACAACATGTGGAACAATATTCACTACTCAAAAATATAATGAGACAGAGTTTATCAAATTTAAAAAGAACCATTACTAAACCATGGCAACAGGAAGTCTTACCAATTATATGTATCTACATACCCTACTGCTCAGAACCAACAGGTTCCTACTCCTGGACTGCCGAGTACATGGACAGTTTACACTGAATGTTTCACAGTCTTTCAGATATAAATTGGAGCCAAGACCTCTTGTACTGAGATCTGACAGATTGTTACCCTGACAATAGAGGAAATCACTCACCGACAATAACTGAAAACGGAAATAACAAAACCAGCATCACATGTTCGGAGTTTAGTGAAGAACATTAACCCTGAACATTCAGCCAGTGTTTCTAACCATGAAGCTGCGATTCCAATAACGGATTTTTTACACCACCAGACCTGACACTGTGGGTTTACTGAATCCACCGCCAGTTCCAGCTGTACAGGACATTAAGCAGTGCCACATCTACAGAAATACATCAATAAAATAGTCACATTGTTGGAGATACACCCTGTGACCGCTGGAAATCAGATTGTCTTAAACTATCTAAATCTGTTACTGTTATGGAATGGTATGTATTCATACACCTGGATCATGGGACCAACAAGAAACTTTTTCTGACAACACAAAATAATTTTACTAATCATTAAAATATAAGGTTTACATATCATTTTATCAGTTTTTACTAAAACGATAATCATTTAATTCAACTGCCATCGTGAAATTCAGAAATAGATTTACTGATAGAAAATAACTCAGTAAATCCAGCGTCAGTTCAGAATTGTAATTCACAACATGGTGCAGTTTGTCACGGAGTGCAGCTTGGAACAGAAACATAGAAGATAGGAGCAGGAGTAGGCCATTCGGCCCCTCGAGCCTGCTCTGACATTCAATGAGATCATGGCTGATCTGATCCTAACCTGAAATCTTCTATCACTCTCCATCCACCCGAGCCCATGTGGTCTCCCAGGAGAGGCGAAAAACCAGATAAATGACCCAATGGCCAATTTGGGAGAAAAAAATCTGGGAAATTCCTCTCCGACCCATCTAGGCGATCGAAACGCGTCGAGATCACTCTGTCCCTATATTTTCTACAGTACTTACCTTCTGTAAAGGCGATCTCCACCCTAGCCAGGAACAGGAATAAAACCATCTCCTGAAATCTAACACAGAATTAGAACACAGTAGGATCAGAACCAGGCTACACAGCCCCTGGGCCCACTCCACTACCCACAGGGCCATGACCATTCCAAACCTAGACTCATGTCCAATTTCCTGCCCGCTCCCTGTAACCCTTAATTCCCTTTACTTCTAGGAAACTATCTATTTCTGTTTTAAATTTATTTAATGATGTAGCTTCCACAGCTTTCTGGGGCAGCAAATTCCACAAACCTACCACCCTGAGTGAAGAAGTTTCTCCTCATCAGTTTTGAAAGAGCAGCCCCTTATTCTAAGATTATGCCCCCTCGTTCTAGTTTCACCCATCATTGGGAACATCCTCACCGCATCCACCCGATCAAGCCCCTTCACAATCTTATATGTTTCAATAAGGTCGCCTCTCTTACTTCTGAACTCCAATGTGTAGAGTCCCAATCTACTCAACCTCTCCTCATATGTCCACCCCCTCATCCCCGGGATTAACTGAGTGAACCTTCTTTGTACTGACTCGAGAGCAAGTATGTCTTAAGTATGGACACCAAAACTGTATGCAGTATTCCAGGTGCGGTCTCACCAATACCTTGTACAACTGCAGCAATACCTCCCTGTTTTTGTATTCTATCCCCCTAGCAATAAAAGCCAACATTCCATTGGCCTTCTTGATCACTTGCTGCACCTGCATACTAACTTTTTGAGTTTCGTGCACCAGGACCCCCAGATCCCTTTGTACTACAGTACTTTCCAGTTTCTTGCCATTAAGATAATAACTTGCTCTATGATTTTTCCTGCCAAAGTGCATAACCTCACACTTTCCAGTATTGTATTCCACCTGCCAAATCTCTGCCCACTTACTTAGCCTGTCTATGTCCCTTTGCAGGTTTTTTATGTCCTCCTCACTCACTACTTTCCATCCCATCTTTGTATCATCTGCAAACTTTGATATGTTACACTCGGTCCCCTCCTCCAAATCGTTAATATAGATTGTGAAGAGTTGGGGACCCAGCACTGACCCCTGCGGAACACCACTAGTTACTGGTTGCCAGTCTGAGAACGAACCTTTTATCCCAACTCTCTGCTTTCTGTTAGAGAGCCAATCCTCCACCCACGCCAGAATATTACCCCCAATCCCGTGATTTTTTATCTTGAGCAATAATCTTGTGTGGCACCTTGTCAAATGCCTTTTGGAAGTCTAAATACACTACGTCCACTGGTTCCCCTTTATCCACCCTGTATGTTACTTCCTCAAAAAACTCAAGCAAATTTGTCAAACATGACTTTCCCTTCATGAAACCTCGAGCCTGCTCCGCCATTCAATGGGATCATGGCTGATCATCCAAATTCAGTGCCCGGTCCCTGCTTTCTCCCCATATCCCTTGATCCCTTTAGCCTTAAGAAATATATCTAACTCCTTCTTGAATATATTTAATGAATTGGCCTCTATTGCCTTCTGTGGTAGAGAATTCCACAGGTTCACCACTCTCTGGGTGAAGAAATTCCTCCTCATCTCTGTCCTAAATGGCTTACCCCTTATCCTTAGACTGTGACCCCTGGTTCTGGACTCCCCCGCCATTGGGAACATCCTTCCTGCATCTAGTCTGTCTAGTCCTGTTAGAATTTTATAAATTTCAATGAGATCCCCTCTCATTCTTCTAAGCTCCAGCGAGTATAAGCCCAATTGACCCAATCTCTCCTCATACATCATTCCTGCCATCCCAGGTATCAGAAACATTGAAACATAGAAGATAGGAGTAGGCCATTCGGCCCCTTCAGCCTGGTGAATCTTCGCTGCACTCCTTCCATGGCAAGTACATCCTTCCTCAGATAAGGCGACCAAAACTGCACACAATACTCATGGTGTGGTCTCACCAAGGCCCTGTACAACTGCAGCAAGACATCCTTGTTCCTGTACTCAAACCCTCTTGCTACGAAGGCCAACATACTATTTGCCTTCTTAACCGCCTGCTGCACCTGCATGCTTACCTTCAGCGATTGGTGCACAAGGACGCCCAGGTCTCGTTGCACTTCTCCTTCTCCCAATCTATTGCCAATCAGATAATAATCAGCCACCTTGTTTTTGACACCGAAGTGGATAACCTCGCATTTATCCACGTGAAATTGCATCTGCCATGCCTCTGCCCAATCACCCAACCTGTCCAAATCATACTGGAGTTTCTCTGCATCCTCCTCACAGCACACACGTCCACCCAGGTTTGTGTCATCTGCAAACTTGGAGATATTACATCTCGTTCCCTTGTCCAGATCATTAATATATATTGTGAATAGCTGGGGTCCGAGAACTGATCCCTGGGGTACCCCACTAGTCACTGCCTGCCACTCGGAAAAAGAGCCATTTATTCCAACACTTTGCTTTCTGTCTGCCAACCAGTTATCTATCCAAGTCAATACCTTGCCCCCAATCCCATGTGCCTTAACTTTACACGCTAATCTCTTATGCGGGACCTTATCGAAAGCCTTCTGAAAGTCCAAACACACCACATCCACTGGTTCTCCCTTACCTATTTAACCAGTTACATCCTCAAAAAATTCCAGTAGATTAGTCAAGCATGATTTACCTTTTGTAAATCCATGTTGACTTTGTCCGATCCGGTCACTGTTTTCCAAGTGCTCTGCTATTACATATTTTATAATGGACTCTAGCATTTTCCCCACTAGCGATGTCAGGCTTATCGGTCTGCAATTCCCCGTTTTCTCTCTACCACCTTTTTTGAATAGTGGGGTAACATTAGCTACCCTCCAATCCATGGGAACTATTCCAGAGTCTATCGAATTTTGGAAGATGACCAGCAATGCATCTACTGTTTCTCGGGCCACTTCCTTAAGTACCCTAGGATGTAAATTATCAGGCCCTGGGGATTTATCGGCCTTCAATCCCGTCAATTTCCCTACAAATACTGATTTCTTTCAGTTCCTCCCTCTCATTAGACCCTATGTTCCCCGACATCTCTGGGAGGTTATTTGTGTCCTGCTTTGTGAAGACGGAACCAAAGTATGTATTTAATTGGTCTGCCATTTCTTTGTTCCTCATTATAAATTCCCCTGATTCTGACTGCAAGGGACCTACACTCGACTTCACCAATCTTTTTCCTCTTCACATATCTATAAAAGCTTTTACAGTCAGTTTATATGTTCCCTGCAAGCTTACTCTCATACTCTATTTTCCCCCTCTTAATTAATCCCTTTGTCCTCCTTTGCTGAATCCTAAACTGCTCCCAACCCTCAGGTTTACTGCTTTTTCTGGCCAATTTATATGTCCTCTCCTTGGATCTTATGCTATCCCTAATTTCCCTTGTTAGCCACGGTTGAGTCAACTTTTTTTTTATTGTTATGCCAAACAGAGATGAACAAATTCTGTAGTTCATCCATGCGATTTGAATGTTTGCCATTGCCTATCCACCGTCAACCCTTTGAGTAACATTCCCCAATCAATCCTACCCAACTCACGCCTCATACAGGTAGACTATCCTTTATCCGAAAACCTCGGGACCAGCCGTGTTTCGGTTTTCGGAGAATTTCGGATTTCGGAAGGTGGGCCGGCAGGGGTCCGCTGGGGGGGGTCCGCGGTGGGGTGGGGGGTCGGCGGGGGGGTCGTGCGCACGACCCCCCGCCGACCCCCGCCGGCCCCGACCCCCCCGCCGACGCCGACCCCCGCCGACCCCAACCCCCGCCGACTTACGGTCAGGGTCGGCGGGGGTCCGCGGGGGGGGGGTCGGCGGGGGGTCGTGCGCACGACTTACGCTGACGCTCAGCGTAAGTCGGCGGGGGTCCGCGGGGGGGTTGGCGGGGGTCGGGGCCGGCGGGGGTGTCTGCGGGGGGTCGTGCGCACGACTTACGCTGGACTTACGCTGACTGAAAAAACCTTCGGTTTTTAGAGGGTTTCGGAAGTCCGGATAAAGGGTAGTCTACCTCTACCATCGTAGTTTCCTTTATTTAAATTCAGGACCCTAGTCTCCAAGTCAACTACTTCACTCTCCATCTTAATGAAGAATTCTATCATATTATGATCGCTCCGACCCAAGGGGCCTCGCACAACAAGATTGCTAATTAATCCTCTCATTACATAATACCCAGTCTAAGATGGCCTGATCTCTACTTGGTCCCTCAACATATTGGTCCAGGAAACCATCTTGTACACACTCCAGGAATTCCTCCTCCACAGTATTGTTACTAATTTGGTTAGCCCAATCTATATGTAGATTAAAGTCACCTGTGTTAACTGCTGTGCCCTTATTGCACGCTTCTCTAATTTCCCTTTTAATGCCATCTCCAACCTCAGCATTAATGTTTGGGGGTCTATATGACACTCCCACTAATGTTTTCTGCCCCTTGGTATTTCTCAGCTCTACCCATACAGATTCCACATCATCAGAGCTAATATCCTTCCTTACCATTGTGTTAATCCCTCTTTAACCAGCAATGCTACCCCACCTCCTTTTCCTTTTTGTCCATCTTTGCTGAATATTGAATACCCCTGGATGTTGAGTTCCCAGCCTTGGTCACCCTGGAGCCATGTTTCCGGAATCCCAATCATACATCCGTTTACCTCTATTTACACAGCTAATTCATCCACCTTATTACGAATGCTCCTCGCATTAAGACACAAAGCCTTCAGGCTTGTTTTTTTAACCCTCTTAGACCTTTTTAGAATTATTATTTACTGTGGCCATGTTTGATTTAAACCCTTGATTTCTCTGTCTGCCACTTTTGTTTTTCTCCTTCCTGTCTTTTGCTTTTATCCTTGTTTCCCTTTCCTCTGTCTCCCTGCTCATGTTCCCAACCCCCTGCCATTTTAGTTTAAACCCTCCCCCACAGCACTAGCAAACACTCCCCCTAGGACATCGGTCCCGGCCCTGCCTAGGTGCAAACCGTCCATTTTGTACTGGTCCCACCTCCCCAGAACCGGTTCCAATGTCCCAGGAATTTGAATCCCTCCCCCTGGCACCATTCCTCTAGCCACGTATTCATCTGAAATATTCTTCTATTTCTACTCTGGCTAGCACGTGGCACTGGTAGCAATCCTGAGATTACTACCTTTGAGGTCCTGTTTTTTAATTTACCTCCTAACTCCCTATATTCAGCTTTTAGGACCTCATCCCGTTTTTTACCTATATCGTTGGTACCTATATGCACCACGACAACTGGCTGTTCACCCTCCCCTTCCAAAATATTCTGCAGCCACTCAGACATCCTTGACCCTTGCACCAGGGAGGCAACATACCATCCTGGAGTCACGTTTGCGGCCACAGAAACGCCTATCTGTTCCCTGTACAATAGAATCCCCTATTACTATAGCTCTCACTCTTTTTCGTCCCGTCCTGTGCAGCAGAACCACCCACGGTGCCAGGAAGTTGGCTGCTGCTGCCTTCCCCTGATAAGCCATCCTCCCCAACAATATCCAAAGCGGTATATCTGTTTGAGAGGGGTATGACCACACGGGACCCCTGCACTACCTGCCTGCGCCTACTACTCTGCCTGGCCATCACCCATTCTCTTCCTGCCTGTGCAGCCTTTACCTGCAGTGTGACCAACTCCCTAAATGCACTATCCATGACGTCCTCAGCATCGTAAATGCTCCAGTATGTATCCACTCGCAGCTCCAGCGCCGCATGTGGTCTGCCAGTAGCTGCAGCTGGATACACTTCCCGCACACATGGTTGTCAGGGACACAGGAAGTGTCCCTGATTTCCCACATAGTGCAGGAAGAGCATACCATGGCACAGAGCTCTCCTGCCATGACTTACCCGTTAATTAAATCAAATTAAATTAAAAGTGAGGCAGGTATGGGGACCCAGGAGGTGGAGGAGCCTCAGCCTTTGCAATTGTCCAACAGGTTCGAGGTTCTTGCGGCCTGTATGGGTGAAAGCGGTGGCTGCAGGGTGGATGAGCAAACTGACCGTGGCACCGAGGTACAGGAAGCGATTCAAGCGGGGGGAGTTAATAGGAAGATAGTGGTCATTGGACAGCATAGTCAGGGGGATAGATACAGTTCTCTGCAGCCAAGAGCGGGAGTCCAGACAGCTGTGTTGCCTGCCGGATGCCAGGATTCAGGACATCTGCTCTGGGCTGGAGAGGAACTTGCAGTGGGAGGGGGAGGAGCCAGTCGTCGTGGTCCATATAGGTACCAATGACACAGTTAGAACTAGGAAAGAGGTTCTGCTGAGAGACTGTGCAGCTAGGGGCTAATTCAAAAAGCAGAACCTCAAGGGTAATAATGTCTGCATTATTACCTGAGCCACGAGCAAATTGGCATAGGGTAAATAAAATTAGAGAGATGAATGCGTGGCTCACAGACTGGTGTGGGAGAAATGGGTTTTGATTCCTGGGGCACTGGCACCATACTGGGGAAAGTGGGATCTGTATCGTTGGGATGGTCTTCACCCGAACCATGCTGGGACCAGTGTTCTGGCGAGTCATATAACTAGGGCGGTAGAGAGGGTTTTAAACTAAATAGTGGGGGCAAGGGATCAAACTTGTTGAGATGTGGTAAATCAAAGAGTGGAGACAAGGCAACAGAGAAAGGTATTAATATGGGAAATGATAAACAGACCGTGACAGGAAGGGATAGAGAGTACAAATCTAAGAGTAAATCAACAGATAAGGCTAGAGGTTACAAAAATAATAAAAGGACAGAACTAAAGGCTCTGCATCTGAATACACGTAGCATTCGAAACAAAACAGATGAACTGATAACGCAAATAGAAATAAATAAGTCTGATCTGATCGTCATTACAGAAACATGGCTGCAGGATGACGTCGATTGGGACCTGAATATTGAAGAGTACGTGACATTTAGGGAGGACAGAAAGCTAGGAAAAGGTGGAGGGGTGGCTCTGTTAATTAATGGTATTAGCACAATAGAGAGGGATGACCTAAGTTCAGGAAACCAGGATGTAGGAGCAGTTTGGGTAGAGATGAGAAATGATAAAGGCAAGAAGTCACTTGTGAGAGTGGTGTACAGGCCCCCTCACAGTAACCACACGATAGGATAGAGTATAAAGGAAGAAATAATGGGAGCTTGTCAGAAAGCTACGGCAATAATCATGGGGGATTTAATCTACACAGAGACTGGAAAAATCAGACCGGCAAAGGTAGCATAAATGAGGAGTTCATAGAATGTTTTCGGGATAGTTTCTTACAACAGCACGTTCTGGAGCCAACCAGAGAGCAGGTTATACCAGACCTGGTATTGTGCAACGAGATAGGATTAATTAATGACCTCATAATGAAGGCGCCCCTAGGTAGCAGCGATCATAATATGATTGAATTTTACCTTCAGTTTGAGGGAGAGAAGAGTGGGTCCCAGAGTAGTATTTTAAACTTAAATAAGGGCAATTCTGAGGGCATGAAAGCAGAGCTAGCTAAAGTGAACTGGCCAATTAGGTTAAGGGATCGGTCAATAGAGTCGCAGTGGCAGACATTTAAGGGGATATTTCAGAATACACAGAATAGATACATTCCAAAGAGAAAGAAAATTTCCAAGGGGAGGACCCACCATCCGTGGTTAACTAAAGAAGTTAAAGAAAGTATCAAACTTAAAGAAAAAGCAGATAATTGCGCAAAGGCGGCTGGCAGCTCAGAAGATTGGACAGAATATAAAAAACAGCAGAGCATGACTAAAAGATTAATTAAGGAGAGAAAAATTAGAGTACGAGAGAAAGCTAGCTAGAAATATAAAAACAGATAGTAAGAGTTTCTATAGATATTTAAAAAGAAAAAAAAAAGTGTTAACAAAGTGAGCATTGGTCCTATAGAAAGTGAGTTTGGGGAATTAATAATGGAAAATAAGGAGATGGGAGCTGAATTGAACAGGTATTTTGCATCGGTCTTCACTATAGAGGATTCAAGTAACATCCCAGAAATAGCTGTAAATCAGGAAATGGAAGGGAGGGAGGAACCAGTGTGTATCTGAGTCAGTCAATCAGACTCTCTCTGACCTTTCTCCCCAGTCCATCTCCAGGACCAGTGTGTATCTGAGTCATTGGGACTCTCTGACCTTTCTCCCCAGTCCATCTCCAGGACCAGTGTGTATCTGAGTCAATCAGACTCTCTGACCTTTCTCCCCAGTCCATCTCCAGGACCAGTGTGTATCTGAGTCAATGGGACTCTCTCTGACCTTTCTCCCCAGTCTATCTCCAGGACCAGTGTGTATCTGAGTCAATGGGACTCTCTCTGACCTTTCTCCCCAGTCTATCTCCAGGACCAGTGTGTATCTGAGTCAATGGGACTCTCTCTGACCTTTCTCCCCAGTCCATCTCCAGGACCAGTGTGTATCTGAGTCAATGGGACTCTCTGACCTTTCTCCCCAGTCTATCTCCAGGACCAGTGTGTATCTGAGTCAATGGGACTCTCTCTGACCTTTCTCCCCAGTCCATCTCCAGGACCAGTGAGTATCTGAGTCAATGGGACTCTCTCTGACCTTTCTCCCCAGTCCATCTCCAGGACCAGTGTGTATCTGAGTCAATGGGACTCTCTCTGACCTTTCTCCCCAGTCTATCTCCAGGACCAGTGAGTATCTGAGTCAATGGGACTCTCTCTGACCTTTCTCCCCAGTCCATCTCCAGGACCAGTGTGTATCTGATTCAATGGGACTCTCTCTGACCTTTCTCCCCAGTCTATCTCCAGGACCAGTGTGTATCTGAGTCAATGGGACTCTCTCTGACCTTTCTCCCCAGTCCATCTCCAGGACCAGTGTGTATCTGAGTCAATGGGACTCTCTGACCTTTCTCCCCAGTCCATCTCCAGGACCAGTGTGTATCTGAGTCAATGGGACTCTCTCTGACCTTTCTCCCCAGTCTATCTCCAGGACCAGTGTGTATCTGAGTCAATGGGACTCTCTCTGACCTTTCTCCCCAGTCCATCTCCAGGACCAGTGTGTATCTGAGTCAATGGGACTCTCTCTGACCTTTCTCCCCAGTCTATCTCCAGGACCAGTGTGTATCTGAGTCAATGGGACTCTCTCTGACCTTTCTCCCCAGTCCATCTCCAGGACCAGTGTGTATCTGAGTCAATGGGACTCTCTCTGACCTTTCTCCCCAGTCCATCTCCAGGACCAGTGTG
This sequence comes from Somniosus microcephalus, assembly GCF_052327205.1. NCBI lineage: Eukaryota > Metazoa > Chordata > Chondrichthyes > Squaliformes > Somniosidae > Somniosus > Somniosus microcephalus. The sequence continues at coordinate 31,654 of NW_028225330.1, read as the reverse complement.
TATCTGAGTCAATGGGACTCTTACCTTTCTCCCCAGTTGATCTCTGGAAGCTCTTTGAATCGGAAGTGTTCTCTCCGATGGGTGTTCTGACAATCCTGTGCTGGTTCACCGGCTGTTGTTCCTCAGTCTGCAGTCTCTGTTTACTTCCAGCTTCCTCAATCACTCCATCAGTCACCGGGAGATCTAATTATGGCAGGTCAGAAAATTAGAATTTTGATTGAAAGCGTGAAATGATGTAATTTAGACTTTTTATCTGCTTACTAAAAATTCAATTTTAAGGCCGAGTATTTGTTTGATATTGTCCCTTTCCTCAGATCCCCAGTTGCGGGGCTGTGTGTTTAGTTTGGAGCTTTTCCTCAGATCCCCAGTTGCGGGGCTGTGTGTTTAGTTTGGAGATTTTCCTCAGATCCCCAGTTACGGGGCTGTGTGTTTAGTTTGGAGATTTTCCTCAGATCCCCAGTTGCGGGGCTGTGTGTTTAGTTTGGAGATTTTCCTCAGATCCCCAGTTCCGGGGCTGTGTGTTTAGTTTGGAGATTTTCCTCAGATCCCCAGTTGCGGGGCTGTGTGTTTAGTTTGGAGATTTTGCTCAGATCCCCAGTTGCGGGGCTGTGTGTTTAGTTTGGAGATTTTCCTCAGATCCCCAGTTCCGGGGCTGTGTGTTTAGTTTGGAGACTTTGCTCACAGTAAATTTCAGCCCTCCTGAGACTCCCCTATTCTCACAGCTCTAGGCGGAAATGCACCATTTTCTGGATCAACTGCCAATGAACCCACCGCGCCCTCCACCCCCAGACCAGCCTGAGAGTCGGTTCAGCTCATTCCCCGGGACCTGATGAACCCACCGCGCCCTCCACCCCCGGACCAGCCCCTGTATTGTGAGTCGGTTCAGCTCATTCCCCGGGACCTGATGAACCCACCGCCCCCTCCACCCCCGGACCAGCCCCTGTATTGTGAGTCGGTTCAGCTCATTCCCCGGGACCTGATGAACCCACCGCGCCCTCCACCCCCGGACCAGCCCCTGTATTGTGAGTCGGTTCAGCTCATTCCCCGGGACCTGATGAACCCACCGCCCCCTCCACCCCCGGACCAGCCCCTGTATTGTGAGTCGGTTCAGCTCATTCCCCAGGACCTGATGAACCCACCGCGCCCTCCACCCCCGGACCAGCCCCTGTATTGTGAGTCGGTTCAGCTCATTCCCCAGGACCTGATGAACCCACCGTGCCCTCCACCCCCGGACCAGCCCCTGTATTGTGAGTCGGTTCAGCTCATTCCCCGGGACCTGATGAACCCACCGCGCCCTCCACCCCCGGACCAGCCCCTGTATTGTGAGTCGGTTCAGCTCATTCCCCGGGACCTGATGAACCCACCGCCCCCTCCACCCCCGGACCAGCCCCTGTATTGAGAGTCGGTTCAGCTCATTCCCCAGGACCTGATGAACCCACCGTGCCCTCCACCCCCGGACCAGCCCCTGTATTGTGAGTCGGTTCAGCTCATTCCCCGGGGCCTGATGAACCCACCGCCCCCTCCACCCCCGGACCAGCCCCTGTATTGTGAGTCGGTTCAGCTCATTCCCCGGGACCTGATGAACCCACCGCGCCCTCCACCCCCGGACCAGCCCCTGTATTGTGAGCTGGTTCAGCTCATTCCCCGGGACCTGATGAACCCACCGCGCCCTCCACCCCCGGACCAGCCCCTGTATTGTGAGTCGGTTCAGCTCATTCCCCGGGACCTGATGAACCCACCGCGCCCTCCACCCCCGGACCAGCCCCTGTATTGTGAGTCGGTTCAGCTCATTCCCCGGGACCTGATGAACCCACCGCGCCCTCCACCCCCGGACCAGCCCCTGTATTGTGAGTCGGTTCAGCTCGTTCCCCGGGACCTGATGAACCCACCGCGTCCTCCACCCCCGGACCAGCCCCTGTATTGTGAGTCGGTTCAGCTCATTCCCCGGGACCTGATGAACCCACCGTGCCCTCCACCACCGGACCAGCCCCTGTATTGTGAGTCGGTTCAGCTCATTCCCCGGGACCTGATGAACCCACCGCCCCCTCCACCCCCGGACCAGCCCCTGTATTGTGAGTCGGTTCAGCTCATTCCCTGGGACCTGATGAACCCACCGCCCCCTCCACCCCCGGACCAGCCCCTGTATTGTGAGTCGGTTCAGCTCATTCCCCGGGACCTGATGAACCCACCGTGCCCTCCACCCCCGGACCAGCCCCTGTATTGTGAGTCGGTTCAGCTCACTCCCCGGGACCTGATGAACCCACCGCCCCCTCCACCCCCGGACCAGCCCCTGTATTGTGAGTCAGTTCAGCTCATTCCCCGGGACCTGATGAACCCACCGCCCCCTCCACCCCCGGACCAGCCCCTGTATTGAGAGCCGGTTCAGCTCATTCCCCGGGACCTGATGCTGACAGGAATCTCCCCTCCATTACAAACTGGTTCCGTTCCACATTAACACCCCTCCCTGTGATATAAATCATTAGAACTGAGACTTCCTCTTTCTCACTCCTGTAGACGGAAATGCGCCATTTTCTCTGCAGAGTTACTAACCAGCGCTGTGACCCTCCCTCCCTCGCTGTGATCTAAACTCGGGGCTGGGCATCCGCTGTCGGGCTGTGTGCTGAATGGAGCCGAGTTCCCTCAGTCACAGAGCGCCAGCCTAGCTCCAAGTTGAAGTTTAAGCCTCATTGTTCAGGACTGCCCCCCCCCCCACCCCCAGAGGAACAATAGTTTCTCTATCTATCCTGTCAACTCCTTTAATCATCTTAAACACCTCAATTAGATCATCCCCTGATCTTCTATATTCAAGGGAATAGAAGGTTAGTCTTTGCAACCTGTCCTGATAATTTAACCATTTTAGCTCAGGTATCATCCGATGAATCGGCGCTACATCCCCTCCAAGGCCAACATCTCTCTCCTGAGGGGCGGTGCCCAGAACTGAACAACATGTGCAACAATATTCACTACTCAAGAATATAATGAGACAGTTTATCAAATTTAAAAAAGAAAGTTACTAAACCATGGTAACAGGAAGTCTTACCAATGATATGTATCTGCATACCCTACTGCTCAGAACCAACAGGTTCCTACTCCTGGACTGCCGAGTACATGGACAGTTTACACTGAATGTTTCACAGTCTTTCAGATATAAATTGGAGCCAAGGCCTCTTGTACTGAGATCTGACAGATTGTTACCCTGGCAATAGAGGAAATCACTCACCGACAATAACTGAAAACGGAAATAACAAAACCAGCATCACATGTTCAGAGTTTAGTGAAGAACATTAACCCTGAACATTCAGCCAGTGTTTCTAACCATGAAGCTGCAATTCCAATAACGGATTTTTTACACCACCAGACCTGACACTGCGGGTTTACTGAATCCACCGCCAGTTCCAGCTGTACAGAACATTAAGCAGCGACACATCTACAGAAATACATCAATAAAATAGTCACATTGTTGGAGATTCACCCTGTGACCACTGAAAAATCAGATTGTCTTAAACTATCAAATCTGTTACTGTTATGGAATTGTATGTATCCATACACCTGGATCATGGGACCAACAAGAAACTTTTTTCTGACAACACAAAATAATTTTACTAATCATTAAAATATAAGATTTACATATCATTTTATCAGTTTTTACTAAAACGATAATCATTTAATTCAACTGCCATCGTGAAATTCAGAAATAGATTTACTGATAGAAAATAACTCAGTAAATCCAGCGTCAGTTCAGAATTGTAATTCACAACATGGTGCAGTTTGTCACGGAGTGCAGCTTGGAACAGAAACATAGAAGATAGGAGCAGGAGTAGGCCATTCGGCCCCTCGAGCCTGCTCCGCCATTCAATGAGATCATGGCTGATCATCCAAATTCAGTACCCTGTCCCTGCCTTCTCCCCATATCCCTTGATCCCTTTAGCCTTAAGAAATATATCCAACTCCTTCTTGAATATATTTAATGAATTGGCCTCTACTGCCTTCTGTGGTAGAGAATTCCACAGGTTCACCACTCTCTGGGTGAAGAAATGCCTCATCTCTGTCCGAAATGGCTTACCCCTTATCCTTAGACTGTGACCCCTGGTTCTGGACTCCCCGGCCATCAGGAACATCCTTCCTGCATCTAGTCTGTCTAGTCCTGTTAGAATTTTACAAGTTTCAATGAGATCCCCTCTCATTCTTCTAAACTCCAGCGAGTATTAGCCCAATCGACCCAATCTCTCCTCATATGTCATTCCTGCCATCATAAGAACATAAGTAGGATCAGGAGTAGGAGCAGGAGTAGGCCATACGGCCCCTCGGGCCTGCTCCGCCATTCAATAGGATCATGGCTGATCCGAATCTAGACTCACCTCCACTTCCCTGCCCTCTCCCCGTAACCCTTAATTCCCTTATCTGCTAGGAAACTGTCGATCTCCATTTTAAATTTATATAAAGTCGCAGCTTCCACAGCTCTCTTAGGTAGCAAATTCCATAGATTTACTACCCTGAGTGAAGAAGTTTCTCCTCATCTCAGTTTTGAAAGGGCAGCCCCTTATTCTTAGATTATGCCCCCTAGTTCTAGTCTCACCCATCAGTTGAAACATCCTCACCGTATCCACCCGATCAAGCCCCCTCACAATCTTATATGTTTCGATAAGATCACCTCTCATTCTTCTGAACTCCAATGAGTAGAGTCCCAACCAACTCAACCTTTCCTCATACGTCAACCCCCTCATCTCCGGAATCAGCCGAGTGAACCTTCTCTGAACCGCCTCGAGAGCAAGTATATCTTTTCTTAAATATGGAAACCAAAACTGCACGCAGTATTCCAGGTGTGGCCTCACCAATACCCTGATCCCAGGCATCAGTCTGGTGAATCTTCGCTGCACTCCCTCCATGGCAATAACATCCTTCCTCAGATAAGGTGACGAAAACTGCACACAATACTCCAGATGTGGTCTCACCAAGGCCCTGTACAACTGCAGCAAGACATCCTTGTTCCTGTACTCGAACCCTCTCGCTACGAAGGCCAACATATCATTTGCCTTCTTCACCGCCTGCTGCACCTGCATGCTTACCTTCAGCGACTGGTGCACAAGGACACCCAGGTCTCGTTGCACTTCCCCTTCTCCCAATCTATTACCGTTCAGATAATAATCTGCCTTCCTGTTTTTGCCACCGAAGTGGATAACCTCGCATTTATCCACATTATACTGCATCTGCCATGCTTCTGCCCAATCACCCAACCTGTCCAAATCATACTGGACTTTCTCAGCATCCTCGTCACAGCACACACGCCCACCCAGCTTTGTGTCGTCTGCAAAGTTGGAGATATTACATCTAGTTCCCTCGTCTAGATCATTTATATATATTGTGAATAGCTGGGGTCCGAGGACCGATCCCTGCGGTACCCAACTAGTCACTGCCTGCCACTCAGAAAAAGACCCATTTATTCCAACTCTTTGCTTTCTCTGCCAACCAGTTCTCTATCCAAGTCAGTACCTTGCCCCTAAGCCCATGTGCCTTAACTTTACATGCTCATCTCTTATGCGGGACCTTATCGAAAGCCTTCTGAAAGTCCAAATACACCACATCCACTGGTTCTCCGTTACCTATTTTACCAGTTACATCCTCAAAAAATTCCAGTAGATTAGTCAAGCACGATTTACCTTTTGTAAATCCATGTTTTCCAAGTGCTCTGCTATTACATCTTTTATAATGGACTCTAGCATTTTCCCCACTACCGATGTCAGGCTTATCGGTCTGTAATTCCCCGTTTTCTATCTACCACCTTTGGTGAATAGTGGGGTAACATTAGCTACCCTCCAATCCATGGGAACTGTTCGAGTCTATCGAATTTTGGAAGATGACCAGCAATGCATCTACTATTTCTCGGGCCACTTCCTTAAGTACCCTAGGATGTAAAGGATCAGGCATTGGGGATATATCAGCCTTCAATCCCGTCAATTTCCCTACAAATACTGATTTCTTTCAGTTCCTCCCTCTCATTAGACCCTATGTTCCCCGACATCTCTGGGAGGTTATTTGTGTCCTGCTTTGTGAAGACGGAACCAAAGTATGTATTTAATTGGTCAGCCATTTCTTTGTTCCCCATTATAGATTTTCCTGATTCTGACTGCAAGGGACCTACACTTGACTTCACCAAACTTTTTCTCTTCACATATCTATAGAAGATTTTACAGTCAGTTTATATGTTCCCTGCAAGCAAACTCTCATACTCTATTTTCCCCCTCTTAATTAATCCCTTTGTCCTCCTTTGCTGAATCCTAAACTGCTCCCAAACCTCAGGTTTGCTGCTTTTTCAGGCCAATTTATATGTCCTCTCCTTGGATCTTATGCTATCCCTAATTTCCCTTGTTAGCCATGGTTGAGTCAACTTTTTTGTTTTATTTTTATGTCAAACAGAGATGAACAAATTATGTAGTTCATCCATGCGATCTTTGAATGTTTGCCATTGCCTATCCACCATCAACCCTTTGAGTAACATTCCCCAATCAATCCTACCCAACTCGCGCCTCATACCATCATAGTTTCCTTTACTTAAATTCAGGACCCTAGTCTGAGTCAACTACTTCACTCTCCATCTTAATGAAGAATTCTGTCATATTATGATCGCTTCGACCCAAGGGGCCTCGCACAACAAGATTGCTAATTAATCCTCTCATTACATAATACCCAGTCTAAGATGGCCTGATCTCTGGTTGGTTCATCGACATATTGGTCCAGGAAACCATCCCGTAAACACTCCAGGAATTCCTCCTCCACAGTATTGTTACTAATTTGGTTAGCCCAATCTATATGTAGATTAAAGTCACCCATGATGACTGCTGTGCCCTTATTGCACGCTTCTTTAATTTCCCTTTTAATGCCATCCCCAACCTCCGCATTACTGTTTGGAGGTCTATATACCACTCCCACTAACGTTTTCTGCCCCTTGGTATTTCTCAGCTCTACCCATACAGATTCCACATCATCAGAGCTAATATCCTTCCTTACCATTGTGTTAATTCCTCTTTAACCAGCAATGCTACCCCACCTCCTTTTCCTTTTTGCTTATCTTTCCTGAATATTGAATACCCCTGGATGTTGAGTTCCCAGCCTTGGTCACTCTGGAGCCATGTTTCTGTATTGCGAGATGGTTCAGCTCATTCCCCGGGACCTGATGAACCCACCGCGCCCTCCACCCCCGGACCAGCCCCTATATTGTGAGCCGGTTCAGCTCATTCCCCGGGACCTGATGAACCCACCGTGCCCTCCACCCCTGGACCAGCCCTTGTATTGTGAGCCGGTTCAGCTCATTCCCCGGGACCTGATGAACCCACCGCGCCCTCCACCCCCGGACCAGCCCCTATATTGTGAGCCGGTTCAGCTCATTCCCCGGGACCTGATGAACCCACCGCACCCTCCACCCCCGGACCAGCCCCTATATTGTGAGCCAGTTCAGCTCATTCCCCGGGACATGATGAACCCACCGTGCCCTCCACCCCCGGACCAGCACCTGTATTGTGAGCCAGTTCAGCTCATTCCCCGGGACCTGATGCTGACAGGAATCTCCCCTCCATTACAAACCGGTTCTGTTCCACATTAACATCCCTCCCTGTGATATAAATCATTAGAACTGAGACTTCCGCTTTCTCACTCCTGTAGACGGAAATGCGCCATTTTCTCTTCTGAATTACGAACCAGCGCTGTGGCCCTCCCTCCCTCGCTGTGATCTAAACTCGGGGCTGAGCAGCCGCTGTCGGGCTGTGTGCTGAATGGAGCCGAGTTCCCTCAGTCACAGAGCGCCAGCCTAGCTCCAAGTTGAAGTTTAAGCCTCATTGTTCAGGACTGCCCCCCCCCCCCCACCCCCAGAGGAACAATAGTTTCTCTATCTATCCTGCCAACTTCTTTAATCATCTTAAACACCTCAATTAGATCGTCCCCTGATCTTCTATATTGAAGGGTATACAAGCCTAGTCTTTGCAACCTGTCCTCATAATTGAGCCATTTTAGCTCAGGTATCATCCGATGAACCCCCTCTACATCCCCTCCAAAACCAACAACTCTCTCCTGAGGGGTGGTGCCCAGAACTGAACAACATGTGGAACAATATTCACTACTCAAAAATATAATGAGACAGAGTTTATCAAATTTAAAAAGAACCATTACTAAACCATGGCAACAGGAAGTCTTACCAATTATATGTATCTACATACCCTACTGCTCAGAACCAACAGGTTCCTACTCCTGGACTGCCGAGTACATGGACAGTTTACACTGAATGTTTCACGGTCTTTCAGATATAAAAGGAACCAAGGCCTCTTGTACTGAGATCTGACAGATTGTTACCCTGGCAATAGAGGAAATCACTCACCGACAATAACTGAAAACGGAAATAACAAAACCAGCATCACATGTTCGGAGTTTAGTGAAGAACATTAACCCTGAACATTCAGCCAGTGTTTCTAACCATGAAGCTGCGATTCCAGTAACGGATTTTTTACACCACCAGACCAGACACTGCGGGTTTACTGAATCCACCGCCAGTTCCAGCTGTACAGAACATTAAGCAGTGCCACATCTACAGAAATACATCAATAAAATAGTCACATTGTTGGAGATACACCCTGTGACCGCTGGAAATCAGATTGTCTTAAACTATCTAAATCTGTTACTGTTATGGAATGGTATGTATTCATACACCTGGATCATGGGACCAAGAAACTTTTTCTGACAACACAAAATAATTTTACTAATCATTAAAATATAAGGTTTACATATCATTTTATCAGTTTTTACTAAAACGATAATCATTTAATTCAACTGCCATCGTGAAATTCAGAAATAGATTTACTGATAGAAAATAACTCAGTAAATCCAGCGTCCAGTTCAGAATTGTAATTCACAACATGGTGCAGTTTGTCACGGAGTGCAGCTTGGAACAGAAACATAGAAGATAGGAGCAGGAGTAGGCCATTCGGCCCCTCGAGCCTGCTCTGACATTCAATGAGATCATGGCTGATCTGATCCTAACCTCAAATCTTCTATCACTCTCCATCCACCCGAACCCATGTGATCTCCCGGGAGAGGCGAAAAACCAGATAAAAGACCCAATGGCCAATTTGGGAGAAAAAAATCTGGGAAATTCCTCTCCGACCTATCTAGGCGATCGAAACTCGTCGAGATCACTCTGTCCCTATATTTTCTACAGTACTTACCTTCTGTAAAGGTGATCTCCACCCCAGCCAGGAACAGGAATAAAACCATCTCCTGAAATCTAACACAGAATTAGAACACAGTAGGATCAGAACAAGGCTACACGGCCCCTGGGCCCACTCCACTACCCACAGGGCCATGACCATTCCGAACCTAGACTCATGTCCAATTTCCTGCCCGCTCCCTGTAACCCTTAATTCCCTTTACTTCTAGGAAACTATCTATTTCTGTTTTAAATTTACTTAATGATGTAGCTTCCACAGCTTTCTGGGGCAGCAAATTCCACAAACCTACCACCCTGAGTGAAGAAGTTTCTCCTCATCAGTTTTGAAAGAGCAGCCCCTTATTCTAAGATTATGCCCCCTCGTTCTAGTTTCACCCATCATTGGGAACATCCTCACCGCATCCACCCGATCAAGCCCCTTCACAATCTTATATGTTTCAATAAGGTCGCCTCTCTTACTTCTGAACTCCAATGTGTAGAGTCCCAATCTACTCAACCTCTCCTCATATGTCCACCCCCTCATCCCCGGGATTAACTGAGTGAACCTTCTTTGTACTGACTCGAGAGCAAGTATGTCTTAAGTATGGACACCAAAACTGTATGCAGTATTCCAGGTGCGGTCTCACCAATACCTTGTACAACTGCAGCAATACCTCCCTGTTTTTGTATTCTATCCCCCTAGCAATAAAAGCCAACATTCCATTGGCCTTCTTGATCACTTGCTGCACCTGCATACTAACTTTTTGAGTTTCGTGCACCAGGACCCCCAGATCCCTTTGTACTACGGTACTTTCCAGTTTCTTGCCATTAAGATAATAACTTGCTCTATGATTTTTCCTGCCAAAGTGCATAACCTCACACTTTCCAGTATTGTATTCCACCTGCCAAATCTCTGCCCACTTACTTAGCCTGTCTATGTCCGTTTGCAGGTTTTTTATGTCCTCCTCACTCACTACTTTCCATCCCATCTTTGTATCATCTGCAAACTTTGATATGTTACACTCGGTCCCCTCCTCCAAATCGTCAATATAGATTGTGAAGAGTTGGGGACCCAGCACTGACCCCTGCGGAACACCACTAGTTACTGGTTGCCAGTCTGAGAACGAACCTTTTATCCCAACTCTCTGCTTTCTGTTAGAGAGCCAATCCTCCACCCACGCCAGAATATTACCCCCAATCCCGTGATTTTTTATCTTGAGCAATAATCTTGTGTGGCACCTTGTCGAATGCCTTTTGGAAGTCTAAATACACTACGTCCACTGGTTCCCCTTTATCCACCCTGCATGTTACTTCCTCAAAAAACTCAAGCAAATTTGTCAAACATGACTTCCCCTTCATGAAACCTCGAGCCTGCTCCGCCATTCAATGGGATCATGGCTGATCATCCAAATTCAGTGCCCGGTCCCTGCTTTCTCCCCATATCCCTTGATCCCTTTAGCCTTAATATATATATCTAACTCCTTCTTGAATATATTTAATGAATTGGCCTCTATTGCCTTCTGTGGTAGAGAATTCCACAGGTTCACTACTCTCTGGGTGAAGAAATTCCTCCTCATCTCTGTCCTAAATGGCTTACCCCTTATCCTTAGACTGTGACCCCTGGTTCTGGACTCCCCCGCCATCGGGAACATCCTTCCTGCATCTAGTCTGTCTAGTCCTGTTAGAATTTTATAAATTTCAATGAGATCCCCTCTCATTCTTCTAAACTCCAGCGAGTATAAGCCCAATCGACCTAATCTCTCCTCATACATCATTCCTGCCATCCCAGGTATCAGAAACATTGAAACATAGAAGATAGGAGTAGGCCATTCGGCCCCTTCAGCCTGGTGAATCTTCGCTGCACTCCTTCCATGGCAAGTACATCCTTCCTCAGATAAGGCGACCAAAACTGCACACAATACTCATGGTGTGGTCTCACCAAGGCCCTGTACAACTGCAGCAAGACATCCTTGTTCCTGTACTCAAACCCTCTTGCTACGAAGGCCAACATACTATTTGCCTTCTTAACCGCCTGCTGCACCTGCATGCTTACCTTCAGCGATTGGTGCACAAGGACGCCCAGGTCTCGTTGCACTTCTCCTTCTCCCAATCTATTGCCAATCAGATAATAATCAGCCACCTTGTTTTTGACACCGAAGTGGATAACCTCGCATTTATCCACGTGAAATTGCATCTGCCATGCCTCTGCCCAATCACCCAACCTGTCCAAATCATACTGGAGTTTCTCTGCATCCTCCTCACAGCACACACGTCCACCCAGGTTTGTGTCATCTGCAAACTTGGAGATATTACATCTCGTTCCCTTGTCCAGATCATTAATATATATTGTGAATAGCTGGGGTCCGAGAACTGATCCCTGGGGTACCCCACTAGTCACTGCCTGCCACTCGGAAAAAGAGCCATTTATTCCAACACTTTGCTTTCTGTCTGCCAACCAGTTATCTATCCAAGTCAATACCTTGCCCCCAATCCCATGTGCCTTAACTTTACACGCTAATCTCTTATGCGGGACCTTATCGAAAGCCTTCTGAAAGTCCAAACACACCACATCCACTGGTTCTCCCTTACCTATTTAACCAGTTACATCCTCAAAAAATTCCAGTAGATTAGTCAAGCACGATTTACCTTTTTAGATCCATGTTGACTTTGTCCGATCCGGTCACTGTTTTCCAAGTGCTCTGCTATTACATCTTTTATAATGGACTCTAGCATTTTCCCCACTACCGATGTCAGGCTTATCGGTCTGTAATTCCCCGTTTTCTCTCTACCATCTTTTTTGAATAGTGGGGTAACATTAGCTACCCTCTGTGGTAAACCACTGTCATACCTGTCTGTGTCTGTATGTGTATTCCACTAGGTACAGGTCTGGACATGCCTCGGCTGACTCCTCCCACTATTCCAGGTATATAAGTGACTACCTCCCAGTCCCTTAGTATTCTGGACGGGTCGACCACTCGAGACAAGACCTTCATTCTTTAGTTAATAAAAGCCTGATTGTTACTCGCTCAACTTCAGTCTTTTGAGTAATTGATGGCGCATCAATTTTATTAACTAAATTTTTTATAATGGAGAAGATCCTCACACCAGCATGCCTGGACCTGGACAGTCGGGAAGCGGACGCTTCCACCAAGTTTGCTCACTGGCTCACGTGCTTCGAGACATTCCTGACTGCCTCCACTGCGGTCGAAACGGATGCGGACAAACTGTCTGTCCTGATCTCCAAGGTGAACCACCGAGTGTACTCAGTCATCCGGGACGCGACCTCGTACACAGCCGCCCTCCAGCTCCTCAAGACCCAGTACACGCGCCCTGTGAACGAAGTATACGCTAGGCACCTTCTGGGGAGTCGCAAGCAACAACCTGGGGAATCGACTGAGGAATACCTCCAAGCACTGTCCGTGCTTGGCCGGGCCTGTGGGTGTAAGGCGGTAACGCCCACTAAGTACACGGAGGAACTGATCCGGGATGCCTTCGTAGCGGGCCACAGGTCCAACTACACCCGACAGCGACTGCTGGAGCAGAGTGACCTCACCCTCGACAAAGCCTCCGACATCGCACTAACGCTGGACGCAGCCTTCCGGGGCATGGATGCCTACTCCTCTGCACCGTGGACGAATCCATCCCCTTCCAGGTGGAAAGCGATGCGTCCGACTTCGCTCTGGCCGCCACCCTTAATCAGGCGGGGAGACCTGTGGCATTCTTCTCACGAACCCTCCAGGGCCCGGAGACCAGACACTCCGCGGTCGAGAAGGAGGCCCAGGCTATCGTGGAGGCTGTGCGTCATTGGAGGCACTACCTGGCCGGAAAACGATTTACCCTGCTCACTGACCAGCGTTCAGTTGCTTTTATGTTCAACAACAAGCAGAGGGGCAAAATCAAAAATGACAAGATCTTGAGGTGGAGAATCGAACTTTCCACCTACAATTACGAGATCTTGTACCGGCCTGGGAAGCTCAATGAACCCCCAGATGCCCTATCGCGTGGCACCTGCGCCAGCGCGCAGATCGATAGGCTGAGGGCCCTCCACAATGACCTCTGCCACCCGGGGGTCACCAGGTTCTTCCACTTCATCAAGGCCCGCAACCTGCCTTACTCCATTGAGGAGGTCAGGACCATGACCAAGAACTGCCAAGTCTGCGCTGAGTGCAAACCGCACTTTTATAGACCAGACAGAGCCCACCTGATAAAAGCCACTCGCCCTTTCGAACGCCTGAGCGTCGATTTTAAAGGGCCTCTCCCCTCCTCCGACCGCAATGTGTACTTCCTCAACATCATTGACGAGTACTCCCGGTTCCCGTTCGCTATCCCCTGCCCGGACATGACCAGTGCCACGGTCATTAAATGTCTGAACAGCCTCTTCACCCTGTTCGGTTTCCCCAGCTATATCCATAGCGACCGGGGCTCATCGTTTATGAGCGACGAACTCCGCCAGTACCTGCTCGCTAGGGGTATAGCCACAAGCAGGACCACCAGTTACAACCCCCGGGGGAACGGACAGGTGGAAAGAGAGAATGCAACTGTTTGGAAGGCTGCCCTACTAGCCTTAAAGTCTAGGGGCCTTCCGACCTCCCGCTGGCAGGAGGTGCTCCCCGATGCGCTCCACTCGATTCGGTCACTTCTCTGCACTGCCACCAATGCCACCCCTCACGAGAAAATGTTTGTCTTCCCAAGGAAGTCCACATCGGGGACATCGTTACCGCCATGGCTGACGTCCCCAGGGCCGGTACTACTGAGAAGACACGTGAGGGCCAATAAAACGGACCCCCTGGTCGAGAGGGTCGACCTCCTCCACGCCAACCCCCAGTACGCTTACATTGCGTACCCGGACGGGCGGGAGGACACAGTCTCCATACGAGACCTCGCACCCTCGGGGACCGCTGTAACCCACTACCCATTACCACCCCCCCCCACGACCCGATATCCAACCCCAGCAGCCGGCTCGCCTTGGACCGTCACCCACGAGGACTACACTCCAGGGCCCCAGCCTACACGGGACGCGACGCCGGAAGCTCCACCACCCCTGCCGTCGCCACGTCGATCACAGCGGCAGACAAGACCTCCGGAGAGACTCCAATACACGAACTTTTAAATACACTTCACCCCGCCGGACTCATTTTTAAACAAGGGGTGAATGTGGTAAACCACTGTCATACCTGTCTGTGTCTGTATGTGTATTCCACTAGGTACAGGTCTGGACATGCCTCGGCTGACTCCTCCCACTATTCCAGGTATATAAGTGACTACCTCCCAGTCCCTTAGTATTCTGGACGGGTCGACCACTCGAGACAAGACCTTCATTCTTTAGTTAATAAAAGCCTGATTGTTACTCGCTCAACTTCAGTCTTTTGAGTAATTGATGGCGCATCACCCTCCAATCCATGGGAACTATTCCAGAGTCTATCGAATTTTGGAAGATGACCAGCAATGCATCTACTGTTTCTCGGGCCACTTCCTTAAGTACCCTAGGATGTAAATTATCAGGCCCTGGGGATTTATCGGCCTTCAATCCCGTCAATTTCCCTACAAATACTGATTTCTTTCAGTTCCTCCCTCTCATTAGACCCTATGTTCCCCGACATCTCTGGGAGGTTATTTGTGTCCTGCTTTGTGAAGACGGAACCAAAGTATGTATTTAATTGGTCTGCCATTTCTTTGTTCCTCATTATAAATTCCCCTGATTCTGACTGCAAGGGACCTACACTCGACTTCACCAATCTTTTTCCTCTTCACATATCTATAAAAGCTTTTACAGTCAGTTTATATGTTCCCTGCAAGCTTACTCTCATACTCTATTTTCCCCCTCTTAATTAATCCCTTTGTCCTCCTTTGCTGAATCCTAAACTGCTCCCAATCCTCAGGTTTACTGCTTTTTCTGGCCAATTTATATGTCCTCTCCTTGGATCTTATGCTAGCCCTAATTTCCTTTGTTAGCCACGGTTGAGTCAACTTTTTTTTTATTGTTATGCCAAACAGAGATGAACAAATTCTGTAGTTCATCCATGCGATTTGAATGTTTGCCATTGCCTATCCACCGTCAACCCTTTGAGTAACATTCCCCAATCAATCCTACCCAACTCGCGCCTCATACAGGTAGACTATCCTTTATCCGAAAACCTCGGGACCAGCCGTGTTTCGGTTTTCGGAGAATTTCGGATTTCGGAAGGTGGGCCGGCAGGGGTCCGCGGGGGGGGGGGTCGGCGGGGGGGGGTCGTGCGCACGACCCCCCCGCCGACGCCGACCCCAACCCCCGCCGACTTACGGTCAGGGTCGGCGGGGGGGGGGGGGTCGGCGGGGGGTCGTGCGCACGACTTACGCTGACGCTCAGCGTAAGTCGGCGTGGGTCCGCGGGGGGGTTGGCGGGGGTCGGGGGTGTCTGCGGGGGGTCGTGCGCACGACTTACGCTGGACTTACGCTGACTAAAAACCGAAGGTTTTTTCAGAGGGTTTCGGAAGTCCGGATAAAGGGTAGTCTACCTCTACCATCGTAGTTTCCTTTATTTAAATTCAGGACCCTAGTCTCCAAGTCAACTACTTCACTCTCCATCTTAATGAAGAATTCTATCATATTATGATCGCTCCGACCCAAGGGGCCTCGCACAACAAGATTGCTAATTAATCCTCTCATTACATAATACCCAGTCTAAGATGGCCTGATCTCTACTTGGTCCCTCAACATATTGGTCCAGGAAACCATCTTGTATACACTCCAGGAATTCCTCCTCCACAGTATTGTTACTAATTTGGTTAGCCCAATCTATATGTAGATTAAAGTCACCTGTGTTAACTGCTGTGCCCTTATTGCACGCTTCTCTAATTTCCCTTTTAATGCCATCTCCAACCTCAGCATTAATGTTTGGGGGTCTATATGACACTCCCCCTACGTTTTCTGCCCCTTGGTATTTCTCAGCTCTACCCATACAGATTCCACATCATCAGAGCTAATATCCTTCCTTACCATTGTGTTAATCCCTCTTTAACCAGCAATGCTACCCCACCTCCTTTTCCTTTTTGTCCATCTTTGCTGAATATTGAATACCCCTGGATGTTGAGTTCCCAGCCTTGGTCACCCTGGAGCCATGTTTCCGGAATCCCAATCATACATCCGTTTACCTCTATTTGCAC
Organism: Somniosus microcephalus; assembly: GCF_052327205.1. Taxonomy (NCBI): domain Eukaryota; kingdom Metazoa; phylum Chordata; class Chondrichthyes; order Squaliformes; family Somniosidae; genus Somniosus; species Somniosus microcephalus. The sequence continues at coordinate 15,322 of NW_028225330.1, read as the reverse complement.
AGCTAATTCATCCACCTTATTACGAATGCTCCTCGCATTAAGACACAAAGCCTTCAGGCTTGTTTTTTTAACCCTCTTAGACCTTTTTAGAATTATTATTTACTGTGGCCATGTTTGATTTAAACCCTTGATTTCTCTGTCTGCCACTTTTGTTTTTCTCCTTCCTGTCTTTTGCTTTTATCCTTGTTTCCCTTTCCTCTGTCTCCCTGCTCATGTTCCCAACCCCCTGCCATTTTAGTTTAAACCCTCCCCCACAGCACTAGCAAACACTCCCCCTAGGACATCGGTCCCGGCCCTGCCTAGGTGCAAACCGTCCATTTTGTACTGGTCCCACCTCCCCAGAACCGGTTCCAATGTCCCAGGAATTTGAATCCCTCCCCCTGGCACCATTCCTCTAGCCACGTATTCATCTGAAATATTCTTCTATTTCTACTCTGACTAGCACGTGGCACTGGTAGCAATCCTGAGATTACTACCTTTGAGGTCCTGTTTTTTTAATTTACCTCCTAACTCCCTATATTCAGCTTTTAGGACCTCATCCCGTTTTTTACCTATATCGTTGGTACCTATATGCACCACGACAACTGGCTGTTCACCCTCCCCTTCCAAAATATTCTGCAGCCACTCAGACATCCTTGACCCTTGCACCAGGGAGGCAACATACCATCCTGGAGTCACGTTTGCAGCCACAGAAACACCTATCTGTTCCCTGTACAATAGAATCCCCTATTACTATAGCTCTCACTCTTTTTCGTCCCGTCCTGTGCAGCAGAACCACCCACGGTGCCAGGAAGTTGGCTGCTGCTGCCTTCCCCTGATAAGCCATCCTCCCCAACAATATCCAAAGCGGTATATCTGTTTGAGAGGGGTATGACCACACGGGACCCCTGCACTACCTGCCTGCGCCTACTACTCTGCCTGGCCATCACCCATTCTCTTCCTGCCTGTGCAGCCTTTACCTGCAGTGTGACCAACTCCCTAAATGTACTATCCACGACGTCCTCAGCATCGTAAATGCTCCAGTATGTATCCACTCGCAGCTCCAGCGCCGCATGTGGTCTGCCAGTAGCTGCAGCTGGATACACTTCCCGCACACATGGTTGTCAGGGACACAGGAAGTGTCCCTGATTTCCCACATAGTGCAGGAAGAGCATACCATGGCAGAGCTCTCCTGCCATGACTTACCTGTTAATTAAATCAAATTAAATTAAAAGTGAGGCAGGTATGGGGACCCAGGAGGTGGAGGAGCCTCAGCCTTTGCAATTGTCCAACAGGTTCGAGGTTCTTGCAGCCTGTATGGGTGAAAGCGGTGGCTGCAGGGTGGATGAGCAAACTGACCGTGGCACCGAGGTACAGGAAGCGATTCAAGCGGGGGGAGTTAATAGGAAGATAGTGGTCATTGGACAGCATAGTCAGGGGGATAGATACAGTTCTCTGCAGCCAAGAGCGGGAGTCCAGACAGCTGTGTTGCCTGCCGGATGCCAGGATTCAGGACATCTGCTCTGGGCTGGAGAGGAACTTGCAGTGGGAGGGGGAGGAGCCAGTCGTCGTGGTCCATATAGGTACCAATGACACAGTTAGAACTAGGAAAGAGGTTCTGCTGAGAGACTGTGCAGCTAGGGGCTAATTCAAAAAGCAGAACCTCAAGGGTAATAATGTCTGCATTATTACCTGAGCCACGAGCAAATTGGCATAGGGTAAATAAAATTAGAGAGATGAATGCGTAGCTCACAGACTGGTGTGGGAGAAATGGGTTTTGATTCCTGGGGCACTGGCACCATACTGGGGAAAGTGGGATCTGTATCGTTGGGATGGTCTTCACCCGAACCATGCTGGGACCAGTGTTCTGGCGAGTCATATAACTAGGGCGGTAGAGAGGGTTTTAAACTAAATAGTGGGGGCAAGGGATCAAACTTGTTGAGATGTGGTAAATCAAAGAGTGGAGACAAGGCAACAGAGAAAGGTATTAATATGGGAAATGATAAACAGACCGTGACAGGAAGGGATAGAGAGGACAAATCTAAGAGTAAATCAACAGATAAGGCTAGAGGTTACAAAAATAATAAAAGGACAAAACTAAAGGCTCTGCATCTGAATACACGTAGCATTCGAAACAAAACAGATGAACTGATAACGCAAATAGAAATAAATAAGTCTGATCTGATCGTCATTACAGAAACATGGCTGCAGGATGACGTCGATTGGGACCTGAATATTGAAGAGTACGTGACATTTAGGGAGGACAGAAAGCTAGGAAAAGGTGGAGGGGTGGCTCTGTTAATTAATGGTATTAGCACAATAGAGAGGGATGACCTAAGTTCAGGAAACCAGGATGTAGGAGCAGTTTGGGTAGAGATGAGAAATGATAAAGGCAAGAAGTCACTTGTGAGAGTGGTGTACAGGCCCCCTCACAGTAACCACACGATAGGATAGAGTATAAAGGAAGAAATAATGGGAGCTTGTCAGAAAGGTACGGCAATAATCATGGGGGATTTAATCTACACAGAGACTGGAAAAATCAGACCGGCAAAGGTAGCATAAATGAGGAGTTCATAGAATGTTTTCGGGATAGTTTCTTACAACAGCACGTTCTGGAGCCAACCAGAGAGCAGGCTATACTAGACCTGGTATTGTGCAACGAGATAGGATTAATTAATGACCTCATAGTGAAGGAGCCCCTAGGTAGCAGCGATCATAATATGATTGAATTTTACCTTCAGTTTGAGGGAGAGAAGAGTGGGTCCTAGACTAGTATTTTAAGCTTAAATAAGGGCAATTCTGAGGGCATGAAAGCAGAGCTAGCTAAAGTGAACTGGCCAATTAGGTTAAGGGATCGGTCAATAAAGATGCAGTGGCAGACATTTACGGGGATATTTCAGAATACACAGAATAGATACATTCCAAAGAGAAAGAAAATTTCCAAGGGGAGGACCCACCATCCGTGGTTAACTAAAGAAGTTAAAGAAAGTATCAAACTTAAAGAAAAAGCAGATAATTGCGCAAAGGCGGCTGGCAGCTCAGAAGATTGGACAGAATATAAAAAACAGCAGAGCATGACTAAAAGATTAATTAAGGAGAGAAAAATTAGAGTACGAGAGAAAGCTAGCTAGAAATATAAAAACAGATAGTAAGAGTTTCTATAGATATTTAAAAAGAAAAAAAAAAGTGTTAACAAAGTGAGCATTGGTCCTATAGAAAGTGAGTTTGGGGAATTAATAATGGAAAATAAGGAGATGGGAGCTGAATTGAACAGGTATTTTGCATCGGTCTTCACTATAGAGGATTCAAGTAACATCCCAGAAATAGCTGTAAATCAGGAAATGGAAGGGAGGGAGGAACCAGTGTGTATCTGAGTCAGTCAATCAGACTCTCTCTGACCTTTCTCCCCAGTCCATCTCCAGGACCAGTGTGTATCTGAGTCAATGGGACTCTCTCTGACCTTTCTCCCCAGTCTATCTCCAGGGCCAGTGTGTATCTGAGTCAATGGGACTCTCTCTGACCTTTCTCCCCAGTCTATCTCCAGGGCCAGTGTGTATCTGAGTCAATGGGACTCTCTGACCTTTCTCCCCAGTCCATCTCCAGGACCAGTGTGTATCTGAGTCAATGGGACTCTCTCTGACCTTTCTCCCCAGTCCATCTCCAGGACCAGTGTGTATCTGAGTCAATGGGACTCTCTCTGACCTTTCTCCCCAGTCCATCTCCAGGACCAGTGTGTATCTGAGTCAATCAGACTCTCTGACCTTTCTCCCCAGTCCATCTCCAGGACCAGTGTGTATCTGAGTCAATGGGACTCTCTCTGACCTTTCTCCCCAGTCCATCTCCAGGACCAGTGTGTATCTGAGTCAATGGGACTCTCTCTGAGCTTTCTCCCCAGTCTATCTCCAGGGCCAGTGTGTATCTGAGTCAATGGGACTCTCCGACCTTTCTCCCCAGTCCATCTCCAGGACCAGTGTGTATCTGAGTCAATGGGACTCTCTCTGACCTTTCTCCACAGTCCATCTCCAGGACCAGTGTGTATCTGAGTCAATGGGACTTCCTCTTACCTTTTTTCCCGGTCGATCTCTGGAAGCTCTTTGAATCGGAAGAGTTCTCTCCAGTTGGTGCTCTCACAATCCTGTGTTGGTTCACCTGCTGTCGTTCCTCAGTCGACAATCCCTGTTTACTCTCAGCTGTGAACCTTTCTCAATCACTCAGTCTTTCACCGGGAGATCTAATTATGGCAGGACTGAAAATAACAACATGAATAGTGTGAAGTAATGTAATGTCGACTTTTCTTCTGCTTAATAAAAATAAAAGTTTGGGTCCGAGTGCTTCTGTCTGATTTTTGTCCCTTTTCTCAGATCCCCGCCATGGCGTCCAGCAAATCACACTGCCTGATCTCACTGGGCCCATCCTCCCCGGGTTACACACTGTCTGATCTCACTGGGCCCATCCTCCCCGGGTTACACACTGTCTGATCTCACTGGGCCCATCCTCCCCGGGTTACACACTGTCTGATCTCACTGGGTCCATCCTCCCCGGGTTACACACTGTCTGATCTCACTGGGTCCATCCTCCCCGGGTTACACAGTGTCTGATCTCACTGGGCCCACCCTCCCCGGGTTACACACTGTCTGATCTCACTGGGCCCATCCTCCCCGGGTTACACACTGCCTGATCTCACTGGGCCCATCCTCCCCGGGTTACACACTGTCTGATCTCACTGGGCCCATCCTCCCCGGGTTACACACTGCCTGATCTCACTGGGCCCATCCTCCCCGGGTTACACACTGTCTGATCTCACTGGGCCCATCCTCCCCGGGTTACATACTGTCTGATCTCACTGGGTCCATCCTCCCCGGGTTACACACTGTCTGATCACACTGGGCCCATCCTCCCCGGGTTACACACTGTCTGATCTCACTGGGCCCATCCTCCCCGGGTTACACACTGTCTGATCTCACTGGGCCCATCCTCCCCGGGTTACACACTGTCTGATCTCACCGGGCCCATCCTCCCCGGGTTACACACTGTCTGATCTCACTGGGCCCATCCTCCCCGTGTTACACACTGTCTGATCTCACTGGGCCCATCCTCCCCGGGTTACACACTGTCTGATCTCACTGGGCCCACCCTCCCCGGGTTACACACTGTCTGATCTCACTGGGCCCATCCTCCCCGGGTTACACACTGTCTGATCTCACTGGGCCCATCCTCCCCGGGTTACACACTATGATCTCACTGGACCCATCCTCCCCGGGTTACACACTGTCTGATCTCACTGGGCCCATCCTCCCCGGGTTACACACTGTCTGATCTCACTGGGCCCACCCTCTCCGGGTTACACACTGTCTGATCTCACTGGGCCCATCCTCCCCGGGTTACATACTGTCTGATCTCACTGGGCCCATCCTCCCCGGGTTACACACTGATCTCACTGGGCCCATCCTCCCCGGGTTACACAGTGTCTGATCTCACTGGGCCCATCCTCCCCGGGTTACACACTGTCTGATCTCACTGGGCCCATCCTCCCCGGGTTACACACTGTCTGATCTCACTGGGCCCATCCTCCCCGGGTTACACACTGTCTGATCTCACTGGGCCCATCCTCCCCGGGTTACACACTGTCTGATCTCACTGGGCCCATCCTCCCCGGGTTACACACTGATCTCACTGGGCCCATCCTCCCCGGGTTACACACTGTCTGATCTCACTGGGCCCATCCTCCCCGGGTTACACACTGTCTGATCTCACTGGGCCCATCCTCCCCGGGTTACACACTGTCTGATCTCACTGGGCCCATCCTCCCCGGGTTACACACTGTCTGATCTCACTGGGCCCATCCTCCCCGGGTTACACACTGTCTGATCTCACTGGGCCCATCCTCCCCGGGTTACACACTGTCTGATCTCACTGGGCCCATCCTCCCCGGGTTACACACTGCCTGATCTCACTGGGCCCATCCTCCCCGGGTTACACACTGTCTGATCTCACTGGGCCCATCCTCCCCGGGTTACACACTGTCTGATCTCACTGGGCCCATCCTCCCCAGGTTACACACTGTCTGATCTCACTGGGCCCATCCTCCCCGGGTTACACACTGTCTGATCTCACTGGGCCCATCCTCCCCGGGTTACACACTGTCTGATCACACTGGGCCCATCCTCCCCGGGTTACACACTGTCTGATCTCACTGGGCCCATCCTCCCCGGGTTACACACTGTCTGATCTCACTGGGCCCATCCTCCCCGGGTTACACACTGTCTGATCTCACTGGGCCCATCCTCCCCGGGTTACACACTGATCTCACTGGGCCCATCCTCCCCGGGTTACACACTGTCTGATCTCACTGGGCCCATCCTCCCCGGGTTACACACTGTCTGATCTCACTGGGCCCATCCTCCCCAGGTTACACACTGTCTGATCTCACTGGGCCCATCCTCCCCGGGTTACACACTGCCTGATCTCACTGGGCCCATCCTCCCCGGGTTACACACTGTCTGATCTCACTGGGCCCATCCTCCCCAGGTTACACACTGTCTGATCTCACTGGGCCCATCCTCCCCGGGTTACACACTGTCTGATCTCACTGGGCCCATCCTCCCCAGGTTACACACTGTCTGATCTCACTGGGCCCATCCTCCCCGGGTTACACACTGTCTGATCTCACTGGGCCCATCCTCCCCAGGTTACACACTGTCTGATCTCACTGGGCCCATCCTCCCCGGGTTACACACTGTCTGATCTCACTGGGCCCATCCTCCCCGGGTTACACACTGTCTGATCTCACTGGGCCCATCCTCCCCGGGTTACACACTGTCTGATCTCACTGGGCCCATCCTCCCCGGGTTACACACTGTCTGATCTCACTGGGCCCATCCTCCCCGGGTTACACACTGTCTGATCTCACTGGGCCCATCCTCCCCGGGTTACACACTGTCTGATCTCACTGGGCCCATCCTCCCCGGGTTACACACTGTCTGATCTCACTGGGCCCATCCTCCCCGGGTTACACACTGTCTGATCTCACTGGGCCCATCCTCCCCGGGTTACACACTGTCTGATCTCACTGGGCCCATCCTCCCCGGGTTACACAGTGTCTGATCTCACTGGGCCCATCCTCCCCAGGTTACACACTGTCTGATCTCACTGGGCCCATCCTCCCCGGGTTACACACTGTCTGATCTCACTGGGCCCATCCTCCCCGGGTTACACACTGTCTGATCTCACTGGGCCCACCCTCCCCGGGTTACACACCGTCTGATCTCACTGGGCCGACCCTCCCCAGGTTACACACCGTCTGATCTCACTGGGCCCATCCTCCCCGGGTTACACACTGTCTGATCTCACTGGGCCCATCCTCCCCGGGTTACACACTGTCTGATCTCACTGGGCCCACCCTCCCCGGGTTACACACTGTCTGATCACACTGGGCCCACCCTCCCCGGGTTACACACTGTCTGATCTCACTGGGCCCACCCTCCCCGGGTTACACACTGTCTGATCTCACTGGGCCCATCCTCCCCGGGTTACACACTGTCTGATCTCACTGGGCCCATCCTCCCCGGGTTACACACTGTCTGATCTCACTGGGCCCATCCTCCCCGGGTTACACACTGTCTGATCTCACTGGGCCCATCCTCCCCGGGTTACACACTGTCTGATCTCACTGGGCCCATCCCCCCCGGGTTACACACTGTCTGATCTCACTGGGCCCATCCTCCCCGGGTTACACACTGTCTGATCTCACTGGGCCCACCCTCCCCGGGTTACACACTGTCTGATCTCACTGGGCCCATCCTCCCCGGGTTACACACTGTCTGATCTCACTGGGCCCATCCTCCCCGGGTTACACAATCATAGAAATTTACAGCACAGGAGGGGGACATTCGGCCCATCTTGTCCGAGCCGGCTGACAAAGATCTATCCACTCTAATCCCACTTTCCCGCACTTGGTCTGTAGCCGTGTAGCTTACGGCACTTCAAGCAGTTTTTAAACGTGATGAGTGTCTCTGCCTCTAAAACCCTTTCAGGCAGTGAGTTCCAGACCTCCACCACCCTCTGGGTGTAAAAAACTCACCTCAAAAACCCTCTAATCCTGTGACCCTCTGCTTTAAATCTATGCCCCCTGGCTATTGACCTCTCCATTAAGGGAAATAGGTCCTTCCTATCCACTCAATCGAGGCCCCTAATAAATTGATGCACCTCAATCGAGTCTCCCCTTGGCCTTCTCTGTTCGAGAAAACAACCCCAGCCTATCCAATCGTTCCACATAGCAAAAATTCCCCAGCCCAGGCAAAATCCCCGTAAATCTCCTCTGTACCCCCTCTAGTGCAATCACATCCTTCCTGTATTGTGTTGACCAGACCAGCACGCAGTATTCTAGCGGAGGCCTAGTGTTTTATACAGTTCACACATCACCTCCCAGCTCTTCAAATTCAAATCGCTTTATTGGCATGATGACAAGGTACATCTTGTTGCCAAAGCATCGAAAAACATTCATGGTTGAACACAAAAATACAGATCTATCCATAGTGTATAAACAGATATATCCCTGAGTGTATAAATATACATTCATATAATTTGTATATACTCTTTTCTTATATTTACTGGTTGTCCCTCTGTTTATGGCAAGCTGTAACATAGTGTGCCGCTAAGGTTACACAATTTCTCTCTTCCCCTAGTAGGTATGGGAGTTTTTGGTCGTCATTCAAATTTCTGAATTCCAGGCATATTTTTGTGAATTTTGGGTGGAAATTCCCCCTTATGCCCTGATATTTTCTACAAGCTGTGAGGAAGTGCATCTCTGTCTCCACCACTCCCTGACTGCAGTGAGAGCATATCCTGTCCTCTCTTGGTAGCCGGATCTGCCTGTGTCTACCTTTTTCGATCGCCAGGCTATGTTTACTAAGTCTGCACATTGTCAAGGTTTTTCTCAGTTTGCTATCCTTTACCATGGTCAGGTAATCAGCCATGTTGTATTGTCTGTTTAGGGCCAAGTAGCAATTGAGTTTGTTTTGGTTTTTTGTTGTTTCTGCCCAATATGACAGATATTTTTCCTTTTGCTTAGTGACGATTGTGTTGGGTCCAATTCTCTGTGTTACGCTGTCACTTGGACCCAAACACCACCCCACCGGCCCGCCCCTCCGAGCCAAACCCCCCTCCCCCCCCCCCGGCCCGCCCCCCCACCGGCACCCCCCCCCAGCCCTTCCACCCAAACACTTCCCCCTCCCCCCCGCCCTTCCACCCAAACACTTCCCCCCCTCCCCCCCGCCCTCCGACCCAAACACTTCCCCCCCTCCCCCCGACCCAAACACTTCCCCCCTCCCCTCGGACCCAAACACATCCCCCTCCCCCCCCCCCCGCCCTCCGACCCAAACACTTCCCCCTCCCCGCCCTTCGACCCAAACACTTGCCCCTCCCCGTCGCCCTTCGACCCAAACACTTCCCCCTCCCCCCCGCCCTCCGACCCAAACACTTCCCCCCCGACCTCCGACCCAAACACTTCCCCCTCCGACCCAAACACTTCCCCCTCCCCCCTCCGACCCAAACACTTCCCCCCCCACCTCCCCCCCCCGCCCTCCGACCCAAACACTTCCCCCTCCCCCCCGCCCTCCGACCCAAACACTTCCCCCTCCACCCCCGCCCTCCGACCCAAACACTTCCCCCTCCCCCCCGCCCTCCGACCCAAACACTTCCCCCTCCCCCCCCAAACACTTCCCCCTCCCCCCCGCCCTCCGACCCAAACACTTCCCCCTCCCCCCCGCCCTCCGACCCAAACACTTCCCCCTCCCCCCCCTCCGAACCAAACACTTCCCCCTCCCCCCCCCGAACCAAACACTTACCCCTCCCCCGCCCCGCCCTCCGACCCAAACACTTCCCCCTCCCGCCCTCCGACCCAAACACTTCCCCCTCCCGCCCTCCGACCCAAACACTTCCCCCTCCCGCCCTCCGACCCAAACACTTCCCCCGCCCTCCGACCCAAACACTTCCCCCTCCCGCCCTCCGACCCAAACACTTCCCCCTCCCGCCCTCCGAACCAAACACTTCCCCCTCTCCCCCCCCGCCCCAAAACACTTCCCCCTCTCCCCCCCCGCCCCAAAACACTTCCCCCTCTCCCCCCCCGCCCCAAAACACTTCCCCCTCTCCCCCCCCCGCCCCAAAACACTTCCCCCTCCCCCCCCCGAACCAAACACTTACCCCTCCCCCGCCCCGCCCTCCGACCCAAACACTTCCCCCTCCCGCCCTCCGACCCAAACACTTCCCCCTCCCGCCCTCCGACCCAAACACTTCCCCCTCCCGCCCTCCGACCCAAACACTTCCCCCTCCCGCCCTCCGACCCAAACACTTCCCCCTCCCCCCCTCCGACCCAAACACTTCCCCCTCCCGCCCTCCGACCCAAACACTTCCCCCTCCCGCCCTCCGACCCAAACACTTCCCCCTCCCGCCCTCCGACCCAAACACTTCCCCCTCCCGCCCTCCGACCCAAACACTTCCCCCTCCCGCCCTCCGACCCAAACACTTCCCCCTCCCGCCCTCCGACCCAAACACTTCCCCCTCCCCCCCCCGACCCAAACACTTCCCCCTCCCCCCCCCGACCCAAACACTTCCCCCTCCCGACCCAAACACTTCCCCCTCCCCCCCCTCCGACCCAAACACTTCCTCCTCCCCCCCCTCCGACCCAAACACTTCCCCCTCCCCCCCCGACCCAAACACTTCCCCCTCCCCCCCCCCGACCCAAACACTTCCCCCGCCCTCCGACCCAAACACTTCCCCCTCCCCCCCTCCGACCCAAACACTTCCCCCCCCCCTCGACCCAAACACTTCCCCCTCCCCCCCCTCCGACCCAAACACTTCCCCCTCCCCCCCCTCCGACCCAAACACTTCCCCCTCCCCCCCCTCCGACCCAAACACTTCCCCCTCCCCCCCCTCCGACCCAAACACTTCCCCCTCCCCCCCCCTCCGACCCAAACACTTCCCCCTCCCCCCCCCTCCGACCCAAACACTTCCCGCTCCCCCCCCCGACCCAAACACTTCCCCCTCCCACCCAAACACTTCCCCCTCCCTCCGACCCAAACACTTCCCCCTCCCACCCAAACACTTCCCCCTCCCTCCGACCCAAACACTTCCCCCTCCCGCCCTCCGCCCCAAACACTTCCCCCTCCCGCCCTCCGACCCAAACACTTCCCCCCTCCCCCCCAAACACTTCCCCCTCCCGCCCTCCGACCCAAACACTTCCCCCTCCCGCCCTCCGACCCAAACACTTCCCCCTCCCGCCCCCTCCGACCCAAACACTTCCCCCTCCCGCCCTCCGACCCAAACACTTCCCCCCCCGCCCCCTCCGACCCAAACACTTCCCCCCTCCCCCCCTCCGACCCAAACACTTCCCCCCTCCCCCCCTCCGACCCAAACACTTCCCCCCTCCCCCCCTCCGACCCAAACACTTCCCCCCTCCCCCCCCTCCGACCCAAACACTTCCCCCCTCCCCCCCTCCGACCCAAACACTTCCCCCCTCCCCCCCCTCCGACCCAAACACTTCCCCCTCCCCCCCAACACTTCCCCCTCCCCCCCCTCCGACCCAAACACTTCCCCCTCCCCCCCCTCCGACCCAAACACTTCCCCCTCCCCCCCCCCTCCGACCCAAACACTTCCCCCTCCCCCCCCTCCGACCCAAACACTTCCCCCCTCCCCCCCCTCCGACCCAAACACTTCCCCCTCCCCCCCCTCCGACCCAAACACTTCCCCCCTCCCCCCCCCTCCGACCCAAACACTTCCCCCTCCCCCCCTTCCGACCCAAACACTTCCCCCTCCCCCCCCTCCGACCCAAACACTTCCCCCTCCCCCCCTCCGACCCAAACACTTCCCCCTCCCCCCCCCTCCGACCCAAACACTTCCCCCTCCCCCCCCTCCGACCCAAACACTTCCCCCTCCCCCCCCCTCCGACCCAAACACTTCCCCCTCCCCCCCCTCCGACCCAAACACTTCCCCCTCCCCCCCCCGCCCTCCGACCCAAACACTTCCCCCCTCCCCCCCCCCCCCCGGACCAAACACTTCCCACTTCCCCCCCTCCCCCCCCGACCCAAACACTTCCCCCTCCCCTCGACCCAAACACTTCCCCCCCGCCCCGACCTCGACCCAAACACTTCCCCCTCCCCCACCCCTCCGACCCAAACACTTCCCCCTCCCTCCGACCCCAAACACTTCCCCCGCCCTCCGACCCAAACACTTCCCCCGCCCCCCCCCTCCTCCGACCCAAACACTTCCCCCGCCCTCCGACCCAACACTTCCCCTCCCCCCCCCTCCGACCCAAACACTTCCCCCTCCCTCCGACCCAAACACTTACCCCTCCCTCCGACCCAAACACTTCCCCTCCCCCCCCGACCCAAACACTTCCCCCTCCCGCCCTCCGACCCAAACACTTCCCCCTCCCGCCCTCCGACCCAAACACTTCCCCCTCCCGCCCTCCGACCCAAAACACTTCCCCCTCCCGCCCTCCGACCCAAACACTTCCCCCTCCCGCCCTCCGACCCAAACACTTCCCCCTCCCGCCCTCCGACCCAAACACTTCCCCCTCCCCGCCCTCCGACCCAAACACTTCCCCCTCCCGCCCTCCGACCCAAACACTTCCCCCTCCCGCCCTCCGACCCAAAACACTTCCCCCTCCCGCCCTCCGACCCAAACACTCCCCCCTCCCGCCCTCCGACCCAAACACTTCCCCCTCCCGCCCTCCGACCCAAACACTTCCCCCTCCCGACCCAAACACTTCCCCCTCCCCCCCTCCGACCCAAACACTTCCTCCTCCCCCCCTCCGACCCAAACACTTCCCCCTCCCCCCCCGACCCAAACACTTCCCCCTCCCCCCCGACCCAAACACTTCCCCCGCCCTCCGACCCAAACACTTCCCCCTCCCCCCCTCCGACCCAAACACTTCCCCCCCTCCTCGACCCAAACACTTCCCCCTCCCCCCCGACCCAAACACTTCCCCCTCCCCCCCCTCCGACCCAAACACTTCCCCCTCCCCCCCCTCCGACCCAAACACTTCCCCTCTCCCCCCCTCCGACCCAAACACTTCCCCCTCCCCCCCCCCCCCAAACACTTCCCCCTCCCCCCCCCCGACCCAAACACTTCCCCCTCCCCCCCCGACCCAAACACTTCCCCCCTCCCCCCCCCCCGACCCAAACACTTCCCCCACCCCCCCCCTCCGACCCAAACACTTCCCCCTCCCCCCCCCGACCCAAAACTCACTTCCCCCCTCCCACCCAAACACTTCCCCCCCTCCCTCCGACCCAAACACTTCCCCCTCCCGCCCTCCGACCCAAACACTTCCCCCTCCCGCCCTCCGACCCAAACACTTCCCCCCTCCCCCCCTCCGACCCAAACACTTCCCCCCCCTCCCACCCTCCGACCCAAACACTTCCCCCCTCCCCCCTCCGACCCAAACACTTCCCCCTCCCGCCCTCCGCCCTCCGACCCAAACACTTCCCCCTCCCGCCCTCCGACCCAAACACTTCCCCCTCCCTCCGCCCTCCGACCCAAACACTTCCCTCTCCCCGCCCCCTCGCCGACCCAAACACTTCCCCCTCCCGCCCCTCCGACCCAAACACTTCCCCCTCCCCGCCCTCCGACCCAAACACTTCCCCCTCCCGCCCTCCGACCCAAACACTTCCCCCTCCCGCCCTCCGACCCAAACACTTCCCCCTCCCGCCCCCTCCGACCCCAAACACTTCCCCCCCCGCCCCCTCCGACCCAAACACTTTCCCCCCCCCCTCCGACCCAAACACTTCCCCCCCCCCCCTCCGACCCAAACACTTCCCCCTCCCGCCCCCTCCGACCCAAACACTTCCCCCTCCCCCCCTCCGACCCAAACACTTCCCCCTCCCCCCCTCCGACCCAAACACTTCCCCCTCCCCCCCCCTCCGACCCAAACACTTCCCCCTCCCCCCGTCCGACCCAAACACTTCCCCCTCCCGCCCCCTCCGACCCAAACACTTCCCCCCTCCCGCCCAAACACTTCCCCCTCCCACCCAAACACTTCCCCCCCCCCCCCCCTCCGACCCAAACACTTCCCCCCCTCCGACCCAAACACTTCCCCCCTCCGACCCAAACACTTCCCCCCTCCGACCCAAACACTTCCCCCTCCCGCCCCCCTCCGACCCAAACACTTCCCCCTCCCCGCCCTCCGACCCAAACACTTCCCCCTCCCCCCCGTCCGACCCAAACACTTCCCCCTCCCCCCCGTCCGACCCAAACACTTCCCCCTCCCCCCCGTCCGACCCAAACACTTCCCCCTCCCCCCCTCCGACCCAAACACTTCCCCCTCCCCCCCCTCCGACCAAACACTTCCCCTCCCCCCCGTCCGACCCAAACACTTCCCCCCTCCCGCCCCCTCCGACCCAAACACTTCCCCCCTCCCGCCCAAACACTTCCCCCCTCCCACCCAAACACTTCCCCCCCGCCCCTCCGACCCAAACACTTCCCCCCCCCCCCCTCCGACCCAAAACACTTCCCCCCCTCCGACCCAAACACTTCCCCCTCCCGCCCCCTCCGACCCAAACACTTCCCCCTCCCGCCCTCCGACCCAAACACTTCCCCCTCCCGCCCTCCGACCCAAACACTTCCCCCTCCCCCCCGTCCGACCCAAACACTTCCCCTCCCCCCCGTCCGACCCAAACACTTCCCCCTCCCCCCCGTCCGACCCAAACACTTCCCCCTCCCCCCGTCCGACCCAAACACTTCCCCCCTCCCCCCCAAACACTTCCCCCCCGCCCCCCTCCGACCCAAACACTTCCCCCCTCCCGCGCCCAAACACTTCCCCCCCCCCCCTCCGACCCAAACACTTCCCCCCTCCGACCCAAACACTTCCCCCTCCCGCCCCCTCCGACCCAAACACTTCCCCTCCCGCCCTCCGACCCAAACACTTCCCCCTCCCCCCCGTCCGACCCAAACACTTCCCCCTCCCCCCCGTCCGACCCAAACACTTCCCCCTCCCCCCCGTCCGACCCAAACACTTCCCCCTCCCCCCCGTCCGACCCAAACACTTCCCCCTCCCCCCCGTCCGACCCAAACACTTCTCCACCTCCCCCCCAAACACTTCCCCCCCGCCCCCTCCGACCTCAAACACTTCCCCCCTCCCGCCCAAACACTTCCCCCCCCCCCCCTCCGACCCAAACACTTTCCCCCCTCCGACCCAAACACTTCCCCCTCCCGCCCCCCTCCGACCCAAAACACTTCCCCCTCCCGCCCTCCGACCCAAACACTTCCCCCTCCCCCCCGTCCGACGCCAAACACTTCCCCCTCCCCCCCGTCCGACCCAAACACTTCCCCCTCCCCCCCGTCCGACCGT